>NC_142063.1:70796631-71406631 GCF_059756535.1 Pantherophis guttatus
TCATGTCCCTCTCTTTGGAATTAGGTTGGGGATAGAGAGAGGGGACACTCATGGAAAGAGGCTCCTAAACCCAGCCTTTTGGGGTATAATCCAGGAAACATACCCCTTGCCACCTGTTTGGGAATTTGAATGGCAAAAGGAATCTGAAAAGGGCTGAAGAAGGGAGTTGAACCTGAAGCCTTTTTTCCGCAGAAACTTCAGGAAACCTCACAAGCTGAAAAGCAAATGACTCACCACTATCTTAAGAATGTGTCTACCTTCCTGTGAATGGCCCGTTCCCTTGGGGCGAAAACAGAGGTTAGGGAATCGTGGCACAGTAATGAATGGGCTGGTGGAGAAAACCTGCAAGCTGCTCAGAATATGCTATCAGTGGGAAAAGGATGAGCTTCCATTTCAAGTAATTATATATAGAATAAAGCCAAAATCTTTATTTTTATGCATTTTAGATTATTTTAAATAGTTCTAGTTATTAAAAGTTGAATGAGTTGTAAGTAATCTTGCCAAAGTTATAAAAGGGGGTTGGATGTAAAATTGTACATAAGATTGATTTATCACTGATTCTTACAGTCAGTAATATGGGAATAGAGTAGGGAGCGGAGTTCCTAGCTTGTCCCTCTCTGTATCATTGTAAGTAGCATATTGCAACTACAATCATGAATCATGACCAATTTTTTTTTAAAAAAATCATTGTAGAGTAGTGTAAGAACAGTATTGTCTTGGTTTGAAAACAATTGGTAAATTTTATCTTTTTTTTTTAAGCAATCAAACTAGATATTAGAGTTCATATAGGTTCTTTCATGTTCTGCTGCAGTTTATTTGTCTTACATCTCTTTTAACACTACTGTGACAACTGTAATTATATTTACAATCAGGTCTACTTATGAACCCATTTTAGGTGCATTAAATAGAGTTTAGATTTTTTTTAAAAAAATGCTTTTCCCATTGTTATATGTGAAAGCTTATAGCTAGACTGCAGCTATTCCATGTTCTTTCCTCTGGCAAATCATGAAGTCCATCTCATTTTTAATTTTACTCTTAAAACTTGGCCTTACAAGCAAATGTAAGTTATATATTTGTACTGATGATTTATAATCTGCTTTAACAGAAATAAATGTTGGTAGTAGATTATGTGTCTTTCTCAACAGGTTTCCTTGTTGTTTTCCTGCAACCGGTTTGATCTCCATTTTATTTGGTGTATAGATCACCAAATTTTAAATGTTTGATCTACTAATAACAGGGCAAGATATATACTCCCATTTGTATCTATTGCTTAAAGCAGGAATTGCAACTTCTGGAATTTTAGCTTGCTTTTATTTTGAAATTTGTATTATATTTCTTATGTCCCCAGAAGAATGTGGTTCCTACAAATTGCCACATTTCCCATTAAGGGATTATCACCGTGTTATTCAGAAATAGCCCTGAAGAACTTTGTATTTGTTCTAGAGCATTGTTCATTATCTAGAGACATAAACTGGTTTTGCTCAGTTTTAGTGTGTCTTAGTACATAATGGAACTTAATGGTATTTGCTGTTTAAAGTTACAGTACTTAAGTGGTTTGTTTCAGTACAAAGCATGCTTACTCTAAAACAAAGCTACCTCAAATGTAAGTGCATGTATGGTGGATGTATGAATTTGGACTATGCCATACTGCACTTGAGTAAAAATCCCTTTCACTCTTTTTGTCCTTGGTCTATTCATACTTTTTGCAAATGTAAATGCATGGAATTCTCATAAAGCTGCCACATAGACAATAATTGAATATTGTCAATGAAACATTTGTGTAGAGCCTAAATAAATTCCTATTGGGATCAGAGGCAAAAATTTCCATAACCCAGTAATTTTTGTACAGTGAATGGACAGTTACTAACTTACTACATACTGGTCCAAATACTTTTAAGGCCTTACTTCTGTTGTAGAAAAACTTTTATAGAACCAGGGTTTATTTTGGGTCTAGGGAAAATGGCTTCTTGGAATATGCATTCCTTGTGGGTTGTTGTGTGGAATGAATGAACAAATACTGATCAATGGTTGATCATTTGTTATTAAAGACGGCATAATTCTATCTGTTCAATTTTATCAACAGACATCAAAAGTGCTCCTCTCATATATGCATTCAACATTAATCTAGCAGCAATAACAAGTACAGCAAAAGCTGCTTTGTTATTTTCCATTTCTCTTTAATATTATTAAATAATAATATTTCCCAGTCATGGGGAAAGATACCAATATGACCCAGATTTTGAAAAAGGGGTTGGGAAGTGATGAACTACAGTAGATATAAAAAATCCTGTAAAAATGTCCATTTTTTTGAGATATAAAATAATCAGAGTAAGATAAATCACTTCATAATTTTTTCCACCTTTAATATAATTTATAACCTGCACAACTCAATTGAAAAACAAGTTGAAATCTTTTAGGGGGAAAAATAACAATAAAAATACAATAACGTGGTTGCATAAATGTGCGAACCCTTTAATACTTTGTTGAAGCACCTTTTGATTTTATGACAGCATTCAGTGTTTTGGGACAGGAGCCCATTGGCATAGCATATCTTGCCTTGGCAATCTTTGGCCACTCTTCCTTGCAAATTGTTCCCAGTCTGTCAGATTGTGAGGGCATCTCCTGTACACAGCCCTCTTTAGGCCACCCCACAAATTTTCAAGTGGATTCAGGTCCGGACTATGGCTGGGCTATTCCAAAACTTTGATTGTCTTCTGATTAAACTATTTTTATGTTGATATGGAGGTATGCTTTGGGTTATTTCCATGCTGAAAGGTGAAATTCCTCTTCAGCATTTTAGCAGAGGCCTGCAGGTTTTGTGCCAAAATTGACTGATACTTGGAATTGATCATAATTCCCTCCACCTTAACTAAAGTCTCAGTTCCTGTGAAGAAAAGCAACCCCAAAGCATAATACTGCCATCACCATGCTTCACTGTACGGTGTACGTTTGTTGATGCACATTGCTGTTTTTGCACCAAACATACTTTTTTTGGATTGTGGCCAAAAATTTCAGTCTTGGTCTCATCAGACCATAACACAATTTCCAACATGCCTTTGTCACATTTGATGTAGGTTTTTGTAAAATGTAGCCGGGCTTGGATGCTTTTCTTTCTAAAAAAAGGCATCCATTTTGCCACCTTACCCCACACCCCAGACATGAAGAATACAGGAAATTGTTATATGTAATACACAACCAGTATTAGTCAGAAATTCCTGCAGCTTCTTTACTGTTGCTGTAGGCTGTTGCTTAGCAGCCTCTCAGACTAGTTTTTTTCATGAGTTTTAGAGGGACAACCAGTTCTTGGTAATATCATTGTTGTGCCATATTTTCTCCAGTGGTTGATGACTGTCTTCACTGTGTTCCATGGTATATCCAACACCTTGGAAATTTTTTGGTACCCGTCTCCTGATGCCTTTCAACAATGAGATCCCTTTGATGCTTTGTAAGCTCTTTGCAATCCATGGCTTTTGCTGTAAGAGGCAACTGAGAAAAATCCTACTAGAACAGCTGAACTTTATATGGGCTTGATCAGAGGCACTTTAATTGATGGCAGGTGTTTATTGACTACCAATTACCATTAATTTGAATGTGATTGGTTAATTCTGAACACAGGCACAGCCCTACTTATTAAAGCAGAGGTCTTCGAACTTGGCTGGTTTAAGACTTGTGGACTTCAACTCCACAAGTTGAAGCCAACTCCATAGCTGGCTGGAGAATTCTGGGAGTTGAAGTCCACAAGTCTTAAAGCTGCCAAGCTTGAAGACCTCTGTATTAGAGGGTGTGCATATTTGTGCAACCATGTTATTGTATGTTTTTATTATTATTTTTCACCCTAAAAGATTTCAGTTTGTTTTTCCATTGAATTGTATGGCTTATATGTTATATTAAAGGTGGAAAAAATTCTGAATTTGGTTTATCTTGGTCTGACTTCTTTTACATATCAAAAATCTGGCATTTTAACAGGGGTGTGTAGACTTTTTATAGGCACTGCACCTGATCTTTAATTTCCTTTAACTTCTGCTCCAAGAAAAATAATTGAAAATACCATTTAAATGCATAGAGGAATGGAGCCTTGCTGTAAACTAATCAGCATGGCCTCTGCAAAAGCAATCTTGCCTCACCAAAAATTTTGATGAGATTGTCCACTCAGCTGCCATGGAGATTTTTAGTTGGATTTGCAATAGGGGAAAGATTGAAGGAAAAATAAACTGGCAATTTTCACATTGCTGAGAGGTATATAATGGGATCCTTAGGAATCATCTTGTGACCGATTCTCTTTAACTGATTTGGAGTGTTAAGTACATGTACTTGTTGTGAAATAAGAGCATTGCGTACTGTTCTGGTCACTATACTAGAAGCTTGATATTGTATAATTTAAAAACATACAGAAATGGAGCAGTAATAATGTATAATTTATAATGTAATTCATGGTGTGGATAATGTAGAGAAATGTTTTCCTTTGCTTCAGATCATTCCATTTATATAAAATATAGGGAGACTCAGAACTTTTTCACACAGCACATACACTGTGCACAATTATTAGGCAAGTGAGTATTTTGACCATATCATTTTTATGCATATTTTCCACCTCCAAGCTGTATAAACTTGAATGCATAGTGAATATAAGCATTGATGATAAGATGATGTGTATTTGTGTAATGAGGGAGCGTGTGGCCTAAGGAGATCAACACCCTATGTCAAGGTGTGCATAATTACTAGGCAGCTGCTTTTTTCAGGCAAAATGGGCCAAAAAAGAGATTTAACTGTCTCTGAAAAGACAAAAATTGTAAAAAGTCTTTCAGAGGGATGCAGCACTCTTGAAATTGCCAAGATATTGGGGTGAGATTACAGAACCATCAAAAGTTTTGTTTAAAATAGATTCGCAAGAAACGTGTTGAGAAAAAAGACACACCTTAACTGTCAAAGAGTTGAGAAGAATCAAGCATGAAGCTACCAGGAACCCATTATCCTCCAGTGCTGTCATATTCCAGAACTGAAACCTACCTGGAGTGCCCAGAAGTACAAGGTGTTCAGTGCTCAGAGACATGGCCATGGTAAAGAAAGCTGAAACCTGACCACCACTGAACAAGACCCATAAGTTGTAAAGGCAAGAATGGGCCAAGAAATATCTCAAGACAGATTTTTCAAAAGTTTTATGGAGTGATGAGATGAGAGTGACTAGATGGATGGGCCCTTGGCTGGATCAGTTACAGGCACAGAGCTCCACTTGGACTCAGATGCCAGCAAAGTGGAGGTGGGATACTGGAATAGGCTGATATTATTAAAGATGACCTAGTTGGATCTTTTTGGATTGAAAAATGGACTCAAAATCAACTCCCAAACCTACTGCCAGTTTCTAGAAGACACTTTTTTCAAGCAGTGGTACAAGAAAAAGTCTTCATATTTCAGGAAGTCCATGATTTTTATGCAGGATAATGCTCCAATGCATGCATCTAAGTACTCTACTGCGTGGCTAGCTAGTAAAGGCCTTAAAGATGACAGAATAATGACATGGGCCCCTTCCTCACCTAACTTAAACTCTATTGAGAACCTGTGGGCCCTTCTTAAATGGGAGATTTACAGTGAAGAAAAATAGTGCACCTCTCTGAACAGTGTCTGGGAGGCTGTGGTTGCTGCTGCACAAAAAGTTGACCGTCAACAGATCAAGAAACTGACAGACTCCCTGAATGGAAGGCTTATGACTTATTGAAAAGGGTGGCTATATTGGTCACTGATTTTTTGTTTTGAAATGTCAGAAATATTTGTACATTTTGAGTTTTTTTTAAAATTATTCTCACTTTAACAGATGCAAATAAACAAAATGGGCAAATTTTCATTTTTAGTTTAGTTGCATAATAATTCTGCACACTAATCATTGCCCAATAACTGTGCACACATAGTCTCCCAAGAAAGCCAAAACCTCACTTTTACTTTCTTAAATATTCAGGTTTGAGGTTTATTAACATTTTGGATCGACTGAGAACACTGTAGTAGTTCCAATAATAAAATTAATCCTCCGAATACAACTTGGCCTAATAATTGTGCACACTGTGTAGTTAAACTGGATTTTATTGTCAGCAGCTGGGCTAAAAGTCACCAGTTAGAATGGTTTAAAAGGGGGTTGACCAGTTCGTGGAAGATAAGATTTTTAGTTATTGATATCATCTGTTGATGACCTCGATCATAAATACGTAGTATGCTTTAAAGCCTGATCTCTTAGAAGCAACAGGGAAATAAGACATGAGAAAAAGTCCCTGGCCCAATTTATCTAGTGAATTTCCATGGTTAAGGGTGAACATGGACATGTATTTCCTGGTTCTAATCAAACATCCTAATCACACCATCATACCCAGTTTCACCATTTAAGCTTCTAAGATACCAACATTAAAAGCACCAAAACATACTTGCTTTGATTCTCAAATTTTCTATTCTGAAAAGCTAGCCCTCAAGATGGTCAAGTGCCCTTTTTAACAGAATAACACAATTGGAAGAGAGCTTGGAGGTCTCCTAGTCCAGGCAGGAAACCCTATGCCATTTCAGACAAATGGTTGTCCAACCTCTTCTTAAAAACTTCCAGTGTTGGAGCATTCACAACATCTGGAAGCAAGTGGTTCCACTGATCAATTGTTCTGTCAAGAAATTTCTCCTTTTTCTATGTTGCTTCTCTCCTTGATTAGTTGGTTTTAAGTTGGTTGCCTGTTGCAAGGTTACCTTCTCAATCCATTAAAGGGGAGATAGAGTCAGTGGATTAATGTTTTTGATGAATTCACTCCCTGAGGAAATTGCTTATGTTTATAAATGACAGTTGGAATGATTTACGGTTGGGGGAATACCGCATGCTTTTTCTCTGGTTTTTATAAGATGATATTTGTACCTTCCATGAAAAATCAATTCTGAATGCAAGAAAATACAAACATGTTTTGTTCTCTCAGTTTGTCTATATGTCTGGATGCTACAGTTAAATTATATTAACACTGAATTAATTTGCATCTTTATTGAAGAAGCTGAAAAACTTATTACCTAGTTCATATGGTACTCCGCAGTAGGTAATATGCAGAAGATCGCCTTGTTCCCGTTACTAAACATTCTGCATAATGTGCCGTAAATACTGGTTTGTTCATTTTTTACAGGAGCAATTGATAGGTTTCTCATTTTCAGTGAAGATAGTCCCATTTTACAGTCAGATAATTAAAAAATAGATTTGTTTGGGGGGATTTGTTTTTCATTATCTGGTTATAGCTATTCATGTATCTGAAATCTATAATGGAGTAGCCCAACTATAAAATCATATTTGCCCTCAGATATTGGAACATTCATGTATTCTGATCGGCGTATCTTAGTATAAACCTCATAGATATGGCAGATTCTCATATTTGTTTTTCTAGCAAGCAAATTAAAAAAGTAGTATTATATTACAGATATACTTTGTTTCTAAAAGAAATGAGATCTTGAGCTACCTAAAATCTGGGAAGGTTTCAGATTAATTGAGTCCTTAGTAGTGGACCGAAAGCTATAGCAGGAATCGTGAAGAAAAAACTGCAGATGTGCCAGCAATGTTTTTCCTCTCTTTTGCATATAAAGGAAATTATAATAGTTTACAGTATTCACACTGTAAGATTGTGAATAACTGACAACCTTATAGTTAATACATACAGGTTTGGGATATGTTTCTAGTCTTGCTCCATAGAATGTGATTATAGTCAGCGATTGAAAATGCATAGATACTGCAGTTAGAACTTCTATAGTGCCAATGGCCATCCTTGTATTAAATAATCTGGCACATGGGATGGGATAATGAAAAAGGTAAGGCATACCTTTCCACAATTCTGAGGCATCGGCAACCAATTAATTCTGTTGTGATGCTGTGTACACTAGTGGGGTGGGCTGCACAGTGCTTTGGAACATATAGGAGTGCAAATTCAGTACTTGTCTATGACTCATTAATGCAGTGGTATCTCTTTGGGGATTGCGTGACTGCAGTCGTGAGATTCTAGAAACAAACACCACTTCTCAAATTGCACAGTCTCTGGTATTTGTTTATGCAGAAGCAATACAACAGACTTCGTTTCCTTTTTCAAAGGCCTTAATACAATTGTATACATGTTTAATTAGAAGAGAGGATCACTGTTTAATGAACTTACTTCAAGAAATACAGCCTTGCTGTTTTAAGAGTATTTGAAATACAAAACCCTGCCACGTTGCCATGCATTTTCCTCTTCAGATGCTTCCGAGTTCTACGTATTTCCAACAAATATTAAGTGATATTTGCTGCTGGTAGTTAACTCAGCAATGTTTCCTGTATCTGCTGAAAAAAACAACCATTGTCTGCTTATAACTGTTTAAATTTGAACTGCAGGGATATTTAAAATAACTGCAGGAAACAAGTTTCTAGGTCAGTATACTAAATTTCCACAAAAAATATGGTCAGCAGATTTTCTTTGTGGGTTCTGGCACTAATTTAGCTTTTATGTTTGATTTAAAATGTGTTGGCTATCCTTGATTTCTCTTGAAGTAACTTTCCTACTTACTTTTGACTCTTGTCTGTATTGTTAAGCTTTGCTAGTGGAACAATTCTCCGTTTCCTTAAATGAAAAGGTCAGCCAGCTGTTAGAGGATTTGATGTTTCTCTTGCAAAACAAAATACAGCTTAGGAAGGTGGAGATAACCATTTCTGCCAACTGTTCTCTCTGTTCTCACATTAGCTGTATTGACTACCCGTGTGTATGCTTGATAAACAGGTTGGAGATGAGTGCTTTTCTTCCGGAGCAGGATTGCAAGAGCGGTAGCAAGCCTGTGATTCAGCCATAGCGGTGAGAACAGCTGGCACAGCAGAAGCTGGAATAATACTCATTGTTGCAGAGCTGAGCCTGTAGAATCAGATCACAGTTAGCAAGGTGTGGCTGATCAACACATTCCCTGCTTGTGTCCACAGGGAGAGATGCTGGCACTAGAAGAGTTAAGGAAGGAAGGAAAGAAAGTCAGATAGAACCAAACAAGGTGTCAATTGAGAGTTCACTTTTTGTTATTTACATTACAGCTATTTAACTGCATGCAGTGGAAAATATTATCTATCTGCTGCAGCTCGAGCAAAAATACTGTGAATGGAATCTACATCTTGGCAAACATTCAAAGTAGCAAATGGCAACATCAGCATTAATGCATTTTGAGAGAAAATTGATTGGTTTCTGCTGAGAGATTCTTTAAATGGCAAACAGCTGTTTCAGGCTGAAAATAAATGCTCTGCACTATAACAGCAGTTACAGTTTAGTAATTCCTGAAGTCGAACTGGCATAGTTTAAAAGCCTTTGACCTTAAAATTGTCTTCCAAGTAATCTGAATGTAATAGAATTTCTTTGTAAATAACAAGGACTGGATTGTCTCATTAATGATTTCATGTTTCTGATTATATGAAAAAATACCGCTTTGGAGGAAAGCATGCAGAGGCAAGCTGCTGGATTTCAACTCCCTTACCAGCAGTAGCAATTGAAGTGTCAGATTTTAGGCACCAATTAATAATAATTTATTATATTTATATACTGCCCAACATCCAGTAACTCTCAATTCCAGACTCTCATAGCATCTCTAGTCTTGGCTGGGTTTGCCATATGTAACTCAAACCCCACTTTGATGAATAATTTAACTGATTTCATATAGATAACCACAGGAAAGAGGACCAAACCCTGCAATTTGGAGTAATTACAGGTTCAACTGCTTTCCCCTAACAATTACTAGTTGGTACTAATGGCTCAAGTGGAAATGGGGCCACTGCACAACTGCGTCTCCAACCATTGCATGCAATAAAGATGCCATGGTTGATGGTATTGATGCCCATCAAGAAATTAATAGCATCTGGAAGAATCCAAGACACCCATCACAGCTTTTTTCCCTTCATATGACCAGGCATGGATAGTGACTGAAAGATATCTAGAAAATCTGCTTCTTTGGCTTTGTAGCTCAGGCATGTCAAACTCGATTTCATTGAGAGCCGCATCAGGGTTGTGTTTGACTTTGGTGGGCCCGGGGAGGGGGGGCATGGCTAGGAGGTGTGTGGCCAGCTCGACGTCACTCCTGTTGGGGCTGCCTGTGGCGGCCTGAGCAATCTGCCAGCATAAACGGGCTCCCGAGCTCTGTTTTCGGCTGCTATGGCCTCCTGCAACCCTCTGCCAGTGAAAACAGAGCTCAGGAATCTGTTTTTGCTGGCAGAAGCACCGTGGGCCGGTCCTTTGCTGTTTCCAGGGTGGCCCCGTGGGCCAGATCTAACTACCCGTGGGCTGGATCCAGCCCCCGGGCCTTGAATTTGACACCCCTGCTGTAGCTGATCCCCCATCACCTTCTCAAGCATATTCCCTAAAAAGTGAAGGTTGGGGACGGCAGAAGTTGCCCAACTTGGATAAATTGAAATGTGACCTTTTCAAGAGAGCATACACTACTGCTTCTTTGAAGGCAGGTGCCATCTCGTCTTCAGAGACATTAACCACATCCAGATGCAAATACTTCTCTTTCAACTCTGCCTTCTATACACACATGCTTTCATTAAAGAGTATCAGATATAATATGAGCTTCTAAAATAAAAAAGAATCTCAGAAGTATGCTTCATGTACAGAATCAACCAGGTGTGTTTCTACAGAGGATCTACAACAGAAAACATTTCCAGTCCTGGAAGGAAAAGCACATGCCACACATTTAAGGTTGCAGCTGCTGTGAAATCCAATGCTGGAAATTAGAAGAAATTTAAAAACAACTGCACACCCACCTTCTGGCTGCCTTTTGATGACTTTCACATCTGTACTGGCACTGACCGAATTATTGCCATTATAGGCATTGCACGTATAAGAGCCCTCATCACCAAGCTGAACATTGTTTAGAAGTAAGCTTCCATCTTGAGACACGTGGATACGATGACCATCTGATCTTACTGGAACCCCATTTCTAAGCAGAAGTAAATAATTAGCGGTCTTGCAGTTGCTGTACACTGTCCCCAAACTCCCAGTTACAAGGAAATAAAGGGAGGGTTAGTATTCAGAGTCTTCCAAGGAACACAGAAATAAACAGGGTTATTTCAAATGAGTTTGAAAAACTAAATCCAAATTCATCTTCCAAGTAGATGGTCGTTGCTTGATAATTTCTTGCATGTTTCAGTAGTACTAAAGGGATAAGTAAATACAGCTGATTTTTTTTCTTACCTTGACCATCTTATGTTTACATTGTTGCCTGTCACAACACAATGAAGATGAGCATTCTCCCCTTCAGACACTGAAAGCCTGGGCAGCAGGTCAATAATTCTCAAGTCTCCTAAGCAGGAAAAGAGTGTCATCAATTCCAGGAAGATGTTGCCCGAGGTCATCAAATTATATTCTGAAAATGCAGCTCTGATTGAATAGCCCTGCTGGTCATGTGAACTTGGTCTTTCTAGCTGAAAGACCATCTACGTGGGAGAAAAATCTCAACATGATATGCACAATAGAATTCAACACAGAAACATTGTGTAACCAATCAGCTACAGTTAAGTACTTCTCGATGGTTGTCCTACACTGATAAAAGTTTGAACTATTTTCATAGCAGTAACTATACCTCCCTCCTACATTTATTCTCTCTCGGACACACAAAAGTCACTGCAGCAGTGTTTTCCAGAGGTCCCCTTTCTTGTTTCTAGAGTGTTGTGGCTCCGTTACCGGAGCCTGTGTCATTGGCAGGAGAGGACTCCGAGAGTGAAGGAGAGGAGTTGGCAAGGCCTCCCTCTCCAGGACCCTCCTCTCTGGCAATGCCTTCGGTGTCCGCCGAAGGGCAAGAGATAGGGCCGGGGCCAAGCATGTCCATGCAGCCACAGATGGACAGTGATGAGGGTAATGAGTCTTGGCTGGATCCACGCCAGCATCGCAAAGATAAGCGCGTGCAACAGAAGAAAAGGCGTGCCCGAGATTAGGCTGAGTCACTGGACCACACCCCACAGGATATAAAAGGGAGCGTAGTGGCCAGTCAAACCTTGTGACGAACAAAGCTGAAAGCTTCCACGCCATTCTGCATTGCCGGACTTTTTGCTATAGACTTTGCTGGATTATCTCTGGACTTGATTAACTCCGTAATTATTGAGCTGTTTCTTTTGATGTATCAGAAGTGGGGAGAAGTTATCTCTCCTCTTCATAAATAATAAACTCTTGGCAGGCAGCCACTAGGTTGTTGCCAAGTTCTGTTATCATAAGGAAAAGGATTTTGCCGGCTGGTTTGGTCTTTAACTCTTGAACGTCTGTTGGTGTGTGTGCGTGTGGTTGGGGACAGAACATAGAGCAATATTTCCACTAGGAGCCTAAACCAATTTGAATTATCTTAACCATAGCCACCAAACTTTTTTTTTTTTTAAATGTATTGAATAATTTTCTATACTTCTTGAACCTGGCACAATTTATGTGAAACCCTAAATATCTCACTCGGATTATTTGATGGTACCATTGATGAAAGTAAACCGATCTCATACCTAAAGGGAGTTGTGAAGCCACTGTGTAGAGCAGGGGTGTGAAACTCAAGGCCCAGGAACCAGATCCAGCCTACGGGTTGCTTAGATCTGGCTTGCAGGACTGCCCTGGAAAGAGCAAAGGACTGGCCCGCGGTGCCTCTGCCAGTGAAAACTGAGCTTGTGAGGGCTGTGTGCGCCCCTCCCAAGCTCCGTTTTCACTGGCAGAGGGTTGCAGGAGGCCATTGCAGCTGAAAAAGGAGCTTGTGAGGGCTACGGGCAGCACTCCCAAGCACTGTTTATGCTGGCAGAAGGTTGCAGGAAGCCATTGCAGCTGAAAACGGAGCTCGGGAGCCTGTTTTCACTGGCAGAGTGCTCGGGCCACCACAGGTTCCCCCCACACGGGTGACATCAAGTTGACCATGCCTGCCCTGGCCATGCCCGCCCCCCCGGCCCCCCAAGGTCAAACACAACGCTAATACAGTCCTCAATGAAATTGAGTTTGACACCCCTGGTGTAGAGATAGTTCTGTAATCTTAAGCACAATTTTTACTAAATTCCTTCTTGACACCAGGTTTCAATTGCTGGAAATATGCTGAGATAGTTCACACTCTCCAGACTGGATATATTAATCAGCAACTAAAGCTTAATTTAACAACAGTAGCAAAAAAAAGGATCACATTTTTCACCAGCAGCAAATTCATTTCTTATATTTGAGTAACATTGAAGTAAAACTCCCTCGCCACCCCCCACCCCCAAAACAACCACTACCTCTAGGTCTAATTTGAACTTTTTTCTGATCTTGGTCCCGGCCATTAGAAGCAATGCATGTAAAGAAGCCAGCATCTTCAGCTGTCAGATGACTGATTAGCAGGGCACCATCAGGTTGCTGCCTATGCCTGGAAATTAAAATTGCCATGAATTTTAGAAGAAGAGGAAACACATTTAGTCACAGAGTACAGACTCCTTTTTGTGAGAAGCTAATGGCTCAAAACGTACAGTACTCTGAATATAAGTTATGAGCTCCTAAGGTTCAAATATGTTAATCACTCTGGGATCAGGTGTCATTAGTCCTGCTTAATCGCTGCAAACCAATTAAAAGTAGCTGAGTTATATTGCACTAAGCCATGGTTTGCTGAGTAAACCACAGTTGGATGGGTTCTTAAGGAAATGCAAGCGGTAACGGTATTTGGTTTTAACTTTGCATCTGTGTAAATCAGTCCACTCTTAAAATTAATCTTTTTGAGCAGCTGGTGATAAGTTGGCTGTTTTACTTAAAATATGTAGGAGTCAAAAATACAAAAAGCATTGAGCTGGGTATAATTACAATGCAAGATACCCATCCAGGCAAGACTACTTGCAAGCAGTTTAAGAACAACCAATATCCAGGTTGTCAAATGACAGTCTTTGCCAGATCACTTCAGGCCACAAATATTGAGTCATTAAAATGAATGAGTTTCTACGTGGATGGATGAAGCAGGAATGTATTATAGAGAGATAGCCTTTGGGAGAATTAGGACATCCCTTTGATAGCCTGTCTTCCGGTTCTTCTAACTGATGTACGTGGGAGGGGGGTCTCCCTATTTTATCCACACAGTAAGAACTTAATGAGAGAGGATGAACTAAGGATTAGTGGCTGGCCCAAAGTCAATTCAGAATGCCATGATTGAGAGAAGATTTGAAACTGCCTAGTCCTAGATACTGATCATCACATTATGCTGTGTTCCATCCACCCTAATCATGTTTGGGAAAGCTCACTGAAAATAAAGGAAGGACAAGCTGTCTGTTCGGGTTCTCCCAGATTTATTTTGTAAACATGGTGCATTTCAGGCCATCTTACTCAGCCTTCTTTAGCTGGAGCTACTTCATCTGCGTGGATATGTAAAACCTAGGGCAGTACAGGGGGAAAATAAACGGTATGAAAAAGGGGTGGTTGATTGGGTTATAACGGCTTGTTCGGCAATTGTTCAAAGATACTGTATGATAATGCTGAACAAGAGGGAGTTTCAACTACCACAGCATCCCCATGGTCATGCGGTCATGTTGGAGCTCGGTGGTGCCCAATTTGCAATTACAATGTCACAGTGACCTGTGGTCACAATTTCCAACATTCTCTGCCCGCTTTCCACAAGTAAACCAATAGGGAAGCAGGCAGGAAGTTGGAAATTACTTTTGCTGCTTTTTTTGCCTACCTGTGATGCTTAGTGCCTGCCTGTGGCATTCTGCTTTGGCACCCACACATCTACCTATGCTTGATAGAAGTTATCTATGGCATTACTGCCTCCTATGGCACTGACCCACAGCACCCACCCTGACCCTCCTATGGCACCCTGCCCCACTTTCCACATGCATCAGGCATGCCCCCCAAACTCATGGCAGAAACCACCAGCTTGATTGTGTAGGACTTCTGCATCTTCTCACTTCCCACTTAATTATCCCCATTGTCCTAAGGTTATGATGGGCACTGGGGCTACTGGGATTGCTGTTGCTAAGCAATGTGTTCACATGACATGGCACTTTATGTCCACATTGCTTAGCTACAGAAATTCTGGTTCCAAATGCTGTTGTAACCCAAGGGCTACGTGTAACACAACTCATTCAGTAACACAAACAAGCCAAGGCTAAGGTTAACTATGCGAATACAGTCAGACTGATTTTGTTAAGCACGTTATATGAATTCAGCTGCTGTACATTAAACAGTTACACAGACTTTTAGCTCAAGAAAAAAAAAATAGCAGGTTACCACAAAAGGTTATACAGAAATTTATGTGGAAATGATGACTAGAAAAATGTAAGGAAGTAGGAGAAAGAAATGCAGGAAAAGGTGAATGTTTTAAAAAAAAGGCCTACTGAAATATGAAAGCATAGCTGTAGAATAATACAGAGAAGAAAGTGTCCTAAGCGGAAAACAGAAAGGGAAAATTTACAGACACTTATCCCAAAGGTGCTTTTTAGGACGCAACTGGAATTTTTTGTTTTTTCTTTGAAGAAAGAAAAAACTTTCACTTCTCATCCAAGAAGCTTTTTCAATTCTGACTGGATGGTGGGGAATGGAAGGATTTATATTCCTTGCAGACAGCTGGTCATTTGCATTCTTTTAGAGAGTCATTGAGGCACCTGGAGGTTTATCTGTGTCTTCAGGGTCACCTGAGTAGTGTTCCTGGTTCCTGTAGTCTGCAATTTTTTTTCCCTCTGGAAATCCACTCCTATTCCCACATCATTCAAAGGGTGTTCTTCCCAAATTATATAGTTAAAGAGAGTCTCAGTCATCCAGGTCATGGTTGACCCAAAGGTTCTTTTTCAGGAGGCAACTGGGTTTTCTTATTTTTTTTTCTTTGAAGACATTTCGCTTCTTATCCAAGAAGCTTTTTCAGTTCTGACAGGATAGTAGTCTTTAAAGGAAAAAAAAAACCCCAAAGTCCAGTTGCCTCCTGAAAAAGCACCTTTGGGACAACCATGACCTGCATGATTGAGAATCTCTACAGACGTACAGACACTTAATTTGCCTATTTTATTGGAGTCATTGGACTTTTGCACACTTAGTACAAAGACAACAAAATGAGAGAATAATATTGTCAAAGACACAACTTACCTGGCAGATGAAATAGGACGGCCATCTTTCTGCCATTCAATGGTTAAGGAGGGGGAAGCCTCTACACGACAAGGCAGTCTGACTTGTTCGCCAATGCTACCATCAACTACCGAAGGCTCATTCTTATACATTTTTAACCTGCAAAGTAGATGCAGTAAATGTTTTAAAGAAGGATCAGAATTCCTTCTTTCATTTTAATCACTCTTTTCAGCAAGTGCTGAAAAGTTCCTTGTCAATGGCAAGGTTTGCCATTGGCAAAAGATGATATCTCAGGCCCAAGGCAAAATAATTTCAGAGCAGTTTCTCTCTGTCTCTGGGTGGCTTCCTGGTTTTTGAGAAAATAGCTGGGGAATAAAGTGGTAGAAGTAAGGCCTGGAACACAAGTGGAGAACAACAAAGGATCTGCTGAGTGTATGTCCAAGGATTTGTGATTCCTACTAGCTCAGCAGTTGGCAACCTTGGCTAGATAAGCCTTTGCCCATCTTGGGCTGTGGCACTAGTTACAAACTTATCTGAGACATGAGGACTTTAAGATAAGATAATCTTTATTGTCATTTTTACTGTGATTACACTGCCACACAATAAAAATGAAATTCTGTTGCCTGCTCTCTAAATAAAGTATATATCTATACACATACATACTGTGGATCCTAGTCAAGTGTCGCTTACATGCTATGTCCTGGATAGAAGTAAGTGAACTACCAACAATCTTTTCTGCCATCCTCACCACTCTCTGCATCGCCTTCCTGTCCGAACCAGTAATGCTTCCAAACCAGACTGTAATGCGATATGACAGGATGCTCTCGATCGTCCGTCTATAGAAAGTGGTAAGGACAGGGGGAGGAAGATGTACTTTCCTCATGTGACACAGAAAATGCAGGCGCTGCCGTGCCCGCTTCACCAGTGTCTCTGTTGAGCGACCAAGCTAACTTTACTGAAGTGAGTCATGCCCCGTCATCATACATCTAGGGTACTGTATCAGGCTCTATATGGATATTTATAAACTATCCAGAATTTTCAATTGCGTAAAATGCCAGAATGCTCATTAGCAGTTGTAGATGGGAATACATTACATCTTATTCCTGGCTGTACATTGGCTTCACATTAACCTTTAACTGCAATTTAAAGTACTGATTTTAACCTAGAGAGTCATTTATGATTTGGCTCCAAGTTTCTTGTAAATCTGCATTCTCCACTGGAGTCGCCCAGACCAATTCAATTATTTATTTATTTTATTTTATTTTATTTTTCAATTTATATACCTCCCTTCTCCCTGAGGACTCAGGGCGGTGCACAGCCAGAATTAAAAACATGAAATACAAATATTAAAAACAATTAAAATCTATATAAATTTGGCCCAAAATTTAAAAAACCAATTATGAAGAGAAGGAACTGGTTGTTTCCCATTTTCAGGAAGCTTGGGGGAGAGAGATGGCTGGAAGTATTGCTTTTCCTTCTATTGGAGGAAACCTGATTAACCCTGACATTATCTCCTTACAGAACGAGCTGAAAAGGGTGTATAAATTCGATAAATTAAATGCATCTGTATTACATAATTGAACTTTAGCCCTTCTCTCCTTTCATCATGATTTGAACATAAATGGACCATTACAGGGATTCTCCTTCAACAAGTGTGCGGCTCTCTCTTAACACTTTACAAAATGTAGGTTTGTATAAATACATCCCTCTTAACTGTTCCCTTGGCTAAAGGCCCAGATAATGCTGCTAGCCACGAGAATCCCATGTAACAGAATGTTCTCCTTATAATTTATCTGGCCATGTGTGATGCTTTCGGCAAGAATTTCAACAAAATCATGCAGCTGTCTGGGGACCTATGCCAGCCTGTTAATCCAGGCACAGTAGGTTAGGAGGTTTGCTGCAAGAAAGAATAAGGAATAAAGTAACTGAATACGTATGGCACATGATTGTAAAACAAATGACTCCCACTCCCTTTGATAATGTTCCATGCATGCACTTTAGTTTTTGAGAGGAGAATTATTTCCAATTATTGAAGCTAGTGACAGTTGCTACAGATGGATGCCTCAGAGATCAATGACTAGAACTGGGAATGGCAGATTACCTATTCCATTTTTACACTTTCTTCTGGGTAGCTTTCGTGACAGAAGGTGGCCTGATAGTTACCCTCGTCACTGAAATGATGTACTCAACCCCACTGCCATACTGAGCCCCCTTTTTTTAAAAAAAAAGACAAGTTGCTAAAGATAAACCCTTAAATTTCGTCATCTCTCTCACTGCAGCATTTCTTAGTTCTTTTTAGTGTAGCGACATTCTAGAATGTGACTCATGGTACTTAATGAGAGGATACCCACCTACGCAAAAGAAGCAATTTTGAGCTGCTGATGCTTCTGAGCCTGGGCTGCAAGCAGGCCACCGAGTTTTATTACAAAACTGCCCAGTGATCAGTGAAAATAAACTATTTAAATAATTGCTTGTCTGTATAAGAGACCTTGTTTTGCTAGAATCTCTTTCCTGCAGATATAGTTTTATTTCTACAATGAATATTTATTAAACACAGTAATTAATTTCTTAATGATTGTTTCCTTCTAACAGTAGGTTCCTCAAGGAGCCAAGCAAAATACAGAAAACTGCCTGCCCTAAGGCATAAAATGATTTCATTAAAACACTTTGATATCAATGGTTGCTTAAATTAAGTCCCTTAGGTTCTTTCAGTTGCCTGATCATCAGGTCCAACCAGTAAGAAAGAAAGAAAGAAAAAAAAGCTTCTTAAAAAAGAACTAGGTTAGAGTTGCTCCTGTGTTGTAGCCATAAAGAAAATGCAGGGCTGATTTCTAAGCATTAAGATTAGATACAATAGCACTATGATTAAATAGCTTACTCTTGTTTGATCAGCTTCCAAATGCATCTTTAAAGAGCACACAGCACAATATGTGGAACATGAGCTGCTTTGGGAAGTTGAAAGATATACCTGTATGTTATTTGAGGATGCAGAGAAGAAACATGTGACCACCTGTCATTAGTTCCTGTGCCAAAGACTCTGGGCTGGTGATTCTGATCATAAGTAAGTTGATGCCTTCTTCCCTGGGTGAGGGTAGATTGAGGGATTTCTATACAAAGAAACAGAACAAAGAAGCCATCAAGATTTGACTTTCAGAAATCTTTGGGGGCTGACAAAGAGATGGTTCTTTCCAGGGTTTGTTTGGCTAGGACATTTTCCTTATACTAAGTTTCCCATAAGGTGGAGGAGAGTTTTCCAAGCATTGGAACCACAGAGCAAGAAAGTGGTTCCCTGGATAAAGAGAGCATGGGTTTTATACTCTGATGCAATTTGGAAAGGATATCATTTTCCATTGATGAAAAAAGAATTGTAGAATGACCTGCTGGCTATATCAGGACAAGCAGTTTCTTGCTTTATGGCTGTTTTGAATAACGAAGAATGAAATAACCTTTGATCAGCAACTCGATCTGTCTGCGTTCCACCCTCCCATTTGAAATTATGCACGTGTAGATGCCAGCATCCTCAGTCCTGAGATGGCTAACCACCAGAGAGTTGTCAGACTGGTAGGTATGCCTACGGGGGAAGAAGATTAAAGGATTGTCAAATATGGTAGACTGGAGATCGCAGCAACTCAGTGACAGTCACTGACAGAATCAGTTGACATAGAATGACATATTCAGTTAACTGTCAAATGCATATTAATAGTAATTACTTTGGTTGGTTATGGGAATAAGAGCAAGAGAGTGATGCTAAAGATGAATCGCTGGCAGGTTTTTTACTGGTTATGTGACAACAATGAAATACAGTTAGTCTTCAACTTATGATCACAGTTAAGCCCAAAATTTCTGTTGCTAAAGCAAGACATTTATTTAGTGAGTTTTGCCCCATTTTGTGATCTTTCTTGCCACTGTTCTTAAGTCAATCACTGCAGTTGTTAAATTAGTGACATGATTGTTAAATGAATCTGGCTCCCCATTGACTTTGCTTGTCAGGAGGTCGCAAAAGGGGATCACATGACTCTGGGACACTACAACCAGTTGCCAAGCGTCTAAAGTTTGTGACCATGGAGGTGCTGCAATGGTCGTAAGTGTGAAAAATGGTCATAAGTCACTTTTTTCAGTGCTATTGTAATGTCAAACAGTTACTAAACAAACTGTTGTAAATTAAGGATTATCTGCAATGCAGCAATGGAAGCATGCATGTAAACCTCAGTGAAGTTCATAACATGATCCCAGGTTGTAGGTTTAGATACTGACGAATTTCAAATGTGAAACCTATGATCTTAAAGTTCCATTCAAAGGGTATAAGGAGGTGGATCCAGGGGTCAGACCTACCTATCATAGGAGATTGGCTGTCCGTCTTTCTGCCATTCAACTCTAGAGAAGTGGGAATTGTCCGTCTTACAGAGAAGACGAATGCTTTGTCCTAGGCCTGCCTCCACTGCAGAAGATTCTGGTCCATCCAAGAAGATCCTGAAAGATATGCAGCAGTTTCCCCCAAAATGGATATGCATAGAGGATTAGATGGGAACTTGTATGAAGCATGATTCTAAAAAATTAGCAAGACATCTTCAATATTTCTGTGCTAATGCAAATACGTACCTGTTCAGAGAATATTGAAAAGTGGACTCTGGTGGGGTTTGATACCCAAATCTTCTCCATGTTAACCCATCTGCACCTGATTCCCTCCTCCACTCTTCACGCTCATGTTGAGTGGTCTGGCCATTCACAGTCAGCTGCTTCTCTGAGTGTCTGGAAATCACAGTCTCACTCAAACCATGCGAATGATCTACTGTGTCCCTTTTTATTTCATCAAGAGTTTTTGAGTGATGAGAACTTTCTGGCTGGTTTTCTAGCAAGCTAGTTCCTTGCTCAGATTCAGGTAAGGCATCTTGATTGGAGGAAGTCCTATCACTATGACCTCCATTTCCTGTTCTATGAGTTACAGTTCTTCCAAATTGTTGTGGCTTTACTTCTGTGTTCCCTTCTTGCAGTTGAGAACTAGAGTGGATGTTAGGACTTGCAATATGATGGTGAAGACTCACATGGCTTCTTCCCATTGATCCATGGCAGGCTTTCATGCATTCTTCTTCAGTAGCAAAGTTGTTCTTATTCCCATGGCAACTTCCATACCAAAAACGATTGCATTTTCTAACATCGCTTACAAAATACCAACGTATGGTCCAATCTGTGCAGGAACCATGGGCACTGGGTAACAGACACTGGACAGGATAAGCTAGCAACAAAAGCCAGAAGAGAAATGATATTTGTATGTTTTTTATTTATCATGTTATCAAGTTCTTTGGTTTCTTATATTGTACTTTTTCCCATGCCTGCATGAATTTGCTTCCCCTAAAGCAGTAATTCCTAATTTGGCAATCCCAAGATTTGTGGACTTCAGATCCCAGAATTCCACAGCTAGCATCACCATCGATGAGAATTCTAGGAGTTGAAGTTCTCACACCAGGAAGTTTCCAAGGTTGGGAAACACTACACAAAAGGGACTTGTGTGATATGTATGAATACAAGTGATTTCATCTGGGAGCCTGAACAAGTTTTACTTCAAAACAGAAATGTATTGGTGAGTCTTTCTTATGAAGAGCATAGAATGTACAAATTCTTCAAAACCTTATTACAAAAGCACAAAATATTTTTCTATGCAAGAAATATAAACAATAGAATTTAGATATAAAGATATTTATATATTTCAGGTTGAACTCTGACAGGTCTTTTTAAATCAGATTTTTGATTTTATAGTACATAAGTAGTCCACATTCAGTGACCACTTTTTCATCAAACTATTGATGAACTATGAGGGGACTTACAACTGTTCCTCATAGTTGTGGCTGTTGCAGTGCTTATGTGACTGACATTCTCTGCCATCTTCTGGCAAGCAAATTCAACAGGGAAGTTAGCAGGAAGTTGCACATGGTGATCACATGACTAGAGTATGCTGTGACTACACAAGATTCGCACAACAATGGCAACTGGAGCTACAGCAACTGCCATCACAAGTCAACAAAATCATGTGATGTGCTTTATGACTGTGTTGTTTAATGACAGAACTGGAGACCACAATTACCATCGTTAAGCAAGATCACCTGTACATATAAAATACCACTAAAACAATTCCATTGGTTGCTGCCATTTTGCTAGAAAGTACTAAATGTGAAATTACATTTCAAAAACCAAATGTCACTTACATTGGCTGAGTCTTGTGGGACATCCTTCCCCTTGAGGCCCTAAAGCAGAGGCAATGTTGTCATAGCAACAACCATACATAGAACCTCGGCATTCCTCTGTCGGCAGCTGCTGGGCAAGAACTTGGCTTGTCTTAGAGAAAACCAGGTGTTACTCAGATTATACCATTCAACAGTGTTTATGAAGTAACACATTCAACTGACTCAATCCCAGAAACAATTCATAATTCAGTTACATTTTTCTTACAGAATAAAATATCAAAAAGCTACACTGCTAACTTTAATGTGATGAATGGAAATAGCCCATTACACCCTGTGAAAGACAACAAAGCACTTTATAATATTTTACTCTATCTTAGCGAGAACTTGGAGGAATTGTCTGTAGAAATAGAAAAATCGTAGAATTGTGGAGTTGGAAGGAACCTTCTCTAGCTTTTCATCTGGAGGGGCAGAAGAGCTGATGAACTTTTGAACCTAATTCAGATTGCAGGTGTCTATGGAAAAATCAGATTAATCAAGAGGACATAGAGAAACAGCACTGATTTTGGATAAACGCAGCCATTGTATAGGGCATAGCTAAGGGGAAATAACTATATTCCAACATGTCTTCTAGAATGCATAGAAGTTTGCCTCACTTACTGTTGGAGTGGGAGTAACAGGATTTCTGCTTATGTAAACATCACTGTAGTATTGTGTGCACCCTTCTTGGTTAGGTCCCTGGGAACGTGATATTCCATCGGGGCAGCACCCATATCTGGGGGGTGGAAAACCAGTAACGTTGAAAGCAACCCAATATATCAGCTTTGCCTGCAAATTGCTCATTCAGTGAGCTAGTCCTACCTGCTCAGATGGCAAGAATCAAGTGGGCAACCTTGGCCAAAGGGACCTGCTGCAGCAGTGCGACCATCTGAACAACAGCCATGAGGAGTATGGTTGCAGTCTTGATCATTACCACCATTTGGATAAGAATGGGACCGACGGGACACAGAAGAGTCTGAGTCACTATCCCATCCAAGAGGTAAGAAATTGGAGCGAGGACTCTCATTTAGCTGGACCTGGTGATGAGTAGAGCCAGTTTGGATTATTCTTTCATGTCTAGAAACTGAAAAATATAGGAGATAAAGTGTACCCATCAAGAAAACATAATATACAATGTTATATAGCTTATAATCATATTTCATTGGGGCAAACTCTTATTAGGTGGTGAACAGGGGTGGGTTCTAAAATTCTTTATTACTGGTTCTGTGGGCATGGCTTATTTTGTGGGCATGGTTTGATGGTCATGTGACAATTCTTTAGGATTAAGCAGAGGTACTGGTCTACCAGGCTTTTAACTGTTTGCAAAGCCATACCAGTCTACCCATTTGTTTTTGGAGCACACCGATCTACCTATTTGTTTTTTGGAGCGCACTAGTCTACCACCACACTGCCTTTTACCACTGATCAGCTGTAGGACGGAGCTTTGAAGCGCCGCAGCAAGAGTTTAAACAGTTTTTTTTCCTTCTAGCCAATCAGCTGGGACTCGGGAGGCAGCGAATAGATTGGGGGCGGGGCCAGGCAGAGGTAGTATTTACCGGTTCTCCGAACTACTCAAAATTTCCGCTACCAGTTCGCAAGAACAGGGGAGAACTGGTAGCAACCCACCACTGGTGGTGAGGTACTAAAGGTGATGAGGTAGAGGTAGTGGTGAGATCTACACACAGGTTTCTCTATTTTCTTTTACCCCAATATCTCTGCACCTTCCCTCAACCTACCGCATTCTTGCTCATCTGACATAGATCACCTGTACAAGTACAAGGCTTATCACTTGGTGTAGCACTCAGTCATAATGCAGAAAGTCTGAACATTCCTATGTTAGAGTAATGATCTCTACTATCAATTGTTAGAAATGAGGAGGAGTCTGGTACCACTTTATTAGGTTAACAAATGTTATTATAAGGCATACATTTTGGTGGTCACTCCATACCTCTAATAAAGTGAGTTAGTCTTTCTCAATTTGTTATTCTGATAAGGTGCTAGGTCCTGATTTTGGCTACCAAAGACCAACATGGCTCTCCTAGAATATCAATTGCAAGACTGAGTCTATTAATTTGACAACAAAATAAAACTACCCTACTTAAAATAGTGGTTTTTGTTTGTTTGTTTGTTTGTTTGTTTGTTTACAATGTCATTAGGATCATAGCTGAGGCTCCGTAATTGTATATGCATATAACCTGGAAAAATCCTCAGGGAAATAGAAATGGTCCAAAGACTTAGCTAGCAGCTACCCAGGCAAGTTGATTAATATTGAGCAAACTCCTTGCTTCATTCACAGAACTAGGGAGAGGACAAAAGATAATACCTTCCAGTTCTTATGATCTTCCTCTTATGTTTTTCTCATGATTTTTCCCTTTCACACAGATCAAATCTTTGGGGAGCAAAAATGGGAATAAACACTCAAAGGATTTGTTGGATGGACAGGTTGCCTGGAAGTAAACAGTTTCTCTAGATTTACTTTCTAGGAGCCCAGGATATTTTGCAGCTGTAGCTATAGTTATCAGACAGAAAGGTAATAATAAAGGGGGAGCAGGAGGAGTTAGGAGCTTGATGGGAAGATTAGGATCAAGAGAATAAAGAAGTGTGCTATTAATTTTTTATACTTACATACTTTCCTGCCTATAATATGGATGGAAAACTTAACAGGCATGGGGAAATGATAGAGAGGTTTAGCAGCTCTACTTTATATTACTACATAGTAAGGTCTGGCATACAGATTTGAAACCTGAACACATTGTGGGAGAAGCAAGAAAAGTTTTCTTCTTCTTTTTTTTCACCTGAAACTTATCCTTCTTCTTTTTCCAGAAATCAGAAAGAGTATTGCAACTCTTGAAAAGTAGTACTGGACTCTTGAAAAGGCCATTTATACTAGAATGGCACAACTCACTGCAGCCAATTCACTACAGGACAACTCTCCATGGCCAATTCACCATAGGACAATTTGCTGTGGGACAATTCAACAATTCAACTTAATTATTTAAAATAGTTAAAAAATTATTTTAATTTTTGACATTCACATTTCATTTTGCCCCTCCTTTGGCATCCTTTCTTTAACGATTCTATACCACTATTTCTTTGCTATTAGTGTAACTCTTGTCCTGCGGCGAGTTGCTGTGTGGTGAATTGTCCCATGGCGAGTTGCGTATGGTGAGTTGGCTATGACAAATTGGCTGTGGTGAGTTGTCGTAGACCCCACTGGGGCTAAATGGCATATTGGACAACATATTGTGGAGAGTCTTCATTTGAATGCAGTATGCACAGGATATAGAATGAATACCATTTCATTTCATATTTTATACTCATTTAAGACTCAAGAGCACTGAGCATGATCAGATTTCAGAATTCTGTATTCCCTTTGCCTCTTATTTATAGTTTCTTATTGACTATCCCTATGAGGAAACATGAAGCATGGAACTGAAGCAAAAAGTATAAGCTTGGGTGAAAGTCAAGGAAAAAGCTCCTTGGTCATCTTGGCTGATCCCTCTCTCCTCAAAGCAAAACAGGGATTGCACTTAGTTAATATAGCCAACCACCAAGAAATCCAGAAATGTGGTAGTCCAAGAAATACTAATACTATCCCAGAAGAAGATAATTCACTTACAAGAAAGCCATTTAGTCAAGAAGCGGTAAGTGTCTACTGCCTTAGGAGTCAAGGCTAGCTCAATATAATTTTTAGGTAAAATTGACACATTCAATCAAAGGACAGCATGATTTCCCACTTTTCAGGAAATTTGTAAAGTACCAGAAGACACATGATTTAAGAATTGCCTGAGAAAATTCTGGTATCTTTAAGTTAGAAATTAGAAATACTGTCAGGCAAGGGTTGCCCTATGCCTTCTGCATAGCCATAAATTATTCTTAGGATCTACTCCGGAAACACTAGTTGTGTCATTCAAATTCATTGAAGACTTGAGACAAAGCATAAGGTGGATCTGCAGTGAGGTATTAGAACTGGGACTCCCAGTGTGTTATCGATAAGCAGCAACCTCTAGCATATTCTAGGCTCTAGGTGATTTGTTGCATGTATGTGATTGGCAGGTCATCATGGCCACTATTTTGTGTATAGGGAGCTCCTTTCTCTCACATAGCTATAACATGCTCTACAACTTCCAAATGTGTACACTGGTTCCCACTACATTAGTGACTAGGGGTGGAAGCAGATATCAATTTATCCCCCCATCTTCATAGTCATGTCACCTTTGCCAGTATCACCGTCACTAAGAAAAGCTGGAAAATGAAGGCAGGACTAAGGGAGCCCAAAGCTTTTTCCTTAAAAAACTATAGCCTCTAAAACTTCCATTTCCTTAAAAATGGGAAAGGGGAAAATGTCAAAAAGCTACTCAGAGAAAAGCGAAATAACACTAGTTGAAGGAAGGCCAACTTGGCATTTCCGAACCTTCAGTGCCTTGGTCAGGACGGTAGCGGGTCAGTAATGTCCGACGACTGATATTGTACCCTGTGATGTCTTGCATACTGGGAACCTCTGCAGGAATACAAATAAATATACTGTATTATTCTGTGTAAAAAAACAAAAACAAATAACTCTACTCCCACAACCATCAATTAAAGGGAACCTACACAATACTTTGCTGTGTAGTGTTAAAATGGCACCATAAAATAGAAGGAAATAAAGCTCCATTAGAAAACAGACTTTAATACCCAGACAGAGTATACAGTGGAAAACATGAATATTCCTTAAGAAAGAGGCAAAATTTCAAGAAAAGGAAAGTAAGTTAAAATGTAATACAAAAGTGCAATGAATTCCCATTTGGCTCTCCAGTACCCTAATAATATCCCCTCCAAAACTCCCAAAGTGTGTGGAGCAGGGGTGGGTTCTACTTACCCTTACTACCGGTTCGCAACGGGGCCGCGCGCACACGCTCTTCTGCGCAAGCGAAGAAGCGTTTTCATGACATCAGAGTCAATGGGTGGAGCCTCCCACTGGTTTTACTACCAGTTCTATAGAACCAGTGCAAACCGGGGGGCAACCCATCACTGGTGTGGAGCCAAAAACTTGGGATCCTTTGTTTTCCCTGTTCTTTTTATTGTTTTAGGGAAAATTTAAAGGATGAAATGAGTTCCTTAGTTTTTCTAGACTTTCCTGGTCTTACTTGACTTCAATGGCTTTTGATACTATTGATTGTGGTATTTTGGGGGAACATTTCCAAGGGTTGGGAGTAGGAGGCAGTAGTACTGATGCTCTTTTCCCTTGAGTAGACTCCAGATAGCATTGGTGGGGTGGAGAATTCAGCCTAAGATTGTTGACCAGGAATACTGGCAAATCAAGATGTCTGCTTTGCATAGTTCCTCAGGGTTTGACACTTTGTGCTCTTCTTTAATATCTACATGAACTAGCTGGGTGATATTATCTAATGGTATGGGGTCAGATATCACTAATATGTGGATGTTACTCAGTTGAGTATCTCTACTCTGGCCAATCAAATGATATTGCTGAGGTTCTTCTCTGATTATTAGGATCTGGATGGGGAAGTACAAATTTAAGCTCAACTTTAGAAAGATCCGGTACTATGGATTCAAGGACCCTATGTTTTCAGGGATTTTCCACTTCTAATTCTTGATGAGAGAATTATTTAATTTGTTGTAGTGGTTAAGACATCAGGCTATAAACTGGGAGACCATGAATGCTAATTCTATCTTAGGCACAAAGCCAGCTTGATGATGTTGAGCCAGTCCCTCTTTCTCAGCCCTAGGAAGACGACAATGGCCCGTGACCTCTGTTTTCTATTTTGATTGCAATGTTTTTTATTTATAGCAGTAGTGAGCTTTTATGCTGATACTATTATTACTGATTTTCTTTTTTCTATTCTTGTTTTTCAAGGTATTTTCCTAGAGTTGACACAATAATTGAGGGAATTATAAATCAAATATATGTACATTAAAGTGGATAACCATAATATCTTCCAAATTGGGCTGATTTTTATTGGAGTGGTTTTAAAGCATCAAATGGGTGCCTTAAACTTTAGTAAGTCTCCAAGCATTTCTTTTAGCCTTAAAATTTCCCCAAACTTAAGGGGAAAAAACTGAGTAGAGAAACCTAGCTCCACCAACTCCAATAATATCACAGGGTCATGGTGCTTGGTCATGTCAAGCCCCTTTCAGCTTCCACCCAACCAGGGCACCAACAGAAAGCGTGGATCACAGGACAAAGTAAGTTGTCAGAGGCTCCTTTAGAAATCAGCAGCATTGACTTTTAAAAAAAAATTGATTCTGACTGGCTTGATATTGGTAGCAAATCATCAACTCAATTTGATACTAGTTTCTCTGGAATAATAATATTGGGAAGCGAGAAGACAATGAACTTTCTCCCCCAAAACCACCTTTAACAGTAACACAACAACAAACCAATTATTTTTTTCAGTGCTTTCTAGATTTTCTAGAAATCACAGATTTCTGATGTGACCTAAGAAAATCATAATTCGGTACTAGAGAACAAATGTTTGGATATTAAAAAGTCTAAGGTTTAAGCTTAGCATTTTTATTTGGAAGAACAAAATATAAATCAAGTCACATGTGATCTGAATGAGTCTCCTGCGTTTAATCCCCACAAAACACAAATCATAAAAATATTTTTTCTCTTACTGCACTCCTGAAATTAATTTACTGACTTCAATGTTTGACTGGTAAGGTCCAACTTACTAAGGCAGGAGTTCACTCGTTTTTTGCTAACCTCATTTATTCCAACATGTATCACATCACCCCATTTTTTTAAATAAGTCAGCAATCAAACATAGGACATGAAGAATACTGAGTCATCAGCTCAACATTTCTGTAAAGGATGTTTCATAAGAGGTATAATTTAACATATATAAAATGGAAAGGCCTAGCAGTTAAACTGTATGACGGTGGCATTCCTATCTATTCTAACATCCCTGCTGTCTTGGAAGTAGATGCTGAGATACCAGCACTTTGTACTTACGCTGGGGCAGGTGACAAGGTTGTGTATTGCAGCTCCCAAGCATGGTTGGTATCTGTGGCTGTATCTCTTGGCAAATCTCATGACTATAGAATTTGGAATCACCATCAGCACAGATGACTTGGCGGGTTCGGATACCAGAACTGCAGCTTTTTGAGCACTTAATCAAAAAATGGTAAGAATTAAAACAATGGACAATCAGATGAGAAGCAAAGAATCATCAGATGAGGAGCAAAGAATCACCAAGGGGCCAGAGACCTTGTGGGTGAAATGTCAAGGAACAAGTCTGCAAATACTACTTGGAGGTTTTCCAATCTGGAACCCTCCAGTCTTCCTGCAGCCATTCTAACTTGGAATTCTGAAAATTACCATCCCAAAACATTAAAATCATGGCACATCAGGGAAAGAAACTGGTAAAGAAGAAAGACCTGGTAGGATTAGTTATTTCCAGGTCAATTACCATAGTAGGACTGATAAATAAGGCCCAGGAATAGACTAAAGCAGGGATCTCCAACCTTAAACACTCAAAGAGCCATTTGGACCCGTTTCCCACAGAAAAGAAAACACCAGGAGCCACAAAACCCTTCCCATGCCTGACTATTTCTTGAACGGCCATAAAACTAGCATAAGTAGTTGAATTAAACGTTCTGTTTTGTTCTGAAACTTTTCTTGTATTTATCCAGGGTTGGCCTACCGGGGTTGAAAAGCTCAATAAATCATGTACCAGCGGGTGTTGCACATTGGTGGTTGTGATGCATATTTTGAGTGACAGGGAGCCGCAGCAGAGGGGTGAAAGAGCCACATGCGGCTCCAGAGCTGCAGGTTCTGACCCCGGCCTAAAGGTTCTGCAGGCAATTGTTCTTACAGGCAATTACAACTAAGACACTTTATAGTTTCATTTCCAGAAGATAAGATCATGTGAATGTCACCATCCTGCCCCAAAAAGCCATTGATTAAATATCTATGCTGTGACCATGCTCTAACTTTGTCCTACAGGCTATTCAGGTTGGTGACATCCTTCTTGTGGTTATTTTCATTATCCCAGGAGATCAACAAATATTGCATGGATGCAGATGGGTCTTTGCAACAATGTGAAAAAGGGAGCAGCGAAGGGACAAAAATTGGACTATTCCTCTAGGGAAATATGTGTCATACTCACCAATCCCCAGTCTCCGATATGCCAGCCAATCTCCTGTATACAATTCTCCCCGATACAGGGCTGGGTATGCTGAGGTTTTGGTTCTCTCAAGCAAGCAATATCTAGAATCTGAGAGCCCTGTTCAACCTGGCAGCTTACAGTCCTGGTTTGAATACCTTCACCACAGCTTACTGAACACTGTAGTATAATAATAATAATAATAATAATAATAATAATAATAATAATAATAATAATAATAAGTTGATACCTAGGACGCTGGCTGCAACCCGTATCAACCATTAGCACCAGTCAATGGTATTTGTGATGCATTTTTGAATGTTCAGTTGACTGAGTTTCATGTTTAATGAATAAAGTAAATAATAATAATCTGCATTGCATGACACACTTCTCTATTTCTGATGTTAATTTGTTCTGCATAGTCTACAAGTCTGAATAAAGATCTCTTTTTCAGTATTCAGGTGTTCAACATTTCATTGAAATGCTATGGCATCAGAAGAACATTCAGGCATATTCAGAACATTCAAGAACATATGGGCAGTTCGAGAGATTTTGTCATGGAGTTTGATTTCTTTTGGTGGAGAAGTACAATTGTGGCTTGTTATTTTATTTTATAAACTTTAAGATACATCCTTTTTTTTTTTTGAATTGGTTTGGGCTTTTTCTCTTCTGTTTTTTCTGACTTCCGTCTTTTTAAAATAATTGTTCTATTTTTATGTATATATTTTGTAATTTTTCTAATTTTAAATACATGTTTTAAAGTTACAACCAGTTAAATGATATTTGAGCATTTATGTATTTTATTTATACATTTTTATTTATTTGTTAGATTTATATCCTATTTTTCCTCTAAGATGCATATATAGTGACCTTCCTTTGCTTTCCCACAAAAACAATCTTGCAAGGTAAATTATATAGTAACTTATAAGATGAGATGGGGGAACATATACATTTAATCAATCAGTCAGTCAAATTGGGCTGAGAGGAAATGGCCCGCCTAAGATTACACTGAGCTTCCATATCTATGGTAGATTCCAATTTACCCCCCTCCCCCATGGTCCTAGATCAACTTCCACTCTGCATCAGGGGTGGTATTCACTTACCTTCGCTACTGGTTTGCAAATGGGAGCGCATGCGCAGAGCGTCAAAAACAGGATGTGATGATGTCTGGGTGGGTGGGCGGAGCTTCCTGCAGCTGCCGCTACCATTTCGCCCAAATTGGATAGAACCGGATGAATAGCACCACTGCTCTACATCTTGTATTTAATCTCACTCTGTACTTGTAGCACAGGCGCACACAGAATTATAATAAGCCCCAATATTACAGAATTCTATTGTGTTACAGGTAGTCCTTGTTTAGCAACTGCTTAGTTACAAAAGCAATGAAAAAATAACTTGATGGCCAATCCTTGCTTTTATACCTTTTACAAGTCTATAAAGCAAAGGAAATTGAAGTAAGATCTTTAGCACAGTTTCACTCTGTGACCTCTTCATTTAATGTCTGAGCTGCCAATCCCAAATGTGGTCACTAAATGAGGACTACCTGTACTTCCAACGCTTTAAGGTAAAGGTAAAGGTTCCCCCGCACATGCGTGCTAATCGTTTCTGGCTCTAGGGGGCGGTGCTCATCCCCATTTCTAAGCCGAAGAGCCAGAGCTGTCCGAAGACATCTCCGTGGTCATGTGGCATGTCCAAACGCCAAAGGCGCATGGAATGCTGTTCCCACCAAAGGTGGTCCCTATTTTTCTACTTGCATTTTTTACGTGTTTTTGAACTGCTAGGTTGGCAGAAGCTAGGACAAGTAACGAGAGCTCATCCCGTTACACGGCACTAGGGATTCGAACTGCTGAACTGTCGACCTTCTGATCGACAAACTCGGAGTACTAGGCAAATCAGGGTGCCTCAAGGGTGCCCTGGGGCTAGATTATCTTCTTCTCCCCAAAGTGCAGAAAAAGCTGGACCAATCCTGTCTCAGTACAGATATTGCACATAGAAGAAAAAACTCACCTCAGACCAAGGACTTGAGACCCATGTTGCACAGCGCTGCAGGTTGCAAGGCTGTGTGCTGCGTGGCTTCTCTGTTAAGGAAGCACATTCAGTATCATCCACAGCATCCTGAAAATGATGTCCATTGTACGAGGCACAGTAAACTGAACGGCTCTGAATGCCTCCTCCGCAGGTGGCAGAGCACTGGCTCCAGCCGCCAGTTTTCCAGCTAAAAACAAATGTTTAAAAAATAACTCTCAAGGATCCGAGGAGTCACTGGTGTCACAAGAGAGCTTCCCAGAACAAAAATTTCTCATGATTAGTTCTTGGGATGAGCTTTCTGGATCACAGGCTTTATCCAGCTAGTAAGCAAGGGTTAGGAAAAAGACGCCTGAAATACAGGAATTAACACGGTCCTATTCAAAGCCAGGAATTCCAATCAGGGGCACAATGGAAATTCCTAGTAGCATTAAAAATAACAGGGGTGCCAAATCATGGAAAGGAAGTGAATGAAAGGAATCAAAAAGACCATTTGAGATGAAGTATTAATAAAGGCCTTAGGAAAGATTTAGAAAGGGAGGGAATCTTTCTCTGGGAGAGAGTAGTAGAATGCCACTACTTTTAAGGGGTTGCAACACCAAGAGCTATATTAACACAAACCCCAGATTCTGCATGAGGAATATGATTATTGTATGATCTACCTATATTATGCAGATGCTATGCATGTTTAAAATAAATATACTGCTCAAAAAAATAAAGGGAACACAAGCAGAAGACATCCGAGATCTGAATGAATGAAATAGCCTTATTAAATACTTTGTTCGTTACATACAGTAGTTTTGTGTTTCCTTTAGTTGTTTGAGCAGAGTATAAACTACTGTATGTAAAGAACAAAGTATTTAATAAGGCTATTTCATTCATTCGGATCTCGGATGTCTTCTGCTTGTGTTCCCTTTATTTTTTTTGAGCAGTGTATATTAGATGGGTTTTGTACCTGCAGGGTCCCAATATCTTTCCCACTATATCTAAAAGTAGCTGGAGAATTTTTTTTATTTTCAGGTAAAAATGTGCCTGTGAAATTTTTTTTTTTGCACATTTATACCTAACACTACTCGCTATCAATGTGGTCCAGGGCATTTGGGATGGAGGGCTGATCTTTGGGAGATCTCCAGGGTCTAGCCTGGGGCTACACTTTGAATAAAATATGAATTAATCAGATTTCGATACTCTTGATACTCTTGAAACATGCTTCTCTCTGTATATGCATTGACATAAAACTCTTCTTTTAACTTGACTTTTCTAAATTTGGGAGAAACCCAATGCTGCAAATAGGAGTAGCAAGGCTGGGCTTTAATCAAAATTCCAGGCAGTCAAACAGCCAACTCAAGCTGTCGTTTCCAACAGAAACTGCACAAATAACCTCAACTATCTTGGCACAGCCTACAGACCAATAGGAGGCTCAGGGAAGAGTGACTGTAGGATTGGAGCATGGCATCTCAGAGGAAGTCCTATTCTAAAAATAACTTAGCTGGCAGGAGGCGAATCTACACAGCTCCTTCAATAGGAATAGAGAAGGAAACAGACTGTGAATAAGGATCAGTGCCTAAAAAATAATTTCAGCCTTATATTCCAAGAGGAATTTTACCACTTACTTCCTTTATAGTTAAATATTACTTTAGGTTGCCATGGAACTATATTCAGTAATAAAATAAACTTGCAAGAAATGTTTCAAACGGCAATGGGATCTCTATCCTATAGACTTGCAGTGCTAGCTGAGTTCATATAATGGCTAAATCAAAATGCAGCCGGTTAGATTGTGGTTTAATATGTTCTTTTAGTCCAGCTCATCAATCATGGTTAAGATGTAATGTATTATGTGAACCCACGCAATTATGATTTAATCAATGCACCATGGTTAAACACATCCTGATTTAGCATGTCGTGGGAACAGTTACAGCAGTGATAACCAATCTTTCTAGCTTGGTAGCTCAGTCTGGCCGGGGGGCATATGAGTGGCAGGTGCATGTGTGTGCACATAGCACCATTGGAGCTTTGCACATGAGCAGAGGGTGCTTGCACTCGTGTGTAAGCCGGGGGTGCTTGAGCAGAGAGTGCTAGCATACGAAGCTCCATTCACACTAATGGAGTTTTGCGTGTAAGTGCAAACAGCCTCTGCTCATGCAAGTGGAAATGCGCATGCTTCCCCATCTCTCCCATGGCCCAGTTTTGAACAGACAACAGAGTGGTAATGGGCCACGGCCATGAGTTGGGGACCCTTGAGTTACAGTTAAAGAACATAGCAAAAGATTTTTTGTTTCAGGAGTGACCACTGCAAGCTATATAGCACTGTAGCTACCTTTACTTCTCTGCTAATTTAGCCACATATTCCATATTCTATCATGGGGGGATATATGGGGGATATATGACCCTACATGGGAGATTCTTTTTTGTTGTTGTCTGATTTGAATTATAAAGCATAATAAAGATTTGGGAACTGTATAACAATTGTGCAGATATTCAACTTGAAAGCTCAAAACCCTTTTTGGTATCTTCTTCTGTAGGACCAGTGGTGGGATTCAGCCAGTTTGCACCACTTCGGGAGAACCAGTTGTTAACTTTCTGAGCAGTTTAGCAAACTGGCTGTTGGGAAAAATTATTAGGGCAGAGAACCGGTTTTTAAATTACTTGAATCCCATCACTGTGTAGGACCTAGGAGCTCCACTGGATCAGACTGGGTATCCCATTAGGTTAAGACATAACTAAGCCATATCTTCACTTCCCCAAACAGTATTTGTAATTATTCTAATTCCTCATACCCCAGCCCTCTGAGGGGTCCTTCAGTTTGGTTTAGCTTGATGTATGAGCCGTCTATTGTGGTTTATGGTTTAAAGTTAGGCCTGATTATGTCATGTTTAGCAAACCACAATGAAAACAAGCCATGGTTCACAATGTTATAGGAATCCAACTCAAAAATCCTTCACTATAGCATTCTGCTTATTAATCAATTAGTTGCCACCAAGAAATCAACAAGCTAAACTTGAAAGATGGACTCTTCCATTCGCTTATATGAAAGGGCTACCATGCCTAAAGCCACGTATCCAGCACAGTAAATAACCATTGAAAGACTATTTTGTTTTTATATATCCAGCCCCTTGTTGAAGTTATCAAAGCAAATGGCATCATCATGCTTGTAGTAGTGAATTTCATTATGTGAAATATGACTTTTAATACAGTTGTACTACTTGTTGGTAATTCATCATTATGGAGGGACCTCTGATCCTGAGGACAGATAACTGAATATGTATAATTATCATCCAGACTAATGGGTATGGGAAAAATATAGAAAAATAGAAAAGAAAGGTTAGATAAAATAATGCAGCAATCTCCAGCAATATTCATTTTTAATTTACTAAACTTCTCAGCAGAAGCTACTGGGGATATGGTATCTAAACTCTTGGGCTACAAAGAAAAATAAGAAACTATCTTCTCTCACCCTTCTTCACATAGGATACGAAGGCCAAAAGCACTGACTGCCCAACACCATTATTTAGGGAGAAAAGCCAAAGCTTTAAGAACAAAGTCCATCACCTAGAAGAAAAGCCTTCAAAGGTTCATGGAACCAGAGATGTTCAACTTTTGGAAGATTTAGAGCCTCACCAGCCTTTGAGTAGTGTGCTAGGAGCCACACTCCAACCAGGATGTAGAGCCAAGATAAAAGTATATTTTTATCTAAATTAAATTTAACGTTAATTGAATGTAAATGAAAATGTTTGAACATACTCAGTATGATTGCTTGCTACGAATTTAATAATCCCTTCTGTCACACTGCAAATTACAACTTTTCAGCAGCAATTTGGAGAGAGGCTATGTAGTCACAGTGCTTGGATGAACAGGACGAACGACTAAGCTTTAAACTACTATATTAGTATAGATAGTCCTTGACTTATAACAGTGACCTTTCACAGGTACAGTAGCATGGAAAAAGGTGACTTATGACCGTTTTTCACAATTACAACCATTGCAGCATCCCCATGGGGATCAAAATTTGGATGCTTGGCAACTAATTCATATTTATGACGGTTGCAGTATCCTGGGGTCAGGTGATCACTTTTAGTGACCTTCTGACAAGCAAAGTCAATAGGGAAGCCAGATTCACTTAACAACTATGTTACTAACTTAATAACTGCAAATGCACTTAACAAATGCATCAAGAAAGGTTGTAAAATGGGGCAAAATTCACTTAACAAATGTTTCATTTATCAACAGAAATTTTGGGCTCAGTTGTGGTCGTAAGTCAAGGACTACCTGTATAAGTCTCACCAGGCATGGAGGCTCTCTGAAGTCTCTTCCAACCTTTCTATTTTGTATGATTTCATGAATCTAGGTCTGTGGCTTTCAACAAGCATTTCTCAGGAATTTGTGGTTTGTTTGTTTTTTAGCAAATTCCTGCTTAATGAGCAGCTAACAATGCGAGGGGAGGGGGAATACAAGCTGTTTACTAAGGTTAGGAAGCTTGAAAACCACTATTGGAGGTGAGGCGAAGGAAGAAAAGAGCTGAACCACTTTCTCCTAGTTACCTCTTTGTTTGCAAGTTCCATGCTCTGTTGCGGCTCCATGCTCCCGGCAGATAGAGGTAAGATACCCTTTGTATATAGAACAAAGATTTTAAAGCCCATAATAAATATATAGACATCTGGATCTGTCTTTTACAGTATGATTTCTATCCTTTTAGAGCCAAATTAAAAGGGATTTTGATGACGGATCGAAAACCTCCGCTGCCATTTTTTAAAGCTTTAGCACAGTGTTTCTCAACTTTGGCAATTTGAAGACATTTGGATTTCAATTCTGAGGATTGCCCAGCCAGCATGGCCCTTCCTCAGCTAGCATGGCTGACTTGGAATTCTGGGAATTGAAGTCCACACATCTTCAAGTTGCCAAGGTCAAAAAACACTGCCAAAGGATGTTGGGATAGGGTCCAATTTGGATCAGGGTCATGGGCAGGCAATAGCCTTCCCCCCTGTTTGCAGCTATGCCAATTTCCTGCACCAAAATAGACCACCCACCATAGCTACTATTATGCAGAAAACATACAGGCATTTTATTACCCACAAGAAGAAGAGCCAATTCAAATCAAGGCCAAATATGTGGGTGGTGGGGAGAATTCAGTTTCCCCTGCCCTTCATCATGTCTTCAAATCACTCCCTCCAAGAGTTGCATATAACAAAAAAAAAAAAAAATGCTTTCATGGTTTGATCTCTTCATTTGAGTTGCCCCAATTTTTTAAATTCATTGTAGCCACAAGAACCCACTAAGTACTTGGAAATTAGCAAGAGGTCATAGTGAACAAGGGAAGGGAGGGGGGGGAATTGTGGTCTAACTCTGTGAAAGTTCAAATTGTGACACATCTTTTGGAGATCTGAATGTGGATGCTAGCTTTGTATTCTGTTCATATTACAAGCAGAAAGCTAATTATGCTCAGAAAAATCCTAGTGCTAAAACAGAGGAAACAACTTCATATTTCTAAAACTTTCTAAATAATAGTGTGAAGGGATTCTCAGTCATCCAGGTCATGGTTGTCCCAAAAGTGCTTTTTTTCAGGAGGCAACTGGACTTTCTTGTGGTTTTTTTTTTCTTTTGAAGACGTTTTGCTTCTCATCCAAGAAGCTTCTTCAGCTCCGACAGGATAGTGGGGAATGGAAGGATTTATATTCCTTGCAGACAGTTGGTAATTAGCATCCTTTCTCAATAATAATAAAGTCTTCTGATAAAATGAAAAGGAATTCCCGGCACTCACCACTTGCATTTCACGCAAGGAGGGTCTTTCCAATACAGTTTCCCACTAATCAGGAAATATGCTATGATCTTCCAACAGAAAGCTTTTATTTGCCCTTCCTAGTTCATTTAGCAATATTGACCCCTTCTCCTAAGAGAGGAGTCAGATGCTTTTAATTTAATTAACTGGGTTGATGGGAAAGCAAAGCACCAGCTTCTAGCATCATTTTCATTTCCAGATAGTTTCCCTGGACCTCACACAGATTGCATTGACTTGCTTAGAAAACAAAAACAGTAGATTTCATAGCTACTTTTTTCTTTGTTCATCGTGTCTAGAAAGATGGTGCACATCTTGGAGACCAACAATTTGCCAATTAAAAAAATGAAAGAAAGATAATAACATACATTTGATTAATAAATCAATAAAAATTACGTGTTGTGTGATTAGCTACACCCAACCTGGAAAACATTTTGTGAATAGGTAAAGTCCCAAAGAAAAGAGATCGTCTATTCCCACCCAATTATCTTACCAATTGTAACATTTTTTTCCTCGGATAACATTTTATTCTAGCTTGTATGGTAGGCCTCGGCTTACAACCACAACTGAGCCCAAAATTTCTGTTGCTAAGTTAGGCAACTGTTAAGTGAGTTTACCCCGTTTAATGACCTTTTTTGACATAATTACTAAGCAAATCCCTGCAGTTATTAAATGAATTGCATGGTCATTAAGTAAATCTGGCTTCCCTCATTGACTTTGCTTGTTGGAAGCTGGCTGGGAAGGTTACAAATGGCAATCACATGACCCCAGAAAAGCGCATCTGTCATAAATAGATGCTAGTTGTCAAGCTCCCAAATTTAGATCACATGACCATGGGGAAGCTGCAACAGTCGTAAGTGTGAAAACCAACCATAAGTCAGTTTCTTCAGTGCCACTGTAATTTCGAACAGTCACTAAACGAATGGTTGTAAGTTGAGGGCTACCTGTGCTTTTGGAGGGCTCAGGTTTCTCTGCACGCATTTCATATGAGAGTAGCAAGGGCCCCGAACAGAGACTACCAAGTTATTTCTGACTTTGACTGATACTTGGATTTCAAGGTATCTCACAGAAGAAAGAAACCGAATCAAAGCTCACCGTTTTGTCTGGGGACAGGGCTGGAGGCCGCAGCTGCGGTTATTTCCTGGCCATGGTTTATCTCTGCACATATAATCCGGATAGGCTTCATTATCAATGGTGCAAAAGACCAGACGAGACTGATAACCTGCGGAGCAGAGAAAAACAACAGGAGCCAAAGATGGCACACGGTAATGGATAATTGCCAAGGAGATTGGTTGCATAATATCCCTAAAGCAACCAAGTATTATCTAAGAGATAAGCATTAGGCAGAGGCCAGCTTCCAATGAATTGTCTTTTCATATTCCCACACAAATGATGTGATTGAAATCAAGGTAACAGAGCTAGTACTTATCTGAAAGTGGGAGTGGGGGTGGGGAATTAATTAAGTTACATAATTAATTGAATGTAATAATGGGTTCAATATGCACATCCTTGGAAAAGAATGCTGAAAATCCCTCAGTTTCATCAACTTTTAGGGTGGGAGGTAATATTTTCCTACCACGGCCCTGGACTTTTGGCCAGCTTTCCCTCAGAGGTCAGACTTGCTCTGACATTGATTGCTTGCAGAAGCTGGTTGAGATGGAGACACCCCCCCCCCATGTTAGCTTAGCTAAATGTGAATAGATTGTTATATGTTTCTTCAGGTTCTTTTGAGTAATGAAAGAAAGAATTTTGCTGATTGAATCTTTACTACAGATGCATTATTTATTCCACTGAGGATGTTTTATGTTTCTAGATTATGCTGTGTAGTACAGATAGTCCTCGACTTAGAATCACAAATTTTCTGTTGTTAAGTGAGACATTTGTTAAGTGAGTTTTGCCCCATTTTATAATCTTTCTTGCCACAGTTGTTAAGTGAATCATTGAAATTGTTAATAACACACTTGTAAAGTGAATTTGGCTTCCCCGTTGACTTTGCATGTCAACGGTTGCAAAAGATGATCATATGACTCCGGGACACTGCAACCGTCATAAATATGAGTCAGTTGCCAAGCATCTGAATTTTGATCATGTGACTATGGGGATGCTGCAACGGTTGTAAGTGTGAAAAATGATCATAAGTCCCCTTTCTCAGTGCTGTTGTAATTTTGAGTGGTCTGTACTGGATTGTTTCATTTGCAAGATTTTTTCTTCCTAGCATTTTTTCCTCAAGTGCGGGGTCTGCTTTTTCTGGAACAACCGGGTGCTGATCCATTGGTTGTGACAGGATTTGACTAACCATCTTGTCACCCACGCCTGATGTTGCGGGATGAGAGAGAGGGACTGTCCCAAAATCTCCCAAAAAGCTTTCAGGCCTAAGGCAGGATTAGAATTCAATGGTTTCTAGCCTGGTGCCTTAACCACTATATCAAACTGCCTTTCATGTCATTTGCAACAGTATAGAGGCTTAATGAAAAAATTTAAAAAACCCTGCTATTTGCACTTTACCATACCATATACCAGTGACGGTGAACCTTTTAGACACCGTGCCCAAACCACGCGTGCATGCCTAAACTGAAAAGTGCGCGTGTGCAAACGTGCACATGCACGAACGTGCACGAACGTGCACATGCATGAACATGTGCGAATATGTGCATGCATGAATGTGTGCAAGCATGCACATGCATGACCATGTGCAAATGTGCACATGCCTAAACGTGCGCAGATGCATGCATGTGTGGACATGCGCTGATGCACAGATACATGGACATTTATTTATTTATTTATTTATTGGTTCGATTTATATGCCACCCTTTTCCGGAGACTCAGGGCAGCTTACAATGCATTAAGCAATAGCCTTCATACTTTTTGTATATACCTGCTTTGTAGGGCTTTCGCCCCACCCCCCCAAGCGGTGTTCTTTCTTATACAAAGTCAGCTTATTGCCCCCACAATCCGGGTCCTCATTTTACCTACCTCGGAAGGATGGAAGGCTGAATCAACCTCGAGCCTGGTGAGATTTGAACTCGCAGTAATTGCAGGCAGCTGGCAGCTAAGTGCTACTTTAACAGCACTTTAGTCCACTGCACCATTAAGGCTCTTGCCTTGACATGAGCACACATGTGCAGTAGAGATCCAAAGACCAGCTGGCCGGCGGGAGGCGGGGCATCCCAACTCTGGCAGTGCGGCAAGAGGTAAGATCTTTTTCTTTCGTGAGCTTCCGTTTCATCGTTTGCAGGGAAACAGAAGCTCACTAAAGAAATGCCACAGTGATCTGACAGTGATGGCGCACATGCCAGCGGAGACGGCTCTGTGTGCCATAGGTTTGCCATCGCGGCCATATACAATCTCACTGGCATATATGCAGTGCAATCAGTAAGGTTGATGGTCACATTTACTTTGAAGAAGAATAAGCAGATGGACAGGCTTTAACGCTGAATGAATCAAAATATGTCTGCCACTCATTACAAAATTGTATCTCCTAGAATGGCTAATAGCGGATCTCTTTATAATCCCATAAGCAAAGATTACAAGATGATTTCTGCCCAGACCACTGCAAGTTTTTAATATATATAAATATATATATATATATATATATATATATATATATATATATATATATATATATATATATATATATATATATATATATATATAGGTTAAATTTTCAAAAAAAGCTTTATCAAAAAAACCATTATTTTGTTCATGATATAATAATCCTGCTGCAACTCAATCAGAGTTTACTTCCAATTTATGCCTTTTCTCACAGCCTTCCAGGCAATACTAGAATACGCCATTATTTTCTGTATGTAAGAACAGGAAGGCTGAGTATTTAGGTTAGTATATTTTATGAGATTCCTTCTGGCTCCAGGATTCAGTGATAATCTGATGAGGGTCTAAGAGGAAAAATTTCAAGAATAATGGTCAGCTATTGTGTCCCACTGACCCACCCAAAAGCCAAAAATAAAAACTTGGCTATAGCAATAGCAGGTAGATTTATATAGTTTATAGCCCTCTCTAAGCAGTTTACAAAGTCAACATATTGCCCCCAACAATCTGGGTCCTCATTTTACTGATCTCAGAAGGATGGAAGGTTGAGTCAAAGCTGAGCCAGTGAGAATTGAACTACCAAATTGCTGGCAGTCGGCAGAATTAGCCTGCAATACTGCATTCTAACCACTGTGCCAGCACGCCTCTTTTATCTATTATAATCTAATGTAACTAATCATTTGTCTCTCTGTCTCTCTGTTCAAACCTGGTTTTCCCATTACATTAAAATAACACACTAGAAAAATGGCAACAAGAACAGAAAGTTACTTTGGGAAAGCAGCAGCTACAATCATTATGATATCATCTCTAAAAACTAGTAAGGTGCCCATGGGGGGGCATAAGGTATTGCAGAAGTAATATTGCTACACTTCTCATGCTTAACAGATGTTCAGAGCCTGAGACGCACGTAGCTTCCTAAAACTCACAGATGTTCACAGGATGCAAGTGCCTTTGTGCAAATGACCAAAGCAGCATCATGCTGTGGTGATACAAGGCCTTCTCCTTTGTATAGGTGTGTGAGATCATAACAAAAGGGATGGGGCTTGCATCATGATGGCCCAACATTGTTTTGTCATTTGCTCCCCTTGATCTTCCCCACACAGGTCAATGCTTCAAATTTTCAGGGCATTTTTATGTATTTTGTGTGGGAGAATCGAAGGGGAATATTACTCCTAGGTCTTAAACAAAAATGGGTGGTTTAAAACCCAGCAATTCTCTCCTGAATTAGGGCAATTTTTATTTATTTTGGCAAGCCCTGAAAAGCAAGATCATACTTAATACTTTTCTGGCTTAAATCATTTGTTTCATTCCTTATAATACTTTACTCAGAGCAAGCCAAATGCCTCGGACCTGTCCACATTATTATCCATCCTATCTTTTGCAATCCTTAGGCAGGGCACAACGTTGAAGACTAAGTCTCTGGTCCTGGTGACCAACTCAGATAGGATCCTGCAAAGCTGAAATGGTATCTGAGGCAGAAGAAGATTGCTTTCACCCATTCTATGCTGTGATACTCCCAAGCTAGCAGATTTCTGCTTAGGATCAACTTGATAATGCATTTATTTTATTTAAAAATGGCTTTAAATGCTTTAAGAGGTGAAAGGTATAAAATAGAGGTCATTACACAATCTACTACCATAGTTTAGTATAGCAATTAATTTAATGATTGAAATCTAGCATGTCTACCAATTCTCATATATAACTAATATTCTTGTCTAAAAGTTTCTGAGATTTTGAGTGAGTTTGCCAACATTTTGTGTGATTTGCTAATTATCTGAGATTTTGACCAATTAAATAAACAGTCAATCTTGGAGACTAATACTCACACATCACCCATTCAGCTTTCCGCTTCTCCATCTGCTACAGGTCTGTGTTTGTAGCATATACACCAAGACCACAAACTATCCAAAATATCCTCAGAGATCAATATGTGATCTGTACACATAGATTGGGAAGCATTACTTAGGCAAATCAATAATATTAAATGTGAGGTGCTGGCATATACCTCCACCGCATTCAGCACTGCAGTCATTCCAGGAGCCATAGCCCCAGCTGTAGCTTGATGTTTGCCTTTGGAATGGCAAATAGTATTCATAATGTACTCCTTGGTTTCGTTCCTGGCTGATAAGCTGAAAAAGAAAGAAGATAAGCAGGTGTCAGGAAATGCACTGTTTTTGCTACTCTTGTAGCAAGATATTATCTAGTTCATGTAGTGGCCAAGCCTGGATTTTTGCACATAAATGTTTAGATAACAGGAATATCCCTCTTTCAAACAAACAAACCAAAAATCTGCTCTACCTGTTGAAAACTAAGATCAGCTTAGTTTCTTTTCCCTGATACGTTAATTACTTAATTAATTAAAAATCGAATTACTCAACTGTTTGTTACAGTCCAAGTTCCAACTTCCCTCTGTGAGGGAGATGGGTGGTTTTGAAATTTCATAAATAAATAAACAAACTTTGTCTGCTATTTGTGAAAACTGTGTATCACTCAGAGCCAATTTGGTTAAGTCGTAAGGCTAGAAACTAGGAGATTGTGAGTTCTAGTCTTTGCTTGGGCACAAGCCAGTTGGGTCACCTTAGGCCAGGGGTGTCAAACTCAAGGTCCACGGGCCAGATCCAGCCTGTGGGGTGCTTAGATCTGGCCCATGGGGCCACCTTGGAAACAATGAAGAACTAGCCAGCGGTGCCTCTGCCAGAGAAAATGGAGGTTGGGAGGGCTGTGTGCGGCCCTCCCAGGCTCCATTTTTGGCTGTGACAGCCTCCTGCAGCCCTCTGCCAGTGAAAACGGAGCTCAAGGAGGCCGCACATGGCCCACCTGGGTTCCGTTTTTGCTGGCAGAGGGCTGCAGGAGGCTGTCACAGCCAAAAACAGACTCGATAACTGATGTTGAGCTGGCCACGCCCACCCGGCTGCCTGAGGTCAAACACAACCCTGATGCAGCCCTCAATCAAATCGAGTTTGGCACCCCTGCCTTAGGCCAATCACTCTGTCTCATCCCTAGAAAGCAGTCAATGGCAGACCATTTTTCAAAAACCTTGCCAAGCAAATGCAGGGACTTGTTCAGACAGTTGCTCGGAGTCAAAAACAGACTCAAAGTCTTACACACACACAAACATCCATCACTCAGATCCTTGCCAAAGTTATTCCTTTCCTGCCTGCTATTCATCTCCTGCTGTATGTCTTTCCTGACTCTGATAGATCAACATTTGAATATTTTGCCTACAATACAAAGGATAAAGTGGGTTCTTACTGGAATGAAGAAAGATTATATTTCCTCTTTATTCATCAAGAAACAATTGTTAAACTACTGTAGTCTTTGTAACCTTATACCCTCCAAATGTGACAAAACTCATTTCATCTAAGCACACTGTTGGGCTTAAGGAATGAGGAACTAAGGTGATCTTAATGCCATGACAAATGAATTAGCCATTTACTGTTTGACCTCTGCATGAAATAGAGGTAGCCTCAAGGCCAGTTCTCCTCTACTCTTTTTCTAATAGTTGTTAGTCAAAAAGATGGAAGTTCCCCCATCAATCTATTTTATTTATTTATGAACTTGTGGAATCCCTCTGTTTGAATTATTCTGGAGAATTATCCAGAACACCTATGCACACTCAGGGATTAAACCTCCAAGAAAACAGGAAAGCAATTGCAGCTACTTGCCTCAATTATCAAAGGCTCGGTGATGGGACCCCGGGCATGTAGAAGCTCTGGAGCCAGATCCCCCTCTGAACCTCTGTCATAATGCACCACTGTGCTAGCAATAGGCAAAGCCCGGCTGTACTCAATTGTCCACTGCCCATTCAGATAGTATGTTCCTTGTACGTTCTTGATGGCTGAGAAGAGGGTGAAAAAAGAGGAATGGGAAAAAAATGTAAAGACCGTGATGTAGAATTCTGAGACTCTGATGTTACAAAAGATTGCCCAGATAGGAAATAGTTATTATGTACTAAACAAAATGACATATCAATATAATCTTTTTGGGGGAGTGGGGAGTAGAGGTATGATGTTTTGCTGAAAATCTACAAGTGGTAATTGTATTTAGCCAACCATGACTGATTTCTCCCACAAAACCCCCCAGAGATCTAGTAAATACAGGTACAGTAGTTCTTGACTTACAACATTTTATTTAGTGACTGTTCAAAGTTATAATGGCACTGAAAAAAAGTGACATGACCATTTTTCACCCTTAGGACTGTTGCAGCATCCCCATGGTCACATGATCAAAATCTGGATGCTTGGCAACTGGCTCATATTTATGACGGTTGCAGTGTCTCGGGTTCCTGAGATCACCTTTTGCAACCTTCTGACAAGCAAAATCCATGGGGTTAAAAACCATGTGGTTAAGTGAACATCTACAGTGATTCACTTAACAATAGTGGGCAAGAAAGGTTGTAAAATGGGGCAAAATTCACTTAACAACTGTCCCGCCAACAACGGAAATTTTGGGCTCAATTGTAGTCATAAATGGAGGACTACCTGTATTCAGATGGCAGATTATAAGGAAATCCCTAAACTGTGGGCTGCCCTGGGAAACTGACAAAAATATCATGGACGAAGGCATGTCCATTTCCATGTTACTGCCACAAAAAACACTCAGATGTGTAAACAGTTACTAGGATGCTAGTTTGACATGAAAGAACACTTGGTCATTTTTATACAGAGCAGTGAGTAACATTCAATCCATATCATTAAATCAAAGCATTATAAGGAAGCTTGATATGATTTATTAATCATCTCATCCTGTGATGATTTATGTTGATTGCGCTCATGCTGAGGTATAAAAATGCCTCATTCTTTTATGTTTTTGCTGATAAGGGGATAGTTCCTTTTGCCTTGCCCTTTATGGACCCTGTGCAGTTTCATCATTTGTTCCAGAGGATCCCTCCAAACCAGGAGACTGGGAGTTCTAGTCTCGCCTTAGGCATGAAAGCCGGCTGGTTGACCTTGGGCCTGGCACTCTCTCTCAGTCCAACTCACCTCACAGGGTGGTTGTTATGGGAAAAATAGGAGGAAAGAGTATTAAGTATGTTCATTGCCTTGAGTGATTTATAAAAATAATAAAGGTGGGATTAAAAATATAATAAAATAAATAAATAAACAACGGTGGATGGATGGCATACATGGGACTTTGATGGAGAAGTCATGAAGACTCTTGCTTCATGTAAAATGCACATACAGTATTATTGCAGGCATATTGTTGCAAATAGAACCTTGTTTCATAGCATACACCAATTGCATTCTATTAAATAAGCAGTTCTCCCATCTCTGTTATTAATGATACAATACCCAGATGATGGTACCATGTAATATTTCTGAATATGCAGATCCATATTGTCTTGTATTAAGTTATAACTAAATGAGGTGGTGGAAGTCATATACCAAGAGCAGCAACAACTTCTTACCCAGGAAGTTCCTGGTAGGGATTGCTTCCTTGATCCGGATACTTGTGGCTCCCATCGGAATGACAAAGATTTGATTGTAGCCTATAGGAGCAGAATAAATCAGCCAGAATAAATTTATTTTCTGAGACAGAATATAATAGAGAAGGAAGCCAGGGTAAAGTCACTCTTTCGTGCAGAGAAGCTACATGGGAAAAGATATAAATTTTGCTGTAACTACTTCACTGATTTCGAACTGTCTCCCTCCGTATTCATATTAGCCATAAAGTTACCCTTGCATGTAATTGATGTAATATGGCACAAGGCAGTGACATCAATGCATCACACTGCAGACATGCTACAGTAAAAACCTTCCTGAGTTACAGTTATTGACTTTAGCTTTAAAGATATAAAAAGATTAATAAGAACAATCAATCACATCTCTACCCCAGCCCCAGTCTAAAGTCTGCTACACCGGTAGTCTTCGACTTACATCAGTTCATTTAATGACTGTTCAAAGTTACACTGGCACTGCAAAAAGTGACTTATGACCATTTTTCACAGTTACGCCTTTTGAAGCCTCCCCACGATCATGCGATCAAAATTCAGATGCTTGGCAACTGATTCATACTTATGACCGTTGCTGTGTCCCCTTTTGCGACTTTCTGACCAGCAAAGTCACTGGGGAGGCCAGATTCACTTAACAACCATGTTACTAACTGACCAACTGCAGTGATTCACTTAACAACTGTGGCAAGGAAGGTCGTAAAATGGGGCAAAACTCACTTAACAAATGCCTCACTTAACAACAGAAATTTTGGACTCAATTGTGGTCGTAAATCGAGGACTACCTGTATTAATCTATGGTACCAAAACAGCGCGGCGGTACCTTTAGGGAGGTTGGGCACATCAAAAAGTCCCTTGACTTCAAAACAAGCTCTTCCATTCCCACCGCATTGCAAGCACTTGTCTTCCTTTTGAGAAGAATCCAGCATTTTATCACAGCCAACCGCCTGTAAAATAACAAAGTTCAAACAATCCACAGGTAAGATGGAGAAGTCCAGCTATCAGAAAATAGGAAGACAAGACACTTCATAATAAGGTTGACGACATATTTTTGAAGCAGTGGTTCTCAAAGTTGGCAACCTTACGATGTGTAGATTTCAACTCCCAGAATGCCTGGGGTTGAAGTCCACACAACTCAGTGTTTCCAAGTTTGAGAATCACTGCTTTAAAGCAGGGGTCTCCAACTTTGGCAACCTTGGCAACTTTAAGCCTGGCGGACTTCAACTCCCAGAATTCCCCAGCCAGCTTTGCTGAAGTCCGCCAGGCTTAAAGTTGCCAAGGTTGGAGACCTCTGCTTTAAAGGCTTCTAAAAAATGGGGGAAAGTATTGCTTGCAATTGTGAGCATCCATTTTTTTCTTTAAATTACTATTATTTGGATCAGATGGAACAGATTTTTAAAAGAAATAATAATAATAAACTGTTATGAAACTGATTTAAACTAACAGATGAGCACATATATAAATAGTGATTCTTCTTTCAAATCCTCTTAAAAAAAAAAAAAGAAGAATACTGATTTTCCCACTCAGAACATCTCTGGGGATATCAAGGCCAGGGCAACAGCAGCCATATGTTTCATAACTTTTCTCAGAATATCTTTCTAAAACAGCCTTGGTACCTACCAGCCCCGTGGGAGTTCAACATCAATACTTTCCAGACATTCGGCAGTGAATGTGTGTACTTAGACTTTTAAGCAAGTTTGCCCAAAGTCCACACAAATCCCAGAGTTATTTCCAGCACTGATATTTCAAAGGAGGTTGCTTTCAAATACACTGTGATATAATAATTGTAGGAAAGTCAACCCCATGGGGATATAACATGAGAGATTTAACTCAGCTAATGTTTGTGCAACCACTATTGACTCGCTAATAAAAATTAAAACATTGGGTTTTTTTTAAGCTAACTATTGATGTGGTTGCTTTAATGAAACTGCCGATTAGTCTCTGTAATTTGGTACTTCCAGAGCCCTCCTCCCACACCAGCTGCCCAAGCAAATAGCTTCTTCCTACATAAACATGTTCTTAGCAGAGAATCCAACAGATGCCTGGTGGGCAGAAAAGAGGGAGGGGAATTCAGAGGGACCAGTGCAAGTAATCCTTGGCTTATGACCATTTATTTAACAACAATTCAAAATTACGATGGCCTAAAAAAAAAGAGAGATTTGCAACCCATCCGCGAAGTTATGACCATTGCACCAACCCCATGGTCACATGATCACAATCTGGGCATTTAGTAACTGGCTCATATTTACAACTGTTACAGTATGTCTATGCAAGAGGGTGTAAGAGCAGATTTCCACATTTTGGAGAGAAAAGGAATGTAAAGCATCACAAAATATAGTTTTTAAACTGGAAAACAAGTCACTTCAATCCCTCTAGTTAAAGAGGGGCTGCTGGCAGGATTTCCACATAGGAACCAAACTATTGTTTTTTCTTAGTTTTGACATAGTAGTGAATCCAGCCATTATGGTTTTAACTAATGCATCATATTTGTTCCCAGTCTTTGTGGCTACTCAACAGCTTTATCTCCACTTGTACCTAACCACAGCAGAAACATGGCTGGCAGCATCCTTTTTCATTGTGTCCCCAAGATGTTGCCTTTTTCTCAACTCCTCCAGCCCATGAACGTGACAGGGTTAAGTCATCCTTCTCTGTGCTATCATTAAAGCACTCTTTCCTTCCTCAAATCTGCAAAGTGCGCAATACAAGGTCCGTGAAAGACATTATGCTTGGTCAGTCATTAGGCTAGAAGGGAAGTTTGAAGACTAAGAATTGTTTGATTATTGAATGCTGCCTAGAGTTGTGTTTGACGAGACGGGCGGCTATACAGATTTGATGAATAAATGAAAAATAATAAAATAGATGAGAACAGAGAAATATTTATTTAAGTGGATATGGGCTTGCCCCTTCCTCTTCCAACTCAGTCTTGTCTGCTATTGCCTCCCTAAAGAGTTTATTGCAGGCAAACTCTGCCCACAGCCAGGTGTTCAATCTTTATGGGCACGAGCTTGATGCGTTCTTCCATCCTTCCAAGGCTGGTAAAATGAGGACCCAGATTGTTGGGGGCGATATACTGACTCTGTAAACCGCTTAGAGAGGGCTGTAAAGCACCATGGACTAGTATACTGTATAAAGTAAGTCTCAGTGCTATTGCTAAAGAGTTAGATAGGAACAGTGCTGGGCTAGAAGATTTTGGTCTCTCTCCCTCTCTCTCTCTCCCTCTCCTTCCCTCCCCCCCTCTCCTCCCCCTTTGTATAATCATTTTGTTTATCGAAGAAGACAGGAATGCAGTAGAGTTGTACATTTTAAGCACTGGTTTCTTTTTGCATTTCTCCAGCAATCCTCTTTCTAGGTACCTGAAGTGTTTCCTGCCACAACCTGTGCCCACCTCCACAACGTGAGGATGCTACCATTTTCCTTGCTTTATGGGAGAGTGTAAAAAATGGTGGCTGGTTAACTGAAATGGTGATTGTTCAGGATGGTGCAACAGTGTCAAAGCTCTCTCACAGTGCTATAAATGCTACTCTGTTGTGTTTTTCACTCGCTTTGTGCAAGGCTGAAATAACATTTCAGGGGGCCAGTAGGATCTGCTCTTTGTCATTGCTTCCCAAACAAAATACAGAGGACTGCGTAAGTTGGCATTTGTGATCCATAAAAAGGAAGAGAGAGATATCCTGAAAAGGCACCCTTTGTGACATCAATTTATTGTTGTTGTTTTTTTAAAAAAAACTTCATTCAGTGCTTGTTACAACCACATGGAGTGGAGAGGAAGAAGCTGAGCAATAGTGGGATGCTGTGTTACACCCTTCCTGCCACAGTGCTTTGATTAGGAAATGTTTTTCCTTCTGGTTGGTTTCAGGCTTAAATGGGAAGGAAGAAGAACCCAAAAGCTGTACCAATAGCTTTGCCGTCAAGCCTGTGCACAAATAATTGAGACACTGTTTTGCAAAGGCAGGGGAAGCAAGAGAAGGGCCAGCAAAGGGGATAGCAAAATTCATGTTGGTTAAAATATGGGCTAACTCATGGATGGTGATTTCCCCCAGCAGTCAGGTCTGTTGATCATTTTCTGGTCCTTGAAAACCCTCTGGTGGCCAAGGGTGGAAGTTCAGGAGCTAAAAGTTTAAAATCAAGGTGCATCTGAGCTTTCTCCCAGGGGAAAAGAATGTATTCTTCATTTCTCCTCTGGCTTTGTTGTTATAAGATGGAGATCCACTGACACGAACTGTTTCCAGAAAGGCCTCTTAACATGCAAAGGGTCCAGACATCCTTTTCTTGCTGGCTGGGAGTTGAAATCCACACATATTAAAGCTGACAAATTTGAAAAACACTGTCCTACAGCATCTGGTACCACTTTGGTGGCAAGTAACAGCGCTCCATGACGTCATGCTGCCCACATACCACAGAAATGTCTTCGGACAGTGCTGGCTCAATGGTCTTGTAGCAGAGATGAGCACCATCCCTTAAAGTTAGCAATGTCTAGGAGAATAAAATCCTCAGGGACTCCTTTACCTTACAACATCTGAACTATAACCCCTCCCTTCCCCTCTCTGTTATCTCCCAGTCCCATTATGAGGATTTTAGATGCATACAACTCAATGAACACAAATACACTGTAATCCTTGCTCCTTGGCTCCTGTGAAATAATCTGTTAGGTCTGAATTTCCCTCAGAAGGCTACTTCTTTTTAATTTTATCCTGGTTTCTGACCATCCCTTGATTATTCTAGGAACTTCCAAGAGGCCAGGCCCTCAACCTGAATTATACAATGACTGGAAAAAAAAACCCACTCTGGATAGTCTAAAGGTGTACCTGATCATAATCAACAAAGTGCTGGAAGAGATGGGCAGGGGAATGAGGAAAGACTGAATTGGGGAAAGAAATATGGACTTCCTGTCATTTATAGTCATCTGTTGAACAGATATAAAGGACATCTTTGCAATAAAACCCAGAATAGAATTGAATTCTGTGAACAATATGCTGATATTCAGTAAACCACCAAAAAACAAAACAAAACCCCAACAGAAGACTCACTATTAGCTTTAGCTCTAGGGAGGGCAAATGTTGAAGCTTGCTGAATCTTGCAACCCCTCCTTTAACATGTGATGCCCCACCTGCTTAAAAGCAGCCTACACCATCCACCAACTTAAAGGCAGTTCTTGGCCAACAAAGCTCTCCTCACTCCTGATTTTGTCTGGCTTGAGATATTATGTGGACTCAGACTGCATGATTTATAGCATGTGTTTTAACGCTGAGCAGGTGGAGCGAATGCCATCAATTATGGCTTGGTCAACACAACTATTGTTCAAACAAAACAGAAAGCTAGTCATGGTATGTGAATATGGGGATCTCAGCTTAGTTTACCGAACAAATCTGTGGTAGGATAAAATGAGATAATTCCATATATGGTCTGAGGAAGTTCAGAGTTCATCTATGAGGCAAAAAAAGGCAGGAAACATGGCATTCTTTCTGAAAGCGAGTGAAGACAAATACATACGTGGCAGGTCCCTTGCACACAAACATCATTTGTCCCTGGTTCACAAGGAGTTCCATCAATGACGGCTTCTTTCTGCCTATAGTAGAAATTTTCTCCTTTTGGGATGCAGTTTAATTCACATTTATTGGGAGCTGTGAGCAAAATTAAAAAGCCACACTGTTATTTTGCTGTTTGAGTTTTATGTGTTGGTTTACTTTGATTCTTCTACAAATGGAGAAAAGCCAAACTTTATTAAGGTTCTCATACAGGCCAGGGTTTAAGAATGCTAATCCTGGAATAAGAGGTTAATTCAGGCTTGAATCAGACCTACCTTTAATTTGGACATGGACTGGAACAAGAATTGTTCGAAACATTAGCAGGTTTCATTGTATTCACACTCTAAGCCAGGGGTGAAATGCTACCGGTTCAGTCCGGTTTGCCTGAACCAGTAGTAAAAAAGGCTACTGGTTCGCTGAACTGGTAGTAAAAAATGTAAAAAAAAAAAAAAGTTCTGATGATCAGCTAAGTGATGCGCGATCATTGGAACTTTTTTTTCTTACTTTTTAAGCAATTTTTTACTACTGGTTCTCTAGAACCGGTAGTTAAAAATGCTTTTAAAAAGTAAAAAAAAAGGCTCTGACGATCACATGCCACAGATGATCACCCCCCTGCACGCTGTTCTACTTATCTTCCCAAGCCTCCTTTTAGTGTGTACTGCATGCGCGTGTGCCCGCACTTTGCATTTGGTGCATGGTGCGCAGCGCACATGCTCAGCCAGCGAACCGGTAGTAAACCGGTTCAGATTTCACCACTGCTCTAAGCCATAATTCTTTTGGTTTGATTTTGGTATGGTGTATTGTGCAAATGCAGCCAATTGTGTTTTGTTCAATAAACAGGATTCAGTAAATAGTGACAAGATGGACATAGTTCATTTAACTTATGGTTAATCAAATCACAAACTTACCTGTCATATTGTTATCTTTTGGACTAAGCAATTTTAAGCAAAGCTGAGAAAGTAAGGTAAAAAAAGTAAGCAAGATATAGCAATTGAAGAAATAAGATGAGGTAAGAAAAAGAAAAGTAAATGCAGCTAAATTAGGATAAAGTACATCAACCCCATTTCTCTAAAGTTATCTTTGAGAACCACTCTTACAGAACCAGGCCAGTGGTGAAATCCCAATTTTTTTATTACCGGTTCTATGGGCGTGGCTTGGTGGGTGTGGCGTGGTGTGGCGTGGCGTGGCATGGCTTGGTGGGCATGGCAGGGGAAGGATACTGCAAAACCCCCATTTCCCCCCCCCCACTCTGGGGCCAGCCAGAGGTGGTATTTGCCAGTTCTCCGAACTGCTCAAAATTTCCGCTACTGGTTCTCCAGAACCTGTCAGAACCTGCTGGATTTCACCCCTGAACCAGGTCTATAGATCAATTTACATACTGCATTTTGTTTTTTTTAAACTCATCTCTCCTTTTGGGGGGATCTCATTTCAGCCACAACTTTTTCAGTGCCCTGCTTTCCTCCTGATACATTCATTCTTCATTCATACATTTTTCAATTCATTCAGTCTCTCTAAATATTGACTGGCTTGCCTTATTTACTCTTATGATTCTCCTAAACTCCACTTAGCATCAATTTTAATGTTTTGCATAAACAAACTCAACATGGTTCTGTAGCATCATTCATACATCATTTATTTCACTCTATTCCAAGCACTTTCACTATCTCCTTTTCTTATGGTCACTTTTATCAATTCTATTGGGAGATTAATCTGTCTTCATATTTTTTTTAATATAGGATTTGAACTTTCTCTTCATGCAGCCATTCTTCCATTCTAGTTCTTTCATTTCTTTCCTTTCCTCTGTGCCTATTTACCCGTTATCCATTCTTGACACTATCAATGTGCCATATTCAGAATCTGTCATCATTGTATCCTTCACTGTTCTCTCATTCTTCATCGTAAGTGGAAGGGCCATTGCAATCAGATTGCACAAAGGCACTATGATGGGGTGGGGAATGGCACCAAATTAAGTTTTCAAAATCTATCCCCCATTCCAACTGCATCAGCTAACTCACATCAGATTTAACTTCTTCCAAAACAAATGCTATATATCGTTTCAGAAAAACTATAGGTATTGCACAATCTGAAACTATGAATGCCCCTAACATCTTTCAATATGCATATTGTCACAGTTCTGGGAAACTCAGCCTAACAAATATGAGCTGTGGCAAGTCTTGCAGCAACAAAACAACACCCTTCCACCATCAAACTTATTCCAAACTTCCTGTCTAGTCTTAACCGCTATCCTTAACCGTTTCTCAAAAATAGCAAGTAAAATGATTATGCGGAAGGGGTGGCAAAATACATTTTGTGCAAAGGTGCCTTACAGATTGGTGGTGGTCCTGATAAATGAACATATCAGTCATCCTTTGGAATGCATAGAATTCTGTTCCATGAATAGACATATCATTAAAGTGCACACTGAAACAGACTTTTTTCTAAGCAGAAATTAACCAATCAATCATCATTCCCGTTCATTCTTGAGTCTTTGAAAAGCCCAATCACTTTTTCTGTACTCACATGTCTTATCCCACCCAGCCATTTATGTCAGCTAGCAGAACAAATCTTTCTCTTGGATTGCATTCATTCCAAGCATGGCACATTTCCCCTCCCCCAAACGCATCTCTGGTTTTTTCATTATCACCATTCACTAGAGCGTAACATGCAATTATCAGCAAAGTATCTCCGTTTTGTGAAGACATCCACAAGAATCAAAATGAGACCAATTCATATTTTCTGACATACATTTAGCCCTTTCATTCATAATTAAAACTCCCCGTTCATTTCCCTGCATGTATTAATGAACTCTACTCCACAAGATCACACCATTTCTACTTAAATATTTTATATCCTTTCCCTTTCTCTTATTTCACAAGCATACAAAAAGATCCCCCTACTTTCCTTTCTTTCCATTTGTTGATACCTGTTCTTTATCATTTATTCCTCTTCCATTCCATGTTGTAAATTTCCATTCCATTCCATTTCATTTATTATTATAGTTATCAATATAATGGGCCCATGCATACTGATCCCTGCCACTCATCATGGCTTTGGTTAGTTGAGGCTTCAATGTAGCATTTTTTATGTAAGACTACTGGTGTGTGCCAACCTTCCTCATTTATCAGCCAGAAGACTCAAAGCCAGGAAACCCCTACTGGCACCTACACAACATCTACCCAACAACTTTAAGCATCCAATGGAAAGCCAAATGGGTCACTGAACACCCAAACATAGGAAGACATCAATGACCCCACAAAAAAGGCTTTGAACTACCATGTCAGCAATGGACAATCCTGAATAGGATTCACATCTCACAAGGCATCTAGTGGGACACTCTGTATAAATGGGGCATAGTATCCTTCCCTCATTTTGACTGCAGGTCCCACGTCAAGCTGTAGATCACACCATGACTGGCTGCAAGCTGAGGGCATATACTGATCCAGTATCTGATGTTTTTTTTTTTTTAAGTATAAATGATGCTGCGCTTCAATGGTTAAATGGCCTAGACATTGATATTTGAACATAGATCTTTTCAACATTTATATTTTATTGTATTTTACTAGTCTAGGTGAAATATGAATATATATTACTCATCCATGTAGGATATGCCATATGCTGAATGAATGAATGAATGAATGAATGAATGAATGAATGAATAAATAAATAAATATGTAGGACTTTTCATATTGTTTTATTTGAATATAACATTATGATTAATGATTCTTAAGGTTGCCAACCTGATCTTAAGGTGGACCAGGTTGGCAGTCTATGTAAATTGCAGGATGCCTTAGCAATAGTGAGGACAGAAGCAGTCAGTTTTGAGACATTGTGGTCTGTATGGTTGCAAGTCCAGTCCAGTCTCTAACAGGCTTGTGATATTCTGTGCATGATAGGATCTCAATTATAGAAATTCCCTTGCAAGTTTAGTAGTTTGGAATGTGCAGGGGGATATAAAATCAATGGAATGGCATATATAGTGGAAAGTAGTATATAGTGCTTAGTGGCAGATAAGGATGACCGTGAAGATTTTCTAGCCAACCCACAACTTTAACCCATTTTTCTGCAACATGAGAAAGGAATATTGAAGGACCATGTGCTGTATTTGTCTTTGATTGGCATGGGAGAAGAGCAATGTATTAAAAAAATTACATTCAGCATTTTTCCCCTAATGATCATGTTCTATTACATTGGCCATGAAGAGAACTTTTTCTTCCAACTCATAATTAGTCTGCTGTCCATCTTGATCACAGAGCTAAATATTTTTATCTACTATGAACTTTGTCAGAGGAGAACAGACTTTATTTGCAAAGGGAACCAGCCAAACAATTCACAATCAGATGCAAAAAAACCCTTAGAATTCAGATTATTGTCAGGTTACCATATTAAAAATTTCTAAAGTATGATGAAATTTAGAGGAAAAACTGCTATGGAAAGTTCAGTGTCTTCATTGGCTTTTGTTGTCTGAGTCAGTGAATATACAGCTAGGTTGTGATTAAAGTGGGTTTCAGTAATGCAGTATTAGAATTAGTGCAATCATAAAGTGATACCTAATATTGAGCCAGCATTTAGTTATGCGAAGTACAGTTGTGGTTACTGGATTTTAGATACTGCTACTTGTTTATCTCTGGTGCTCAAAATGGACAAAATAAAGATTCCTTTCAATGAAAACACTCCAAACTCAAAAAAGTGGCTCATTATTACATTACATCAAAAACTGGGTGCGACTCAGGGGTGAAATGCTCCTGGTTCGGACCAGATCGCGTGATCCGGTAGTGATGGCGGCAGATGGTTCGGAGAACCGGTAGCAAAAATCCCTCCCCTCCACATGCCCAGCTGAGCCACATGATCATCAGAGGCTTTTTCTTTTTTTTACTTTTAAAAGCATTTTTTCTACAACCTCTTCCGACGAAAAAATGCTTTTAAAAGTAAAAAAAAAAAGCCTCTGATGATCGTGCGGCTCAGCTGGGATTGTCAGAGGCTTTTCAAAGCATTTTTTCTTGCAACCTCTTGGCTGTAGAGGTGGTTAAAAAATGCCTTGAAAAGTCTCTGACCATCCCATCTGAGTTGCCTGTTCGTCAGAGAGGTATTTTTTAAAAAGCCTCTCTGACAATCCCAGTTGAGTTGCCTGATCGTCAGAGAGGCGTTTCAAAGCATTAGAAAAAATGCTTTGAAAAGTTAAAAAAAAAAAAGTTGGCCACACCCACCCAGTCACATTACCCCCCCAAGCCACGCCCACAGAACCCTAACCTAACAAATTTTACATTTCACCCCTGGTGCGACTGAAATATAATCATAGCAACTCTAAAATAGGATGAGATTTTGGAATGCCTGAATTAATGGTATGGAGGGGAAATAAAAATGTAAAGTTGCGTCATTTTTTGTGTGGTTTGTAAACAGCTACAGGGAGTAGAAGTGTTTCAGTGATAGAAACAGAACATCTATAAAGACTGAGGATTGCAATCAAGAGCAACAGTCCTCCTAGTAGAGCAGACACTGAGACAAAAGCTTTACATTTAAGAAAGCAAAAGAAAAAAGCAATGAAGTGGAAGAATCATTTAATGCAAGTCTTGGTTGGTTTGATCAATTTAAAAATTGAGTATTCTTACCTTTAAGAATGGTATTTAGAATTTTTTCTTTTTATGTTTCTTTCTATAGCTATTCGGTGATTTTGCTAACCATAAATTGCAACTAATGTTTATCCTTTACTGTAATATTGCATCAATACACAAATACAAACATATGATTAAATATTTTCATTGCATATTTCCATAAAGCTGGAACCGTTTACCTTGATCTCTATAGTATATATAATAAAATACAATAATTATACAATAATACTGTATATATGATATATTATCCTAGAACAGTAATGGCTATCCTTTTTGCCATCGCGTGCCAAAAGCGGGGGTAGTGGGGGGGGAATTGCATGTGCGCATGCCCACACCCATAATTCAATGCGCCCCATCCCCCCACGCATGCACGCATGACCCCCCCACTCTCCCCCCGCTTTTGGCACATGATGGCACAGTGGGCCCAGTAGGCTCATTTTTTGCCCTCCCCAGGCTCCAGAGCCTTTCTAGGAGCCTGGGGAAGGTGAAAACAACCTTCCACCCTGCCAGAGACCCTCCGGAGGCCTGGAAACAGCCCATTTCCTGACTTCCAGTGGGCCCGGAAGGCCCGAAAATCAGCTGGCCAGCACACACATGCGTGCTAGACTGAGGTAGGGCAACGCTCGCATGCCCACAGATATGGCTCTGTGTGCCACCTGTGGCACCCGTGCCATAGGTTCGCCATCACGGCCCTAGAATAATAATAAAATATAAATTCTCCTATTTGAACAGTGGGTTGGAATAGAAGGCCACCAAGGTTCCTTCCAACCTTGTTATTCTATGTTCTACGTTCTAAATATTACTTGCAACAGTGCAAATTTGAATAATGCAGCTATTTTGTGGGATTCATTATCTGCCCTAATTGAAACCAGCTGTATTCCAAATGAGTGAAGCCAAATTGAGTGATTCCTTTACTTTTCCAAATTTCTTCGCTGATCAGTTTTATCCCAGGAATTTTAAGAATTAGAATACAACCATGCTTTTCTCTTCGCCATTTCTCTACTCTGTTCCCCCTTTCTGTGAACGTATCTTTTATTCTAACAGCAATTTTTTTAAAAAATTAATTTTTTACAATTTTACAATGATATTTGTAAACATTGTTGGAAGAAATATCCTTCTGGGTTCAGCTCCAAGTGGGGAAAAAGACACTGTAAACATGGAGACTGCTTGGAAAGATGGTTTAATGGTGGACAGGATCACATGGCTTGAGTTCCTGAAAGGGGCAAGATACAGCAAGTCCCCGGGTTTTATGCTCGCTCTGGCTTTGAACTTCCTGGGCCCCCATAAGAGTATCCTGATTGGTTGTCAGATTCCCAGGGTGTGGGGGTCTTAGCTAGCCTTGCGGGCTGATGTTATCTTCCCAGGTGCCATGTGGTGAGTTTCTGTCCTAGATGGGTCCTATTGTGTTGCAGATTATGGCCCATTAACACAGGAGTGTGTGTGTGGGGGGGGGGAGGCAGGAAGCTGCTTGTCTTTTAAAACATGTTTCTCCATTTCTCATCCAGGGAAATATAATATTCTGCCTTTTTAATATTTCCTAAAATATTTCATTCTTCTAGGAAAGGGGTGGATGCTAACTTCCTACAACATTAAATTACTGATATTTGTTAAAATCTGTTGTTTATTAAACTGAAGGACAGGTTAAATAATAATTTAAATAACTGTTCCCAGATAAGAAATCTCAGCAAATATTTTCCCCCTTTCCCCCCCCCAAATTTTCTGTCACCTTCTACAAAGAGTCGGCAATAGGAATCAATAAACTACCTCCATAGTAAGGGAGCCACTTGTACTTCTTCCCTTGAAATTCTGTCCCATCAAACTCGGCACACTGTTCTGCTCGAAAATCTCTGGAGCCCTCAGGACAGTCCTATAGAAAAGAAGAGGAAAATCTAAAATAGAGGACATGTTGAAGCAAAAAAGCCACTGATTTCAAAGAATACTCCAGAGTTTAGTTTCTGTATTTTCCTCCAAGTGAGGATCTGCTGCTTATATGCTGCCTTCTCTTATCTTTTTGTTGATTTATTGTAATTTAGCCTTGATACTATTGGCTATTTCTTAAACCATTGTTTTTTTCAGCAGGCTTGGGGATCCCTTAGAAACGGGGAGCTGCAAAAGGATACACTGGGTGGGTGTTGGTATATTCTCTCACTGTCTTATTTATATTATTTTAATGGTTGTTCTGGATTTGTTTTCAACTGTTTATTTTAATACACACCACCCAGAGTCATGTTTAAGTGAAATGGGCAGCTTTGATAATTTGATAAATAAATTGCTTTGATTGTTATGAGCTGTTGTTGTGTGTCAAGCAGTATACTAACAAACAAATAATTAAAAAAAAAACCCAGAATATCTTCAGCATGCCACTAAAACTAGTAGGGAGTAGTGAATGCATTTTTGGATCAAAGATAGTTGGGTTGATATTTATTTTCCATTATTAAACTGTCTGGATGATTTTGGCTCAATCATCTAGTTCCATAAAATGACTGAAATTATTCAGATTTCCAATTCCCATCCATTACATGCTTATGATAAATGGATAGTTATATAAATCTTAAGAAACAAACCAATATATTACCTGAATGTTGCATGAGCGATAACTTTGGGCTGGTCCTATGCAACTGGATCCACCATCTGTCCTGAAATACACAATAACAATCAGCAAAAGCTTGTAAATGATTAGTGATGCCCAAACCATACTTTGCCAGATCATTTTTAATATTTCTAACAAGGAAGTAGTTGCCAAGAAACTTTCTTCTGCTCCATGTCTATGGAGATTCTCAGTCATCCAGGTCATAATTGTCCCAAAGGTGCTTTTTTCAAGAGGCAACTGGACATTCTGGTTTTTCTTTGAAGACATTATGCTTCTCATCCAAGAAGTTTCTTCAGCTCTTTGGTCATTTGCTTTCTTTTAGCAAGTCATTAAGGTCACCTGGAGATTTATCAGTGTCATCAGGGTCACCTGAGTGATGCAAATGGGTGTGGAGCCTTCTTGGAACTATTGAAAGGACTGTGTTGTAGTTTCTTCTGCTCCCTATTTCTCCAAGTGGTAGGAGTTAGTTACAGTTGAAAGAAGTGATGAATTCATATCCTTCTTTCTTTTCTCAAATATTCACTTAAAAAATTAAACTGAATTCAAATTCTCCCTTCATTAAAATAATTGTCTATGTTTTCTGAACTGACAATTCTAATTGGAGCACTGTTTGTTAATTTGTAATGCAGGATTGAACCAGGAGAATTGTGAAACTCTTGGATAGTTGATGCTATCCAAGTTTTGAAGTAGAACCAGTTCTGTCAACTCCCTCAAGATACTGTATATCTTATGAATTAGTTCAACATTCAGGCTTAATGTCTATGGAGATTCTCAGTCATCCAGGTCATGGTTGTCCCAAAGGTGCTTTTTCAAAAGGCACCTTCTGGTTTTTCTTTGAAGATGTTTCGCTTCTCATCCAAGAAGCTTCTTCAGTCTTTGGGACAACATTCAGGCTTCTTTCTCTTTATCTATAGACTATGCAACAGAGACAATCAATCAGCCTGAAAGAGAACAAAAAGACTCCAGCACTTCTTCACCAGTAATCAGCACCCAGATCAGCATAACTCTAAGGTTAACTTCAGACCAACGATCAAGTAGCTTCTTCAGCCCAATCAAGAAACTGCCAAAGAGCCATCAAACTAAGCAGACCAACGGAAGAACCTCTAAGACCTCCCCAACCCACACAGACAGGCAAGTCACCAGAATATAAACTGACAGCAAACAGCACTCCTTCAAGCACTGATGATGTTACCTAGTTAGGGTAACTTAACTTCTGCAAGAAAACAAGCAAGCTTAGAGAGCATCAAGGACCCCTTATTTCTGTTTTTCGGGAAGAGTAGTAACTCCTTCTCAGTGCACCAAACTGACAGATAAAGTGTGATTTAATTGTCAAACTTTTTACATTGTGACTTTAGTCACACAAGAACTTTATTCTGGAAGCCTTGGGTAACATTTAAATAACCCAAAAGAGTGGTAAAGTGATCTCACTAATATATTAACCATAAAGAAATGCTGCATAATTCATTCCCACCCATAAAATCTGAGCAATTTAATCTCCAGCCCAGCCATTTGGGAATGGCTTGTGAAATTGCACTCCTATTCAACTTTAAGCAGAAGATGCTGCCAAGTAAGGTTTTCAATCTGCAAGTACCTTGACTCATGACAGAAGCTTAAAAGATATCAGGACTGTAAATCTCTATATGTGGCAGAATGGGGTAGAGTTCCTATTTTTTTTCCTGACAAAATTCATTAGTGAACAAACCACTAGGCCCAATAGGATATGGATCACAATAGAATCCTGCTGCATAAAAGCATGTTGTGCAAAGTGAACAATTTCTAAATGTTGCCATCAGGTAAATTCACTGCAGTGGGAAGTACACAGTTCGCTTCAGGGAAGGGATGGTGTAATTTCCTCTGATGCCAATTTTGGCTGAAAAGGCAGGTGAACACATTGGAAAGAATTCAGGTTTGTATGATTCCTGCACGTGCAAATCCTACTGAAGTCAGTGACACTTACGGCAAGAAAAGAGAATTTAGAGCCACACCTTTGGAAAATACTCTCTCAAATCTATGGACTTTTCTTGATACCATGAGCCTTTCTTTCTTTGGCCACACAACTGGGAATTCTGGATTTGCTGTTCTGACATATTTGTAATCCTTTCCCCAAACTGGGGAAGGCTGATCCATGTTTTATTATAATAAGGTCATAGTGATTACTTATTGGACAGGATCCAAAGGACTTTCCTGAAGGCATCACTTGTGCTATGGAAAAATTGATTTTTTCACTTAACAGATTGCCTACAGTATTGGTGGATGTAATGGCATCACTCAAATATTGGTCCAATAATAATAATAAGAGGATCAGAAAAATAATACTCTTCCATGGACTAAACAATGATTATAAGCTTTTGAGTCATAAAAAATATTTTTCTGAGTTGGAAGGTCAAAGTTAGGCAAACATCTGGTACATCTTTGCTTGCTGAAAGACTGGGAAAAAATTGACCCAGCATTCCTCTATATTTTCTAAAAAGTTCATTTTTAAGGTTAATTTTAAAATTGTTTTTCTAAATGTATTTAGGAATCTACTGTTCAATTATCAGAATAGGGAAATGCTCGTAATCTCTTTAGTATTTCACGCAAGAGCCTCTTCTCACAACAATATCTTATATGTATGTGTGTGTGGTGTGTGTAGCACACTTTCACAGACCTGATTAAACCAAATTTATTACTTTGATTACCACCACCAGATGGAATTGCAGTTGACTGACTAACCAAACTCAGAGTGTGGTCCTCAATGGAACTACATCTACATTCAAGGAAGTATTCAGTGGGGTATTTCAACATTCTGTCTTGAACCCAATGTTCTATAGCAGCTTCATGTAGACCTACATGAAGGGATTGAAGAGGCACTCATCAAATTTTTTATTTTTATTTCTCATAAACATATTTACATGTACAGTCATTTATCCACCATTTTTCATTCATCTTATCTTTTAACTTTCATTTTTAACTTTTTACTTATTCGGGGCTGCTCTTTTACCATTTACCCTTCTTTATTTTGCCATAACCTTTCTTCTCCTCCCCTTCTCTTTCTTCCTCTATCTCCTCCTACTTTCTTCGTTCTTCCTCTCCTTCTCTTCCCCCGCTCCTCTCTTCTTCCCCCCTTCTAACCTTCTCTCCTACTCCTCTTTCCCCTCCCTTTTCTTCCTCTCCTTTTCCCTTTCTTCTCTCTCTCTCTCCTCTCTTTCCTCTCTTCTCCCTTCCTCTCTCACTACTCCTTCCCCTCTCTCTTGTTGTTTCCCTTTTCAGTTCAATCTAGAATGATATTCGAGCAGCCCCGATTTTCTATTTATCTCTATTCTCATTTCAATTTCTTATTTGATTAATATTTATATCTATTTCATCATTTGTGTACATTTTTATAATAATATCGGGGCGGGGGGTTAAAAGAAGCACTCATCAAATTTGAAGATGGTACACCAAGCTGGATGGAATTGCCAACATTTTGGAAGATAGACTCAAGAGTCAAAAGAATCTTGATAGTCTTGAGCATTGGACCCTATCCAACAAGATGCAATTCAGTGGTGAGAAAAGTAAGGTTCTGCACTTAGGGAGGAAAGCCAAATGCACAGGTATAGAATAGGCAACACCTGGCTCAACAGTAATACCTGTGACAGAGTTTTAGTTGTACTGGTGGACTACTGCTTAAGTAGGAGTCAGCAGTATGTGTAGCTGACAAAAGAGACAATGAATATCCTAGGCTGTATCAACAGAGGGATAGCATCAAGAACATGAGAAGAGATAGTATTGGTCTACATTGCACTAGTAAGGCCACACTTGGAATACTGTGTCCAGTTCTGATCACAATACAAAAAAGATGCTGAGGTCCTAGAAAGAGCGCAGAGAAGAACAAATATAATAAGAGGTTTAGAGGCTAAATCATATGATAAATGGCTAAGGGAACTAGCTATGTTTAGCCTAACAAAGAGAAGGCTTAGGGCAGTGATGGCTAACCTTTTTGCCATCGCGTGCCAAAAACGGGGAGTGCGGTGGGGTCGCACACGTGTGTGCCTACACCCATAATTCAATGTGCCCCACATATGCGTGTGTGACCCCCCCCAGGCTCCCCCCGCTTTTGGCACGTGATGGCACAGTGTGCCTGGTAGGCCCGTTTTTTTGCCCTCCCCAGGCTCCAGAGGCTTTCTTGGGGGTTCCCCCCCCAGAGGTCCTCTGGAGGCCAGAAATAGCCCATTTGCCGACTTCTGGTGGGAACAGAAGGCCCGTTTTTTGCTTTCCCCAGGCTCCAGAGCCTTTCTAGAATATTAGGGAGGGTGAAAACGGCCTTCTCCACTCCCCCGGAAGCCCTCCGGACACCAGAAATGACTCGTTTGCCAACTTCTGGTAGGCCCGGAAGGCCCGAAAATCAGCTGGCTGAGCTGAGCTCACATGCCCACTGATACGGCTCTGTGTGCCACCTGTGGTACACGTGCCATAGGTTCGCCATCATGGGCTTAGCGGGTGACACAATAGACATCTTCAAATACTTGAAGGACTGTCACAGGAAGAGGGGGTTGGTTTGTTCTTTAAAGCACCTGAAGGCAGGACAAGAAGCAATGGGTGGAAGCTGGTTAGAGAAAGAGCCGACCTGACACTAAAGAGAAACTTCCTGACACTGAGAACAGTTAGTCAATGAAACAGCTTTCCTCCCAAAGTTGTGGGTGCTCCGTTGACAGTGGTTTTTAACAAAAGATTGGACAACAATTTGTCCTGGATGGAATAAGAACTCCTGCCTTGGGCAGGGGGTTGGACTAGAAGACCTCCAAGATCCCTTCCAATCCTATGATTCTATGATTGCAATGGAAGCAATTTAAGCTCTGAAACACGTCTTTTTCTTTCTATAGGTAAGTAAACATATGTCTCCCTGATTTCAAATAAATGAAAAGAAAGGGACACTCCGTGGTTAAAAAAAAAAAAAGCAACACCCCCCCCCCCAAACCAGATCTTTCTCGCAATGTTTACAAAAATAAAGCAAGGAGATCTTCAGACATGTTATTATTGAGGGACTTGGTTTTAAATTCTCTGTGTGTGCAAATTTAAAAGGTTAAAAAAAAAAGGACAGAGAGTTGACGGCAGAGACCTTCATCTAGAAGGCATATCTAGTAATTTCGCAATACCTTAGAACAAACTGATTTTTAAAAAGCATTTGTTATGTTAGCATTCAACACTTTTAATGTCTGGCCTTGTTTATACAAGACTAGTACATATCCTCCAGAACATTGCAACTAATGGGTGTAGCTCTGCCTGCCCTAGCACGCGAGGCTCAGGCATTTTTATTACTACATAGATGTAACATCGAGGCTTTTGTTAGTGTCTTCAAAATGCCATGCTTACAATGTCTCTCCTATGTCTACAAACAAAGCAGCACTAACCCAGAATTTCAGTTTGTAAGCCATCAGGAGACTCTTTCAGAGTTTAGATCTGGTGATGATAAAGATATTTATACCTGGAAGAGCCATAAACAATTTCCAAATTAATTTCCCACAATGAGACTGCAAGGCAAATTAAAAATGTATAATTACAATGGTATAAACCAGTGATGGCTAACTTTTTCCGGATTGAGTGCCCAAAGCATGCGCCTGAATTCCCAAAATGCAATGTGTGCGCAGCCCCTGTGCATGTGCCCTGCCCCTGCACACGGTCCCCCGCATGCGCCCTGCCTCCCCATATGCGCTGTCCCCACGTGGGCCCCTGCATGCACCCCACCCCTGCGCATGCATGACAGAGACCTGATGACCAGCTGGCCGGTGGGAGGCATGCATACATGCGTGGCAGAGCTGAACTGGGGCAACGGCTCGTGTGCCCACAGAGAGGGCGCTGTGTGCCACCTGTGGCACGTGTGCCATGGGTTCGCCATCACAGGCATAAACAATTTAAAAATAAATTTTAATTATTTAAATTAGAATTTTTAGGCAATGTTGACAATCATGCTCATTCTTGGAAAGTTTGGTGTGAAATAAATCAGAGAAGGAAAACATGAAAAAGTCTAGCATCCTGATGGTGAGCAGGAAGCTATTTCAAACCTCACATGGGCATTGACTTGGGAAGCCAGCAAATCCAAATTGCTGAGGAAAAAAATAAATGTTTTTGTGCTATCTTCCCAAATAATCAGTTTTCCTCCTCCATCTCTACCTTTCTCCTTTTAACAGAAAGGTAACATCTGCACAAAACCATTGATCCTTCCAGGATATTGCTGATCTCAAAATTGCCAATCTTGAGCAAAATTCAGAGGGACTTTCCAACCTAAAACTGTGGAAATATAGTTTATCTCAAGTCCATTTCTGCCTCTTGTGGCCAGAATCAAAATAAAAGATTGCATCCCATTATAAATTTTGCTGCTATTAACTTTGAGTAATGTTGATTGTTCAGAGCATTGTAATTGTAATCCTTTCAACAAAACCAATATTGATGTTAATACCTTGTTCCTTTTCAAACTACTGATGGGAGGAGAAAGACGACAGCTTACCTAAAGATGTCTAATGGCTTGGAGCAGAGGCTAAATCAAGTTACAGATTGATTGATTTATCCAAAAAGTTATTGATCAAGAAAACATAACCAGTATGCCAATAAGGTCATTACTGACCTTATTAATACCAAGATATTAATTTTTTAATATTAAGTTGATGCTTACATCCCCCAGTTCATGTATTTCATTCCCATGTCACTTCTTGCAGTCACCCAGATATTGGGTTAAATATAACCCAAGCAAGCACCATTAGGAACTCAACAAGACAAAAGCATCTCCCATCAAATAAATAGGCAACTTTTGGCCACAGAAATCTGCCTAATGTTCATAAAACTCTTCTTAATTTTCCATACAAGATCTGTTCTATCCTTTCTTGTAAATGATACAGCTTAAGGAGTAGAAAACTGAATTGTAAAGGAAGAGTTATTACCTCCGTGAGTAGCAGTGCCTTTGCCGAAGACTGATGCCTCCACCACAACTCCGACTGCATTCACTCCATTCTCCCCAACTTCCCCAGAAGTCATTTTGCCTCTTTGCTTTTCGAGCCTGTAAGAACAATTCATTAAACAGCAAGAGGGTCAACATTTTGGAATCTTAAAGATACTTTCCAACAATGCGATATAGTTGAAGGACAATGACAACACCATTTGTCTCATCCCTATTTTTGTCTCTCAGTGGTATGGCAAAGAGCAAATCTCTTGTGACAATGGCATTTGCGCGCACTTGAAATGGTTCATCTAGGTCTAAGTGCTTCTATCCATGGTCAGGAAATAATATGCAGCAAGTCACAATCTATCCCTCTTACAAGTGAGAATCAATTTGTCCTGTAGACTTTTCCATATGCACACATACACATAGGACAGAGAGGAGGGGAAATATTTATCATGTTTCAGTTCAAAAAAGAGTCATCTATCTACCAATGGATAGTTGAAGAAAGGTACAGAATTCAGAGAATCATCTATTCTTGATTACTTTTGCAAGATCTATGGGCCTTTCTGGGAATCTGAAAAACAATTAAAACAGTGAGCTGGAGTGTCTATACCAGATTATCTACTAAAGTTCTTTTTGACATTCTTTTTGTCAGCCTTCCAAGGTAAACAAACTTGGAAACCAAAGATATGCAAGCTGATATTACTTTTAGTATAAGCTTATAGCAACAGAATCTTGCAAGTCTGAATGTGCTTCCCTCCATTCCCCCTTTTTCTTCATGAGAACTAGGGAGGAACATGTCTGAGACATTTTCTCAAATTACATTTCTGGCCTGGACTCCGATTTTTTTATCTGATCCTTGTGTTGGTTGCAACCTTTCCTCTTGTTCCTTAAGGTTATTTCTGCTGCTCATTACATTTACGAAGTATTTATGTGGCAACTTAAAGAGGATTGAAAATTATATTTGAAGTCCAGCCATTCTTTAAAGAATCTGGTTTATTCCGCTAGCATTCATAAGTAAATTCTGTTCTTTTCATTTTATGAAGTCCACAGTGGACATTTTCTCCCTTGATATGTCCAAGGATACTCAAGTCAAGGAGAGTAATAATCGATGAAAGATTGAGCACATTCTTCTAGAAAGAGATTTTCAACTCATGGTGTCGTCTGGCGACTCCTAGGGAACGGACTTTGTCTGTGGGCACACCTACCTTATGGAATCAACTCCACCTGGAGCTCCGGGTGGCCCCTGACCTGCGCTCTTTCCACCGTGACCTTAAGACATGTTTATTTCGCCAGGCTGGATTGGACTGAAGGGGTTTTTAAGGGGAGTTTTAATGGTTTTTAACACTTAATATTGATTTTATCTGTTTTTATTGCTGTGAGCCGCCCTGAGTCCTTTCCGGACTCTTAAGCATATAAGCTTAATAAATAAATAATATAATATAATATAATATAATATAATATAATATAATATAATATAATATAATATAATATAATATAATATAATAATATAATAATATAATAACTGTAAGGGGGTGCGATGGCTCAGCGGTTAAAGATGCTGAGCTTGTCAGCTGGAAAGTCGACAGCCCAGGTTTGAAACCTGAATGCCATGCAACAGGGTGAGTCGCTGTTACATGCCCCAGTTCCTGCTAACCTAGCAGTTCAAAAGCATGCAAATGAGAGTAGATAAATAGGTACCACTTTGGTAGGAATGTAACAGTGTTCTGTGTGCCTCAGCATATAGTCATGCTGGCCACATGATCATGGGAATGTCTTAGACAATGCTGGCTCCCTCTGCTAAGAAACAGGGATGAGCACCACCCCGCCCCCTAGAGTTGGACACAACTGGACAAGGGAAACCTTTATCTTTACATTTATAATAACTGTAATAATAATAATAATAATAATAATAATAATAATAATAATAATAATGAGCCATGTTTCCTCTTTATTTTGAGAAATCCCAGAAAAACACTGGGTCCTGTCCAAACAACTTCATGGTTATAATTAAGATCAACTCAGAAGGGTCTATGGGGGGAGGAGGACAAGTGGGGGTATATGTGAAAGGTCCAAGAATCAAGAATGATACATGAAATTACTTCTGAATAGTTCTTTATGGTTCTCCTATAGATAGAAATCTTGCCAGCCTAAAGCAACTATCTGCATATTAGATGCACCCTGTGAATAGCCTTTTCCTGCACACCACAGACTCCAAGCTCCAATGTTTTTCTTTACTCTCTGGAAAGAGCCTCCTCCTTCCTATGATTCCTCACTGCATTCCACCACATCTGATGAAATAAGCTTTACAATGTTGTGATGTAAGCTCCACCCATTTTGTATGTGTGTTTTGATGTTGCAAGTAAAGAGTTCGCATTGCAACATAACAGCCATCATATTCTATAGGTGTCTCTGAACCAACCACCATATATCTCTGGCCTTTCATTCATTTCATAAATCCTGCACATTTCAAACTTTTAAACAATTTAATTTTGTATTGGTATGTGTTTTAGTTCTGGCTGTACACCGCTCTGAGTCCACTAGGAGAAGGGCGGGATACAAATTGAATAAAATAAATAAATAAAATAAATATGAATAAGACTTAATTTCAGAACTCCAAATATCAAACAGAGAAAAGGTGTAAAAATTCCATTCCAAAATACTGTCTACATGTGCATACTGAAACTGAAATGAGATTTAATTTAACAAATCAAAACCCCAAGTCTGGATTTAAAAAAAAAATCTTACTATAAAATAAGATTTCTTTATGAAAAAAAAATCTTTTATAAAAGATCTTTTATCTATCCATAAAATAGATAGAAAGTGGGTATAAGAAGTGGAAAAAGGAGAATGTTTGTAAGAGAATGAAAAATATTAAATTACAGGAATCACAGGAGGGTTTGCAATTACACCAATGGGAAATATGAAAAGTATATTTGGAGGAATGAAGAAATGAAAGAGTCTGTTCATGAGAAAAGCATGCAGCTATAGGAGTGACAGTTATAAAAATGAGGAAATACCTGGTATGGTGCATATAAATACAGAAAACATTTGCAAAAATATGTTCAAAGAGCAAGGACTGGATAAGATTGAAACAAGCAGAGAAAATACAGAACAGGTTTAACAATAGTAAAAAGCTGGTCTGGAAACAGGTAATAAGGAATGAATGGCTTAAAAATAACAAATTGACCCTGAAGGGACGATGGCAGCCTAGTGTCCAAGAAACAATGGATGAAAAGAAAGCTGTAAGCGCTGTCAGGTTAATGAAAAATGGTAAAACTACAGGTGCGGATGATGTAACTGGAAAAACATGAAAACCTGCTTATGGGATTTTTATGGAGTGGCTGCACTCTTTGCTTAATTGTGTGGGTGAAGACTGTACTTGTGCCCGACAATTGGAAGAAGGCTGCTGTGGTATCCTTAGCCAGAAGGAATGCAAAAAGCAGAGAGGGATTAATTTTTCAAGCGTGCCTGCGAAGGTGTCTGGTAGAATTCTGATTGCAAAGAAGGTAAGAATGAATAATTTATAGAAAACCCAGTGTGGCTTTAGCAAGGATAGCTGGTTGCAGAACAAATTTTTGTTCTTCAAGAGATCGTTGAGAAATGAATGAAGGTGGAAGCAGGAGGAGTTTACAAGGACAGAAAAATATTGAGAGGAGTAGCGAAAGATGTTGATATAAACTAAATGTGGCCAGATTTCCATTTTTCCCTTACCAAATTTCATTTCTTCAGCTTACTGTTCCTTTCATAAGCCTTCCATAATGTATCTTACCCTGGAAAGGAATATTGTGATAATGGGTATATGTGCATTGCTCTCTTTTAATCCTTTTCAGAAAAAGTTAGAATAGAATAGAATAGAATAGAATAGAATAGAATAGAATAGAATAGAATAGAATAGAATAGAATAGAATAGAATAGAATAGAACAGAATAGAATTCTTTATTGGCCAAGTGTGATTGGACACACAAGGAATTTGTCTTGGTGCATACACTCTCAGAGTACATAAAAGAAAAGATACATTCATCAAGAATCATAAGGTACAACACTTAATGATAGTCATAGGGAAACAGTCAATATAAATCTTAAGGATACCAGCAACAAGGTTACAGTCATACAGTCATAAGTGGGAGGATATGGGTGATAGGAACGAGAAGATTAATAGTAATGCAGACTTAGTAACTAGTTTGAAAGTGTTGAGGGAATTATTTGCTTAGCAGAGTGATGGCGTTTGGGAAAAAACTCTTCTTGTGTCTAGTTGTTCTGGTGTGCAGTGCTCTATAGCGTTGTTTTGAGGGTAGGAGTTGAAACAGTTTATGTCCAGGATGCGAGGGATCTGTAAATATTTTCACAGCCCTCTTTTTGACTCGTGCAGTATACAGGGCTTCAATGGAAGGCAGGTTGGTAGTAATTGTTTTTTCTGCAGTTCTAATTATCCATTGAAGTCTGTGTCTGTCTTGGTGGGTTGCAGAACCAAACCAGACAGTTATGGAGGTTCAGATGACAGACTCAATAATTCCTCTGTAGACCTATATCAGCAGCTCTTTGTGCAGTTTGAGCTTTCTGAGTTGGCACAGAAAGAACATTCTTTGTTGTGCTTTTTTGATGACGTTTTTTATGTTGGGTGTCCATTTTAGGTCATGAGATATGGTAGAACCTAGAAAAAGTTTGGTTTTTTTTTAAAAGAAAAAGTTATTTCTGTTTATCTATAAAGAATTCGTTCCTTTTTGGTTCTCACTATAAACCCATATTAGGTAATTTTTATGAAGGGTGATCTTCTATGTTATATAGGAAAGGCACCGTTTACTGGGCTGTTAACCATGATTTCATTAAAGGTTTTGAAACGTTGTGTCAGAAGAACGAGCAGTTCTGCAGTGACCAAACATGCCTATTTTGTTCTGGTACAAGCTGAACAGCTGGTAAAAGATTATGAAGCCTGGCTTGAATCTTAATCTGCAGACCCAGGTGCAGGATCCTAAAAACTGCCAAGAAGCTGTAGATTTCAATACAATGTAATTCCCTTTGGCTTGACTGGCGAGTATTCTAATCCTACAGTTTTAGAAGTTTTAATCCAATTCACAAGTAGAAGCCAAATTTAACCTTAAAACCAACAATAGCAAAGATGATGTCATCTAGGATCCTGACCCAATACAGGGGAAGGGAGAAACCATGTTTTTAAAGCTTTCCTAAAGTCTAACAAATGAATTTTGGGATTTGGGGAAAGATTGTTCCAAACAGCAGGTGCTACAACACAAAAAGATTATAAAGTTCAAAGAAATCCCTCACTGGCACCAGCGTGACCTTCCCTTGAAATACAAATAACATATTTCAAGAGGCATTCTGTTGTTGTTGAAACTTTGGCAGAGAAAGAAAAAGCTAAACTTTCTCAAGGCCCTGAATCTGTTCACACTTCCTCATGGGTGCTACATGGAAAATAAAAGTAGTATTCAGTGCTAATGGCCAACACCTTGTTTGGTGATTATTTTTAGGATATCAGACCTGGATAAAATCATAATAAATAATATTGTTTCTACCTCACTCCTGAGTAGGTTTAAACTCACAGGGAGATATTCATTCTTGAGAACATAATAAGTTAACACCAGAAGGGCTACATACAGTATATTTATGTCCCAAAGCCCATTGCCAACAGTGGTGAGAGGATGCCTGTCAAACTGCTATAAATAGGATACAAATGTAAAAGCCTACCTCATTATTTGATATCATTTTTTGGTATTCAGAGGTACTGATTTCTGAGTATAACTTGAACTTCTAGTTAGCAAGTATGGCTAATGGGCAGTGGTGAAATCCTCCGTGGGTTTGTCAACGGTTTGCTGCCTGCGCATGCGTGGTGCGTGCCAGGCACATACTGTGCGCATGCATACACAGTCCATGCCAAACGCATGCTGCCCACGCATACACAGTGCATGCCAAACACATGTTGCCCCCGCATGCACAGTGCGTGCTAAACGCACCTTTCATGCAGAAAAAGGAGCCGTTTGAAGGTAAGTAGAACAGTGAGGGGGGAAACAGCTGTGCTGCATGATTTAGATTCACTAGAAAACAGGATTTCCTGCTGATAGTTGGAAATACCGGTTTTTCCGAACCGGTAGCTTTTATTACTACCGGTTTGCCTGAACTGGTGTGAACCGGTAGCATTTCACCCCTGCTAATGGGGCAATCTTCTATTTATTTCTTTTTAAAGCTATTTTAAGATGCAGCTACCATTACATTATAGGGAGCACTGAAAAGAACTTTAGATTATTTTCCAAACATGGACATCCATGGTAGAATTTTGGAGTGTAAAATGTCAAATATATTTCATTAGCTGAGAAAAAAAAACGCAGAAATTTGAATTTTGTAAAAGGTTTCATTAGGTGCTGAACAGATCTAGATTACATTTTGACTGTGATTTGGACTAAGGCCCTAAAAGTCTTGCCACAAAGAGATATTGGAGTTTATGTAAAAAAAGATTGATTAGGTACCCAGTAAAGCATCATATCCAATCTTTATATAAAGTTATAAAACTCACTCATTTGCCATGAGTTTAAAATGGAGTTAATAAATGTATATAGACAATGCTCAAAGGATTTCAATTGTAAAGAAATCCATTATTTTTTATAGTCACTTTCTGTAACACTGACAGCAGCTGGTTTGTTAAAAGCTTTCAAGATGAAAGACATTTGTAAAATGCATAATAATTCCATGAGTTATCAAGTAGTTATGGAAATGCACTTGCACAAAACAGGAATCTGCTGGGCAAGGGAAGGTCAATAAAATGATAAAAGTGAAGGATGAAACAGAAGATGCTTAAAATGGAGTCAATAAATGTATATAGACAATGCTCAAAGCATTTCAATTGTAAAGAAATCCATCATTTCTGTAACTACTGATTCACTGACAGCAGCTGGTTTGTTAAAAGCTTTCAAGATGAAAGGCAGTAAGCATATGTAAAATGCATAATAACTCCATGAGTTATCAAATGGTTATGGAAAGGTACTTGTACAAAACAGGAATCTGCTGGGCAAGGAAAGGTCAATAAAATGAAAGTGAAGGATGAAACAGATGACAGGGCAGGAAGGAGCAGCATACTAAATAACAATATATTAATTTTCATAGGTCAAGTGCAGACTAGCTTGTGCCTAGAAAGTTACAATAATCCAAAGTAGTCCATCAGTCCCAGGACTGCATGCAGCAAATTCTCTAACAGGTTTTGCCTGCCCTACACACAGAGCCCTTTAGAAAAGCCAGGAAGTTTAGTTCAGTTCACTGATTGTCTTCAGGGACAATCCACCCATTCTCATAATTGAATTTTCTATAAGTGGATGCCAAAATAAAGTCGATGTTTTATTCTGCTTGAATAAAGGATAAAGAAAGTTGAAATTGGGAAGAACCTCTTTTGTTGTAAAACTTTTTTTTAAAATGGAGGAACATTAAAATCATGTGACCTTATTCCTACCAGCATCGTTCTATCATTACTGTTTCCACTTTCAATTATTCCACAGGAAGCTGTTCTGCTATTGGCCTAACTTCTGCTTAACCTCAAAACACAGAGAACATGGAGAGATCAGCATGATCAATAGCTCTTCCAATCTTGTATGTGTGTGAGCAAAACAATACGATCTGCTAAGGAAGAAAAATAAAAATAATCCAATCCTTATAACATGTACATTTCTTCTGGGAGTTATGATGAGCAAATGGTAGGATACTGTCTGTTTCACACATGTGTGCTGCACTGGAAAAGAAGTGACACAAATAAGACCCTCTAAGGTAATTGGAGCGATAAGAAATCCAGGACTTGGAGACGAGTTAAGTGTTTCACCTGTGGAGAAAGTCAGACTACCTGCAAATTCCAAACAATCACAACCATAATCATCTTCATTTAGCAACCCCATAATCCCTTGCGGGGTAGAGTCTGGGCAGCTGAATGGAGCTAGCAGAGTGTTTTAATGACCGGATGCCCTTCCTGTCACCAATGTGGAGTTTTGTTCAGCAGATATACTCAGAGAGAGAAATATCTGCCCCTACCTAGGATCAAACTCACAGCCTCCTGATTGTGAGGCAAGAGCTCCACCTCTAGGCCACCACATCACTCCTCCAAAGAATCACAATATTGTCATCAAAATAAAACAGTCCTGGCCTCCAGACAATAAGCTTTGGTCCTGCAGAGCATAAGGAAGATGACCTTGACTAGGCTAGGTCTGTTATTTATTTATTTTATTTATTTAATTATTTTGTCAACAAGTACAAGGAAACAAGTATCAGTATAGACATAGACATGGACACATGAAAAAAATGGCACAAATAAGTGGATATAAATAAGCAAAACATAGCCATAAACACATAAAATTAGTACATATAAATGGGGACAGTATGACAGGGACGGTAGGCACGCTGGTGCGCTTATGCACGCCCCCTTATGTTACCAAGGTGATGAGAAAAACAAGGCTTAATTTCAAAAAAATAATAAAAAAATAGGTGAAAGCAGCTCAGATAGACGCCTAATTCACATGGGTGTAATAAATTAGGAAAGGAGGTAGCACAGCACAATCAGACTTGCAAGAGTCTGTTATTATACCAATCTCAATAAAGATAGCCATAGCTTTCCTGTGGAGTTCATTCTTGGCCTGGTCTTTCTGATGAGCCAGACAGACCCAATCAGTTTTTAATCAATTGCAGCAGAGCCAAATTGCCAAACCAGCCAGCATCATACGAATGATGCAGATCTGGAGTGGTTTTGGACCAGTACAAAGCCCTTGTGTGGAAGTGCTCAGGAACTGTTCATTTTAAACTCGAGATTTTCCATTTCAGCTCCATGTTAGAAGTATCCCTTATTTAAGACTAATATGGTAAATAAATACATACCAAGGAGCAATTGTTTGGGTATTCAATATTTGGCTTGGTTCTGTCAAGGATGCAGCAAAGCATGATTTACTTTAGAAAGAGATGTTATGCCATTTTGTAATTCCTGCTTTTTGTTTTTAAAGGCAGTTAAGCACAACTGAAGGCACACAATTCCTATGTCAGCGCCTCAGCGCTGGCATAGAGAGGAGAGAGATAAGCTCTGAACTTTTGCCTGCTAAATCCCTTTGAAGCCGGGTTGTCGTGGAAATGAGGAGGGGGGAGACATTCCTGGGAAATGACGAGACAAGAAGTCTGGAGAATGACTTGGAAGATAGCCAATGAGAAGCAGAGATTTGGGGATCAGAAAGGGAGGGATTGGGGGGCAAAAGGTCAGTCTTGTCCGCATCGAGTCATGATCCGGTTGCTGTGCTCAATTAAAGAAAAGATTTCCTTAAAGATTGGCAGTTTGGAAATTCATTTATTTTGAGATAGCATTGAAGTCTGACATCCTAACCATTCCAAACATATAGTCTCAAGTGAAATCTTAAGAAGAGCGAGCCAGACTGATTCATAACTATGCTAAATCATTGCTTATTTAATCCATAAAGAGTGGAACAATGAGCTGGTTCGGACAAAATGCTAAGTCATAGACAATAGTTTGTAACTCACAGTAGTAGGATTCATACACTGTGCTAAGCCAAAACCAAGCAAAGTATGATGGCATAATGGGATGAGTGATCCCAACTTTATCTTACCAGAAAACTAAAGTCTGTGTCTTAGAGAAGCACTTAGAGAAGTTTTTCATTGATATCTACCTTGTCTTCTCCTTCTGTCTGGAGGATAAAATAAGAATGAGTCATCTAATCCTAACCTTCTTAATTTACCTGTAGTTTCACAACAAAGAAGTGTCTGCTAATTATGCCACATTCACTGAGAGTGGATTCCCACTTGCACTTAGCTATTCCATCACTCTTTCTTGAAAACAACAATTTCTTCCCTTCTTTACACAACGTTGTTTCCATCTCATTCATAGCTCATTGATAGGAAAGCTTAAGGCCTTCTCCTTATACCTTTCCAACTATGACAGTACAAGCATGCCCCACAAGCTGATATGAGATATCCTTATGAGTTTGCCTTCATAGCTTACAAAGTTACAAGGCATGCGCAGAGGGTAAAAAACAGATTACTTCCTGGTTAAAACCAGGAAGTAACAACAACTGGGCAGGTGGGCAGAGCCTCCCGCTACCATCACTACCGGTTCTCTGAACCACCCACCGCCATCACTACCGGTTCAGCTGAACAGGTAGCATTTCACCCCTGCTCAGAGCCTAAGCTAGAACTGGTCATTGTCTGGTGCTTTGTAACTCACTACATTATTCCTTATGGGAAAAAATTATTTGGTACTCTTCAGTTTTGGAACTCATCACACCTCCTATAACCAATTAACGATAAGTACCGGTGCAATCCTTTCCTATACAGGGAAATTTCCTAAATCTATATAGTATTTTTTCTTGTATAACATGTAAATTAAGGTCAATTGACACTCTTGTTATAGAAGAGTACTTTCCCACTGTCTAGATAAAATAGGAATATCTAATTCTTTATTCTACTCTTTTCTCATTTTGCATATTAAATTATTTATTAATAACAAATATCTATAAAAAGAAATAGTTTTTTAAACATTCATATTCATCATCTATTAATTTGTCCAAAGTCAATGTCCCGGCTTTCATTCAATTTATCCATATTATTTTCTCATTTTTTAAAAATGTTGGATTTCCCTATAAAGTCACTTTAGCATGGGAATGCAGATCAAATTTGTTTTTATTAGACATTATATAGCTTTCTAACCAATATAATTGTTTTCAGACATACTATAGTTTTATTAGTCCATCTAATCAAAGGTGCCATATATGTATACTACAAAGTTACAAATCGGAAAATTAACACCGTTCATTGGCTTTCCATATTCAATACTTGGCAATATATAAGTTTGATAATATAGCTCCATGTCACAGGTTCTTTTATATATACCCAGGTCAGTGAGCTCCAAAATTCCAGAGAACCAAAACAAACTCCCTGGCCTCTAGGCAATATCCACAAGGACTCAAAGCAGGGGTGAAATCTAGCAGGTTCTGGAGAACCGGTAGCGGAAATTTTGAGTAGTTTGGAGAACCGACAAATACCACCTTTGGCTGGCCCCAGAGTGGGGTGGGAATGGAGATTTTGCAGTATCCTTCCCCCAGGAGTGGGGTGGGAATGGAGATTTTGCAGTATCCTTCACCTGCCATGTCCACCAAGCCACACCCACTAAGCCACACCACGCCCACCAAGCCACACCCACAGAACCGGTAGTAAAAAAAATTGGATTTCACCACTGACTCAAAGGCTAATACACCCTGTTTACTATATCACTCTTCCCAGTTCTGCTACAACTCCACTATTCCTCCACTATTTCTCTTTGTGAGTCCTACTTCTGGAAAACAGTAACTCTTTTATTTGCCTTGGACTGCTTCAGGTCGGTTTAGTTCTCCCCCAAAACACAAACGACCTTCTCTCTCACTCCAACACAACCACCACCAACCAGTTGCCAGTCTGCTCAGCTTTTACAGCCACCAGTTGCTGGACTGGCTAGGGGAGTTCTTAAAGTGACAGGACACCAGCAGGGCACCAGCGACCCAGGTGCTGACCATTTTGCAGGCAGCCTGCAAATATCACACTTGATATTCAGAAAACTGAATACTCCCTCATTAACTAACAATTGCATTTTCTGTAAAGATATTCTTGGAATTGAAGAGCCCCATAAAACAATTTCTAAACAAACAATTTATTAATTTATATTCTGAGAGGAATTCCTCTCAGAATATAAATTAAACTGGGAATAATACTCAAATTAAATTGGGAATAATATTCATTTTGAGTATTGTACATTCACCTTCCCCCAAAGATTAGATTTAATGATTCTCATCTATCCATATGTGAAGAAACCTCATTTTATTTATATTACATATTGCTAACTGAGTTATGGTTCTCAGTATCCATATATCTCAGGAATTTGGTACAAATATGGAATTGATATTTCTTAAATGGATGAGTTACCAGATTTTCTATGAGAAACCAAAAATTAACTTCCATAAAGGAATCTGTCCAAAGTTCTTGTCAGGTCTTACATGATGTAATTGTGGGAAGCCCCCCTCTCCCCTCCAGAGAATGAAATACTTTGGGGAATATTAAAAGGGGCAGAATATTATATTTTCCCAAAGGAGAAATGGAGAAAAATCTTTTAAAAGGGAGAAAACAGCCCCATAGCCTCAAGCAGACGCCTCAAGTCTTTAGAGATGGATATGTTGTGCCTATTAAGAAATCCAGGCCATCTTATTCATAAACAAAAGGCCTTTAGCCCAGCTCCCCCCCAGAGTTGGTGGGATTAAGAATTTACATTCCCCCAAGTACAGGACAGGACCTTTAGGACATAATAAGATAAGAATAGCAAAAGACACAAACCTCACTACATTGCGCAACTTCCTGGAACATCTCAAACACAAACCCCCTCCAAATGTATAAAAGCCCAGCTATCCCAACCCCATTTTGTCAGCTGTCCCAGAACCAGTGGTGGGTTGCTAGAGGTTCTCTCCGGTTCGGGCAAACCGGTAGCGGCGGTGGCAGGAGGCTCCGTTCACCCAGCCGGATGTCATCATGGACACTCTGCGCATGCGCAGAAGTGCCGTACACTAGCAAAGTGAGCACGCACACACACATGCTCCCAATAGCAAACCGGTAGCGAAGATAAGTGAAACCTACTACTGCCCAGAACTGTATACTGTTGTTGGTTGTGCTCATCAATAAACCTTTCTTAAGTAGCCTCCATTTTATTCCCAGCTTGGAAGCGGACTTGATTTTTCTTCCCACATAACCCACAAAAGAACTGTGTTCTTTTGAAAGAGCACAATACTTGTTTTTTAAGCTCGGATTTAGTATTCCTTTGAGAAGAACAGTAAATCCATATCTTAACAACAGGACTAATGTTCACTTCAGAGAGCACTAGTCCTGTGCTCCTGGGAAAATACAGCCAGCTGTGCATTATTGGTTCTGTTGCCTATGAGGATTATGGGATTTCTAGTGCTCCTGCAAGAAGAGGTTTTGCATGGTCACACTTTTTAATGTTGCTATCTATAAACCATATGGTACTTCTGGGTGCTGCTAGCTATGGCCCTTCCCTGCCTGTACTGCCACTCTTTTGCCACCCATGTTTAAAAAAGAGCATGTAAAATCCAGTGGTGGGTTTCAATTTTTTTTACTACCAATTCTGTGGGTGTGGCTTGGTGGGCATGGCATGGCTTGGTGGGTGTGGTTTGGTGAGCATGGCAGGGAAAGGCTACTGTAAAATCTCCATTCCCACCCCACTCCAGGGGAAGGTTACTGCAAAATCCCCATTTCCTCCCTATCAGCTGGGACTCGGGAGGCAGAGAATAGATGAGGGCGGGGCCAGTCAGAGGTGGCCGAACTACTCAAAATTTCCACTACTGGTTCTCCAGAACTGGTTAGAACCTGTTGAAACCCACCTCTGGTACAATCTAAGGATTGGTCAGAAACATCTTCCCCAACTTAACATCCTCTAGAAGTGTTGAACTATAACATCAAATAACCCTGGAATGGACAGGGATTAAACCCATATAGAAGGCACCTTGCTGGAAAGGATCTGTATTTGATAATTGGTCCCACTGGTCACATTTTAGACCAAGCTAAGTACTTCAGCATTTAAATGGAAATTCTAAATTGACAGGTCAAACTTTAACAAGGTCATGTCTACTGCTTGCTGAAAAATGATAAAGAACCGTACTTTATAAAACATGCGTATATTATAAAACCAACTGCTTCTTGCTTATAATTATAAAATGTATATAAAAAAACCATGCCATGCCAAAACTAACACAGTCTATCATTTGCTGATTTAAAAAGTAGTCTGGAAACAGAACAGGGAGACTTCCACAGACTGTTGAAGGATGGTAGATACAAACATCAACTAAATGCATATTTTTTTAATGAACATGCAAGCATGTTTAAACATGCTGGTGCATAAGGCACACCCATTTTTATTTCTAATATTACATTACAATTACATGCTTTACAATTTTCAAGTCAGCCTGCTCCTAACTTGGAAATGAAAGTGCCACTTTGAATATATCAGCTCAAGCAGCATAGGCAAACACTGTAGCAAATTCACTTCAGGGCATGTGTCACTGTAAGACTACTCTGCATATTTCTATATTTTTCTTCCTTCAGTCCCATAATGTAGCCACCAATCAACATCATTTAATATTCATACAAATTTACAGCAGATCGTAGTTTATAAAAGCAATCATTACCATCAGTTTTTACAATGCAATCAATCAGACTCTAATCCTAAACACAAACCAAGTGGGAAATCAAACAAGGGAATTTGCTATGAACCCAAACTTTAAAGTCATTGAAAGGTTACATTAACCGGCAGACTTTATGGTATTTATCCCCATTCCCCAGCCTAAAACTCCCTTCCTCACATACAAGTATTACGTTGTGGAAAGAGTTAATTTTTAAAAGTAAAAGAACAGTCCTGCTAGGCCATATCAAGATCTATTAAGGGGACATCTTGTTTCCCACACTGACCAAAAATATATACCTTTGGAATCAATGCAAGGAAGAGCTGAGTTTTCATATTCAGATGTGTGTTGCTTCTTATCTTGATAGGCAGTATGGGAAAACTTGAGCCTCTAAGCCAAGCCCATAGAGTTTGCAGCAAAGTGTTAACTCGCAAAACATCCCTGACCTGCTCTCGAATTTCCATAGGCAAAGGGGATGGGAAAAGGAATGTTGCAGCTGCAGAGAGTGAGCACTTCAGTCGAAATAAAATGCACATTCCAGCCTTCTCTCTGTCAAGGCCATCTCCATGGTTACCCATAGTGGCTGGAGGGGAGTGATCTCTACAACCCACGAAATTGCTTCATTGGAGAATGTGACTGATGACACACCTTGGGGGGAGGGGGAAAACAGGGTCAGAGCCGGGACATAAATTAAGTGGGATCAGAGTTGGCTTCACTTGTAACGTGCTGACATGAAGCTCCTAATAAATAACTGGATTTCTTTTGAAGCTTGGCTCAAGGCTCATGATTTAATTAGGGCATCGGTCAGAACCCTGACACAAAGTTCCTTTTCCAGAATTTCATCCTTTCCTGACTCTTTGGTTCTTCTCCTGCAGTGAGAGCTGCTTTCTCCAAATGGCCAAAGACACCACTACCACTGCTTCTCTTGGCATGTGGGATTCTATTTTGCATGATACTGCTTTGGCTGGCATGCACTTTCTCTAATAGTAAAAGATACCAGGCAACCTGAGTAGGTCTCCTAAGAGCCCTGCCTTAGAAGAAACTCCACATGAAATGCAGGATAATTGAAACCAACTATATAGGGCAAAGGAGGCAAGGAGGCAAGGACTCCCAGATTTTCCCTACCTAAACTGCCTTCATTTAAACATCTAAAGCTACAACATGTAGCTTTCTTTTAATACTCTACATCCTTTGCAAACATCTGGCCTATATTTTTATATTTGATTCTAGTTCTTAAAGTTGGGCCTTAAAACTTACCGCCAATGTAGATGGAGACATCACTGCCAGTGCAACCAGTAGGATTAATAATACCATTATGTCCTGCAGATGATAAAAAGAAAATAATCTCAAAGTGAGAAACTTTTTTAAAAAAACAAAGGAAGCTTCCCTCTCCCATCTCTCTGTCATGGATCAATGACAGAGAGGTCGATGGATCGAAACCATCCTCTGCTACCATTCTGTGGAATTGGGCTCGTAGAAACACCCAGGAGCATAGAAGGAACATAGATGAGTTCAGAGGCAGATGCATAAATAAATGTCTTAAACGTATTTATTCATATGATAAATCATATTAACTATGTACAACAGAGATCAAGTCTCATGAGGAACAAACATGAAAAGAGAGAGATGGAGAGAGCAAGAGTGAGAGAGAGTGAGGTGGAAAAGGTTGGAGGGGGTTTTATACTCAGGGTAAGCCCCTCTGTTCCACATAGGGGTGGAGACACTCTCTGCCTCCACTGGTGTTTATATGACACATGTGCCAATGGCTTGCAATACTTGACAGTTCCCCTCCTTGCGAGCCAATGGCATGCAAACACACTAATGCAATGCACAACAGATTTTATCCTGTGAGACATAACTTTTTACACAGATCTTTGTGCGTATCTGCTGGTAGAGGTTGATCTCTGTCATAGGTCAGTTTACTTCTTTCTCTGTTTCTGTTTTCTCTGTCTCTCTCTGTCATCTGCTTTCCCCTCTTTAAGATGTACTTTAGTTAGAGTGATTTTCAATACTGATCTTCTTTAGTAATAAAAATCTTCATGTATTACTAGGACTATCTTTACTTCAGAGAGAATGAATGTCTGCTAACATTCATTGGTAGTTGGACTAAGTCAACATTGTATTCTAATAATTTCATATTATAAGTAATTCATTATTCATAGTAAGTCATCATATGAATAATTGCTATGAATGCATTTTCCATATAATGAGACATTTTGTAAATTCAGTATTTTTTGACACTCTGCTTATGTTCAAGAGCATATCCTCTAACAAGTGTTGCTTTTGAATTCAACAATAGTAGCAAGGATTATTTACAAACAATCTGAATTGTATTTTAAAAAAATAGAAAAAATATATATAAATGAATAAAGACAAAGACCATAAAAGGGATAAAAGAGTAAAATAGAAATGAATAAGCAATAGTTTTATGAATGTCATAGAAGTTATACTTTTCCAGAAGGTCATTACTTTACTGTAAATCACTATTAAGCTCCATACAAAATATAAATATCAGGAATCATGGTCAGTACAGTACAAACCACAGAATGAAATTATGAACTACAATAAATTCTGGCAAATTAAATTACAATATCTCTTTTCATAAGTGAATTGGAGTAGAAAAATGTCTGCTGGTTTGAAGTTAAATGCTCCTTTATCCCTCCTTCAACCCTGCTCACTCTTTCTGTCCAAAGGAATTTTTCATTTGAAAACTGTTCTTTTCACACTATGGGTAATTCTTGACTTACAACCACAATTGAGCTCAGAATATTGGTTATAAATCACTGTAATTCACCATGTGTTCAGATTCAATTTTGTTAGATGTGGGGTCAGAGTGAGGAGGCAGGACGCAGCATGGTGCAGTAAAATAGTTTATTCCTGTAGTTTAAAGAGCACAACAGACATGCCGGCAGCTCCTTTTAAACCCCCGGAGCTGACCAGCGCTTCAGCCACTCACGTCGGTCCACTCTTCCGCCTTGGAACCTGGGCCAATGAGGGGGAAGTCGTACGTCACGACTTCTCCCTCATTAATATTCAATAAATTTCATGACCATTTTATGACAGTCATTAACTGAATCACCATGATTATTAAGCAAAATACTTGAGTGTTAAGCAAATCCCATGATTATAAATTTGAATCCAGCTTATCCAGTGGGTGTTTTTTCGCCAGAAAACGATCATCTAGTCATGGAATGCTGCAACCAGTTACAAATGCAAGCCAGTAGGCCAAGCACCTGAAATGTGATCACATGACTGCATGGTGCAGCAGTCATAACATTGAGGATGGGTCATAAGTAACTTTTTGTTAGTCCAGCATAACTTCACATGGTGATTAACTGGCCAGTATCAATCAAGGACTACTTTTAGTGATTGCATATAACACTTACTTAGGCCTTCAGGATGTTTTGTTACATTTATTTTGCATTGTTCCCTGCTTCCAAGATCCATTGCTGGATCTTGAATAACTATCTTCTGTTCCTTTGAAAGAGTTGTCAAGTATTGTAAAGCCACAGGTTGAGAAGCGAAGGAAAATTTCACTAAGTAATTCAGATCTGATTCCCATGTTTCTGTCAGTCAGAGATCTGATCCCCATGTTTCTGTCAGTCAGGTGACAGCTTTCAATTAATTAGTTTCCCTTTGTTGCACTAAATGGGGCACATGTGCTTTCATTAAGGGAGCTCCAGGAAACAAGGTTTCCAGCTCTAGTTTTCCTGCCTTAGAAGTACCTTGCTTTTATTGGGCAAAAGAGCCAGGTGCAGCCATCTTCACATAGCAGCATCAATGGCTTTGGAGGGCACAGGTGCAACCACAGGAAATGGTACCAGCTTACTTATTTTGCTTTTATTTCTTCAAAGCTAATTAAAAAAAATATTCCTGACGCAGATCTGGGGAGGCTGGGATCAGAGTCACTTTTGTGGGCTCTAGCTAATTTTGCTTTCATAGGCCCCACCCTCTATAAAAAGAATAGTATTAAAAAGTATACCTCATATAATTTTCAATATTTTCTTTGAATTTTATAGAGATGGAAAATAGTATATCATATAATCATCATCATCATCAAAGTTAACTAAATTTCAGTAGCTGCCCTATGCCTCTAGGTTATAAATAAGATTATTGGATAGATGTTCACATTTTGTGCATTTTTCATGTGTTTTTTTTTATTAAAAGAGTGAAAATAAATGAACATTTATTAGAAGGCATACAATAAATAACTTCTACTTCATTTTTATTCCTTCTCATTAAAACAAAATTTTAGAAAGTCACTTTGGACGGTGAGATGGGCAGCATATAACAAACAAACATTTTCATGGGCCCTAGGCACTTTATCTATAATATCTAATTGATAAATCAGTCCTGAGTGAGAGAGAGTGCTGTTAATAAGTAGCTGGGAGCCAAACAATGATTGGTTGACAATTCTTTGTATTTTATTATTGGGTAAAAAAGAGAGGTGTTGATTGGTTGATTGGTTCTAGAATCTTCACATGCTTTTTCTTGTAGGAAAAATATTGAGGTAACCCTGAAAGGAATTTTCTAATTCATTCATCAGTGTCCATATTTAGTACAGGATATTTGTATGAATAGAGCCAAGCCCATTAAAAGTATCTCAAGACAGATGCTTACATTCCAAAAGGACTAATAAAGATTATTAAGGAAGTTCTGACAGAAATCTTGCTTCTTTTAGTTTTCTCTCCTTGTTGTGGGGAAAGGAGAAGGAGAATGTGTCTCTCTTTCTCTTACCTGAAGCCCCTTGTGAAGAGTGGGATAAAAGACCCAAAATGTTATTTCCTTCCCCAGCAGTCTTATCTATACATCAGATCTGTAAGATCTGAATTATCTCTAGAATAAAATGAAATGAACTTTGTATTGAAATCAGAAAGGTGTTGGCATGGGATAATGGGTCATCTGGACAATCCCAGAACCCAAAATATCTCTTCAGGACCATGGATATTTATTTGGGGTGTAACATAAAAATGTTTTCAAATATTGGATGCCTCAGGGAACCAATAAAGCTTGGTTGCAATAGTCTTGTTGCTAAAGATAAAAATCAGGAATTTGCAGTTATCAAGTACTACCACATTTGGGGGTTGGGGTGTAGTTCAATAAAATTATCACTCTATAGTGTATGTTAAAATGTATAATTTGTTTTTGGCTTATATTTGAAAATCTCAAGTATTTGAAAATTAACAAGAGAACAGTTTCAGTGGTTGGCTAAAATGGTTATTATACTGTACTGAAAGGGATGTAATTATCAAGCCAGATAGTAAACTGAAGGGGGAACTATAAACTAGGATTCTCTAGTCCAGAATCTGTCTTTGGAATAGTGCCAGTCTCTCTCCAAGTCCGGATTGTACAGCTGTTGCTATATGTCCCTGGTTATTTGGTATTAAGCCATTGCTTGCATCTGGGGAGGATTTATGCAGAATAGAGAAAAATATTCTGATTTCTACTTCTGCATTGGTGGTGTACACTAGATCATAACTTGCATAGGATTTTATAATCTGCAAACGACGGCGTGGTGCTTTATGCCTGAATTAGTGCAAAAATATTTTGTTGACATTTATTTTCATGTTTAAAAAAGCTTTAAGTCTTCTCTACTTTCTGCCAAATTTTTAGTCTGAAAGATTCGCAGGAAATATTCACTTTTCATTCCTTCACAGTGAGTTTTTACCCCAGCCAATAGTACCGGTAATTAATTTCACCTCCTTTCTAACCTTTGTCCTTTAACATCTGGTTCAGCACAAGGGACTAATGTAAAATCTACCCCAAAGAAGAATATAGCAAACATTCCACCATTCTGAAATATCAGACTTTAGAATAGAACAAATAAAGGGTTAGTAAGAGATCTCAGTTCTGTCTTCACTAAGGGAATGATAATCCTAAAGAAAATTAAGATTGGTTCATTTCTAAATATTAAAATCTCCTATTTTAAACTTTAATTCAATATTAAAATAGAATCATCATGCAATAACTAATAACTACCATCAGTATAATATAATTTATGAATAATAAGTCAAGATAAAAAAATGCCATAGTTTCTCTCTAATCCCATGAGATATTTTGTTAATCCATATGGAATTCAACTTCCAGAATTCCCCAGCCAGGATGCTGGCTGGGAAATTCTGGGAGCTGAAATTCATTAATCTTAACATTGGCAAGGTTGAGAAACGCTGGTCTAATCTGAAAATTGATCTTTATTTAACACATCATAAAAATTTAAAATTTAATCATTTCATTGGAGAAGCCCAAAGAAACCTTCGAGTTTAGACATTGCTCCTTAGATGCTAATGCATACAATCTGGGGAGTGTGCATTTGCTTATTTTTTGGCTCGGAATCTGGTGCAAACAAAAACTATGTGAGAGACGAGTTGACTGACTGACAAAATCTAACTTTGCTGTAATAAATAAAGCCTGCTTGTTCTATGAAGAATCATCACAAAACATTCAAAACAGGATTAAACTATTTTAAAAGGACGGGCAGAAATAAACAATGCAGTGGTATGGCAACATTTTCCCATGCAGGATAATTCAAATTTGAATGGGAGGAAAATGATCCGGCACAGAGTTGCCAAGCATGTATTATGGTGGTGATGTTTATAAAGTTAAATAAAAACTTTAAATTTTTATATAAAAATATGTGCACTGGCATAGCACAGTACTAGTTTTGCAGTATTTGTGGTCTGCCTTATTGTTTGGTTTTCTGAAGTTTCTCTCTCTCAACAGTCCTAATTCTATAATACAGCATAATTCCATTTCTGATTTTTAGAGTCATTATTGTATTTATTCGTAAGTTTCTTTTCCCCTTCAAAAATAAAGCATTGCTCTTCCCTTATAATCAAGTCATTAAACAAGGAACTACAAACAGGGTAGAATTAAGCAATTAAATACTATACAACTTTCTCAACCTGATGCCCTAGAGCTACATTGGAATACTATTCCCATTATCCATTGCCAGCTGGGAATAATGAAATTTATGATCCAAATTATCTGGAGGGCATTCTAATGATGAAGTACTATGATATTTCCACCAAAGGCTGGCGATGATAGGATACGCTTGATCAAGTAAATACTTGAGAAATATACTTGGTAGCATTATAGAATCCTGATAGAAAAGAGTAAACTATTGGAATATATTAAATATGCATATCTGTGTAACTGGATATGTATATTAGATATGTTTATCTCCGTACAAGATGGCTTTTAGAATAATAGATAGTTTCCATGTGAACTAATAAGCTAATAGTATTTTTGTGAAAAGGTACAAGGAGATACGAGAAAAGTAGGACTGACCAAGCTTGTTGAAAGTTATAACAAATATGAGAACTATAATCTTTGGTAGCCATTACATAGAATAAGGTATTATGCACGGTGGATATTCTGGCTCAGTTCTTCTGGAATGCAAATCTGGTCTGGTCAGCTAGACTGAGTTGTAAAAGAATGAATGAATGGATGGATGGATGGATGGATGAATCTTTTAGTTCAAAAAGTGAACTATAATAAAAGGAACATACTTCTTTTCCTACATATGTAAGAAAAAGAACAAGAGACATTGAAGGTGCCTTATGGCCCACAGTCTTCAATTGGAGCAGTTGGCAGAAGACAAGTCTAGGTTTTGTTAAATTCAAAAAAGAGAATGGCAACATCTGATATAAGCCCTCAAAAATTACATAAGGTTCCTTTTGGATCTGGCACTGAGTAAAACACACCTCTTTTTTTATCATTTATCTATTTCTAATAAGGTAACTTTATCTGTTTCTAAACTAGAACTTGACCAGATGAATCCCTGTCCAAATGTCAATATATGAGAAACACAAATTAATTGAGAGGGTCTGTTCAGTAACCAAATGACAGAGGCCACACAAAGTTGGATTTACATTTTGATAACACTATCATGTAAATTGCGTATAAATCTTCTAAAGTGGTGGCCTTTCTGTCCCAGTGAAGTTTTTGGAAATATAAGTACAGTAAATAATTTTGTACATTGAGTTCTATGTGTAGGATGTATACATAAAACTCAATGTATAGGATGCCTTGAATGGTGAAATGGCACATAGCAGTCTATGTTTATTTCCAGAGTCTGTTAACTATTGGGATTTGCCTGTGTGAATTCAACCAGTAAATGCAGGAAAAGCATCCCAAAAGAGTTAATTTGTTAAATGAAAAAGATGTTCACATTTTAGAAGTGCAGGCCACCATGAAATTATTTGCTGTGAATTAAAGTTTTGTCATTACCTTGTGCCTTTTTGTATGCTAAGTGTAATCATAATATACCAAATGATTTTTAAAAAGTGATCAAAGGTCATTTTCAGTGTAATGATGACCTATTGGTAGACCACTGTTCTATGGATCATCATTAAGAACCACATGCCAAGGAGGTAGAGACACAGAAAGTGTTGATTTCTCCCCAAGGTATTTGTTTCCCCAATCTGAATTAAAAGAAATCAGGGTCAGAGGAAAATGTTTATTCTTTGCTCCATTTACTGTGTTTCACGTTGGACAGATCACTGATGTAATGAATGCATTGCCACCTATGCACAATAAAGAAGCACATCCCTACACTCATAAAAATTCTAGATTAGCAATCAGTTTAATTATAATATCTTAAACATTATAATGTGGGCTGTAATTGAACTTCATTATTTTGTGCTAAACAGAGGAAGTTGCCTTGTACTCAGCCAGACAGCTAGTCCATTATGAAGGCAACCAGCAGGCTCCAACCTTGCAGGTAAGACCACTTGAATCAGGAACTTTATAATTTCCATGAAAAATGCACTCTTTTCCTGCTGTTGTGCCTATACAGACGAAATCTTGCCTCTAGTGACACAGATCTCCATACAAAAAGGATGGCGAGCTGGTTTATATCAAGTTAATTGCGAAGCCATCTATGTAGCACCTATCACATATAGGTATCACTGTCACAATGTGTGTGTGTTTGTATACATTTTCACATTTGTTCATGTTGTAATGTATTGATTGCACTGAGTTGGGGACTGTGTACATTCAAGTGAGCAAATGTCTAGGTAATCATGATTTTCAACACAGCATACAGACATCATGGAAGAGGTGACTGACACTATTCTGATCCTGATTGGATTCATGAAATTGTGCTGTGTTATTAAGCCACTTTTATAACTGACAATCATATCAGATACCAGTTCTACATTCCCACTTACACAAATGTTTTCATTAGGAATTGGGGATCTGATCCAAGTCCAAATTTAAGAGGAAATATTAGCTAAATTCACATGTTGTACTACATTTGTCTTTATTGGTTTTAATATGATATGTGTGAAACTAGCCATTGTTGTCTATAGATCAATTTGTGGTTTAGAATTCAGTGTGACCCAACTCACTATTAATCATGTAGTGACTGATAAAAGTTCTTAGTGCATCCTGTTTGGTAAAATGTCTTTAAAAGCAGATTACGTTTTGCAAAGGAGACTCAGCTGCTTATATGACCAAATATGTCTCTTTGAGTCAGATAACAAGAAGAGATTGTAAGCACGAGCACAAAGAGAGCTTCTGAACTTCCTAAGAAATTCTCCCTCTTCTTGGTAGCTAGTTAAGTGCTAGCTACCCATTCCTATCATCTATTTCCTTAAATGCATCTTTTTTTTTCTATCATAGATATAAAATCTGCTTAACTAACCAGGCTGGTAGGACAGGAATTATTAAGGAGGCATTAAATTCTATGTTGGCTTAGTTATATCGATTTAATGACTGGTGGATAGCGCTTAACATGGGATAAGGACAGGGAGGAATTTTGACAGATAGCCAGTCCATTGCTTTTAGCCATCTGTCAAAATTTGGTCCAGGTTTTGTTTGATTTCCAAATGACAGGTGTGTGTGTGTGGCAGGGGGGGGAGGGCTGCATGGTAAAGTGCCAATAATTAAGTCAGGCTATTTTGAAATACGGGTTTGACATTAATGCTTTTCAAACAACATTTAACACGACTCCCCTTTTAAAAGCAACCCAACTAGGTTTGCACAATGCAAGGGAGTGCTTTCCATTTCTCTGCTCATCTCTCATAGTACCTGTCAGCTTAGTTTTAAACACTGGTTTAGCACTCTTTTCGGCAGAACTAAATCTCTGTTTAAGAATGCTATGAGCATGGACATTGTGCATGATGTGAGAGAGGGAGCCAGTGTATATGCCTGCTCTGCACTTGTGAGCTGTTCAAAAATTCAATATATAGAATTCCTGGGGAGTTGCACCATGAAAACCACCACTCTCCTGTTTCATGGTACAAACCTATCATCCTCTCCTTTGATCTGCTGCTATTCAGGTTGATTCAGGTCTCTGGGATTAAACTGGCTTTTCCCTGGTGGGAAAAGTTTGAGTACCCACATAGAAAGAACCAGGCTCTTTTGTGGTCCAAATCAACATGGTTTTGAAGGATAATGTTCACACCATCAAAACCTACTGTGTTTCCCTGAAAATAAGACCCTGTCTTATATTTTTTTGAACCCAGAAATAAGCACTTGGCCTTATTTTTGGGGAGTTCTTATTATTTTGGGGCACGTGGAGCAAGACGGGACTCCTCTTGCTGTCTTACCTGATTTCCAGCTCTGTCTCCCTAACCCTAACCAGAGGAAATGGCGGGGGGCTTATTTTAGCACATGTGCTCAAAGGCCTGATTGGGCTTATTATCAGTGGATGTCTTATTTTTGGGGAAACAGGGTACCTCTAGGAATTATGCTGATCATCATCTTGATTGTTACATTATCTTAACATACACACTCCCATTTATGATAACTCATTCTGCTTAACAAATCCTGAGTTTTGTTGCTATCTTGTGCCCTTATTTCTCACAATCTTTGGTTCAGGAAGGAAGGATAAAGCAACAGGGTGACCTTATTTCTCTGAACAATCCATTGCAGGCTGCTGCTTTGCTAAGGAGAGTGGAAAAGATTTCCGATGACTTCCAGGTCTGCCCGCAGGCTGAAGATTGTTGCATTAACTTGCTGCAGCTTTAAATATCAAGCTTCTGCTGTTTGCTATATTTTTGTTTATATTACAATGTTTGGTCTAGCTTATCATACCCGTGGCAGCGTTTGGCTGAACAAGGCAACTTTACAATATAACTTTAATGAACATAACTGGAATGCTTGACATTTCATGGAACCGTTAGAAGCTTTTGCTTGGTAAAATTATCATCCCATTTACCTCAGTTAGTGAATCAGCTTTTAATGCTCTTTAGATACCAGGTTTGAACTCCTATCACAGCCTGGTAGCATGCAAATTGTGAAAGTTAAGGTCCAATGTATTTGGAGAATATCAGTTTTAAAAGGCTGCTCTCTATAAGTCCTTGAGATAGGAAGTAACATATACCTCTTTCCCTGCTTTGCTATACCAGCAGTCCTTGATTTACGACCACAATGAAGCCCAAAATTTCTGCTGCTAAGCGAGACATTTGTTAAGTGAATTCTGCCCATTTTATGACCTTTCTTGCCACAGTTGTTAAGTGAATCACTGCAGATGTTAAATTAGTAACAGTAATTAGTAAATTAGTAACAGTAAAAAACAGTAACAGTAAAGTAAAATTAGTCAATGAATCTGGCTTCCCATTGAGTTTGTGTGTCAGGAGATCGCAAAAGATGATCACATGACCCTGGGACACTGCAACCGTCATAAATACATGCCAGTTGCCAAGCATCTGAATTTTGATCACATGACCACGGGGATGCTGCAACGGTCGTAAGTGTGAAAAACGGTCATAAGTCACTTTTTTCAATGCCATTGTAACTTCAAACATCACTAAAATGAACTGTTGTAATTTGAGGACTACCTGCATAAAGAATTCAAGTATGTAAATCCTGATCTTGGAAAGCCTGCCAGCACTTTTAATTTTCTTCTCCCATTCAAATAAATAAATAAATGAGAAAGAGAAAAAACAAAACAAAAACAAAATTCCAAATCTGTTTTCAGGATCAAGCACACATGTACAACTGCTCCACTCCAGATAATCTGTGGAATTGTTCCCAAAACTATGTGAGCCTGTAGCAACACGATTCTTTCATCAGCCGATGGCAACCACCACAATTTGTGTCAACCACAGCTGCTTGCCTTGCTGCGAACCAAGTTGGCTTGGCTTCTGGCATTCACGGGAATGTCTGGTTATTCCTGTGGCTGCTTCCCTCTTCCAAAATACACAGAATGGAGACAAAGCAGGTGCAGGGGGAAAAAAAACCAAGTAACCCACTTATAAACAAGTGCTCTCAGTCTTAAATAGCACATGCAAACTCTACTAAATGTATGAACTGAATGTACAAGGTTGGAAGGAGGACATCTCATACGAAACAAGCAAGGCTACCTGCTCCCCATTGAAGTATCACAGCTTCATGTTAGGTTAGAAAAAAAGGGGCTCTGAACGAGTTAACTGTAAGTTAATTTCACATGTAAACATTCCTTCTTCTTTGCCTGCCAAAAATCACGATATTTATCCCTAAATGTTCTCCCTTTTGCATGACACTCTTTCGCGTCTAACTTTTGAAAGTTGGTCAAGCTGATTAAACCAGGAGTGGACAGCGAGAGGCACCACGATTTAGTCTGTAATGCAAAACCCACCCTCCTTACCTGATGCTGGATCTGCTTGTCAATCAGGGCAAAGTGCTCACTGATGCCACTTCTGGAGGGTGAGGAGACCAAGTCCACAGCTTCTCTCGGATTGGAGCTCTGTCAGTGGCTCTGACACTCTGTTTTGCCTTCAGCTTCTGTTTGATTACTAATTCTTTACAGCACAGGAAAAAGAGAGTTGGGTTTCATTTAACCCTTTCAGCCACAAAAGCTCCTCCATGGTTATCCTGTGTTTAAAAGCTGGAGTTGCAACTCTATAGAGACATGAGAGAACTCAGATCGGGATGATTTGCTTCTCTTTCAGATAAACATTGTTTTATTCAAAAAGACTGTGTTGTTACAGAAGTTACTGCCAAGGTGGGGCCTCTCTGAATTAAATTTTATTTTAGCTAGAGGCAAAAAAATCATCAAAAGACAAGGTAGAGGCACGAAAGAATCTCTAACTGGAGCCATAGTTTCTTCATCTATTAAAGCTCCATGTGTAAGCAATGAGAAATTTAAATAATATTGCAGCTAGAAAACAGGCATACTCTGGAGTTTATATCTAAAGAATTCCAACTGTTGTCCAGGACTGTCTCCATCTATGCAATACGGTAAGTTACTTCTTGGGACAGAAGTCTGGAGAATATACACAGACAAATTTGAATTGTAAGATATGAAAGTACTTGATCCCACATTTTGCACTAAGCATACAATTAACTCCAGGATTTGTATCCACACAACACACTGAACTATAAATTAAGTGGATAGGGATGCTACAACATACAGGTAGTCCTCTACTTCTAGCAGTTTGTTTAGTGACTGTTCAAAGTTACAACAGCACTGAAAAAAAATGACTTATGACCATTTTTCACACTTATGACCATTGCAGCATCCCGATGATCACGTAATTTACAACCAGATGCTTGACAACTGTTTCATATTTATAATGGTTGTGGTGTCCTGGGGTCATGTGATCATCTTTTGAGAATTTCTGACAAGCAAAGTCAATGGGGAAGCCAAATTCACTTAATAACAGGGGTGAAATGCTATCAGTTCGCTCCGGTTCGGGCGAACCAGTAGTGATAAAAACTATCAGTTCATCCGAACCGGTATTTCCGACGATCAGCTGTGCCGAGCAGTTTAGCTTCGCTAAAAAGCAGGAAATCCTGCTTTCTAGCAAAGCTAAATCGCGCAGCACAGCTGTTTCCCCCTCGCTGTTCTACTTACCTAGTGAAGTTTTTTTCCCCCGTGCGAAGTGCACATTTGCTGTGGACTGTGCATGCATGCGCAGCGTGCTTTTGGCATGTGCTACACGTGCACAGTGTGCTTTTGGTGCACACTGCACAGGCGTGGGCAGCGAACTGGTGGTGATCCAAGGAAGATTTCACCACTGCTTAACAACTATGTTACTCATTTAACAACTGCAGTGATTCACTTCACAAATGTGGCAAGAAAAATCATAAAATGAGGCATAACTCACTTAACATATTTTTCACTTAGCAACATAAATTCTGGGCTCAGTTGTGGTCATAAGTCGAGGACTACCTGTACTAGATTACAATGTGGATGGCTAATTTGTGCATGAATATGTTACACAAGCCTTGAGTTTGCAGCCATTCAGAAAACACAGGGCATGTGGAGTCAAGCACTGTGCTACTTATTTTCTTGTTATCCAAGTTTCTCAGTGTCTGGGTTTAACAACCAAACTAGTGTGCTGTATTAACCCATCCTGCAGATGGAAAAGACAATTTAAACCTTACTTGCTATGTTGTCCAGATCCAAACTAGGATTCTGCATGCTATTTATAATTTATCAAAGTGATGCTCAGACTTTAAGTCTTTTACATACTTTTCTAGTATATATTTGGTCCTAATGACATTATGTAGTTATGGTATCTCAGCTTAATCCACCTCCTAAATATCTGTGAGGATCATATAAGGAAAGTTGAATTAGGACAATATACTAGACAAATGTATCTGCACAATATCCTTATCCAATAATATCTTTATTTTTTATATAAAGTTTATTGTCATTGTTCATATATACACAGTATACCCATACAACAAAATTCACATAACACCCAGAGACCAAGCCCAACACACATCACAATCACCAGACACACCTTCACCCACCAAAAATTCCCTACCCCTAAACCACCCAAGCATCCACGCAGCAGACCAAGTAATGCTGTCCAACAGTTCACTGATGGTGGCCCTTTAGTTCATTGTTGAGTGCAATTATAGCTCTGGGATAAAAACTATTCAGAAAACATGTGATCTGAGTTTTAATTGTTCTGTATCTTCTGCCAGAAGGCAAGAGTCCAAAAAGATTGTAAGCAGGATGGGAAGAGTCTCTGAGAATGTTGTGCAACTTCCTCAAACAGCAAGATTCGAAGATGTCATCCAGGGCTGGTAGCTGGAGCCTGATGATATTCTGGGAAGTTTTAATAATTCTCGGTAGAATTTTTATGTCCGCTGCAGAGCTGCTCCCATACCATGCAAGAATGCCGTATGTCAGGACACTCTCAATGGTGCTGCGATAGTAGGACAGAAGCAGATGCTGAGATAGATTTATCTTCCTGAGCATTCTCAGGAAGTATAGCCTCTTCTGTGCCTTCTTCACAAGTATGTCAGCATTCATAGTCCATGAGAGGTCCTCCAAGATATAAATGCCCAGAAATTTAAAACTATTATTACTATCTTAATTAATTTTGGTTTGTCGAACACAATAAAGAAGATTATTTGTAGCTAAGGGTTGAATTTAAGGGTCCCTGATGCTCTCTGAATTTGGTTGTCTTCTTGCAGACATTTCAACTAGGTAACTAGGTAACATTATCCATGCATTGAAGATGTTACCAAGTTTGGGTAATGAAACATCTGTAAGAAAACAACCAAGTTTAGAGAGCATTAAGGACCCCTCACACTAAATAAACTAATTAGTTTAGCAAGATTTCACAACATTCTAGGCAAAAAAAAATTAATAATGGCTGGTTAAACTTGTGGTTCAATGTGTTGTAGAAACCCTGACCTCAATTTATTAATACAATTCAACATTGTTTTGGGGAATTAAAAGCTCTATTTGGACTTATAGAAGTGTCTCTGTCTAGTTGATGTCACTTGAAAAATATTCCTGAAGAGCATGGGGTTGGGAGAAAGGAAAGTTCCAGAACTAAGGAAAAGAATGTGGATGTCTTGAAGCTTTTTGTATATTTCTCATTCTCCAGCTAATTTTAAGGAATCAGTGACAGCTGTCTGATATGTGTTAGGTGCTTTGTAGAGATCTGTGAATTATGCTTTCATATCCAAGTAAGAATAAATAAATAACGCACAAAGAATTCTTACAGAAAACATTTAATACGCCTTCGATTAGTTGATTGACTATTCAAATTCTAATGACTAATTTAGGAATATTGCAGAAGAATTATAGCAGAGACTGTCTCTAGTCATGGGGAGTTGTAATTCCTTCACACACACACACACACACACACACACACACACACTATTTTATTTATGCTTTGTGGAATCCATAACTTCATTTTGGTTTACTTAGTTTTAAAAGTGTGAACTAAGTTCATGTTTCAGCCCACATCAAAGCTATTTCTCCATCATCCCTAATCTTTGGTTTATATCTGTTTATTACATCCTTCCAGGGGTGAAATGCTCCCAGTTTGGACCGGATCGCCCGATCCGGTAGTGATGGGGGCGGGTGGTTCAGAGAACCGGTAGCAAAAATCCCTGCGCCCTCCCCCATGCCCAGCTGAGCCGCGCGATCATCAGAGGTTGATCAGAGGCCGAAAAAATGCTTTTAAAAGTTAAAAAAAAAGCCTCTGATGATCGCGTGGTTCAGCTGGGATCGTCAGAGGCTTTTAAAAGCATTTTTTTCTACAACCTCTTCGGCCGAAGAGGTTGTAGAAAAAAAAATGCTCTGACGATCTCAGCTGAGTTGCCTGATCGTCAGAGGATTTTAAAAGCCTTTTTTCCTGCAACCTCTTCGACTGAAGAGGTTGTAGAAAAAATGCTTTTAAAAGTTAAAAAAAAAACAAAAACTAGTTGGCCATGTCCACCCAGTCACATTACCCCCCCCAACAAGCCACGCCCACAGAACCGATAGTAACAAATTTTACATTTCACCACTGCATCCTTCCCTGTATTTTCTTTTGATGGTGGTCTCTTTAGCAAGACTAGGTGATTTAGGAAGTTGGAAGAATATGAATATTAATGCTGAAATCTAACTAGCAATCAAATAATCAAACAATATTGCGCTCCTTCTATATTAGGCACTACTGAAAGCCATCGGGGAACACCTTCAGTTGGAAAGTACTAATAAGAAGTGACAAAAAAAGAATAGGCCAGATCTGAAGCTTTGAACTTCTATATATTTTATCAAAGGTTTTGTAATTATGTTACCAGATGGTGTGCCCTGATAGGGAAACTGATTGCTTCTGGGACTTTGGTCTAGTCTTGGCTCAGTGTCAGGAACAAGTTCAGTAGGATTCTACAAAATAATCAACTGCAAGGTTAGAGATAAAATAAGCAAACAAGTAATATGGAGTTCCCCTTCAAAATGTAATCATAAGATTTAAAAATAACATTTTTAAAAAATCCATTTCTTAGATTTTAAAATACCTCAGGGTCCCTTTGTCCCTAAGCCATAATTCTAGAATTGTCCTAAATTCTAGTACAATGTACTAATTGTAGTAAATTGTACTAACTGAATACTGTTTGACCATAAATTCTCATGTTTAAATTAAGTTGTAAATATGGTGTCCATTAATAATACAGAATATCTTTAATGTCTTCCAGAAGGCTTTGAATTAATACACAACCCATAAAGGCTGGCAATTAACTGGGGGGTTGTGAGTGAGGGTGAATGAGAGGGTGAGATAGTGGAGATATTCTTAGTTCAACAAGCTTACAGCAGAAGGGAAATTCAAATCAAGGACTTTCTTGGTTTTAAAACAGATTTTCTCATAATATTCTATAGCTGGCAGTGTTGACACTGGCAGTGATGGCTAACCTTTTCTGTATTGAGTGCCCAAAGCGCCCACGCAGGCTCTAACCTGCATGTGTCCCCCACGCATGCACCCCAGGGTTGGGTTCTACTTACCTTTACTACCTGGGTTCTACTGACCTTTACTACCGGTTCGCAATGGGGCCGCGCTCTTCTGAGCATGCACAGAAGGTTCTGTGCATGCGCAGAAGCATTTTGGTGATGTTGAGGTCGGTGGGTGGGGCCTCCTGCTGGTTTTACTACCGGTTCTATAGAACCGTGCAAACTGGGGGCAACCCACCACTGATGCACCCCGGGCCCCTGCATGTGTGCGCACCCCCCTGCATGTGCCCCGGACCCTGCACATGCACGTGCTCCCCTTACTTGCCCTGGCCCCCCACGCATGTGCGCAAACATTCCCCACCCCCACGCTTGCACGGCAGAGACCCGAAGACCAGCTGGCCAGCAGGAGGCGCATGTGCATGTGCAGTGGAGCTGAACTGGGGCAGCAGCTCACGTGCCATCTGCGAGGGTGCTGCATTTGCCATCACGGGACTATGGCATGTAATAAAGAGTGATGGTACATTGCATATTTCATGACAGTCAATTCGGATTTGCCATTGATGTGCATTTAAGACATCAGAAACTGGCAGAGTGGGCAGGTGCTGGAATCTACAGCTTTCTAAAGTCCCATCTTATTTCATGACAACTATTGGTTGAAATTATGGAGAGTTATGGATAAGGAAACCAGGGGAAATTTGCAACACAGATTTTGTCTTCACTAAGATGAGATAGGCAACTTTTTTTGAAGGTGGCCCTTCATCTTAGGCATCAGGCTAAATCAGACTCAAGAACTGGTGTATCCAAATGGATGTAGGTGTGGTTAATGCAAAAATAATTGGCAGGCAGAAACAGAGAACAGTATAGTATATAAATACCCACTGCCAGAGACTTGCTTATCTATTATGAAAGAGACAGTTTTCCCAGACTGTGAAATGTGCTCCCTCCGGAGTTGTCTTTGGCTTCTACTCTCTCTTGTTAGAGGGAGTGAAAAAGTTCTTCAGGCTTTCAACTGCTCTTTCATTTTAGTATTTGGTTTAATCATGTATGGTTTAAATAAGTTAGAAACCATACTGGTTTGTCTAATTTATTATTATCAATAGTTGCCTTGTGTTTGCATTTGAATGGAAAGATGGGTTATAAATTGGGTAAAATAGAATAAAAATGAAACAAATGCTATATTAACTGCATGAGTTGTAGTGAGTATCCTGATAGGACCTTGTTTAGAGACCCAGATTGTCAGGCTAAATCCAAGAATATATTTATATTTATATTTATATTTGATTTGATTTTTATACCGCCCTTCTCCAGCAGGACTCAGGGCGGTGAACAGCCAAGGTAAAACATAGCATACAAAATTTAAAACAATTTAAAAAGATATTAAATAATTTCAGCCCACAATTTAAAAACACCCCAATAAAATCAATTACAAATTAAAACTGAAAGATGGGATCATGCATGTTGCATGTTGCAAAAAGGGGATTGAAGGGTTTTCTAGGGAAGAATAAGAGAGAACAATTCTGCCAGAGTCCAGTTCTTCATTTGCTTGTACACAATAGATAGAATCTTGCCAGACTAAACACTTACTATTCGTACCCTAACCAATATATCCTGTGAGATTTTAGGGAGTGGCTATCTTCACCCTCCTCTTCTATCTCCTATCTGACTCCAGGCTGTGCTGTCTCCCCTCCCCCCTCCCCCCCATGTACTGTCTGGAATGTGGTCCCTTCTTCCTGGGAAACTGTATTTTCATTGTAGTCCATCACACCAGTTCCCCCTCCATGAGCACCATCTCTTACATAGATGTAAGGCACTATTGCTCATTCTTCCCTCTCTCAATTGATTACAAACTGTTCTAAACTCGCTATGTTAAATACACAAATCTTGCGAGTTTCTCATCTCATCTGAGGTCTTTGAAAATGGAAAATAAAAATCCCCTATCCATCATTTTCAGCTTAATTTAGCACCATGTTGCACAATGCTTATTCTGTAGATCTCTGCCAATGAAAGGGGAAATCCAGGGGTCAAATTATATCCTTTGTCTTCTTGTAGTTGGAATCCTATTTCTGAACATTGTAGAGAGTTAAGAAACTAGAGAAGGACATTCAGAAATACAAAGAATTTACACCAAATATGGTAAGGTATAGAATTTCATGAAAAAAACCAGAATATTTCAATTGTAACACTTTCCTTTGCAGAAGTATGAGCTTGGTATGATGGATGCAGTTTGAAATAAAACATATTGTTATCCATGAATGAATGAATGTTACAAATTTTGGAGACAATTATCTAGCAGGAATGAAGGTGAGTATGCTGGATAAGAGCCCTGGTGGCGCAGCAGACTAAAGTACTGTTAAGTACTGTTAAGTAACACCAGCTGCCTGCAATTACTGGTTCACCGAGGAGCTGAGGGAGATGAAACACCGGAAAAGACACCTAGAGAGCGGTTGGAGGGCCAGTCTCGCTGAATCTGACCGAACACTGGTAAGGTCGCATATTAAGACCTACCTAGTGGCGATAAAGACGGCAAAGTTTAACTACTTTTCCGCCTCTATTGCGTCATCAGGGAATCGTCCGGCCGCCCTGTTCAGGGTAACCCGCTCCCTGCTCCATCCGGAAGCGCGGGACGATCCCTTGGAAGGCAGGGCGGAGGATTTCGGACAATACCTGTATGACAAAATCGCTCAGATCCGGGGGGATTTGGACTCTGACTGGGTAGATCAGGGCAGGGTGACGAGGAACAGTCTTGAGAATGTTATCTGGGAGGAGTTTGATGCTGTGACTCCGGATGATGTGGACAGGATTTTGGGGAGACTTAGTGTGGCCACATGTTTACTGGACCCGTGTCCCTCCTGGTTGGTACTGGCCTCCCGGGAGGTTACATGACGCTGGCTCCAGGGTGTTATCAACGCTTCGTTGAGTGAGGGTCACTTCCCTGCCGCCTTGAAAGAAGCGGTGGTGAGGCCTCTCCTCAAGAAGCTGTCCCTGGATCCGGCAATATTGGCCAACTATCGTCCTGTCTCCAACCTTCGCTTCCTGGCGAAGGTTGTTGAGAGTGTGGTCGCGCGACAGTTTCCACAATTCTTGGAGGAAACATTCTATCTAGATCCGTTCCAGTCGGGTTTCAGGCCTGGACACAGCACAGAAACGGCATTGGTCGCGTTGGTTGATGATCTCTGGAGGGCTCGGGACAGGGGTTGTTCCTCTGTTCTGGTCCTGTTAGACCTCTCAGCGGCTTTTGATACCATCGACCATGGTATCATGCTGCACCGGTTGGAAGAGTTGGGGATGGGGGGCACCGTATTACGGTGGTTCTCCTCCTTTCTCTCCGACCGGTCGCAGTTTGTGTTGGCAGGGGGGCAGAGGTCGACCTCAAGGCCTCTTATATGTGGAGTGCCTCAGGGGTCGGTCCTCTCGCCCCTCCTGTTCAACATTTATGTGAAGCCGCTGGGCGAGATCATCCGTGGCTTTGGGGTGAGATACCACCAGTATGCTGATGACACCCAGCTGTACATCTCCACCCCAGGCCACCCCAACGATGCCCTTGAAGTGATGTCCCAGTGCCTGGAGGCTGCGCGGATCTGGATGGGGAGGAACAGGCTCAGGCTCAACCCTTCCAAGACTGAGTGGCTGTGGCTCCCGGCATCCCGATATAGTCAGTTGACTCCATCACTGACTATTGGGGGCGAGTCGTTGGCCCCCACAGAGAGGGCTCGCAATCTGGGAGTCCTCCTGGATAGGCAGCTGTCCTTGGAGGAACATCTGACGGCTGTAACCAGGGGGACCTTTTGTCAGGTTCGCCTGATCCGCCAGTTGCGGCCCTTTCTTGATCGGGATTCCCTGTGCACAGTCACTCATGCCCTCGTCACCTCTCGCCTTGACTACTGCAACGCTCTCTACATGGGGCTCCCCTTGAGGAGCACCCGGAGGCTCCAACTGGTCCAGAATGCAGCAGCGCGGGTAGTGACGGGAGCAGCCTGGCGCTCCCATGTAACACCGCTCCTGCGCGAGCTGCACTGGCTCCCAGTGGTCTTCCGGGTGCGCTTCAAGGTGTTGGTTATCACCTTTAAAGCGCTCCATGGCATAGGGCCTAGCTATCTTCGAGACCGCCTGCTGCCACCGACGATCTCCCATCGACCCGTGCGCTCCCACAGAGAGGGCCTCCTCGGGGTGCCATCAGCCAAACAGTGCAGGCTGGTGACCCCCAGGGGGAGGGCCTTCTCTGTGGGGGCACCTACCCTCTGGAATCAATTGCCTCCAGAGATAAGGAGAATCCAAGACCTCGGTGCCTTCCGCCGTGCCCTTAAAACCTTCCTTTTCCAGCAAGCCGGGCTGGCCTAATTTTTTAAGTGTTTTTAAGTGTTTTGTTTATTGTTTTTAATTAATGGGGCCAAATTTATATATGTATATTTTAACTGTATTTTAATATTTGTACTTGATGTTTTTACTTGGCTGTTCACCGCCCTGAGTCCTCAGGGAGAAGGGCGGTATACAAATTCAAAATAAAATAAAATAAAATAAAAATAAAGTTCAAATCTCACCAGGCTCAAGGTTGACTCAGCCTTCCATCCTTTCAAGGTAGGTAAAATGAGGACCCAGATTGTGGGGGCAATAAGTTGACTTTGTATAAAAAAGAACACCGCTTGTGGGGGGGCGAAAGCCCTACTAAGCAGGTATATACAAAAGTATGAAGGCTATTGCTTAATGCATTGTAAGCCGCCCTGAGTCTCCGGAAAAGGGCGGCATATAAATCGAACAAATAAATAAATAAATAAATAATCTTGCAGGATCCAATCTGGATCAGTCACCAGAACCAGAGTTTTGTCTTCTGAGCTTTCAGATTCATGCTGGAGCCCATCTCTCTGCTAGAGAGAAGTTCCCTGAAGATGGGCTCCAGCATGAATCTGAAAGCTCGGAAGACAAAACCTCTGGTCCCGGTGACTGACCCAGATTGGATCCTGCAACAAATATCAATACATAATTTGCTGCCATACTGGGCATGGGAACGATGTAGAGCGTATATTAAAGTGTTTCATACTCATCCCCCTAACCATCCCAGATATCTCCTATCACATCTTGTTGTCTTCTCTGTCAAAGCATTTTGCCCTTTCAACATCATATTATTTTTATTGTGCCTATTATGTGTTCACTTGTATATTGCAAAACTGAAGGTGAATTGTAACAGGAATATTATTATGGGTAAGGAAAAAGCAGTAAGAAACAGCCCGAAGTCTGTTGAGCAGAAATAAAAGCAAGACAGGGATAACAACAGGAAACAGATGGAGCAAGCTATACATTGCTGAGTAGATAAGGGCATAGTTGCACTGCCAGATTGCTCCATCATGAATACCAACCACCCACCGTTTCTGGAAGGTAGGAACAGAAGATTCCGTCTTCAACTCACTCCAATCCATCTGCAAAGACAAGTTTTCACATGTGTTTTCCTACTCCTCATCAAAATTTGTGTCTGGCTTGCACCAATTATTATTATTATTATTATTGTTGTTGTTGTTGTTGTTGTTGTTGTTGTTGTTGTTGTTATTTCAATTTATATACCGTCTTTCTCCGAAGACTCAACTGTTGCTTTCTGATTTGCCTTCTGTGATGTACTTCCTTCTAGCGAAGTCCCTACACTTCATCTGAATCTTATGTAGGAAAAACCCCTCCATTAGAGTCAATGGTCATTGCCCTCTTTAACCATTTTTTTTCTTGGATAACTAAACTGAATCCTCCACTCTGTAGGAACTTTCCCACTAAACTACTGTACCATTAGCTTCCCCAAAGGGGACAAGTTCACATAATTCACTAGATTTCAACTGACCCGTTTATTTATGTATCATAAATATAGCTTATCTGTGTTTGTAATAACATATTGCCAAAATAGCCCTTCACTTTTATTACACACACACACACACACACACTTTCTCAAAAGTGTAGTGCAATTCACAGATTAAAAAGATGAAAATGCCTACACATGCACAGCACACACAGGAACCAGGTTTAAAATACAAGTTCTGTTCTTTCAGTGTCACAGCTTTTGCTCCATAATCTTGGCTGAAGCTACTGCTATACTAATGCTGCAGTACCGTAGCACTGTGTTTACATGTTTGCTTCACATTCTAAAGGTCTCTGGCCTGAATCTTGGGGAAAAAACCATCATTTTTATAGTTATTATTTTTTTCTCTCTGACCTATTCATTTATTGCTGGGCTTTTTAAAAATTAAATTAATCCACCATTGTGTGGTTGAATTGTTGGACCTTCCTTTCTTTTTTAAACCCCCAAGTAAAGGTAGTAATAAATCTTTTGCAAAAATTATTCTGAACAAAACTAAAATTTCTAATAAGAAATTTATATATATTTATATGTTTTTGGTCATAAGTAACAAGGATTGTCTATAGACAACAACTATTATATATGAGTAACTAATGCTATCTTAGTTCTTATATTATGTGGTTTATAAGCCATGTGTTTTATTGCAATACACTGCTGTATGCAAATTAGGTTTTATTCCTACAACATATTGGACCCCAAACTAGCCACCATGTTTTAGGCTATTCTGTGAATCCAGCCAAGTGTGCGCATTGTTTAGCAGACTTCAGATACAACAGACAAAATCCAAATTTGATCTAACTTTGGCCAGACATAGGACATTTTGTTTGCAAATCTGCCTGGATAATGTTTTATTTAATATTATGTAAATTCATACATTTTCATACTTTTATATATTTCATGTAAATTACATTACCACATTATGTAAATCCAGTTTTAACCAAAATTCCATTTAAGTAGACAGTCCTTTGTCAAATTGCTTATACAATCAAGATTTTGCTCAATTTATAAGAAACACCATTTAAAAGCACCAACTTTTCTTTATTAATTTCAGACTCTGAGTCTGTTATCATTTACACTTTTATAACATTTGTTTAAAATGGTTCCATACTTGATTAAGTGAGAATTGTACATGTCCAAAATTTGATAATTTGAGCCTAGTCTTTTGCGCTTAATTTATAATTCTAATTTCATGTGTTCTATGATACATTGGTTTGTTTTCCTGCTCATGAGTCTTTTCCAACAACAAAATGTAAATGCATCAATATTTTCTCTATCCTGCTTTTCAAAATCTAACTTTCAGGTCCATAGAACGTCCTGGAGAAAGTCATTGTCAACTTGATTGTATTTTTTTGTAGACATACATATCTGAATATCTTTCCAATGGTTTCATTGCTAAGCCATTGTATATTTCTTGAATCCTAGCTCCTCTAATAAAGTAGGACATAAAGTGAGATTTGGACATAAGAGTGAAATGATACAGCATTGGATTGGATGACCTCTGAAGGTCCCTTCGACTTAGATATTGTAAGAGACATTTTCTGAGTTAACTATGTCAAACCACAGAGTTAGCTAGCTTTCTCACTTCAAAGTGTCAAAGTGCAGAAGCTAAAACCACATCAGTCAATATGAAACTAGTATTTCCTGCATGATACCTGTATCTCAGACGCAAGATATGATCAGCTTTTCTGCTCAGCAATAGGGGGCCTAGGCCTAGCCAATAGGAATGATCTAACATATTTCCGTGTTTTTACTGCTTTTGAAGACTATAAGAATGTGTGTCTTAATCAGAACGTTATTCAGATGTTAGATGGTTATCTTTTCTGTCTGAACCTTTGGTCAAAATAAAGCTTCTCTTGACCTCGAAGTCCGAGTCCTTTGATTTTCTGCAACACTAATGTCATAGGGATTCTAAAAGGCAGAAGCTATCCAGTATCTGAATGTCTTCATTTTTAATTTCAAGTCTGATGATCGCTATGCCTGCTGTCATTATTTTAATGTTTTTATATTTAAACGTCCCATTTCTTCATTGTGGTACTTGTTTTTCACTACTAGAGCTTGCAGATTGTAACAGTACAATCAGAGTATTAACATCAACATGGCAAAGTTTCTTAATGTATTGTCCTCCAGTTTTCATGCTCATCTCCTTCCAGCTTCCCTGAGTATATTTTCAGCCTATAGGTTTAATATCTAAAGAGATAGTATACTGTTGTGGTCTGCCAGGCTGCAGCTCCGCAGGCCGCAGAGTTGGACAGTGAGGAGGTTGGGGAGGAACATGGGCCAGTCCTGGAGTCTGGGGAAGGCTCAGACGAGATCTCTGCATCAGAGGCAGACAGGGGGCCAGGGCCATCTGGGAGTTATCTGCTGCGTCCGGAGCCTCCAGTCAGACATCAGCGAGGCAGAGGAACAGGGGGAACCTGTTCCCAGTGTGTGCATGCACAGAGCTGCCAGAAGGCAATAACAGTTAAGACAAAAGGGATGACTCAGGAGTAGGGCTTGGAGATGATTGGCCCCTCCCATAAGACATAAAGGAGGAGCCAAGGCACATGAGCCTTTGCAGGAAGCAACTTTGTTCGTTCTGGTCAGTTTAAATTCTGAAGTTCCGTTTTGACTCTGTGCTCCATGTGGCCTTGCAAAGCTAATTGCCAATTAGGTCTTTGGCAGCATGTCAAGGGAGATAAAGGTGGGTGCTTATCAGCCTTATCCCGAAGGACTGTGACAGTCTTCTGTCGGACTCTTTACAAACTATTTGTGACTCATTATGGGCTGTGAATGAACAGAATTCACAGCCGTTGAAATAAAAAGAGGGTTTTGGGGACTAATCCAGTGGTGGGTTGCTCCTGGTTAGCACTGGTTCGCAAGAACCAGTAGTAAAAATTTGTAGTAGTTCGGAGAATCGGTAATAACATTGGCTGGCCATGCCCCTGAACCGGTTCCAGCCCGGTCGCCACTCGCTTACCTCGCCCACCTCATCAGAGGATTTTTTTTTTTACTTTTAAAAGCATTTATTCTACAACCTCTTTGGCCGAAAAAATGCTTTTAAAGTTAAAAAAAAAGCCCCCGATGATCGCGTGGCTCAGCTGGGATCGTCAGAGGCTCCTGAAAGCATTTTTGTCTGCAACCTCTTCGGCTGAAGAGGTTGTAGAAAAAAAAATGCCTTTAAAAGCCTCTGGCGATCCCAGCTGAGTTGTCTGATCAGATCTGAAGCATCAGATGCTTCTGAAAGCATTTTTTTCTGCAACCTCTTAAGGTTGTAGAAAAAATGCTTTTAAAAGTAAAAAAAAAAAAAAAGTTGGCCACGCCCACCCAGTCACATTAACCCCCCCCCCTCCACAAGCCATGCCTACAAAATAAGCCATGCCCACAGAACCGGTAGTAAAAAATTTTAGAACCCACCCCTGGACTAATTGTGTGCTTTTTATTGTCTCAGGAAGCCTAGGTCAGAACATATACAACCTTGTCTTACTCACTTGCCAGTTCTGTCTGGCTTCTCATCCAGTGTATAGATTTTATATGGAGACAATAGGATGTTCTGTGATTCCTATTTTCATAAGGAGATTCCATAGCTTGCTTTCTTCTGTTTATCATTGTTAATAGTCTTTTTGCATTCATCCTTTTTTTTTTTTTTTGGAAAAGTTTTTCAGTTTTATTTCTTATACACATAATATAAAATGTACATTTTCTTATACATAATTAATCCTACATATACATGTTTTCCTTAAAGAGAGCATTAAAATAAGGCATTTTAATTACATTCGGAGTTGCTCTTCTACCCTTTCTTCCCTCATTTTGCAACAACCCTTCTTCTTCTTCTCCTCTTTCCCTTCCCTCCCTCCTCTCCTCTCCTACTTTCTCTTCTCTCCTCTACTACCTCATCCTACTTCCCGTTCCTTTCCCCCACTCCTCTCTTCTTTTCCCCCTACTCACCTTCTCTCCTACTCCTATCCTCTACCCTTCCTTCCTCTCCTTTTCCCTTTCTTCCATTCCTCTCCCTCCCTCTCCTCTTCCTACCCTCTACTCCTCTCTCCTTTCTATCTTCTTTGCTGTGGAATATTCTCCTTGTTTGGTATCCGAACAACTCCTGTATTCTAATAGTATATGCTTCCTTTCAATTTCTTTTCAGATTTATTCTATCAGTATTATCATCATAATTGTACACTTATTCTTATTATCTTCTTTCTTTCCCCCCCTCCCATCCCCCTTTTTCATTTACTCTGGTGTCATCTGGGTTTCTATTTCTTTTTTATCCTCTCCCTCGTTTAACTTTCTATTATCTAAATCATTTATCTACCCTCTTACCTTCATATTTCTTTTCTAACCATATATGCATTCATCCTTAACAACTTTTTTATTTCATTTCATGGTTCCTCTGCTTCCCTGTCAAAGAAGGGTTAAGGGTTTCATGCGCGCTCACATTTGTGAACCGGTAGCGAAGGTACCCCTGATTGAATTGCACATTTCAGCTGTTTAAACGGGCATAAATTATTTATAATACATATTGTCTATTTTTAATTTGGTAAAGCTTCCCAGAATCATTTTTGAAGTTGGGTGGCCTAAAAATGGGATGAATCAACAAACAATTTTCCATCTTGTGAATGGTCCTCCTAAACCATAACGAAGCCTCCTGTTGTAACGAAGTATCTCTTGAGGAAAAAGACCCTTCAGGCTGCTGGCACATTTTGTATTTCTCAATTGTCCTTAGGTCCTGAATTTTGGCTCACTCCTCAATCCCTCCTCTGTGTTTTGATCGTGACAAGTAGCTTAACTTTCCACAGCAGCTGCTTCCGGGCAAGCTTCAGACTAGCTTGGCCCAGCCCTGACACACATGAAGTGCAGGTAGCCATAAATAAACCAGCTGCCCCATTGCTTTCTGAGACAAAGGGCTTTTCTGCACTGCTGAGTTTCAATACTCTCCGCCCATCCTTGAGTCAGCAGGAAAAAAAGATTGCTGTCCTCATTGCTGATCCCCATCCTGCCTCAGCTGTGCGTGCCTGTTTATTCTTTGAGCTATTTAAATATTTGTATAATACTTTTTTTAAAAAAAACTTGAAACAGTTCCCAGTCATGGCCAGTCAAGCCATTCCCTATCAGATTGACACACCTTGAGGACATTTGCTTTTGGACAGTATTGGAAAAGGGAAGGGGGAATGCTATTTTAACATGGGAACAGCTAAGGACAGCCAATCCCGTCTCATTCCTGAGCTGGAGGCAAGATGAAAGTGACAGTGAGGGGATGTGGCAGAGAAAAACATAGTGCCAGGGTATGTGCCATGGGGTGCAAGGAAGCAAACTGCCAAAGGCTAAGAAAACTAATCTCAAGAGCAGTGGAAACTCTTTAAACAATGGGTATCTTGTTGTTTGTATCCTTACGATTTATATTGACTGTTTCCTAATAGGATTTGATTGCTTATTTGTTCCCTATGACTATCATTAAGTGTTGTACCTTATGATTCTTGATGAATGTATCTTTTCTTTTATGTACACTGAGACGTATGCACCAAGACAAATTCCTTGTGTGTCCAATCACACCTTGGCCAATAAAAAATTCTATTCTATTCTATTCTATTCTATTCTATCTTCCATCCATTTTCTATTTTCTTTTCACATGTATTTATGGCTTTCCTTTTTTACTCTTTCATGGAGGATAAACAACAGATGCCCAGTAAGTTCTGAGTCATCATGTCATAAACCAAATTTTTGCAACAGTTCATAGAGAAAATATTCCCTTCTTGCATTTTATTGGGAGAATAATGCAATTACAAACCCAACATTTTACACAGACTGACATTTACAATGCTAACTAGCATCATGTTTAAAGAACAGATCACATACTCCTCTAAAGCCACAAGTTAAAAAAAATGACTGAGATTCACACAATAAGGGTTGAATGAAAGCAATGTCTCCAGTTCCATAACTTTTGGTTAAATAGGGATATTTTAATAAACAAAGTAGGAAATAATCCTTGAAATGAGCTCTTTCGTTATGTTTATAGCTAGTCCATGACTTAAACAATTCATTTAATGACTGTTCAAAGTTATAACTGCACTGAAAAACGGGACTTATGACCGTTTTTCACATTTACCACCATTGTAGCATCTCCATGGTTATGTGATCAAAATCCAGAAGCTTGGCAACCGGTTCATATTTATGACAATTGCAGTGTCCCTGGGTCATCTGATCACCTTTTGTGACCTTCTGGCAAGCAAAACCAATGGAAAAGCCAGATTCACTTAACAACCATGTTACTAACTGAACAACTGCAATGATTCACTTAACAATTGGGGCAAGAAAGGTTGTAAAATAGGGCAAAACTCACTTAACAAATGTCTCACTTAGCAACATGCATTTTGGGCTCAGTTGCGGCTGTAACTCGAGGAATATCTGTATTTACTTTTCTTTCTAATCGCCACCATTTGCTACACGTCTCATGAATGAAGGCAAATAAAACATTCCCAGGATAATGTTGCAGGATCTGATCTGGGTTGATCACCGGGACAAGAGGTTTTGTATTCCAAACTTTCAAACTCGTGATGGAGCCCAAATGACTCAAACAAAATGTTAAAAAGTTATGGTATTTATGTAGCTACTTACCAAGCACATCTAAATTATATTAAAATAACCAAAATATCTTTACAATCCCCAAGGCATGTCACAACTTTTGAGCACCCCTAATGTTTGGAAATTGAAAGTTGAAAAATTTGACCCTAAGATTCAGGGAACTTCTCTCTAGCAGAGGGTATTAGAGAGAAGATGGGCTCCAGCACAGAGCTGGCATGTAGGTATGGAAGTTGCATGGCATCAAGTCTGGACTCTGTGACAATTGGAGTAGAATGCTAATAGCCAACTACACAATTGCTTCTTGGCTTGAGAGGCATGAGGCCTAATATTGTTGGGTTGTAGAAAAATGTCCTTCTTGTGCTTCAGAGTTTTGCTCAGTTGTTTCAAAGCCAGTGTCTCAATGCAGTCTTTGAGTTGTTAGTGGTACCAGGTTCAAGGAAATTCATGTGAATAACACTATCTGCATGAAAATGACAAGTATGAAGTATGCGGAATCCTGGATTTTGATTTTTGTAAAAAAAGTTGAATTTTTGTGATGATATTCCATGGACCACTCCTTCATTTCTGGAAAATAAAATGATCCCCATACTTCGTCAGCTGTCATGATGCTGTGAAGGAATTTTCATTTTTATACCATGATAATTGCTGTCAAATTTCAACTCTTGAACCTTTGATCCCTGCTGTCAGTAAGTGAAAACCTAATTTTACACAGTTCTTCCAATATAGAAGGACATACACAATGTGGCCCACAGGCTTCTGTGGAATGCCAGTCTTGATGACAATTTCCCCTTTGAGTGATCTGCCAATTGTCCTTCATCAGTTCCTCAATTTATCCCATGTGAAACTCATCAGCTGTTGTCACAGGGAGTCTGCTTCTTTCTTCATCACACAAATCAGCTCTTCCCAGTTATCTTCTTAATATTTTCTGGATTAGTGACACATAATACTCACATTAGCACAGTCCCTACCAAATACAACCTGAATTTAGTGACAAATTTCACTTTGAAGCTCTCCTTCAGCAATCAAAAATTCAATTTCAGAATGCTGCTTAAAGTGCACTAATGACTACTCTCAGCAAATTTCCATTTCATAAACAATGGTGACACAACTTTTTCCTCTAGCAACCTTCTGCCAACTGAAGTGAAAGAATAGATTCTAAAGAGCATGGCAGAGTTTCTAGCACATCAGTACTGTCATCTGTTGGCGACTTATAGGTGGCATTAGTTTTCATTTAAAAAAAAATACTAAAAATGATTCTCCATAAAATCTAGCTAACACGATCTGTTTGGAAAGCATCCAAGAACTTTCAATTTAAGTGCAAATTCACTAAAATATCTATGCGAATTTGATTTTCTTTGGTTTGCTAATGAACATAATTCTTGGTTGCTGTTTTATATTTTGCATTTATATATTGTATATGTATAATGTTATATAGGAATGTGTACGTTGGTTTATTGTTTGTTTTTTATGCTATATGTCGCCCAGTTGGACTGTCTTATAAATGTTGAAAATAAAGAAAGTTGCTTTTAGTTGTAATGGAAAAAGTAATATGATAGGAAATTACTTTCAGCAAAGGCTTTATATAATCCAAGACCACATTTTTGTCAAGGATAGATCAAATTTAGTATTGTCTGAATTCACATATTGTCCAGAATATGATATGTTTAAGTATATAGTTAACCATAATTGGCTGGGTTCAAACAACATGCTAAACTATGAACTATAATTACACCCTTGGGTTTATAAAGTAATTAAACCAGAAAACCTAATAAACATATTGTAATGGATGCCTAAATCACCCTTTGTGATTTATTTAACACATTGCTGTTAAGTAAACTATGGTTTAATATAATTTCTGAACCATACAGTTGACAAATGTGTGAGAATTAAATCTCCACTGAATAAAATGAAAATGCTTTGGTCACTCCACTAAATAAAAATGAGCTTTTGGGGGAAGCTTGAATCTGAGTGACCTTAGAGGCCTATCCTTGCCATTTTCCTCAAAGCAGGAGTTAAGAATTTTGTGTTTTACATTACCAACATTGAAATTAAAGCAAGATAAATGTTATAAACACCATCCATTTGTCTCCTGTGCTGATGGCTAGCCATTTATTATTTTTGCCTAGTACAGGTATATAATACTGTAAACCAGGAATAAATAAAAATGTCACATCCAGCCTAAGCATCTGGCTGTGTGACCAGCCATAAGAATAATAATGTAATCAAAATAATTATTTTTTAAAGTATGCAGTCTGGATATTTGTAATTAATTTCTTTTCTAAGTGAATTATACTTCCATCTAAGTCAGAAGTAACCAGACCAAGCTGGGCAACTAGAATTCAAATTACTTCCTCTTTTTGATTTGGGAAGAGATATCAGCTGCCACTGTTTATTAACCAATCATCCATCCAATTAATCAATCAACTAAATTATATTCTCTAAATTGAAGCAGGATGCTAAAACAATATTGTATAAAGAGAGGATTGGTCTAAAAGGGGATTGGTTAGATATTTCAGTTTGGTGTAATGCTTTTAAGATTTAAGTTTCTTTCCAGATGCTTCAGTATTTGATTTGGACCATATGCTGAAGAGGGTTTATTCCTCCCCCCCCCCGTTTTTGTCAGATTAAGTACTTCAGATATGGAAAGGAGTCTATTGGTTAAAGAGTGGGAAATTTGATGTGGCAATGGTGGTGACAAAGTTGTCAATGCCATCCGATGATAGCTAAGAACATAAAAGAAAAAGAATAAAGAGGTTCTGAGATTATCCATGTTGCAATATTTTCAGGATCAGACTCAATAATAATAATAAGAGTTAGAGGTTTAAATATATTTCTCTTTAATTATAATAGGCATTCTATATTCACTGAATATTCACAGATAGAAGCAAAGAAAATGGTGAAGGTGGCTCCTTATATATACAAAGGGTGGAGCCAAGAGTGGGAGTGGTGAATTATGAATACATTAAGAGTCAAAGAATAAGTTAACCCCTGATATCCCATATATACATTATTTACACATTAGGGAATAAGGCATTTACATCTGACAAATCCCCCTCTAAATGCCGGTTCGCTATACAACACCAATTACATTCAGATTCAGGACAATATAAGACATACAATTTGGAAGTTAAGTATTTGTGCTGTTTAGAAGGTAAAGGCTTCGTCAATATGTCAGCTAATTGTTCAGAGGTATCACAATGCACTGCTTTGATAAATCCATCTTGAGACAATTGTCTCACATGCTTAAATTTTATATCTATATGCCTGGATCTTTGTCCAATGGCATCGGATCTAGATATTTCAATGGCTGCTTTATTGTCTTCATGCATAACAAAAGGCAAAGCAGGTTTTTTCCAAACATCTGAAATTAAATCATTAAACCATACAAGGTTATTTGCAGCTTTGGATAAACAAACATATTCCGCTTCTGTGGTCGAAGTGGCTACCAGTTCTTGTTTACCAGTGTACCAGTAAACTGGACAGTCATTTAACAGAAAAATATAACCAGAAGTACTTTTTCTGCATGATATATCACCAGCCCAATCCGCATCTGCGTAACATGTAAGTTTTGGTTCTTTATTATCACTAGGTTCTAATACTAGGCAAAAGTCTAATGTACTTTTCAGATATCTTAAAATTCTTTTGACAGCTTCCCAGTGATACATTGTTGGTTTGCTAACGTGCCTTGATAATAAATTGAGTGGTAATGCAATATCTGGCCTAGTCCAATTAGATATATAAAGAAGTGAACCTATGACTGATCTATAAAATGTATTATCCTTGAATTCAGGGGAAGATTCATCAGTATTTCTAAGGAAATCAGTTTGCATAGGAGTGTCACAGGGTTTGGCATTGTTTAAATTGCATTTGTTTAGAAGTTCAATAATCCTATCTTTCTGAGTAAGTTTGAATCCCCTTCTAGTTTTGTTAATTTGTACACCAAGGTATTTGTTTACTTTACCTAGAGATTTCAACGAGAAATGTTCATTTAGCTTGTTTACAAAGATTTCTCTTCTCTCTTTGTGTTTTCCTATATATAAAATATCATCTACATAAATCAATACAAATTCAATGTAATCATCACTCTTTTTGACAAAGAAACAGTTATCAGCAGTGGTAGCGTTGAAATCCATGGTCTTAAGTACTTTTACCAAGCAATCGTACCATCTTTTGCCAGATTGCTTTAATCCGTATAAACTCTTGTTCAATAGCCAAATTTCATTTTTATTAGTGTATTGACTGTGAGGTGCTCTTACATATATTTCCTTATCTAGTTTTGCGTGTAGATACGCAGTCTGTATGTCATATTGAAATACATCAAGATTGAGTGCGGATGCTACTACTAGAGCTGTTTTAACACTCTCTGTTCTTACTGTGGGGGAGTACGTGTCAGTATAGTCCTCCGGATATTTTTGTGCATAACCTTGTGCAACCAATCTAGCTTTGTATAGGGTATTGCCTCCTTCTAGGTTCTTAATTTTATAAATCCACCTGGTACCAATAATTGTTTTATCTTTAGGTGCAATCGCAGGTGTGAATACATTTAATCCTTGCAAACTTTCCATCTCTTTTTTCATAGCTAGTTCCCATTTTTCCTTTTCTTCACGAGGGAGTTTTAATACTTCCTCATATGTATTAGGTGTTATTTGTTCACCATCCATATGCATTATGTAATCTCTGTATTTATTTGGTATTTGATTTCTGTTGTTCCTAATAGTTCTTTCAGGTTTGCTATGGTAGTCATGCAAATATCTTGCTTCCTTTTTTGTTAATGTGTCTGTCTTTATTTTGTGTTGACTATTTGTCCATGTTTTGGTTTTGTTTTTATTTTTGTTGATATTTTGATTTTCTATTGTCCCTTCCTCACGAGATTTTGTATCTTTGCATTTATTTGGAAATATTTCATTAAGATGTAATTTAGACCAGTTGGCCTGTTCATGGAACACAGCTGTTCTGGAAACTATAAATTTGTTATTATTATCAATGAATCTGTACCCTTTGGTGCCAGTTTCATATCCCATAAATCTTAGTCTTCTGGATACGTTTTCTCCCTTTCTTCTCAACTGTTTAGGTATGTGTACGTCTGCAGTGACCCCAAATATGTGCATGTGTGCTAATTTTGGTTTCCTATTATACATCACCTCATATGGTGTCTTATTCACAATACTGGACCAGGTTCTATTTTGAGTGTAATTTGAATAATGTAAGGCTTCTGACCAAAATTGTTTGCCTAAACCAGCATCCTCTAATGTGCACCTAATCATGGTTTGTAATGTGGAATTCTTTCTCTCTGCAATCCCGTTCTGGAACGCAGAAAATGGACTAGACGTGTAATGTAGCATTCCTCTATCCTTTAACCATTGGGAGAATTCTTTAGACATGAATTCACATCCCCTATCTGTCATAATTTGTTTTATTCTGATATTATGTTGTGTTTCTATGCGTTTGTAAAATTCCTTAAATTTTTGAAAGGTTTCATCCTTGTGTTTTAATGTGTAAACAAAACCATAGCGACTGTAATCGTCTACTATTGTTAGGAAGTAACGTTTTCTATAAGTGATTGATGGAGTTAATGGGCCAACTAAGTCCATGTGTACTAAGTCAAAAATTTTGTTAGTTGATCTGGTGGATTTTTTTGGCCTGGGACTAGTTTTTAGTTTAGTAGATTTACATACTGAGCATTCCAAATAATTTTCACAATTTTTTATTTTGACACCTTCTGCGTGTTCAGTCATTTTTTGTACTACAGGAAAACTTGCATGTCCTAACTTCCTATGTAAGATGTGAGCACACTCATCATGAATTGGTTTACCTATTTTTGGTTTCTTCTCATTGTGTGTATCTGTGTGATCATGAGATATTTTACATTCATCATTGTCACTGTTACTAATATTTTCATCATCTGCCTCAATACAATCTTCCATATTTGAATCAATGTTATGTAACCATCTTTCTTTTGTTATTAGATAGGGTAGGCCTCCTTTAATCATCACAGTGCCTACATTTGTTTTATTCTTCTCTAAAGTTGCTTTTCCCTTTGAGAAAACTATATTGATGTCAGAATCTCTGCTTAGTTTTATGGCACTTAGTATGTTATGAGGTATTTCTGGTATTAACAATACCCCCTCTATTTTTCCTAGACCAGGCAAGGTCACATTCCCTCTGCCTAATACTTGAACTTTTTCTTGATTAGCTACCTTTATTACAAACTTATCTTCTGTAAATGAAGACAATATATTTTTGTTATTAGTGGTGTGATTAGTTGCCCCAGAATCAATAAGCCAATTATTGTTCTCATTTTGTTGCGTTTTAGTGCTGTCTTGTTTATTTAGTCCATTCAGTGAACCAGATTTTCTCTCTTTTGAATTTTCTCTGCCCCCTCTACTTTCTCTGTAATTTGGTGGGCTTCTATATTTATGTCTATCTGTGGAAGACTGTCTATAATTGTATTTATTCCTATATTCTGATCTATGTCTTTCCTTTGAAATTTTGGGACAATCTCTTCTATTGTGTTCCCTGGACCCACAATTGTGGCATTTAAAAGTTTCATTATATTTTTCTTGGAAAGCTACCTTCCTAAAAGATTTGTGTTCTGTGTGATTGCTATAACGATTTTTTCTTGAATTGTCTTCTGCTATCAATTTGTTAGACAGACTTTCTATTGATAAATATCCTAGATTGATGGTGTCTAAGTGTGACATAAAACTATCCCATGATGAATCAAGTGAATTGATAATAACACTTTTCATTGTTTGATCTGAAATCACTTCCCCCCTCAAATGCAGCTCAGCTCTTATTTTGTTTAAAGATATTAAATGCTCACTTATGGAAACCCCTGGTTTTACTCTGGAAGAAAAGAAGTCCTTAGACATTCTTGTGGTGGTAGCTACACTATCGCTGTGAAACAAATTAAACATGCATTGAATTATTTCTGAAACAGTTAGATTTGGTTTGATGCTATGATACATTGCAGGAGACACGCTAGATATTATTAAGAAAAATGCCTTATGGTGTAAACAATCTATTTTTAAAGTCCAAGGTCTTCTTGGGGGACTAGTGATAAAAAATAGTAAATTTTCTTTCATAAAGACAACCTGGAGCTGTTGATACCATTCTTGCAAATTAATGCCATCAACCCTAAGTTTTGGGAAGTCACTGGGTAAGTTTCCCACATTATTTTGTCCATTACTTACAACCTGAGGTAGTCCGTGGTCTCGCAAGTGTAGGAAATTGCAAAACGGCATGGGGATGCTCGCAACGAGTCTGCGCGGTTCTCTGGCTAGTTCAAGTCTTTCCGGACCGTCTACGTAGTTTCGCACATGCGCGTTGTTCATTTCTTCTTTGGCGTCATCGTGGAAGGTTCTCTCCATTGTAGCTCGCTCGCTCCGCTCCTCTTCAGACGAGTCGGTCTCTGGCTCGGTCTTAGGAGTTCTGATGGCGGCGACTGTTCTTCTCTTTCTTTTGGGTGCGTTGGCACTTGCTTCGGTCTGCGGTGTAGGACGGAATCGACATGGCTCTCTGGGCTCGGGCGTCGTCGCTCTCGAAGTCAGGATGGGAGCGTGCAGGTCTTGAAGTATCGGCTTGTTCGCTTGCTTCTTCGTTGGCGCTTTGGAAATTTTTAATTTTGGCCCAAATGCAGCAAAAAGCGTCTTCATTGCTGACTTTACTTGGGATTTCGTTAAGTCGTCTTCACTTTCTGATTCTGGCTCTTCCGAAGAGTTTGAATCCTCCTTTTCACTTTCGTTGTCTGATAACGTTTTTCGCGCCAGAAATTTTGAACTGAGCATTTTGATTGGCTCTGCTTCGCTCACTTTGGAGGCTTGTTGAAACCAAGATGGCTGCCATTCAAAATTTCGCGCGGGATCACATTTTTTCTTTTTCATAACGACTTTCTCTGTAGTCATATCACTCACAGTTTTTTGGTCTTTGGGTTTCTCTTTAGCGATGTTTTTCTCTCTCGCTGCTCCGCTGTTCTTCAGCATTTCTTGGAGGTTCGCGATGAGGCTTTCATCATTCTTCTGGCTTTTTAATAACTTCAATATCTCTGACCTGAGTTCGTTATTTTCTATTTCGATTTCCTCCTGGCCATCATTTTCATTTATTAATTCTTCTTCTTCAGTGGTGTATTCTCCGGATTCTCTCGAAATCGCGTTTGTGGATTCGTTGATTATTTCTTGTTCAGTTTCTATTTCTTTGCTGTAGGCCCTGGTGTTGGGCCTATCTTTCTTAGACATTTTTAGATATTTATTGAGTCAATTAACCATCCTCTGCTACCAGCTTGTTGCAATATTTTCAGGATCAGACTCAATAATAATAATAAGAGTTAGAGGTTTAAATATATTTCTCTTTAATTATAATAGGCATTCTATATTCACTGAATATTCACAGATAGAAGCAAAGAAAATGGTGAAGGTGGCTCCTTATATATACAAAGGGTGGAGCCAAGAGTGGGAGTGGTGAATTATGAATACATTAAGAGTCAAAGAATAAGTTAACCCCTGATATCCCATATATACATTATTTACACATTAGGGAATAAGGCATTTACATCTGACAATCCAGATTATCTCATTCGTTTGAGGTTTCAAAATATGTAGAACTACTCAGGATTAATGTTCTAAATACATGCACCACAGAGCATTTAGCACATTCCCAATTCTCAGAATGGAATCATAAAATGAAATCGTTCTTTAGTAAGAGTGGGAGGAGAGACTTCAGGGCTGTCCTCTGGAAAATTATGCAATAATAAACCAGCTCCAAGACCTTTTGCTTTTATAGCCATGCAACACGACCCTGCCACAAATGTCAAGGTTACCTATGCAAAAGCAATTTTGTCAAAAGCACCCAGCTATAATGGAGGGGTAAGAGACTGGTTGGCCAGCTTTGCTAAATGCACCTGGCTATGTAATGGAGATGCAGTGGCAGAAATCTGAACCATGCTATTAAGTTCCGCTTCAAGAGGGATAGGATGGATAAATGAAGACAAATAAATGTCATTCAATTAGCATAGCAGCAATGTTATCCACCGAAATTATTAAAACACCAGACCTGCATCACCAATCAAGATGTTTTCAGCCTTAGTTTGTAGCACTCACCCTCTGTCCTAACATGCCTTTTCTTAGGTTGCCTAGGTTCACACATTGTCCTGAGTCCATGTTGTTGGGTCCACATGACACGCTAACCAAAAAGTAAACAAGCCTTATTGTTGCTTAATATCAACTCAGTTATTACTGCATCTCTCCCTTTGAGTCATTTTTTTTCTGAACAACTAAAGGATTTGCAGGATAATATGTTTCTTCTAAAATCTCCAAAAAGATTTTAACCAACAATCTCACTGGAAGGAATGGCCAATCAGTAGTACTTCACAATAGTGTATCTTCTCTAATGCCTGCCCAGTCTCTCCTACAGATATTACTAACAGGTTCAGGTCTTATGACTTGTTTCTGTTTGCTATATTTTCACCTATTCTTCAAGAAGTTTAGGTCAACATGCCTGATTATTTCTCCTCCTTCAACCCATTTTTATTCTTCATGTTGTGAAAAAAGGAAACATCCCAAAGTCACCCAGTGATCTTGATCACAAAGTGAGGAATTTGATCAACTCCACCCTTAATCTGACACTGACCAGTGATCATTCATAATGGCTCTGATTTGAACATCTTTGGTCCCCAGGGGGGGCTTCAGGTTTCCATAATAAAAAGGCTCTTAATTTCCTTCATTTTAAAATTATAGTTCCTTTTCATCCCTTAGAGGCATTAAAGGCAGAGCTAAACTGGGTACATGGCAAATGAATTGCAACGTTGCCATTTAGTTTGGTCCAGTTTTTAGGCATGCATGGAAGCTGTATATAGAAAGTTTAGAGATGTCTGTAGAAGATACTTTGGCCAGTCTTCTGTCAGGAATTCTTCAGCTTCACATAATCAGGGTTTAAAGTACTGTAATCACTTGCAACTCAGAGCGAGCAGACACATCTTAATACATTTTTACTAAAACCACCAGATTCATTTAAAATACTAATAACCAGAGTTGTAACCCAGTTCTGTGTAGTTGGCTTTACAAGTGTGTTGTTTAGCATAAAAAGCCCTCTTCAAGGGCTATGTTTGCATGAACCACAAATTAATCAATCACACCTTAGGTTAAGTTTAGGTTTAGGTTATGTTATAGGTTAAGTTTATGATTGGGTTATGATTGTCAGCCCAGAAAATTGGATTAAGAAAATTATGGTTCACGCAAACATGTTGCGTGAATACAGCCTGACAATAACTATATCAAACATTTTTGTTATGATGCAAAAAGAGAAATAATAAAAGGAAACATTGCACATGGTTGGCCTTCACATTCTACTACAAACAGTCTCCATATACCAACTGCTGCACACCTTCCTAAATGTGCAATGTTGCTGATCACATAGCACAACTTCTAGATGTGGCCTGAGAACTTGTGAAATAACAATCTTCCTTGTTAAACTTGTCCAGTTTCTTCAAGCAATAAGAAATTGAAAAGATGGAGGAGTCATCCAAGTTTGGTTTCCCTTATCATGTTTGAGTTAATTTAAAAATTCAGAGGCAGTTCCCAGTAAGACACCAGTTTAAACATTTGGCTAAATTAAACAGGCAAAATCCATGGGTCCCAAGGCAGATGTAAGGGAAGATTATGAGGATGATAAGGATCCAGGAGCTAAACAGGTGCTTGGAAGCTCATCCAATACCTGTGAAAAGACCTACCTCCTGGTTAGTTCCCAAAAACGGATTGTGGGTAAAGAATTGGTGGATTTTTATTGAATTTCTTCAGAGATGGGAAACATTGTTACAAGAGGTAGTCAGGAATGAGCTCCTTCTTTACTACTGGCAATAGAGAAGCTTTCTTTCCTTTTTGGTAAAATTTGGTTTTTATGGGTTGGCAACCCAACAGCCATTTATTTTGTGTGTTTATGGCAAGAGATAGAATGGGATCAAAATGTCCTGCTTTGAAGGCTGAAACATTTCCCGTATCTCTGAATCTGATACTGCCTCCTCCTGAAATGAACCCTGCATTCAGTCCATTAACGCCTAGGTTTTTTGAATTGCATATCTCATAATTTAGTTATCTGGCCTAATTTGAGTATTTTAAAAAAATATTCCAAATCCCATTTTATATAATGCCATGCCTGATAAGAGTCTTGCAGAACCTGAATACTTTATGTGTCATTTTGGTTGATTCTAATTCAAATAACACTCAGACATTTCCCTCATATCATAAGGTAAAGATAAAGGTTCTCCTTGCAGAAATGTGCTAGTCATTCCTGACTCTAGCGGGCGGTGCTCAGCTCCGTTTCAAAGCCAAAGAGCCAGCGCTGTCTGAAGACATCTCCTTGGTCATGTGGCCGGCATGACTAAATGCTAAAGACGCACGGAACGCTGTTACCTTCCCACCAAAGGTGGTCCCTATTTTTCTACTTGCATTTTTTATGTGCTTTCGAACTGCTAGGTTGTCAGAAGCTGGGACAAGTAACGGGAGCTCACCCCGTTATGCAGCACTAGGGATTCGAACCACTGAACTGCCAACCTTTTGATTGACAAGCTAAGTGTCTTAGTCACTGAGCCACCACGTCCCTTCCGTTTCCCTCATAGGCCAATATGATTATAATTGCCTTTTATTTTTCTAGGACAGGGAGAAAATAAATGTCTCAGCAATGTTCTAAGCAAAAGTCATTTCAGTTCCGCTCTGGTTTTGCTTTGCTGAGACCCAGGGACTTCCCAAGCAGAGTTGGGTGTAAAGCAGTTGCTTGCAGAGAATAATGAAGCCAGAAGCAAAAATATGGCTCCAGGGACCAAGCCAATTATGTACAACACCCTGTGAGTCATATGCCAGAATGATTAAACTTGCACTCCTGCAAGTACACATAAAAATATATATTCCCTACTGGTTTTCCTCCTAATCTCTCTCCATTTTAGCTGTCAGGGAGACATGAAGGAAGCCTTTCAGATGTTTCTATGGTTAACCCACTGAGAGTGAAAATTCCTTCCTGGCTTGCAATTTATATATCATTTTATGAGGAGCCCCTGATCTTCCTGCCCACCTCTGCATTTGCTTAGGCAGAATAGTAATGTATTTCTAGTCTTAATATATCACTATTCTTCTATTAGGTGAAGAGATAAGGTCTCTCATCAGACAGCTGACTTGCTTTTCACTTAGCCGACCAGTGCCCACATGACGCCAAAGTGTGTTATCCAAGATGGTACTGCAGGAAGTGAGATGAAAAGGATTGGCTGTTGCTATGACAACAGTCCAGTTTTGCTCTTAAAATAGTTTAGATAATTGGTGACTGTACGCTTACGTAGCTCATAGGATCTGGGAATTCAGTACCTGAGAATTACAGCTTTGTAGTTCACGTCAAACAAGGCATCATATATTCTCCACTGGTTTTTATTTGATGTTCCTTGTGAATTTTTTAGTCTGCAATTACCTTAGGTTCAGAAAGAAATGCTGAGAAGAGCAGAAATAAAAACACTAGAAGAGCAGAGCATATGTTTTAATGTTTCCTGGGATTTTCTAACTAGTGATTGGTTCATTTGATTACTGAATAGTGTTTTACAGAGATTGTTAGCTCTATGAATGTTCCCTTGTAGGATAAGAAGGAATTTAAATTACCTCAATCAACATTAAAAATAGATAAGTTGAATGTGCAATGCTTAGCATATGGTAGAACAGCAGAAAAAGCATGTGTGGATTCAGTTTCAATAAAAGTGTTCTGGCAGAGGCTATTGGGGTTATTTTAACTGGAATCCCACAACTAGGCAAGAGTTAAACTTGATGGCCTAACGGTACTTTGAACTCTATGATTCTGTCAGAGAAAGATCCCTGATTTGCTGACTTGATGCATTTTACTTAGTAAGCAACCATTTCCAGCTGCTTCTTAAGCAGATGAAAACTAGCTAAAAGTGTGTTTAGGGAGTTCCTTCTCCCTAAAGAGGATATTTATATGGTGGAAGTTAAGCTTATTTACAGTTAAGCATAATTTAGATCATGTAAAAGTGCAGTTATTGGTTTTCCTTGCCAAGAATTACTACATAGTAAGATGATGTATTTATGGAGTCATAGCATTATTTTTGCACTGAAATCAGAAAATGCATCACATTTTTTCTATAGCACTCCAGCAAATGAAAATACTTTACAACTTCTGATTTATTAATTAAATATGTAAATTGTATTGTCTACCTATCAGGTGCCTGTAATAATGTGCAGAAAAATATCAATTAAATTTTTTATACACACACACACACACACACCCTTAAAAACAGTATAATTTGAAAATGCTAAACTTAGAGCTACAAAACATATGACTATATAAGAAAAAAAAATGCTAAAAAATTTCATCTGTCTTGTCCAGACAGAATCAGACGCATAGAAATAATATTTATCATCACAAAAGATACAATTTCAATCAATTTATGTATATTCTTTGGCAACACAAACTGAAATATCACAACAGAAAAGTTACTTTCGTCAACCAACCAATATACAGTATGTTTCCGGTACCACTTTACAAAGCCTTAGTTAAGACCACTCTTGGAATGCTACATCCAATTCTGGTCACAATATAAAAAAGGTGTTGAAATTCTGGACAGATTGCAGGGAAGAGCAACAAGAATGATTAAAGGACTAGAGGCTAAAACATACAAGGAACGGTTACAGGAATTATGTCTAGTCCAGGGGTGGGTTCTACTTACCTTTACTACCGGTTCGCAGTGGGGCCGCGCGTGCGGGGCTCTTTGCTCGTGTGCACGCTCTTCTGCGCATGCAGAACGTTTTGAGGATGTCGGGGTCGGTGGGCGGAGCCTCCCACCGGTTTTATTACCGGTTCTATAGAACTGGTGCGAACCGGGGGCAACCCACCACTGGTCTAGTCTAATGAAAAGAAGAATTAGGGGAGACTTGATAGCAGTGTTCCAATCAGAGATGGGTTTCAGCAGGTTCTAACCAGTTCTGGAGAACCGGTAGTGGAAATTTTGAGTAGTTCGGAGAACCAGTAGTAAAAATTCTGACTGGCCCTGCCCCCATCTATTCTCTGCCTCCCAAGTCCCAGCTGATCAGGAGGAAATGGGGATTTTGCAGTAACCTTCCCCTGGAGTGGGGAGGGAATGGAGATTTTACAGTATCCTTCCCCTGCCCATCAAGCCACACCCACAGAACCGGTAGTAAAAAAAATTTGAAGCCCACCACTGGTTCCAATATTTGAGGGGCTCAAACTATTTTTCAAAGCACCAAAAGGCAAGACAAGAAATAATGGATGGAAACTAACCAAGAAGAGACACAACCTAGAAGTAAGGAGAAAATTCCTAATGGTTAGAGCAATCAACCTAATGGAATAGCTTGCCTTCAGAAATCGTGGGTGCTCCATCACTAGAGGCTTTCAAAAAGAGACTGGACAACTATTTGCCTGAAATGGTATAGGGTCTCCTGCTTGGAGCAGGGGATTGGATGAGAAAACCTCCAAGGCCCCTTCCAACTCTTAATATTCTATGTTCTGTGTTCAGTATGGTATCCAACTGTGTGGATACCAAGAAACCAAATTAGCAAAAAAACTTTCCAAATATATGTCAAGTATATACAGCACTGACAATTTTGGTCAGTACTATACGTCAACTGAAAAATCAGGGTATAATGTAGCTCCAAAAGAGCTTGGCTGGATGTTCAAACTCATTATTGGTAGAGAAGACACACTACACTGCTGTCCTAATACCCTAGAAGACCTGTAACATTCTACCCTGCAGGATGAGTTCCAAGTGTATACTGAAGAAATAGTATTTGACTATCATTTTCTTGTACAGGTCATAAACAATTTTGTGGGAATCTATATGGTACATACAATTCTACCTACAACAAAAAGCTTGCTTTGTGCTACTACACACTTATGTAAGTCACACAAAACTTCCTAAGGTCTATTTTGGGTCAACATGGATAGGGCTGCACTGCTGAACTGTTAATCCCATTAGTTCCTTAGAAGCAATTTTCTTGGGCTCAATGGGGAAGACTATGTCCTGAAGTTGTTTGGATTCTATCCTCTTGTGGTATTGAATATGGAGAGGATAAATTTGCCCCCGTCTGAAACCACTCCATATTATATAAATAACAAATTACTTTTATTGGCACTTTGTTTATATATTAGGAGGGGAAAATATAAACAGTTTTTGATATTTAAAAGCCTATATTAAGCATTTCTTATCATGACCTATATATGTTTTGTCCTAATAAAACTTTGTTCAATGCAAATAGCTTTTCAGTCTTAATTATGTCTCCTGTGGTTTCAGAGTAACGGGTTAAATCAGGATCTCTAAAGAAGCAGTTTTCATACATGGATTTTGTAAAAAGCGTTGAAAATAATTCCTTGGGGATAAGTTACAATAAACACATCTGTAGTTGGATTCTTAGCTGCAGATTTTAAAGTCAGATTCTACATATGTGCTGTTTTAAATTCAGTTCTAGAGTGATTGATGTTATGATTAGTATTTCAAACTTTCAATTCATTTTTATGCTTGTTTATTTACATAATCACAATAATTACAGTGCAGGTGGGACTAACATGCAAAATAGTTTAATAAAGAACTTCCAAGTTTTGGCTTTGGGCAGTAAAATTCTCAGTGCTGGCAACACAATATAGATAGTCCTCGACTTTTGACCATAATGGAGCCCAAAATTTCTGTTGCTAAGCAAGACAGTTGTTAAATGAGTTTTGCCCCATATTATGACCTTTCTTGCCACAGTTGTTAATGACCCACTGCAGTTGGTAACTTAGCAAGGTTTTATGACTTTAATCTACTTGAACTGAAACAAATATCTCCATACATATACATGAATCAAATATCCTGAGTTTAAAAAAATAGCATTTATTCCTTACCACAAAGAGGGAGGTGAGGTGTTTTTATATGGATAATAAGACGTTTATAATTAACATCAACCCTCCGAAACAGAAACATTTCTACTAGTGTTCAGCACAATGAATAAAAGAGACACTGGATTCATGCTTTATTTATTAATAATTGATAAATACAAGGAAAATAGCAACAACTTGTCAAAATTATATCTTGAAAAGATGTTTTTAAAAAGCTAATTCACATTCATTTTGTATAATCAACAAACCAGTGTCTGAAAAACAAAATAAAAAGGACTAAAAATCCAATTCTATTGCATTTCACTATTCTTACTTGTAAACGAGTAATACTAGACAAAATCACACCTCTGTACAGGTTTGTGTGCTACAGATGTCTCGTAGATGATCTTTATGCATCACTGCAAAAGTAATTTATTAATAAAAGTGATCTGTCTTCATGTATCTTTCCTAAAAAATCTTTCCCTAACGTTTTCTCTTGCTGCATCAGCAACACGTACAATAGAATCTCAGCTGGAACATCCCTTGTGAAGACATCCAAATTATGCTTTATACTAAAATATTCCGCTTTTTCAGCTTACTACAGCCCTTAGAAGTTAGGTAATTACTAGCATTTGAATACACCGCACTGATCGTTTATCAAACAATGAAAATTAGGACATTTCAAATCCTGCTATAGATAGTAACTTAGCTTTCATTTACAATCTCTCTAAAGCCCAATGGGGGAAAAAAAAGTACAAGAATTTCGCTTTCATGTTATAATTTTTTAAACTTTTTGACTTGCAAGCTTCTGTTAAATAGTCCCATAACCATCAGAAATAATTTGATGGTAACAGAAGTTATCCTCTTTAAGGGATTCTTAAGGCAACTCTTATGGGCCTGATCAACACAGTATCTACATAAAGTGGCTTTTCAGAAGGTATTGATGTCTAAATGTGTCCGAACTATTGCCACCTAGAGTTAAACTGATTTCCAGGAAGCTTAAAATTGAGTCATAATTATTTGTAACCAAGTTGATACTTGCTAAATGTCCAAAGTGATTGCTTTTTGAGTCTAGTTTAACATCTTGCAACAAGCATGCATTTTTTCTGAACCTGTTTGCATTTCTTAGATGTGTACTCAAAACCCACAGGGAATACTTGGTGTTATTTAATATTAGGGTTGATTATGTTCGTTAAGATCCACTGGCCCTTGTAATTTTGGGTAAAGCAGACACACCTTCATATTTTAGGTTCTGTATGACAATGATTCAGTTCTCAAAGAGATAGTGAGCTCACATCTGCAAAATTTGACATGACGTGTTTTGACCTGTATGGCAGAACACGAAATTCACTGAAATGAATATGCCCAGAAGAGGCAATTCTGCCCCAAATTATTACTTTACTAAATATAAAGAACAGTTTGCACAAAGAAACATTCTATCACAGGAGCTGTGTTTGCAGTCTATGCTATTGTTGAAATCCACGGATGCCTGAATCTACCTGATGCCTTCCAAAAGTGTTGGAAATACAGTTAGTAAAACTCCCAGGCAATATTCTAAAAATCCCACAATGCAAGGACGACATTATGTTGGGGAAATGGCCAGTTTCACACCTTCAGAATTAGGACCGAAAAATGGCTCAATAAGTGGAGATTCCTACTTTTATTATAAATATGTTTTCAAAAGCTCTTTGAAATTCATGGAAAGCTTATGTGGACTTCTGTAATAGCTTACTGAAGTGTTAGATGAGTGGATAACAAGCAACCTGTATGATGATCAGGCTCAAACGATCTCTGCAATAAAACTATCAGCAGTTGCACTGCAGACTTGCAATGCCAATAATAGTGCTCGGATGAGCTTAGCAGTAGTACCAGACTTTGACAGTCTTCTTTGGTAGTCTCATATTTACAATCCCAGCTTCTTAAACCAAAGAAAGATGCTCAAGTAAGTATCAGTACAAGCAAAATAGTAACATAACATTATGTGTGGGTGTACACGAACAGATAACTTTTATTCTTTTATTTTTATTCATTTTATTGACTGAATGTAATAGGTAGCTGGATGCTATTCGGTGCTTTAGGACAAGCTAGGCAGGTATATAGAAATGCTCCAATTTCCTCTGAAGCCTAAAAGATGACATTCTCAACATGTGTTGAATAAGGAAAGGCAATATATGCGATGGGGTTTCAAGGGAAGCACCTGATTGGTGATGGGTTTTTTTGTGTGTGTGTCTGTTTGAGTGAAGGAGGACGTCAACAGAAATCCCCATTAGGAAATTTCTGGAATGATATTTTGAACAAGGAACACATGTATTGTACAGTAAAATTAAGTTACTCTTCCTGTGCCACCTCCCCCATCCCACAATTTTTCTGAATGAAATATAACTATGTTATAATTATAGGACCTATTTGACAATGCCATATGTATGTTCAGTTGAGATGTACTTTTCATGCAGATGGCTGGCTTCATTGCGGCCTGGGAGACAGTTAATAGTACGTATCGTTCTTTTTAATTTTATATTGCAACATGCATGCGTATATACATTTTTAAAAAATAAAATGGTCCCAAGGATTTATTTAAAAAGTTTCAGAACAAAAAATGAAATCAGGTTTTTTTTTGTTTTTAAAAACCAAGATTTCATTGCAATGTTCTGTGGTTTGATAGTTTTTAGTTTCTCACCTCTTCGTTGGTATAAATTATAAAACTCACTTGAAAGCTGAAAAGATATTCAGCATACTTTAAGAAAGGGGAGATTTCTAGAAATAGATTACATAGCTTAATAAGAAATGAGATTTTGTTTTTACACAAAGGATCCCAGGATATGCCTACCTTACCCCCCAATTTCCCCCCCGCCCAAAAAAAAATTTGGCAAAAGAATCTATGTGTGTGTTCTGTGCTGATCTGGCAAGGAGCATATAGGCTGTTCCGCAAGTATGACAATTAAATTGGAAAGAAAGAAAAAACTAACACAAAGTGCAAGACATTATTTGCTTGATTTTTTCCCCCCCTTAAACAAGATAACATTCTTTCCTCCCAATTGTTCTTCTCCGAGTGGCCTCAGGCTAACAAGAGCTGATAGTTTTCTGTTATGGTGTCACCCTCACTTCTCAGGCAGTTCTGCTTGATTTATCATCATACCGCTTAACAGTGGATGAATCCTCAGCATTCTTGGTTGGTGCAAGGTGGAACCCCAGGCTGAGCAATCCGTGCTGCTGGTGAGAACAATGGCATCTTTTCTACAGACTGTCCTTTGAAAGAGATGCAACTGACTGCAGTCAAATGGCAGAAAACCCACCGGTTGAAGAGACCATTTTTACAAAGAAGAATCCAGTAATGCCCAGCTTAGCAGCTGTTTTAGGAAATGAGGGGAAGTTAGTTTCTCCCTCCTTTATTTGCTAAATTCAATAAAATGTCCGCAGGTGGTCAGCTGAAAAGGTGCTAGATATAAAACTGATGGGAAGCTAATTCGTCCATAAAAGGCTGCACCAAGTTGTCTGTGGCAAAATAGAAAACTAGCCCAAATGTGATAGAAATTGGAAGAGCTGGTAAGGCCTTTTTAAAAATGGCAAGTAGCAAGAGGGTAAGGCACAAGCCCTAGGAATAAAAAGAGAGAGAGAGAGAGAACACACACATAAGTTATACAGTATGGAAGAACTCATATCTCAAAGTATTAGACAGTTGCCTGCTTCCAGAGACAACAATCTACCCAGGATGTCCTTCAGAGATAAAATAATCCTGCCAACAAGGGATTGTTCATAAACTAGGTGAGAAAATCAAAATGGATAAATTGTCACGGAAAATTGCAATGGGACAGATTTTTTAACCGTATTCCCATTCTGTCACCTCTGTCACTGTGCTGAATAGCAGAGCCAAATCCAAGGGATTTGGAGAGACAGGAGTCTTTAGTGAGTAGAAAACTTTTTTTTTTCAAGCAACAAGACAGAGATGCCCAAATTCGTTATAACAAATTCCATGATAATGGGGGAAAAAGATTCTCTTCTCTAAACATCAGGCATTTATAAAAATGGATGGTTAGTTTCTATCATACTGTAAGCCAGGGGTCATCTGCATGTATGTCAAGATGGCAGGCACAGCTGTGGGTATGATGGATACCACTGGAGGGTTTCAAAATTTTTTACTACCGATTCCGTGGGTGTGGCTTGGTGGGCGTGGCATGGCTTGGTGGGCGTGGCAGGGGAAGGATACTGAGAAATCCCCATTTCCTCCCAATCAGCTGGGTCTCGGGAGGCAGAGAATAGATGTGGGTGAGGCCAGTCAGAATTTTTACTACCGGTTCTCCGAACTACTCAAAATTTCCACTACTGGTTCTCCAGAACTGGTCAGAACCTGCTGAAACCCACCACTGATGTATACAACTCATGTTAAAAAGACAGAGGGTTTAAATCATACCTACAATTCTGACTTCTTTTACCACCCCATATGTAGACATTTCTGCTATAAACAGACAACTAGTAACCACATTTTCATTAACAGTAGAATAGTTTATCATAGAAGCAAGAGTTTTAGTAATTTCGGACAGTCCTGGCAGAATATTAGGCTCCTTCTATGAAATTCTATTTTTATTGAAAATAATTTGGCAATTCCAAATGCGCAGGATACCAGTGTCCGTCCTCTTAAGCAAATGGTGTCTGCAATTGGAACTCTTGTGCCTTTCCCTTGGAACCTACATATCCTACACCACTGATGTGTCTAGGGTTTTTTTTTTATGGCTTCTTTTATTAGGAAAACACCATTATCTCAAGTCAGAATAGTAAGAAAGACACCCACAAAAATCTGTTCAAATTTATGACTGCTTAATGTGTTTCAAGAAATTCCTGACAGAAGCACCTGATAATATTAAAAAGTTTATGACCAACTCTGAGCATCAGGTACATTGTTTCAGGTTCCACAATTCTGCCTCACTAGGAGGTCATTTACGATGATCACCCTGAAGGGATTGCACATAGGTCTGTTCCAGTGACTTTGCTTTTTTAAAAGAGGAAGAGAGGAAAACTTCCTTTCTCTCACCCCTCCTTCTCTGAGTTAGAGTTCCGATTTTCACTTTCAAGTCTGGGCATCATTCCAATCCAGCAACTAGCAATCTCTCTAGATGGATGCTTCTCGGAGAAGCTGAACTTTTTTCTACAACCTCTTATTAGAGAATGGTATTTTTCTAGTCAGAACTGACAAGGAGTTTACTTTCCTTTTTCTTGTGAAAGTGGAGATAAAATACAGAAACTATCATCCATCTATCAAGTTTCAGAGGGATGAGAGGAATTATCAGACTGCAAATACTGTATAATTCATTAAAAAAAAAACAGAAAGAAAAACCTGCAAGAAAAAAACTCTGAAATTGTCCAGTTGATACGTTTAAACAATTCCTAAAGAAGAGCATTATTACCTAATTTAACTAGTTATGGCATCAAACAAGAAAGGGAAGGGGAAATATACTTACAATTAAAATGGCTACAAAACAGGCTAAAGTTGTGTTCCAGTCTCCACTGGCTGTTGCTGAAGCTTTGCCAACTAGAACACTGTAGAAAATGAAATCTCCTAAGCCAAGCTTAACTCCTCCTGCCAAAGGGAAAAAAAAACACGTCGAATAGAAATTAAAACCATTGTATGCAGCAACTCATGTTTAGTCACAGTGCATTTATTAAGACCAAGAAGAAATGGAACATTTAAAAGTGTGGTACTATTTTTTTTGTTGCTGTCAGCTCAATTAGAGATGTTCTCTGCATGTCTGCATCTGAACAAACCTCGAGAAATATTTTTAGCTTCCAAATTTCAAATAGATTAATGAAGAAAAATAAGCTGGAAAGTAAACTAAGATATAAATAAACCTTTTGACTATGAAACCCCTTTGCTGTCTCCATAGCACAAACAAAATAGAAAGCTTTCAGTTGAGCATATAGTTTTGTTTTGTCTGGAAAATAAAGTTAAATTGAATTCAAGCTACGGTTAAGTTTCAGTATGAATTAGTTAAGAGGCTATAGTTAAACAGAAGGTTCCTGATTTATTGGCTCATTCTGTGAAGGAAGAAGCAAGGCACACTGTTGGCAAAACGCTTATTTTCATATTTTGCCTTAAGAAGCTGAGATTCAATTGTCTGTTGAGGACAACTGACTAGGAATGATATTTTAAAATACGATGCTAACCAGTTGTGTGCCAATAACTGTTTAAGAACTGACTCTGCAGCTCCAGTGTCACCTCCATATCACTAGTCACAGAATAGCTGATTTGTACAACAGGCATCATAGCTCAGGTTTGCTTCAACCAGCATCCAAAATTCCTGAAAATTTAACAATTGGTTCTCACCACCCATCATGAGCTGGCTCCAGCACGCTGTTGATAATCATTGAACCCAAATGCAAAAACAGTCCAGGGACTGCAACCTCTCCCTTCCCTGCTGTTGCTCAGAAGCAGAGAATGCAACTATATTGGACAAATCCTGCTATTATTGCTTTTCCTCTTTATTACACAAAACACCTAATATGCTTCTAAATCCTGCCTACAAGATTCCTCTTAATTCTTTTGCCCTTTCGATGCTATTATCAAGGAAATTAGTCTTTGTTAAAGCCAATGAAATGGCATGCAAAGCCGTTTCAGAGTGTTTTTTTATTTATTACAACTTTATAATGAAAAACAACTTCTGTTTTTCTGCATAGAGAGAGAAAAAAATGGGTAAACTGCACTCTGTCCTCAAAATAATAGATCGTCATGTGTAAGAGCATATACCTGCCTCAATGTCTCCTACCAAATTCTTATTATGTTTTAAGATATATGTTTCAACTGACAGAGCATTTTTATAATTAAACCTATGTTTACAGGTTACCAACTGATCTATTGCCCTTATTTGTACGATAATGAACAGCTTGGCAGCACTTAGAAGTAAACTCTCGATTTGCATAAAACAGAAGGGATCTTGATTTTCATCCTAAATTCTTAAGTGCTATTATAATGTTTGGAATTCTAAGGTACATCCTTGATTTATTATGAAAATTTACTCGTGCATAATAATCACCTCCAAGGTGGAAGGAAAAACTGTAGATGAGTGTGGAAATGAAAAGCCATCAGCCCAAGTGTGTAATGATCACAATAATGCCAAAGATGGTCTCTGGCCCTCCTGTGAAAGCAAGAGGTGCACTGGTGTCATTGGAATTATGCCATCAGAACCGGAAAAGACTGACCAGAGCAAAAGTACTGTCGCCATTGCCTCTGACAGAACTAAACTATACAAGGAAGATTGCAGAAAAGGAGTGCCACAGTTCTAAAGATGAAATCTTGAGTAAACTAGGCAATATGCATCATGACCTATCTTTACATGGAAAAAATTATCACCTTCTCAACTAATTTTGAAAAGTGAAGCCGTGCATGACAACAAAAAGCTACCAGATCCTGGCATTCCTCCTCCTCTCCATCCAATAATAAAATTTGTTCCAAATTTCATAATACTCTGTTTCGCTCTTATCCTTGAGTTCCAGGGTCAATCTGTTTATTTCCGTACAAGTTAATATTTTAGCTAATACTTCTTCAGGACAAAGGATTATTGATGAGTTGAATGTTTAGAAATTTCTATCTTAGTTTTCTGTGATAAATAGGAATGAACGTGGTATCGATGTAACCTTCACAGATGAAAGCACTTACATGTTTGAAATGTGATAAATAGTATAAACTTGTATAGCGATAAGGAAGTGTATCTGTTGCAAGGTAAAACTTGATGAAAATGTCTAAACCGGAGAGGTCAAACCATGTCCAATGTTTTTAATTTGTATTATTAATAAAAAACTTTTTTAAAAAAGCTACCAGATCTACTGCAATTCTAGTTGTCTGATATTTACTAGAACTAAACTGAGCCACCTCTTCTCAGAATGATACTCATTGAATATATTCCGTACTGAGAAGTTGTTATTGCCCTTAAGACAACTGGTACAGACAGGTTTCCTATGAGCTATCTTCTTGAGCTCTCACCAGAATGCTGAAATTAAGATTTAGATTTCCAATAACAAAAAACAAAAAACAAATACTATGTATAGTATTTATACATAGAAATACTATAGCTGTTTGAGAATCTCAGTCTAGAATCTAGATGTCACAGAAACAGTTTATTGGCACATTTTCTTGGTACATATAGTAATGTAGTTAATGCCAGAATGAATACTGGAGCAAAGGTCTCTGATGACAATTGCTTGGAAGATCACTGTCAGCCAAGATAGGATACCTGCCTTCTACATTGATAGCATCTATTCTATGTAAAGCTTATTTGCTATAGAACTTAGTGTCTTCCAAAGAGGAAACTCTCATTTTAAGACTGACAACGATTTCATCTGGTCAAGGATTCAATACATTCAGTATTGAATCTCCTTTGATTTGTTACCATTGCCAAATGTACTGGTTTATGTCCCTTGTCCTTCACAAAAGCCTAATCAATAAGGACATGATTACAGCATGGCAAATTCCATCACCCCACTTACCCAGATATTCCCAACCTTCCTCCCACTGCTGGTATCCCAGTGCAGCATATCTTACTAGTGTTGTCTGGCACTTGGATTTCCCTAAAGCCTCTCTTTCCTTTGCTCCATTCCCTGTCACCGCCTATTATCTACATACGTTCTGAAAAGGGATATGTTCAATCTTGGATTTTTATTACGGTTTGGGCATAGAGTAGTTTGCACATCCTTTGTACAAAGTGTATCCATCTGAAAAGGGAAATTGAAGGTTGCATGGAACGCATTTCCCAACAACTTTTTCAAGGTCATAAGCATCTCTGGCAGAACAAAGATATGAACAAATGAACCAAAAATAGATATAATTATGATGCAGAAAATATGAACTAGCAATCTGTTCTTTTTCAAAGGACCACAGCAATGAATTTCATAAAATTAAAACTTAGCATAAGCTTTACGAGAAGGACAGAAAAAAAAATCTAAATAGCTTCATCAGTGATTAAAAGGAACTGAGGTAAAGCAACAGCAGTCCTCTTGGGAACACGATGGCAGAGATCTGTTTAGCTTGCCAAAATGCAGCTTATGTTACTTCTACCAAAATACCTCATTATTAAGAGGAATTCTGGCTATAAAGTTGCAAGGGATCATTAAAATTAACATATTTTCTGTCAGTTTGAAAATCATTACACAGATCATTCTGCATTCACAACAGTTTTTGATTAACGAATAAACCCACACTTTCTATTAGACTATATATTGTTACAAACAGTATTACAGAGGTCAGCTTTTATATCAATGGGGAGAGTGACATTTACTCCAAGGTTTGACATGATTTCCAGGAGAAACTAATCAGATGGATTACTCACAAGTGGGACTAAAGAGCACTCTCTTTTTGTGGCTGTATGAGTAAATGAAGCATTTTTGCTTTATTCTCATTCCTTGAGCAGGACATTTAAATAGTTTGGTTTGCATTTCTTGATTTCTTTACACCAGCAGAACAGAAAGCCCAAGACATCTAAATTTCTTATTTCCCTGAAATCTTCAGGCATCCACACAAACCTGCTCAAACAGGTTCCCAAGAAATTCACTCATGTAACGTTGGCTGAATTCCATAAAGCAAATTTACAAGAAATGCTTGCTATGCTATCATTCATCAAGAGAAGTTTTCAATTCACTTTAAGAGTGACTTAAATAAGGATTTTTGGGAACATAACATAGCAAGAGGGCTAAAAATAACAGCTGCTGCTGCTTCTATAATTATCAGAATTTGGCCAGAAAATTGCATTTTAAAGATGAGACAGGTAACCTGTGGCCCAAATTTCCCTTCTAAAACCCTTGAGTCTCTCTCTCTCTTTCTCTGTGATTACTGAGAATACAGTTTACTCCAATTCTGACATGGGAAACTTGAAAATTGTAGCTTAAGTTCAAAGACAGGCGTTTTCAAAGAAAAAGCAATCTCTTCAAAACTACCTAAAAACATCCAACCTCTGCCTACATGTGGGACATGGCCTCATGCACTTTGCAGCCCACGTAACCCCAAAAGTATTAAGTAATGTATTTTAGCAACTAAAAGGTTGTCAACCCTAAATCAACAGTAAGTTTCTGTGTTGCCTGGAAAACTGAATTATATTTATTTATACATGTTACTTACTCTCTTCTGGATCCTCACTTGCTAGGGAATTAGCGGGAAGAGCCTGAACTGCTGCTCGTGTTTCACGGGTTGACTGCATTGGCCCAATCCTGCTGTCTCGTTGCTGCTCCCATTCTGGGTTGAAACCTCCATCATCTACCTCAGGACCTGCATTCTGGTTTTGATTCACTGTAACTGAAATACACAGGCATTTCTACTACGCTCTTGTGATCATCATCCAAATACATCATTAGATTATATGATAGTTGATAGGGGAAAAAAAGTTGCCACTGTCCTAACAAAAACGAAGTACTACACAAATGAAAAATAAGTTAGGGTGCATCCAAATCCTAAAGTTTGAATATACAGGTAATCCTTGATTTATGACCACAATTGAGTCCCAAAATTTCTGCTGCCAAGTGAGACATTTGTTAAGTGAATTTTGCCCCATTTTACGATCTTTCTTGCCAAATTTGTTAAGTGAATCACTTCGGTTGTTAATTTAGTAACATGGCTGTTAAGTGAATCTGGCCATTGACTTGGCTGGTCAGAAGCTCGCAAAAGGTGATCACATGACCTGAGGGCACTGCAACCATCCTAAATACGAGTCAGTTGCCAAGTGTCTGAATTTTGATCATGTGACCATGGGGATGCCGCAACAGTCGAAAGTGTGAAAAAATGGTCATAAGTCACATTTTTCAGTGCCGTTGTAACTTTGAATGGTCACTGAACGAACTGTTGTAAGTCAAAGACTACCTGTACTTAATTTTTCACAGGTATAGAGTAATAGTGATCTTCAGTGCAAATAGATTTGAAAAGAAGATGGTTGCAAATCAGTTTTAGCAAATGAAGTAAAACTGGACAGTGACATACATTATAAGCATCTAGCACCATCCAAAGGCATTATGTTACCTCAGCTAAAAAAGCAAATACTATTCCCCACACCCCTGCAAGTTAAGCTATACAGCAGCAAATTGCCCATGGTGCTCCAGTTATGTTGGGATTATAATTTCCATTGGCTTCAACCAACATATATGCTAAGAACACAATGACGGTCTATTTATTGAAAATGCTACATGTACATTGTTTTCTTGCCTGGCAGTGAAAATATCACAATCAATTAAATAAACAGATATCAAACTGCTAGCCTTTTAAGAGTGGATGCCTGAGGATAGCCTACTCATTCTGCCTGACATTTGATCCTATTCTGATACTGAAAAGCAATCTGATAGAACTCAAGTGAGCTAATTGCCTAACAAGGAAACAATCACAACTAGAACTTTAGGAGCAGTAAAATAGTCTGATGGTATGTATTTAAGATCTCTGCTTTGGAGGCAAATATAGAATATTATTATTCCCACTAGTCCCTATTATTTCTAGCTAGGTCCATATGGCTTTCTAAATTAGAAATAGTTCTATGTGCTGGGAAACTTGCAAGAGCAATAAAAGAGCTCTCAGGAATAAACATGTATACTCATGGAACTGATTATTTTGCTTTCTTAAAAAAAATAAGATGCTCTTCAAATTTGTACTTCAATTTTATGCTCAATTCTGTGGAAATAAAAGTAGCCTTTAATATAATAGAACAATACTTTCCAGTGTACATGCACAAATTAGAAAATCTAGAAAAATGTACCATTTTCAATTTAACACGGAATAAATTTAAGAACATATCTGAAAGCCAATTTGGTATATTGATTTAAGGCACCCGCCCAGAAAGCAGGAAACTATGAGTTAAAAGACCTGATTTAGGCACAAAACCAAGTGGGCGAGTTTGGGCCAGAAACTCTCTTTCAGTCCCAAGAATCAGGCAATGGCAAACCATTTCTGAAAATCTTGCCAGGAAAACTGCATGGATTTGCTTAGGGCCTAGGCAATCATCATGAGTCAAGGAAAAAGCACTTACATTTATTCATAAGGGATTTCTTTCAGTCTCACTAAAATCTTCCCTTCTGTTTCTCTTGAAATCTAAAACCTCTGACTTTTTAAATTTATTTATTAAACAAATATATGTGGGTGCCCAACTCAAACACAGTTTCATTTTACTAGCTCAGAAATTAGGGCCCTCCAAATTTTGGACATTTTCCATCATCTCTGACCAAGGACTATGTTAGTTGACAATGATGGAACTGAGGTCCAATATCTGAGGTCTATCGGTTTCTATTGTTATAAAACCCAATAGTTCTGGTTATCAGAAAGCTGAAAATATCACAAACTGTTAGTTCTATTCCCACAGACTCATTTGTTTTCAAGTAAGACCTACATGGAAGGAAAGAAAAACTGGAGAGACAATATGGTATGGACAATATGGTAGCTGTTAGTTGGCAATAATCTAAATAGGTAAAGAAATTTCTTTAGCTGGAAACAAGGAAAAAATGTTGAACAGGTTAATGACGATTTATTTAGCAATTGTTCAAAGTTATAATGGCACTGAATGAGGACACCAAAGACCAGTACTTGCAGTTGAGTCCATTGTAGTGTCTCCATGGTCACATGATTGGGATTCAGGCACTTGGCAAAAGGCTTGCAATTATAATTGTGGCAGCATCCCATGGTCATGTAGTCCCTATTTGAGACCTTCACGGCCTGATTCCAACAAGCAAGGTCAATGGGAAAGCTGGCAGGTGGTCATAAATGGCAATCATATGATGCTATGCTTAACAACTATGCAGAATTCACCTAATGACTACAACTGGAACTGCCAGAGCTGCCGTCGTAAATTGGTGTGGTCACATGGCATTGTGCTCTATGAGTTAGCAAGAGAACTTCCAGTCCCAATTTACCATCATAACCCAGTACCATCTATAAAGTGTTTTGCATCTTCTACCTGGCCAGACATTATCTTAGAACAAATCCACATTTTTCTTTTGTGTTTGCTACTTAGTTAGAAGTATGTTTATTGTACTAAGTTAAAGATATTTCATAATGTGTAGTAGAGGAGAGAAGTAGATTTTTCTCCCCATTCTTCAAGATTTGTAAAAGATGACTTTTCTAAATTTTACTTTTTTTTATGATTTATTTGTTATTCGATTCTCACTGGCTCAAGGTTGACTCAGCCTTCCATCCTTCCGAGGTTGGTAAAATGAGGACCCAGGTTATTAGGGTCAATATGCTGACTCTGTAAACCCCTTAGAGAGGGCTGTAAAGCACTGTGAAGTGGTATGTAAGTCTAAGTGCTATTGTTAGTAAATGGAAGTCGTCTCTGTAGATTTCTTTTTAAAAAGGAATTGAGGTCTAAAAGTAGAAGCTGTGTTGTTAAAACAACATCCTTACTAGAAAAAAAAAAGACCCAAGCCAATACTTGCAGAATTCCCTCCCCTCATTTGTTACAAGGATTCCTGGAGGTGAGTGGAAGTAAAACTATCTCAAGACAAATGATAAGGAAACCATTTTTCTGGCAGAGGGATTCAAATCAGTGTGCACTGCTTATGCTTCATTGATGGACACAAATTCAGTATTTAAATAGTAAAGCCCTTCTGTAAATATAAGGTGGTTAACATGAAACTGCTTGGCAATTCTTATTCTCCATTTCTCACACGACTTTACAAAGATTTTTTTAAAAAAACACCTCACCTTGCTGATTGTAAGTGGCATTTTTAGAAGCTCCCTTCTGGGCTTCAGGATCTTGTTCAGCCATATTTACTAGCCATATCATTGTTGCTAATGGAAAAAAGAAGACCTAATTTATTGCTGTTATATGTTATTTAATCACATTATGATTATATATACATTTTAAGTATTTACCAACGTTCTGTTGTGTTGTACCCACAGAAAACTGCAGTGACCCTTGCAATGAATTCATCTAAGATGTTATTAAAATGAAAGACAATATCAAAGCTTCTTTTTTCTATTTGTGCTTTGGGCCCATTGTTATCGAAAGACAATCTTAATACAATGGTACCTTGGTACTCGGCTGCTTTGAAACTCATCAAATTTGGTGCTCAACGCATCTTGACATGAAAATTTTGTCCCAGCACTTATCGTTTGTTTGGTACTCAATTCACAAGCTAGAATTCAGTGTTGGCTGTCTTGTGACTCATTACATTATTCCTTATGGGAAAAAATTGTTTGGTACTCATTGTTTTAGGTACTCATCATGCCACCCGGAACCAATTAATGATGAATACTGAGGTACCACTGTAACAAATAATACATACCACCTGAAAAATAAACATTGCATTATACCTTTGTAAAACAGTATTTTTAAAATTTTATTAGCATAAATGCATAATTAAATGACAGTAGACCCAACAGATATTATACCCTAGAAAAAGATATTTTTTGAAATGTGCACCCTGCTAAACAGGTACTCTTCTTTAATCTTGTAGTTCTATCATGGCCTCATTTCAGTAAAAAACTGTACCGAAGGATCAGTTGATACATTGTACCATAAAACCAATCAAAATCCCTGAAATAGCCAAACTATTTTAGATCAAGTAGGATGATTTTTTTTTCCTTTTTTAATAGTAAACCTTTAAAAGTACAGTATATTGCTTAACTTCTACTTAATTGGAAAGTCACCATAATGGGAAAACGTGTTTGTTATACTTAAAACATTAGATTTTTGCTGTATCTCATTTTTGCTTCTGTAGTCGAAAGAAAGCTACTAACTGGAGCATCTTATTCAGGCCAGGTTTTAAACTTTTGAGCACACAACAAAGACCTGTCTTCTTATGAAATGGAACTGTGACTCGCAGCATCTAACATTTCATATCTTAATAGAAAATTAGATGAATTGTTTCCCCTCAGTTCAAAGCAGGCATCAGATAATCCGTTCTTACATGAATAAATGAGTGCTGGGAACAAAGTTTCATTTCTTTCTTGAGCTGTTTCTACTAGCATACGTAGAGGCCCTTTGGGAGACAATACTGCAATCAGATCTGAAAAATAGATATTGAGATCATTTTAAACAACTGGAAAAATGGCTCTTCCGTGGTCAGAAAGAAATACTTAGTCATATGAATGTAATAAATTAGACTGCTTCATGGGACTTCCATACAATATTTTGTATACTGATAAAAGACTGTAACAGAAAAATACTGTTTGGTTCAATCTACCCTGTTTTCCCCAAATTAAGACATCCCCTGATAATAAGCCCAATCGGGCTTTTGAGCGCATGGCAATAAGCCAAGCGCTTATTTCAGGGTTCAAAAAAATATAAGACAGGGTCTTATTTTCGGGGAAATACGGTATTTAATGGCCCATACTGTGATATGCCCCACATTTTTAGAATCGTTAATAATTAAAAAATCATTTTAGAAAGTTAATAATTTAAACACATGCTATAATAAACACTGACATTATTACTCTTAATCTGAATTGATTGCTACTGTGCTACCGGCATAAGAATTGAAACCAAACCAGTGTGTGTGGGGGGGGAGGGGGGGGCAATGAAACGAGATATTTCAAAAATTGGAAGGAGACTTAGCGCAGTGACATTCAGAGAAGAAAATAAAGGATATAGAAGAAAACAGCCTGAATTCCGTATTTACTTTTATAATTAAAGCATGATATCTAATATCCTTCTCATGGCGTAAGTTTTTTTGGTCTACCAGAGGCGTCTAACAATTGAACATAGAGGAAAGCAGTTTCTGATTACATACCATCCCCCCTATATGCCTTCTGGATCAACATTCATACAGCCATGTAATATTTTGGGATGCATTAGGTATGACTTTATGAAACAAACCACCTACTCTAATCTGAATGAGATCGTCCTCAATCTCTATATCTCATCTATGTACATTATAAACATACCAACTTGTAACCTAATATACTACTTGCTGTCATTCAAGGACATAACTAAACAGCAGCAAACATCCATCATTCCTTTTTGGGAAGGATAATTTTTCCTATACAACAGATTTTCTTTTTTAAAAAAATTAAGTATGTGCAGGGATTGGTCCCCCTCCAGATTTTAAACCAAACTGTAGCCATCACATTTGTATAGTCTCATTATAAAAAAAGGCAAACTTTCCTTGCCTGAAAAAATAGCAGAAATTACTTATTTGTTAAAGCAATTTTCCAATTCAACTGTCATCCACCAAACTCTATGGAGACAAGGTGCTCAGATATCCCTGGCATCTTATGGCAAGGATCTATAAGGAAGTTAGATAACTCATGGCAATTCTCCATTTCACTGGGGCCTCTCAGGTTGAATCCATTCCTGCCCTGCCTCACCCAATACTGCAGCAGTTTTTTTTCAGATTTGAAAACTCACATGAACATTTAGACAGGCCTTAGGTTTAGGTCAAATACCAGTGAATAAAACAGCATTTTATTTTATTTCAAAGAAACAGTACCCACCTACATATCATGTTATGAGGCACAGACACCTATTAAATGTCATTACTTCATTTTCGTACCCAGGAAAAATTCAATAGTTTGAAATTCCTGGGTTTCTCCTGATTGGAAAAACACCTCTCTTGCCAAACACATTTTTTTTCTTTAAGGTTTACATAGAGTCAGTTTGTAATTGTTCTAACTATAGAAGTTAACAGTCAGTAAAGTTACTAAACTTACAATATATAAGAACTACACTTGTATAATGGTAAGGAATTTTAAGACAATATAGTATTTTAAATCACTGTAATTTGATGGCACGTGACAGCTGTATTTTTGGGGCTATCCTTTGTTTCTGAACTTAAACAGAAGAAGAATGTTTTTGCAAGTTCATTTGGATTCCTTACAACTTGGGAAAAAGTATATGGTATTTCAAACTTGTTTGTCTGCATATCTTAAAATGCTGCCAAACTGCTTGTTCCCACTTGAAAATCAAACTGTATGTTTGTTTGTGTGTGTGTATGAAAGAAAAAGAAGACTTCAAAAAGTAGAGCTGTTTTACACTGTGAAAAGTCTTTGGTACTTACAAAATTTAAAACATAAAAGCGTATAAGCAATATTTTCCTTTTTTAAAAAAATACTATCATGCTGGTAAACAGGAAAACAATGAATATACACATTAAAAGGATTTTTGTTTAATCTAACAAATTGGGTTGCAATCTTTAATTCTAAATGCACACCTCATTATACTATATTTTGCTTATTTGAGTATTTTGATGTTCTAAATATATTTCCTTTTACAGTCCAGTATTGCAGCAGTTACCTCAATTTCCATCAAAATCAAAGTTGAGAGGACTTTTTTTTTTCAGAATAAGAGCAAGCTAATTTCCCACACTGTTCAGCCAAATGCATATGGGAACCCCAAAAGCTCCCAAATAACAGTATGTGGCTTTTGAAGATGATGCATGGCTAATAATTTTATCCTGAAAAAGACTGTAGAGAAAGTCTGAGAGAAAAGGAGCAAGGAGCTGCGTGCCAAGGTGGGAGGCTGAAAGTTGTGAGAGGGAAGGAAAGAGGAATTTTCAGCTAATGACCAAATATAAGAGGGAGACACTAGATAACTCTCATCTTTAATACTAGATATTTTTTATACGCAGAACAAATGTGCCTTCCTTATTAAAATAAGGAAGCCAGGATTCTGCTGTAGTTGATAAATTCTTTCTAGAAAGAACATTAGCACATAATGTGGTAAAAGGGAGCATGTGCTCAAAAACATGGTATATAATAAAGCACACTTTGTTTCCACATCGCTATAAAATTGCAAGTGACATAACAAGTCCCATCTCTAATGGCAGTAATTGAGTCAGCAGACAGATTTCCTAGACACATTTTGCATCAGCACTGAAAAGTTATCAGAAACTTCTATACCTGAGGGACGTTTGGCAGAAAGTACACTTCGACAAAAGATGTTCCTAGATGATACAACAGCATTTGTGACAGATGTCTAAACTTGACAGTGTCAGGTTCCAAGTAATGCATCCATCACAAATTGAATTCCGAGGCATTCCTTTCACTCAAACGACAAATTTATTTAGATACACCATCTTGGCCTAATTGGTGAAAAGCCAGTACTGAAGTTCCCGGGCTTTTCACCCCAATATAAGTTTCAGTTTCTCAAGTTCCCAAAACAAACTGTCACATTGTCCAACCAAGATGGGAGCTGGTTGCTTGGCGACTTCTCTCCTCCTCTTCTGGTCAACCAGCCATTAGAATGTGGTTGACTCATTGGTTAGGAATGATGTTTTGACTGAAGGCTCAATCCTCCTTCAGCTTCAAACTGTGTCAAACTGAATTCATGTCAGAATACCCAATGATACAAACAATCCCACACCCCAATCAAATTCAGGCTTGACTGACAATGCATGGGTCCATTCTGCATAACTCAACTGACTTTTGTTAGAAAAGATCCCAGTCCTATTCTTCAAAGAATAACTAAACCTGCTTCAGTATATATATATATACAGGCCAGGTTTTACTCTCGTGTTTGGCCATCCCAAAGAGCAATGAAGGAATGTTCACTGATAGTCAGTAAGTTTCAGCCTGTGCCAAGAGTTTGTGAAACCTGAAGTCAAAAAACTGTCCTCTCCTACAGTGAAAGCCTTTATGTAAGATTGAGAGAAACCAAGTACCCATATTATGAAAGCCCCCCACTACAAAGCTTATTTAAGGTGTGATCCAGATTTACAATATAACTTCCCAATCATTAAAATAATCTGGCATCCCAAACATAAAAAGAATACCAGCTAATTTTTTGAAAGGGTTTTCAAGGGCTTTTACTGAAAACTGAAAATGGGGATAGAGGAATCTTACCATACACCGAGATTACTGCCAAGATGAGCCAAGCAGTCCATTCAGGAAGATACTTTATAAACACCAAGGCCATTAGAGCACTTATCATAATGAGGTAGGCTTGTTGAAGACGGAGGGGGCCTTTCCAGTGAACGCAGATCATTCCGACCACCCCGAAGTTCCAAATCATGAGTGCCACAGTAATGTAATCCATGGCAACATTATAAGTCTTAAAAACTTCCCTGAAACATAAAGACAAAATATTAAGAGGTACTTGTGATTTTGACAATGGTATATAGTGTGAAATTGTGATATTCAAATAAAGCACCTTGCTGCTTGCCATCTTTGTTAAGTTTTAAGTCAATTTTAGTGTTCATTTTTATTGTTTTGATGTTTTATTTTGATGCTTTTATTGGTTGTAAGCTGCCTAGAGCCGACTTTAGGTGAAATGGGTGGCACGGAAGTTTAATAAATAAAAAATAAATAAAGATGTGAACTACTATTTCAATGCCAAATCAATAGTGTTATCCAGAAATACAAATGATTCAACAGAAAATAAAACGCATTGTAGAAAAAGAAATCAATAGGGGACATACAGTATGTAAACATAAATGTTATTATGGTAGCCAAAATTAGATTAACATATTTAAGAAATTTAATATTCAATCTAACAGTTGCTAAAGGTATTTTTTTTCCAATTTATTAGACAGTAATTTTAAAACAATCTTTTTACACAGAGTGTAAAGTTTATCCCAAAATGGCAAGTTTACAGAAGACTTAAGCTTCTTCAGCAATGCTGATAGAACCAGCAGAGCAATTTGTTGTGGTAACCTGTATTAGATCTCTCAGTCAGTCAAGAAACTACAATATAGACTTTCAAGAAGAGCTAATAAATAGATTAAAGAGCTAATAAAGAGCTAATAAATAGATGGACTGCAGCAGAATTAATGAAGCCCTCATTAAAGACTTTTAGTATGTATGTGAAATGCATGTTTTTATTTAGAGTGAAATCAAGATTCAAACTCTTGCTTTTCTGGTTGCTGCCTGTAAACGGTTAAAAGCCATACCCTTTGGGGAGGGAGGAATGTTCTACACATTTATCATTTTGGCAACAACTAATCTGGTTGTTTGCTTGTACTGTGCTTTCACTTGCCCAGTTGCACTGAAAAGTGGGGAGAAAATTCTGTTGCTATGCACTGTATTTGAGGAATGAGCCATGGACTAACTATGCAGAACTTAGCACGGTATACAACTATCACATGTGAATAGGATCTCTTTCTCCCTCTCAAAGATTATCATAAACCTTGATCTTTCTATCTAAAGCATCTGTTCTAATACTAGAGTACGAGAACCATCGTTACAGCATTATTTTGCTTTCACTGTACAAATGAAACCTCATTTTAGTACACCTTGATATAATGGACTTCGTAAACATAGCTCTGCTCATGTCAAATGACAAAATTATTTTGTTTGCATCAACCTGTATTATTTGCGTAATGAATTCATTACACAAATGATGCAACATTATAACATTTAAATGACTTTCACAAATAATAGACATCTCTGTCCCGAAAGAAATGAAATTTCATTGTATTGACAGAAGTATGTATGTGTGTGTGAGCAGTATGCTCCCTCCCATATTGGGGTAGACTAGGTGCTTCCACAGAAAAAACACTTAATCTTTCCCTTGGCTCAGCTGATAAAGGAAGGAGAACTTGTGGCTCAGAGGTTAATATGCAGGCAGCCCAAAGTTCGAATCTGAGTAAGGGTTTGGCAAGCTGATGAGAGCTACAAAGTTTGAAATAGATCTATACTAGTCTCCCTTTATTTCTTTATCAGCAAATATAAATTATATATATATCAGAATAGAAGATCTATACATGGCTTTGTTTCTTTGAAATCCAAAAGTCACATATTTTTAAGAATTATACAAAACTCTGAATTATAAACATTTGTTACTGTTAAATGTAATCCTTATATGTAAACCTTAATATAGTAGCTAGGATTTAAGTTTACTTAATATTCAAAAACCTGAACCTGTTCCCCCCATTTTGACAAATCTAAATAGCAAAATGTTTCTATACTTACCCTAAGTAAATAAATGAGAAAAAGAAAAGCAAAAAGAGAGAAGAAACAATGAGCCAACCGTGGATCACCTGAAACACAAATAAAAGATGTTTTTACTGTTCAGACTTGATGTTGGATTGACAAATGGTTATTTGAAACTTTAGAACATCTTCATATAGTATTTTCTTATGAAATCCTGAGGGCTGTATGCAGAGTCCCACCTAGACACCAAGGATTTCTGACAAACTCTCTCTCTGTCCTAAGCCCCTTTTTAAAGTCCTTTAAAATCCTAAAGCCCCCTTTAAAGGATTATGAGATGCAATTATATTCAGGTACTCCTCAACTTATGACCACAACTGAGCCCAAATTTTCTGTTGCTAAGCGAGACATTTGTTAAGTGAGTTTTGCCCTATTTTATGACCTTTCTTGCCACATTTGTTAAGTGAATCACTGAAGTTAAGTTAGTAACATGGTTGTTAAGTGAATCTGATTTCCCCATTGACTTTGCTTGTCTGAAGGTCACGAGCACCTGGGACCCTTGGATCCTGTAAACATCATAAATATGAGTCAGTTGCCAAGTGTCTGAATTTTGATTGCATGACTGTGGGGATGCTGCAAAGTGTGAAAATGGTCATAAGCTACTTTTTTCAGTAATGTTGTAACTTCGAGTGGTCTCTAAATGAACTGCTGTAAGTTGAGGACTACCTGAAGTGTACATCTGGAATGGGTACATCATGCTGTCTACTCATCTAGTATCTGACTGTGCAGGAAAGATTAAGATCCAGGCAACTACTGCTTGCTGTTTAATTTCACTTTCATGCTGAGAATTAAAGATGCATCTGAACTGAAAAGTATATATAATCCAGAACCTGCACTATTCTTTGGAATGCACAATATGGTGTTTTATCCAGTGTTGCTATCAGAGTACTGACATTTAATCAATATGCACATGAAGATAATTATATGGCTATAATTTCAGTGCAGAAATATTCACAGATAATTCTGATAATTTAGACCTGTTACATATATTGCACGATCTATAAATTAAATTGTTCTATAACACAACCAACCTATACATTCTTTCTAAATTAAATTTAGAAAAAAGTATCGTTTAATACAGTGGTGGGTTGCTATCGGTTCGCCCCAGTTTGGGCGAACTGGTAGCAGCGGCGGTGGGAGGCTCTGCCCACCCACCCGGATGTCATCAAATACGATCTGCGCATGCGCAGAAGTGACCCGCACATGAGCAAAGGAAGCGTGAGTGCACGAGCGAAGCGATAGCAAAGGTAAGTGAAACCCACCCCTGGTTTAATAGTGTATAAAAGCAGGTCTTCCAAATTTGGTTTGCCATGCTTCATTTGACAATTTTGTCCACATTAACTGATTTCTTGCACTGGATTCCATTCACCCGTTAAAATCTAATTTAAAAACTTTATAAATTTATATTGCAGTATGTTTTACTTTTGTCAGTAAAACCTGAATTGCTTATATCAATCTGTGGATCATGTAACAGAATAAAGTTTTTTTTTTTAACAAAACAAAGAGGAACAAAAATCTGGTGAAATTAAAGGAGTCACCCAACATAGGCCAATATTTGGTTATTTAAATACCTTTTAATATCAGGTTAACAGTCATTTTAATTTATTTCACGGTCTCCTTCTTTTCCAAAATCATTTTTAATTAAGATTTAAAATATCTAACTCCCAATTTCTGATGATCATTATTACAAATTTCTTTTGTAAAATACAAAAGTATGTTATTTTTTTTGTCCCATTCTGCTGTTTCATAGTTAATCTTCAGATGAAGCATAGATTTAATAATTGTTTTGGTCCTTTACAAACTGGAATAGCGTAAGTTCCAGAATAGCATTATAAATAAATGGAAATGGGAGTTTGAATGAAAATATTATAAATAATTTTGAGCTCACCTTATAGCACCTATATTTATAAAGCACAACCAGGAGTACTGTCATGACAACAATGACACTAATCATGATGGCAGCATTGAGTACAGAATTCAGAGCTCTTTGTCCAACAGTTTCTGTATCTTCTGTAAATGGAGTATAGATTCTACAATGCAACGCAGAGCAAAACAAAATATGTCACATGCTTTTAAGTCAGGATACATTTTCTGATTAAATTCATCTGAAAAGAATTCAACAAATATAGAACATTTCATAAAGTTTCTTGCATGCACCATCTAGTGGCTATGAAATGAATTACAAGCACAACGCTACTTCATTTTAAGCGGCCAACAAAGTCGAAAACACAGCAGCAGAATATGAAGCTGCTGAATATGTACGACAAACCTTGTCGTCACATAAAACACAAGACACGTTCTGCTGATCAAGACAAAGCTGACCCAATATAATAAAATTCCCTAGGTAATGTTATGTCATATTATGAAAGAAGTCATACATCTGTCTACATTCCATATTATACATATACCTATGTGCACATGGGCATAAACATATATGTAAATTCCCTCCTCATTTCTATGGATGGCATGTCTTCTACCAAAGGCCTGGGAGTTTGAGAGTTCTGCACAGTATCTTGGCTGTTCCTAGTACTGCCCTCTTCTGGGTAGAGAGCTCTGATGTTTTCCCTGGGATCTGTTGGAGCCACTCTCCCAGCTTAGGGGTAACAGCCCCAAATGCTCCTACTACCACTGGTAACACTTTGATCTTTACTTTCCATATTCCCTTTAGTTCCTCCTTCAGGTCCTGGTACTTCTGCAGTTCCTCATACTCCTTCCTGATGTTGCTGTCACTTGAGACTGCTACATCTATCACCGCTGCTGTCCTCTGGTCCTTATCTACTGCAATGTCTGATTGGCTGCTTATCCATCTGGATCTGAAAATCTTACAGGATTTTAAGCCTGTTGTTCTTCACAACTTTTTGCGGAATCTCCCATCTGGATTTGGAAGGCCCATACGCTGTGCAGAGGTTCCTATACATGGTGTACAGCTACTCAAGTTGTGCCTTTCAGGGTATGCAGTTCCTGCCTTCATCTCACACCCTGCCACTATGTGTTGGGAGTGTTTCTGAGGCCTCTGCGTGGTCTGCACCTCGGATCTCGTCTACTCCTGCTTCTATGGATCTGGTGCTTAGTTCCTCTTCTTCTGCTGCCATGATCAATGCTGTTTTTTTTTCTTTAAATGCAGCCCTTTCCAGCCACTCTCAGGATTTCCCAATGTCAGCCAACTCAGCTATGTATCAATGATACCTGACACTTCCCCTATTTGATCATCCTTTTTCAGTTCCCTTTTTAATGAATCCAAAACACGACTTCTGTGGTTTCTACAATACGTATGCAATGGGTTATCTTGAGCTACACATCCTGACTCCAAGATTCCTTTCCCACTCAGATATTTCAGTTCACATTCCATTAATGTACACGAAAAAGAAATTTTGTGGTACCATACACTAGGTAGCACTTACACTGAATCAGCTGAATTTGCTGTTTTGAGATCCATTAATCCACACCTAAGATCTAAAATAATGTAACTTAGATAATGGGGTGTATTTTAATTTAGTTCAGGGACCCACTATGATATTCCAATATTAAAGAAATAAACAATAACGGTAAGAACCATTTACTTTTTAAAACATTTGATTCTTAAAGGGAAAAGATGTAAATTGTCTTTACATGAAAATACAATGGGTGAAATCAAAGAACTGTGCTTCCATTGATAGGAGGCTTTTGTCAGGAAAATGGGGAAAAGGGGCGTTAACAAAACACCATCTATTAGGAAGGATTAATCGAGGCCTCTGGAGTCTTGCACTCTGGTAAAGTGCAAGAGAAAGATGACCCCCTATTTCTATTGATGTAAGTTTCCCACTGGTAGAAGAAAATTTAGAAGGAAGGATTCACCCAATATCCTATCTATGAATAAAAATATCCAATGCTATTCCATAATTACATGTATTTGTTCAAAGAAACATAAAGAAGCAGAAGAGTTATTTAAAATTGGAGAAATGAGAAGGAAGGAAGGAAGGAAGGAAGGAAGGAAGGAAGGAAGGAAGGAAGGAAGGAAGGAAGGAAGGAAGGAAGGAAGGAAGGAAGGAAGGAAGGGAGTTAAAAAAAATTTCCCCAAAACTGTATCTTTTGAGGAACTAGAGGAAAAGGGATTTCTAACAAAACCAAAAATAGCAAATATACTGAGAATAACTATATTTTGAAACATTAGTTAAAAGAATACATACAGAGGAGGAAAACAAATAAAGAGTATCACAGCAAGAAAAAGCAATTATGGAAATAGTTAGTTACGTACAGCTGCCCATCCTTGCGTGTATAGAAACTGACAGACTTGATAGTTGCAACCACAACTACCATACATAATGTGACAGGCACAAAGAGCATGATCACATGCTTGGCCCCATATTTCAGCGTCAGCTCTTCCTCTTCCTCCTCATCTTGCTCCACCACTTGTCGAGGCCTTTGCTGCGGCTGTCCATTAGTTGCTGGAGTAGGATTATTAGATCTCCGGTCACCGCTCTCCTGTTGTCGTCTTTCGTTGTTGACATTCTGAAATTAAGAATCCCACATCTGTAAATATTTCCATGTTTTATGTGTCTCTTGAGTTTTAAATTCTAAAAGTCAACAATCTGGGAGCACCAAAGGCTGCTAGACTGCTGTTTCGATGCAGGAAATGGCCTAGAAGGGGAATGATCATCAAAACCTTGAGATGTGGGCTATTTATTTTCCTGTGAATCAGTTTCTTTGTTGTGGAGTTATCAGCATGGCATTCTACTTAAGCAGCATACAGTGTTTTAAAATGTAAAGAAGATAAATCAGAGGTGAAACTCACGAGCCTTGGTAGTACAGTGGTCTAAGGCACCCTGTTATTAAGCTGGTTATTAAGACCAGCTGCCTGCAATTACTGCAGGTTCAAATCTCGCCAAGGCTCAAGGTTGACTCAGCCTTCCATCCTTTCTAAGGTAGGTAAATTGAGGACCCGGTTGTGGGGGCAATAAGCTGACTTTGTATAAATATACAAAAGGATGAGGGCTATTGCTGAGCACATTGTAAGCCGCCCTGAGTCTCCGGAGAAGGGTGGCATATAAATAAAAATTAAAAAAAAAAATTCTTTAATCCTATAAAAAACAGATTTAATTCTATCCACTCCTCCTAGTCCCACAGTGCTTCTATGGCTCTTGTTCTTCGACCTGCTGCCTGTACTTTACCCTTTGCATTTTCATTACAAGCAGCAGGCATGCAGATTGTTTAAACCAATATGGTGCTTTCTTACAGGAAGTTAAGAAGAGAGGCGGTAATATGTTTATAACATTTTGAAGAGTCCCCAAAATATGATGCTCTGGTTTGTATATCAACATCAAGTTTCAAAACTTTCACATTATTATTCCCCAATAAGTAAAATCATAGGTTAAGAACAAACATAGATCAGACGAACAAGAAAATCTGTCAAAACTGTGACTCTATATTTCTATCTCTGGTGAACAATATAAGTGTGTAATTTAAGAAAACCTTTATCAAACTTGTTTAATAAAAATGCAACAATTCTGTGATCCAAAGGTTATTTACAATGAACATTTGGAATTGTTTTATAACAGAATTAATTTTCATAAATAAGAAAAATTATTTTCACACTGATAACTCAGAAGATAGAATGCTATCACAAGGAAAATAAATAGGAAAAAAAGAACATTTATATCAAACATTATAAGAACATTTATATCAAACCCTTAAAACTATGCTCTAGGCTACAATTTGAAACTGCTCAAACAAGATTACCCACTGATGCCTAGAATGTAAAGTCTGTGCAAAGGTGCATCTTTAATGGCAAGGAATCATGTTACAGCTTTTGCACTTTGCTTTAGTATATAGAAAATATAGGTCCCTACCTTATTAGCATTAAATAGATCATAGTTCAGAAAACCTACCTTTAGAAGAAGCAAAGGAATGGATTCTTCAACTTCACTAGCCATTAAGGAACTAAAGCCTGAAAAAAGTTTGAACTAATCCCATTCTCTTTCTGTACAAGAACGCACTATATATCTTCAAGGTGAATGAGTAATGCCAAAGATAAACAGCAGCCTTGGCAATTATCAAAGTTATAGTTAATATGAAATCCAAAGCAATCGTTTTAAAGGTGTAGAACATCAAAAGTAGTTCTTCTTACATAATGTGTCTGTACATTTTCAATCAACATTACAAGGCATTGTATACGGTTTCAAAATATTAATCTACTGACTTTTAACATTATGGCTGGTCTCCTGGTTCCTTATGACTCAAGAAATTTCTACAGGAAGTCCTCCTCCAGTTACGACAATTGAGCCCAAAATCTATATTGCTAAATGCAAAGTGAGCTTTGCCCCATTTTACGACTTTTCTTGCCACAGTTGTTAAGTGAATCATTATATTTGTTAAGGGAGTAACACGGCTGTTAAGTGAATTTGGATTCCCCATTGACTTTGCTTGTCAGAAGGTCGCAAAAAATTGATCACATGACACAGGGACACTGCAACCCTCATAAATATGAACCAGTTGCCAAGCGTCTGAATTTTGATCATGTGACCATAGGGATGCTGCAAGAGTTGTAAGCAACAGATGAAAAATGGTCATACCCCTTTTCATAGCCCTTGTAACTTTGAATGGTCACTAAATGGAACTGTTGTAAGTCAAGGACTACCTGAACAGAGACATCCAAGGTTATGAAGGCAGCTACTATCTAAGCAGATTTTTAAGTACTACCCTTTGGGATGATACAAATTGTCTGTTTACTCTGAATCTCTCACAAGCAAGATCATGCCATATAACAAAATAAGGAGCAAAACATATCAGAATTACAATTCCCCCTGCTACCCCTTAAGTTTGAAACTCTAATAGCAGCACATCTAACAAGCACCAGATTGTAGAGACTCATGCTGATTTGATACATAACATGATTTTATTTATTAAAAGAATCACAAATCCAGAATCTGGGTAATAATTATATTACATGGAAAACGAGATTTCCTAGGAAATAACTTTAAAAAGATAAAGTTAAAATCTGGTGTTCAAGGGGGTAGAAATTGAGTCCTAAACCTTTCTGTGGCATGCCTAAAGCTTAATACTCTCAACTCTCTTGCATAACTTCTACATGAGACTGTTGGGGGAGATTATCCTTTGAAGGGTCAGATATCATCGATCTGTATATCTCAACTTTTAACCAACCAAACAATGCTTTTGAGATTTATTTATTTTTCCCTGAAAGCTGTTGGATATGGAGGAACAGGCTCAAATGAAACCCCAGTAAGGCTCAGTGGTTTTGTGTGCTTAGTCCTACCAGTTCTACGTACACGTTGAAGGGGTCTTTCTGATCTTAGAACTCCTCCTTAAAGAGCAAATTAATGGTTGTGAACTGGAAAGTTTTTGTATAGGTTCAGCTAGTGGACCAGTTGGGTCCATTCTTGGAATGGCCCTTCTTATGGCCAATTTATACCTTACTCACGTTGCAGATGGATTACCACAACATGCTCTACATGGAGTTGACCAGAAAGGCCATCAAAAAAATTAACAGCTCATCCAAAGTGAAGCTCAGCAAGCAGTCATGGGCATTCTTCATTATTCCCATGTATTACTGTTGCTATTGAGATGAACTGTTGGTTAGTTGGATTTCAGGTGTATTTCAAGATCCTGGATAGCACCTATAAAGCCCTACCAGGCACGCAGCCTAAGTATTTCAAGGACTACCTATCTGCTGTAGTGGCTGCCTATTCTATTTATTCTGACAGGGTTAGTGTACTCTGTATCCTGTCAATTATACTGCACGAGTCAAAAAGAGGGCTGTGAAAATATTTACAGACCCCTCGCATCCTGGACATGAACTGTTTCAACTCCTACCCTCAAAACGGCGCTATAGAGCACTGCACACCAGAACAACTAGACACCAGAACAGCTTTTTCCCGAATGCAATCACTTTGCTAAACAAATAATTCCCTCAACACTGTCAAACTATTTACTAAGTCTGGACTACTATTAAATTTCTCATTGTTCCCACCTCCTTCCACTTATGACTGTATGACTGTAATTTTGTTGCTTGTATCCTTACAATTTATATTGTTTCCTGATTGCTTATTTGTACCCCATGGCTATCATTAAGTGTTGTACCTTATGATTCTTGATGAACGTATCTTTTCTTTTACGTAGACTGAGAGCGTAGGCACCAAGACAAATTCCTTGTGTGTCCAATCACATTTGCCAATAAAAAAATCTATTCTATTCTATTCAAAATGCCATCTATTGGGACCCTGGAAGCAGGCCTTCCCTGCTGCTGTGCCTGTCCTATGGAAACCTTCAACCTTACACAATATTTAAAAAAGTTATTTTTGAAGGCTTGGAGCCAGATTGTTTAGGAGGTCCTTTTTAGTAGTCATTGAAGTAAAGACTTGAAGTGCCTTTCATGTTTTTTCTCCGTATCTTGTTTTACTTTGTCATATATTGTCCCTTTTGTATTGTATTATATTGTATTCCATTATATTGGTTTTAGTTTGTGAAGCTGTCACAGGCATTTGGGAATTAAGTGACAAAAAATGTGAAGAACAAATTAAACAATTCTGGTTTCTCACATACATTTCCATTATTACTATTATTGTTCTATTTCTACTGTCCACTGTATGCTCACAATAATCCTGTAAAAAGGGTTAGGCTAAAAGATGGTAACTGGTCTTAAGAACTCCCAGTAAACTTCATGGTTGAATGGATATTTAAGCCTAGATCTCCTCATCAATGCTAGCCCTACAATCTAACCCTGTCACAAAGGGACCACGGAGAATCCACCTTCGTTACAGTTTACACAGCAAAAAATACAAATAAGGAGGAAATCCAGTTAAGGAGCAAGTAAGGGGCATTCTGCACAGTGGCATACCAAAGAGGATTATTTTTTAACACCCTCTTCTTCTTGCTGCTGACCACCAACAGACGATTAGTGTGCCAATAGCAATGACCTAGCTCCGTGATGGCGAACCTATGGCACGGGTGCCACAAGTGGCACGTGGAGCCGTATCAGTGGGCAAGCGAGCTCAGCTCCGGCACGCGTGTGTGCGCCGGCCAGCTGATTTTCAGGCCTTCTGGGCCCACCAGAAGTCAGGAAACACACTGTTTCTTGACTCCGGGGGGCCTCTGGGAGGTGGGGAAGGCCGTTTTCGCCCTCCCAAGGCTCCTAGAAAGGCTCTGGAGCCTGGGGAGAGCGAAAAACGGGCATACTGGGCCCACCGGGCCATCATGTGCAAAAAGCAGGGGGGAGCATGGGGGGCGGGGTGCATAGAATTATGGATGTGGGCATGCGTGCATGTGACTCCCCTGCGCTGCCCCCGCTTTTGGCACCTAATGGCGAAAAGGTTAGCCATCACTGACCTAGCTCCATATCTGCTACCAATATTCTGGATAGTGTCCTCTTTGCCCCCAAGTCACCATACAACGCACCCCATTACTACCTGCACCAGGGGCAGATTGCTGTCTCCTACTCTTAATATGCCACTGATCCTGCATGTTTACTATGTGTAATCCATTCAGTTTATATTTTGGCATGTAATAAAATCATCTCTTACGTACAGTATTGGTCAGCTGATTGTCCGGAGCGTTTTCTCTCAGTTGCCCACGCGGGACCTGTGAAAAATGTGCCGATAGTTCTGCCATTGGGACTTTCTTCTTGAGTTACTGCAGCTGTAAAAATTTTTTAAAAAGAAAGAAGTTCTGAAAACCTACAATTTATTTGAACAAACTCAAATGAAAAACTAGCTTAGCAGCTCTTTCTAAATCAGTGGGTAGAAAAAGCAGTTTGGTATAGAGATTAATGACGCTTAAGTAACTATTGTCCAGTAATTTCACACTTACCATATATTTATGATTGGCAAATCTGTTCCAAACCAAAGTTTGTCTAAACTTGCACTTTAACATCGCTTACAATATATCAGAACTAGCTGCAGAGCTATACAAGGATACTTATGTGAGTTGAATTTAAAGTTAATAAACACTCCTGACTATAAATCACAATTAGGCAGCAAAGTGTTGTGCACCAAATCAATACGATGCAAAAAAATGAGCAACATTGTAGTTCAGAATATGCATTCTTAAAAAAAATTGCTGTCTACCCTTTGAAGGCTTCTTCCTCCACTCATTTCAACCAGAATAAACAATTTCTCAGGTAGGCTAATCGTAAATTCTGGCATCAGAAAGAAATTAAATATGATTGATACATCTTAGAATATAAATATCCATGTATAAATAGTGTAACTACCACCACTGTATATTTTCTGCTGTACAGAAAGAAGAATGCAGTTTTACAAGTAATTTTGAAGAGGGATGGGATGGCAATGAAGAGAATACAAACAAGGGCCTGGTGGCTCAGCAGACTAATAGCATTGTGATTAACACCAGCTGTCTGCAATTACTTTAAGTTCGAATCTTGCCAGGCTCAAGGTTGACTCGGCCTTCCATCCTTTTTAAGGTAGGTAAATTGAGGACCTCGTTTGTGGCGGCAATAAGCTGACTTTGTATAAATATACAAAAGTATGAAGGCTATTGCTTAACGCATTGTAGGCCACCCTGAGTCTCCGGAGAAGGGCGGCATATAAATCAAATTAAAAACAACAACAACAACAATTATTGTAACTAATGGTATTTGGAAAGTGATAAATGAATAATCTAAAATTAAAAGATGAAAATAATGAGCCAATTTGAGTGAAGACAGCTAAACTTCTGGTTTTGAAGACTAAATTCGAAGGATATTATGAAGTGACACAATGAACTAAGGAGAAAAGATTATCTGAGGCCTAGAGGTGTGGGCAATCATTTTCAACATGTCTGCACCCTATGTGGGGGTTATATACAGCAAGTCCCAAAACACATTATAGGAGTAGGTAAAGATGAGAATTCATTTTTTCCCTCCCTGGATTGGTGCTAAGGGATACTAAAGACTACATCATTACCAGGAAATGCCCTACCACTTTTAGTTTACATGTAGTCCTCGACTTACACAACAGTTCATTTAGTGATAAAGTTCAAAGTTACAATGGCCTTGAAAAATGTGACTTAGAACCATTTTTCAATTACAACCTTAGCAGCATCTCCATGATCATGTGATCAAAATTCAGATGCTTGGCAACTGGTTCATATTTATCGCTGTTGTTGTGTCCCAAGGTCATGTGATCACCTTTTGCGACTTTCTAACAAGCAAAGTCAACGCGGAAGCCAGATTCACTTAACAACCAGCTTACTAACTTGATCAACTGCAGTGTTTCACTTAGCAACTGTGGCAAGAAAGGTCATAAAATTGAGCAAAACGCAGTTAACAAATGTCTCACTTAACAACAGAAATTTTGGGCTCAATTGTGGTTGTAAGTCGAGGACTACCTGTAACTATATATTTATTATCAAAATATGGTTTCAAAAATGACATGACAAAGATGAGTGGAAAGTAGATCTGGATGTCCTTCTCAGTAATATTTTCTGACTCCCTATTTAATAACAGGAGCAATAACATGATTTTTGCATCAGACCATATGAAGCCAGTTAAATAAGAAATGAGCATGCTATTCAAATCAAGATTTTGAGTAAAAATATTATCAAGTTGCAGTAACTTGCTTTCCAGGTATGCTTTCCAGAGCTGGTAAACCCTTTGCATTCGATTCCACAGAATGCTTTCAACCATGTAGAGTGCAATGACAGCACCTTTCTGCTTTATAAAGTAGGAAAAGACATTCTGCTTTAAAGATACAAACAGCTGTTGCATTTGTACCCCTGGGGGTTCTGAAGCATCTTTACATGGAATCAGATCCAAAGGATCACAGAGCTCCATTATTTCTTCCCCTTTTTCATATCTGTGCCAAGGGTTGAAATGGGAGAAGAAAAAAGGCTTTCCGCACCTTATCCACGGTGGCTCTAATCCTCATATCATCAGCTTTTTCCTCATAAAAAGCAAGAACTGATCATCACAAGAAATCTGTTTTCAATATAAATGAAGCTAGCCTGGGGTTTTTTGGGTTGTTTAGTAATCGTTCTATCCATTAATTTATCTATCCATGGATTTGGTATTGGTTAGCCATGCTATGTTAGCATGTTGGGTGCATTCTTATATTGCTTGCATCTCCACATTATACTTACCCATGATTTACTAAACAAACTAAAATAAGCAGGCTACACAGAACACACTGGATGCAAACTAGTGGGACTGATATTGTAGAAGGACATCTGATACACTCTGTAGTAACTGCCACTGAGCTTTTGGAAAAACATGGGAAAGCAATCTGAAATTGCATGTATGTACCCTCATAAGAGGATTTATTAAAACTGTTATTACTCAATACTATGTTATATGTAAAGGAAACTAAAAATAAGAATTAACCTACAAAAGATATAAGCTAGAATGACTGAAGTAAATTGGGCCAAGAAGAAAGTTCACATCTAGTCCATAGTGGGCTACAAAATAGTATGGCTTCATTCATAGATAAACTGTTCTTAAGCAGAATATATATTCAACAAAAATGTTTTACACCACAGGATAACATAGTTCTGATGCACACTTAATAAAGTCTACCATCCAGCTCTAGATCATAGGATCTGTATTTTTTTTATTTTACTGAGTATCAATTTGTTTTGAAGGACTAAACTGTAATCAATTGCTTTAGAGTGGCTGTGTTCACATGGTTTACTCATAGGAAAATGAATAATGGTTCTCTGAATAAATCTCATGCTCTGGATTGGCATGATATTCTAAAGTATATTCTGGATATCTTGCCAAGATTTACATTGTACAGTAAAATGCAACTGGCTAGCTCTGAGGTCAATGTATCTTGTAATCAGATACAATAACATTAACAAACATCCTTTGATCCAGAGACAATTAAAAGAAAATGACAGACAATCCATTTAGTGATCAATTGTTTAATATGAAATTGAGAATCATGACAACTATATGTGAAATTGTTCTACATCCAATAAAGTAACAAAAATTCTGTTTTTCCATGTTAACAGAAAAGCATTAGAACCTGGAAAGCATGGAAAAAATACCAGTCCTCAATTACATCTGTTCTTCTAACTTTCCTTAGGTGTCTTTAATACAGTACTTACAAATCAGTAGCAAATCTGAAATTATAAAGGAATAACTTTATAAGAGATATCATCATCACAACAAAGTAGTATTCTATTTGCCTTCAAGTATGCCTATGAACGCTCCTACCCTCACAAAAATAATACTGATCAGAACATGTGCTTTTCTGGTCCTTTCAGGATTGTTTACCATTATAGTTCAGCGATATTTGATTGGCCATAGCTTCCTCATTTTTTGACCTACAGCCATATCCCATACAAGTTGATTTTTATTCTTTATAAATATTTGCTTTAAAGCCAAATAAGTGATTTGAGGCAGGTATATTTTAAATTGAGTCAAAAGCACCATCTCACCCATTCATTCCTCTCCATTCTCCCCTCTCCCCAAATCTAAGTGCAAATACAGAAGTATTTTACAGAGAAATTTCATCTCTACTTTCATCCCAATGTATAGTAGCAGAAGATGGTATTACTTCATCAGTAATAAATGATAGTTTAGTTTTCCAGACAACTGTTTAAGTTTTGATCTTCTGTACCAGATATCCCTAACATTTTGTAAGCCAAAGGCCCACTTTATTAGATGTATGGAATGTAATTCTAAATTGGCACATTTGCAGTCCTGGGAAGAAGAAAAAAATGTTACTATATAGCAAAGACAGGGGAGAATATAATTCAAGAAACATTGGCATTGTGCTATATAAAAACTTATACGCAAGTTATTAATTTACTGCTGCCAAAATATTTACCAAACACACAATAGAAGCACACAAATGTAAATTAAAATAATGTAATAGCAATTTATTTGTGATTTGCTCATGCTATTAGTTCAAATCTTTTTCCAAGCCATAACATGGTTTTTGTAATTTAGCATGTTGTGTTAATCCAAGCACTATATTTTGTAAATAATGCTTCATATTGCTTAGCCTGATATATGTCAACCCAATTATAATATATTCAATAGTTCAGATAAATCAAACCATAGTTAGCACAATAGTTGTCAAGTTTACAACCCAATAACTTAGTACTGATCAGCCATTTAGCAATTGCAATTTTTGAATGTCACCATGGTTATTTTATATATTTTGTAATTTCATCTTGCATTTTGTTCTCCTGTTTTCTTTGATTAAATAAGCCTTTTTATCAACACCAAACATTTCTCACTGTTAAACTGGATTCTGGTCCACAAAAGAGTGTCTCTTTTTAAAGGTGCCATAAAACACACAGCTATTTCCCTGTTCGAGAAGCCAAAAAGTACAGGATAATGCCCTTTTTAAAACGCGTTTCCCCAAAGCCTGAGGTATACTTGCCTCAGAAACAAAGACCCTTTTGTTATATCGTTACAAGAAATCCACCAAATTTCACTGCATTGTTTTCAACTCTTCGATACCGTACAGAGACCGGTTTCATTGTTTATTTGTGTCAGTCTTTAGGGGAAAGGTGCGCAATTTTAAGATTACACCAACGGGAGATGCGACGGCAAAAAGTTTAGGGAAACCGCCCCCTCTCACACACACACACACACACACACCCGCTTTAAAGAAAGGATGAGAACTTAACTCCGATCTAAGTCAACGGAGCCAAGATCCTTATGAATGGGCCTCGGATCTTGGCCTGGAGCCAAAGGAAATGTATCCTTTTCAGTCCCACGACGTGGGAAACCAGCCTTCCCACAGACAAAGCTCTTCCACCGGCTACAGGGCTCCCCCGTGAGATCGGATCCAGCCGAAGGGCTTCCGCTTTTAACGCAGTTAAAAGATTTCGGTTCAGACCAGGGAGGCAATTTCGGTCCAAGCCTCCCTCGCCTGACAGCCCGACCTGGAGTCAAAGCTCGGCCGATTCCGACGTTAAACCCCTTTCTCCGGCCACGCTCTTTCTCCCAGGCGCTCCAAGATCCCTATCAAGAATCGCTACTCCGGATTTACAAAGGGAGGCCACGGCCGCTGGAAGGAAGGAAGCAAGGAAGTTTTGATGGACCGAAGCTATTCTGCTCCTTTGTAGTAAGGAAAGAGTCCCGAGTGACATGGCTTTCCTACCGCACAGGCCCCTCGCCCTCCCCCCGAAAGCCGCCGCTTACCTTTCACCGCCTCGGCGCCCAAATTGTCTTCCTTTCGGGCCGAACCACGGCAAAAAAAAAAAAAAACACACACCCTCTCCTCTCCCTTTTCGCCCGACGCTTCCGGCCCAGGCCTCGCCCCGCCTCCTCTGGACTCCCATAGGCGGGGCGTCTCCCGCTCCTTGTTTTCTTTGGCAAATCGCGCTTGTCCATCAAAGGAACCGCCTCGCCCCCTCGGCGGCGGACTATAGCGAGGGAGAGAAAGGGAGTTAGCGCGCATGCGTCGGAGGAGGACTTGCAGTGGCTTCAGCTTGTGCAAAGGCGTCGGTCGCGTTGAGGAAGCCGGAGGTTAATTTTTATTTGAGGTCGTTGAACCTAATTTGGTTGAGAAAATGTGAGGTTTTTTGCCAAGGAATTGCTTTTCCAGGGAATGAAAATATTGGATGGATGTGCACGCCAGGTTAAACTTTAACGCGATTTGTTTTGTGGTACTGTACGCCTTTGTAATTGAAGTTTGCATACGGTAGCTTGGTGCAGAAATCTAATGGTTATTTTATTTACGGACATTTCTCGAGGGTGATCATTAACCGGGGTTGCTTCACGCTTTTATTGAGGTTCAAGCTATTTTAAGATGGCTTAGCTGAAGAAGTGGTAGCCACCAAGAGTGCCATCAATTGAGAAGAAATGAGTACAGAGGTGGGTTTAGATCTTAATCGGCATTTGCTAGTGTTGGAAGAAATCTCCTAGGTTCTGCTCCAAGTGGGGAAAAAGACACTGGAAACATGGAGACTGCTTGGAAAGATGGTTTAATGGTGGACAGGATCACATGGCTTGAGTTCCTGAACAGAAAAGGGGCAGATACAGTAAATCCTCCGGGTTTTATGCTCTCTCTGGCTCTGCATTTCTTGGGGCCCCAAAAGAGTATCCTGATTGGTTGTCAGACTCCCAAGGGGTTGGGGTCTTAGCCTTGCTGTCTGATGGTCACATGTGGTGAGTTTCTGCTGCTATTGTGTAGAGGGCTAATCCTATCTTTGTTGGATCTTTGGCAATTCCTACTATGGCTCTGCCTGAAGGAGGTAGATCTTTGTTATGTAGAATAGACTGGCCCAAGCCTTAATGGCCCATTGACAAAGGGTGGGGGCAGGAAGATGGGAGCTGTTTAAAAACATGCTTATCCCAGGGAAATATAATATTCTGCCCTTTTTCATATTTCCTAAAATATTTCACTTCTCTAGAAAAGGGGTGGGTGCTAACTTCCTACACTAGTTTGTATGGTTGTTTTAAGGGTGTAAAACCATGCAGTGGATCCAGACTGTAGTAACAGCTGCTCCTCCCTCTCAGGAATTACACTTAATAGTTTTGTGGCTGTTACCATAATCCAGATTTTGTTGTTTTGTTTTGTAATAAACTCAGTTCTGGAATTGGAATGAAATATTTTGAGAAATATTAAAAAGGCAGAATATTATGTTTCCCTGGATGAGAAATGGAGAAGCATGTTTTAAAGTCGAAGCAGCTCCCATCTTCCTGCCCCCACCCTTTGTCAATGGGCCAGAGGCAGAAACTCAATCTTTGTCCATGGACCATCATCTGCAACACAATAGGACCCATCTAGCAACAGAAACTAACACAATAGGACCCATCTAGCAACAGAAACTAACACAATAGGACCCATCTAGCAACAGAAACTCAACACATGGCACCTGGGAAGATTATATCAGCCAGCAAGGCTAGCTAAGACCCCCACCCCCTGGGAGTCTGACAACCAATCAGGATACTCTTTCTGGGCCCCAGGAAGTTCAAAGCCAGAGAGGGCATAAAACCTGGGGACTCACTGCATCTCGCCCCTTTTCTGTTCAGGAACTCAAACCATGTGATCCTGTCCACCATTAAACCATCTTTCCAAGCAGTCTCTATGTTTCCAGTGTCTTTTTCCCCACTTGGAGCTGAACCCAGAAGGATATTTCGTCCTACAGAACCATGACATTTCAAGTAAGTTTTGTTATAGTTAAAACATTATATAAATATTTTCATTTGGAGGAAATGAAGGACATAGGAACTAATCCTTTAAATCTAATTTAGAACATTACTTTGCCACGCTATCAATGGCTGAGTTTGTATGTTACCCTAAGGCCTAAATAGTCAGTTTGGTTTAAATAATAAAGGCAAGATTCTTGCTCAGCCTGTAATTGTCATTTTGACATATTGCATTAAATAAAAAACAAGCATGCCATGAATAAATCTCTATTTACAAAAATCCCATGATAACCAGTAGTTTTATGCATAATTCACTCCTAGTGTTGCAGTTTTAAAGTCACCACAAAAACACTTAAGATAATACTAGTTTTGAATGTAATACATTGGCACCAATAACTGTCAGGAATATGGTTTTAATCTTCAATAGTCTCAAAACTACAGCTTTAATTGTATTCCCTGTGAAGCAGCATTTTTTTTGTGCAGCACTTTTTGGCAGCAGCCAAAAAATACAATCCTTGGCTGTAGAAACAGAGGTGTAGAATCAAAATCATGTGAAGTATTAGTGTTGCTTTATAAAGCCTTAGTAAGGCTGCATCTGGAATAGTGTATATCCAGTTTTGGTCACATTACAAAAGAGATGTTGAGACTTTGGAAAAAGTGCAAAGAAGAGCAAATAAGATGATTAAAGGCCTGGAGACTAAAACATATGAAGAACAGTTGCAGGATTTGAGTTTGGCTAGTTTAGAAAAAAGGATTGGGGGGGACATGATAGCAGAATTCCAGTATTTGAGAGGCTGCCACAAAGAGGGGGGTGGGTGTCTCAATTTATTTTCCAAAGCACCAGAGGGCAGGACAAGAAACAATGGATGGAAATTAACCAAGGAGAGAAGCAACCTGGAATTAAGGAGAAACTTCCTAACAGTGAAGACAATTAACCACTATAAGCAAATGCCTCCTCAGAAGTTTGTTTATACAATATATTTAATTTCAATTGTAAATTGAATCTTATCAGGAGCAATGTTGATGAACCATTTAGAATCAATTGTAATCCTGTAGAATTATAATTTGCAATGTCTGAGCTTCATTTTTACCCTATTATTAAAAAGTGTATTGTGTTTTTATTGAAAGTGAGTAAAAATTCAGTCCTTGTTGGAATCTATATATATAAAAGCGAAAACCACTCATGCATTAATCACGAAATCTCCAGAACCATAAAGCCTACAAACTTGAAATTTGCCACGTACGTTCCTCTTGGCTTCTAGGTGCTGAGAGGATTTTTCGAAAGGACCATCAGAGCATTAGTATTTCCTATATTATTAACACCCTCTGATGCTAAGGAGTTGTACTCCCCCTCCCCACCTGAAAAGAAATTTATTTATTTATTTATTTATTATATTTCTATACTGCCTTTCTCCCGTAGGACTCAAGGCGGTGTACAGTCAAGAAAAATATAGACACACAAACATCATAAAATTGTTAATTAAAATTATTACTTAGTTTGGTCAATTAAATTAAATCTGCTCCAAATGCAAGAGTTTTACTTTCACAGCAGCAAGCAGCTTTACTACAGAATAGTTGAGCTAAGCCACGCCGCCCAGCCTCCTTCCTGTCTCCTTGTTCACACAGCAAATACTGTGAGTTTCCAAACACCCCTCTACTCTCAGACAGGATGCTAGCCAGATGAATACTGATCGATGCTGCTGGCTGGGACATTCTACTTCCCCTCCCCTCTGTTCCAATTGCCAGATGCATTATATTAACACACACTGATACTATGGAGTTACACATTCTACATTAAGTTTCAGGCTGCAAGTGTCAATTTATCAAGCCTGAGCACAGTTTTGTAGCTAAGCATAGGTGTCCAGCTAGTTTATTTTAAAGCAGCGGTTCTCAACCTGGGGGTCGCGACCCCTTTGGGGGTCAAACGGCCATTTCACAGGGGTCGCCAAAGCCCTCTCTCGCCCCCCCCCACGCCTTCACTCACCCTCCCTCTCTGCTCTGTTGGATCGCCGGCCGTTCGCTTACCCCGCCCACTCCCAATCTATTGCTGCCTCCGCTGGCTAGAGGAAAAAAAACTGTTTAAGTTCTTGCCGTGGGGCTTCAAAGGGCCGCCCTAGAGCCAGTGGTGCAGCCGAACCCTTTGTTAAATTGCTGGCTTGCCCCGCCCCTCCGCACCACTATTTATTGCCAATAAATAATGGTGGGCGAGGGGCGGGGGAGCCAGCAATTTAACAAAGGGTTCGGTGTTTTTTTGTAATTTTATTGGCCCCGGGAGCTTCAGCAGAGGCTAATTAGCCCTTGCTTAGATCGGCTCCCGACCCCCAGCTGATTTGCTCTCAGCTGTTTTGCTCAGGGCTCTTTTGCTTGCTTGGAAAGAGTGCAGATTTTTTTCCCCCTAGCTATACTGAAAAACGAAAGAGAAAGTAAAGCAGCCTGTTGGCATTTCTTTTCTTTTTCCTCACCAAAAAAGGTAGGTGCAAACAACGGGAAATTTAGGGAAAAAGAGGAGATTTTAAAACACAAAAGAAAAAAAGCTCTATTTAACTAGGGAATTGTAATAATTGAGATACTATTAATTGTATATTGTGTTGAAAGCAGAAATGATTAAGTTGTGGTTTGGAGGAATATATGGGGGAAATTATTTAGTTTATTATTGGTAAATATAATTAATTGATTTGTAAGAAATTAGATTGCATGGAAATAATTGGAATATTCATGTTCATATTGATTAATATACAAAAAAGGTAGTTATATAACTAATAGATTTATATTAAAATGTTGAATTCATATTAAACAACTGTAATATTACATAATTAACCAATGTGAGGATGGATATAAAAATAGATGACAATGGGAAGGGGTATAATATAGAAGGGAAAAATTGAATTTAAGATTAGAGATGAGGATGAAGGGTAATATTGGTTTTTTATAAAAATAGATGAATAAATATGGCAAAAAGGAAATATAGAAATTGTAAATTTAATTGAAATGACTAAACACTGTTTAAATTTATGAACCGGCCAAATACTCTGTTCAAAGAAAATACATTGTATGTTTGTATGTGTGTTTCTAATTACTGCTATTTATTCATATTTATTCTCTTTTATTCTTTAAAGTTTAACAATTCAGTCTTTATCTTAATATCTTTATATTTGTTTGGGGTTGGCTTTATTCCCTTTCATCTTTTTTATTGTACAGCAATCTTTCTCCTCAAACCTACCACCTCTCTCCTTTCTTTCCTTCTTACTTTCTCTTCCCCCCAACCTCTTCTTCTCCTCCCTACTTCTTCCTTTCTCCTTCTCCTCCTCTCTTCCTCCCTCTCTTACTCTTCCTCCTACTCTAATTTCCCTTCCCTTCCTTCATCCCTCTCTATTGCTGTATCCTTTTATGCATATGGACTACTCAGAGGGCTGAAAAAGTTATTTCTGACTGGTCCTCGCACTTTTGACCAGTCTTCGAACTTACGACTGTCCTCACATTTTACATTTTTGCCCTATCTTGTCACCATGGTGAAGAGAAGCAGTTGTGAAATGAGTGACATGGTTGTTAAGAATGCTGCACGGGCATAAATGTGAGGATGGTCATAAATGTGAGGACCAGTCAAAAGTGCGAGGACCTGTCAGAAATGACTTTTTTCAGCCCTCTGAGTAGTCCCTATACACATAGCCATGGCCACCCGGTCACATGACCAGCTAGCCACGCCCACCCAGTCACATAACCTCCAACCCATGCCCACAAAATAAGCCACGCCCACAGAACCGGTAGTAAAATAATTTAGAACCCACCCCTGGTTGGGGGCCACCACAACATGAGGAACTGTATTAAAGGGTCGCAGCATTAGGAAGGTTGAGAACCACTGTTTTAAAGGTTTAGATATAATGTAGGTAAGCGGGTCCAGCTGGATGATCACTGAAAGGCCCTCTTTATTCATAGTATTTTAAGAAAGGAAATGTGCTTGTTTAAGGGAAGCCAATTATCCAATTGAAAGGCAGAGAATTCCTTTGAAGTAGAAACATTCACAAGAGGGGCCCCTCAGTTATCAGAGATAGAGATATTTGTTTGAAGGTTAAAACAGATCAAAGGATGACCACATGTAACATCAACAAGAGATAATTTGAATCTATGCTTCAGTAATTTACAAGAATTATGACTGTTGGCAAAGAAAATGTAAAATTTAATGTCAATTAAAAATAACATGTATATGATCATATGAACTGCTGAGTTAACAGAATCCTTTGTTTGATATTGTATAAAACTGGAATCTCATGTTCATTACCTTGCTCAGATTTTGAGGTAGCAATACCTATCTGAACCTTATTGCAATAATAAACTGACTCTGTCTGCCCTGAAGGGATGTCTCTTAATTCCTTCCTTCCATAACAGATATAGCAATGGAACAATTTAGCTGCAGTGACTTCAAATGTTTTACATTTGTAGATCAATTCTGCACATCAGGTTAGAGATATTTTGATCTAGTCCTGGTTATAGATCTGCTTGACTTCGATGATGCTGTCTTGTATAAACTGCTTAGTTCAGATTGTACCATATTTCAGTTGAATTAAATTTTATTATCATGTTCCATATCCTACATTTGTTTTGGGTTCCATTCATGAACTGGACTCTGACTTCCTGCAGCAGTTGCACAAGCCAAAATTCCTTTCTCTCCCAATGATTGTCTGGGTCTTGAACCTGCAAAGCAACATATCATTTTTCTCCCCATCATGCTTCACAGATGGAATGAAGTACTTTTGTTGGCAAGGTTTTTTTTAATGAAATATTTCTCGTCAATGCCAAATAATGTCCACTGTTGCTGTTGGTCTACAAAACATTGTTCTGATAGCTTGACATGGATGGAAATGTGTTTTTCGAAAATCATGTTTTCCTTCTTTGTTATTCTCTGAAGCATGAAGTTATCCTGTTGTGAAGTATTTTCCTTCTGGCGGGATCATGAACATTGGTGTCAGATAATGCAAGAGTGGCCTGTGTCAGAATTATGACTTTCAATATTGCGAAGAATAACAAGGGCATTCCATTTTCTCCACTGGAACACTAACTGATTTACTGTGGATCGCTGGAGGCCAAAACATTTTTATAACTCTTTCCAAACCTCAACTTTTTCTGAGATCCAGAAAATCCTCATTTGGGCATGATCTACTTCCATAAAGGTTGTGTTGTGAACAGCAGACTCTGATGATGGCAAGATACGTAGTTTAAAACAAACTCTGGAGGACCTTTCCACCCCCAAAGCTGTACTATACTGCCATCTCATTGATTTCAACATTTAACTCAACACACAATCTTAAGAAAGCTCATATTCTAAGGCAGGAGTGTCAAACTTGCAGCATCACATGACATATCGGGACTTTTCCCCTCTTTGCTAAACTGGGTGTGGGTGTGGCTAGTGTGTAACTGCCATGAGTTTGACAGCCCTGTCCTAAGGCTTCATGAGGTTTTTTCCCCAACAAAGATAATGAATGTTGATTCAATAAAGACTTGCTATTTATCCAAAGTTTATTACAGATTTAGATGAAACTTTGATCAGATTGCATGTGATGATACTGCAACATTGTTCTAAAAAAATTCACAAACCTTCTAATACCAGTATATAGGGTACATGACTGAGTTTGAGTTTAGCAGATAACTAGGGGTCAGGGCCAGTTAACTTAGATAAGAAAACTCCACAAAATAACGGGGATAAGTAGATGGCACCCCTTTTGGGGTGCTCCCGTGATTGTGTCCAGTAGTTTATTAGATATAGATTTTTAAAAGATTAAAACTAATATTATTAGGATCAGTTTGTAGCTTGGTCACGATCCAATACAATGTTGAGGTTTGACAAATGGGCAAAATCTGAGATTAGTCTATACCGCAATATGAGCACATCAACTAATCACTTATATTCCCTTCCTCCCATAACTGAAATAGAAGTATCGATATTATCTTAAAACCTGAGTAATCAAAATCCAGATCAAATATATACATTTTTAATATTGGAAATATTTACACGATGAAACTTTTATAGGATCCCATTAAGAACAAGTTTTCAGATGCAAGAATTCAGTAACATGGGATCACAGTTATACCTTCTGAGTATGTGATCTGTATTTCTTCAGGTAAAGAGATATCAGAAGAGTGATTTTTTTTTAAGACAATTTGTTGCTTCCTGGAAAGTGTTTGTCCTGCAATCAAGAAACCTATGGCATACAGTCTTGTGAGATTTTTAAAAATGCAGTTTACAGTACATTGTTATTTATACCACATTAGCATATGTATAAAACCCATAGAGTAAGATGGCAGGAAATGGTGCCCTCTACAAATCTGACAGACATTTTACAGTACAAAAAAGAATAAAGTCACAGCTGACTTGATGGCTTACGTAAAAGTTTTTTTTCCCATTGTTGAACACATTGTGATCTAACATTGTAAATTGTTCTGCTCAAATTACACCTTTATACCATTGCTTTCCACAAATATCCCAAACTGGCCTATTTCCAGTTTTAAATATTAAAAATTAAGATGTCATGTTTCTATTAGAAGGGCCAAAAGTAATTATAACTGTGTGGTATTTGTCCTAATTAAAACAATGATGACAACAAGAAAACTAAGTATGAGAGGTTGTGATATAGTTAAAATGAAAGTCCTGAGTTTATGCAAGTCCACCATTTGTTTTTTCTACAGGACAGGCCATCTAAAATATTACAAAGCCCAACAAGTGAACAAGTTCACATCCATGCAGGTGAAAATTGTCTTCCAGCAAAATGACTGCCCATCCATTTTTGGAATTTTAAAGTTTATTCTATTTTAAAAATGGAGGGAAAGAGACTGGTGCATTTACATAAAGTTCAATTATTTCCGTATGTAGTAAGTGGAGATGTTTTCTAAAACATGAGTGTCTTCAATATTTACAAGAAGCAGTCTAGAAGATGAAGGTCAGAGACTGTATACAGTAACTGCAGTTTATAAATCATACCTGTTACTTTATCTGGCGCGTGAAAACCACCAATGTAGGATTTGGAGAATTACAATCAAGGAAGCAGAGAAATGGAACAAAGATAGCCTCAATGAAACAGAGGATGAAAAAAATTCACATTTTCTACATTTAAAAAATACAGGTCTCACAAATGTCTCTGAGCACAGAGAAACTTCAAAGTTCTTCAGTAATGTGAAACAAAAATTGAAATGGAACCATAAAAGAAGTCTTTATTTTACCAGACCGATCTTTTTGGCTTCTGTTTCATATATTAATAACCTCCACATTTTGACTATAAAAACTTCTGCTTCTTCATCTAGCACCTGTAGGAGAAAGAGAAAATTTCCAATTTAGGGCATGATCATTGCAATTATTATTCCACATTCATTTTGTAAAACCAGCAATTTTGTCTTCTCATAAAGTGTTACAAGTTTATACTGGTAAATTCTTGCTTTTACTCACCATAGCAACATCATCCAGAATGCTTTGTGGTGAACTATGAGCCATAACCTAAAAAACAGATACATAGGTCTTAGCATTTTAAACAGTTTAAAAAATGGAAGCACATAAGACTTGGAAATGTTATCAGTATTAACAGATAAACTCAAGGTAACAAATTATCTTAAATCTTTTTCAAGTCTCACTTTTGATTTCAAATAAAATGTTTTTTCCAGATGCACTCAAGCAAATATGGCACTTATAAGTCTCCACACTGAATATGAGAGACAACATGCTAATTATGAAATGTAATTTTTAACAGGCATTTCAATTTTTATTAAGGCAGATGTTACAAATAGACACCATGTCATAAGCAATCTCAGAAGCAGCATACCATGGTTCTCAAAACACATGATCAATATAAAAGTGCTATACAGGTCCATCAACAGATTTCTCATCTAAAGCCACCAATTAAAACACCAAAAGGTGACTGATTGATTTCCTCCAGTAAAATTTCAATAAATTTTATAACACAGAATAGTAGAGGTGTGAAAAATGGAGTATCCAAACATTAGTCAGCCATTATACAGTGATTCTTAAAAGCTTGTGAATCCATTTGAATTTTCAAAATTTCTGAATAAATATGACCTAAAATGTGATCAGTTATCCAAACAGATTCTAAAATTAGAAAATCCAGTTAAAACAAATGAATCAAGAACATTATCTGGTTCATTTATTGAAGAAACTAATTCAAAGCTATCAATCTGTGCGTAGCAAATGTATACAAATCTTTAGGATTATCAGGATGAAAAATTCATTTGAAGGGGTACTTAAGAGTCAAATATTTCAATAAAAGGAATGAAAATTAGTATAAATATAGGAGGCCCTGCCTTATTTAAAAAAGGGAATTCTGAGTATTAACTACAAAAGTCTGATCTTCACAACATAGGTATGTGGAAGTGTGCCATGGCTTGAACAAAGGAGATTTCTGAGGATCTCTGAAGAACAGATGTTGCTGTTCGGTAAACTGGAAAAGGTTGCAAAACTATTTCCAAAATGTTTGGATTCCACCAGTCTACTGCAGGCAAATCATGTAAAAATAGATGCTGCATCTTTATTATCCTCCCCAGGAGTGCTACACCATCTAGGAGCAAGACATGTAATACTAGGAGGTCTCAAAGAACTTCAGGATTACAACAAAAGATTTAAAGGTCTCTTGCCTTGGTGAATGTCAGTGTTTATGAGACTACCATCAGGAAAATGGTGAACAACAATGGTGTGTATGGCAGGATTGCAAGGAAAAAGCCACTACTCCTTAAAGGAACATTGCTGCCTGTCTACAATTTGTAAAAGACCACATGGATAAGCCAGAAAATTATTAGAAGAATGTTCCATGAACGGATGAGATAAAAATACAACTATTTGGCTTGAATGAAAAGTGTTCAGAAGACAGTTAATGTTTTTGAATGGCCAAGTCAAAGTCCTGACCGTAATACTATATAAATTGTGTAGAAGGACCTGAAGTGGGCAGTTCATGGAAAAAAGCTGTCCAATATCCCTGGATTGAAACTGTTCTATAAATAGAAATAGGCTAAAATTCCTTCAAACTGAAGTACAGGATAGATTAATGGTTATAAAAATATTTAGTTGCGGTTATTGCAACTAAGAGGCACACCAATTACTGAAACCAAGATTCACATAATTTTGCCACATGTAGTTTCGGATTATTTTTTCAATAAATAAATTAATATATTGCATTTTTTACTCATTTATTTAACTAGGTTCTCTTTTAGGACTTATGTGAACAACAGGTCACAGTTTAGATTACATTTTTTTTAGAAATATTGAAAATTCAAATAGATTCACATACTTTTAAACACCACTGTACATACCAGAGGTGTGCACAAAATAGAGATACTTTGTTTCTAATCAGAACATGTTCTACTGAACCATTTGTTTCAGCTTTCAGGTAAAACAAAATCCAAACATGGCAAATAGAGTAAAATTAGTGTGCAACACACACACACACACCTCTTTTGAGAAGTTGCTACTGCAGCATAGAACACTGGCCTACCAATCTCTAATCTTGCCAGAGCCTTTCTTTCTTTCCTCCGTTTACAAAGGTGTAGAAGACTGTTGGCCATATTCCAGAATATACTCTCCATTTACTTCAAAACAATAAAACTCAACAGACTTGGCTCTGGCCCACATGCCAAGCTGAAATCCTACTCTAGAACAGCCACTCACAATCTGATGCCTTCCAAATGTATTGGATGACAACTCTCGTCATCTCCAGTCACTCTAGTTATACTTTCAGATTTGACCTTAAATACACACATTAGGCGCCAAATTGACAACTACTGCTATAAAGAGCTTCTTAGAATTTTTTTCAGTGCACAGCAATTCTCAGTAAAGGTAAACCACCATGATGGATCCAAAGATATTCTTGACTTTTACTTCCGACATTGGAACAATCAGTCTCAGTAGATCCATAATTTTAATTCTTGCTATAATATTTATTATTAGTACTCTTGTGCATAACCTCAGTAGCATTTGATACCAATACCAAGTAATTTTAGATATGCATTACCAACATGTCTAAAACAACTAGGCTGAGCATTTATATGTTTGCATACTAATATCTTTTGTGCATTGGAGAAGACATAATTGCCTATATTTACAGAACTCGTTTCCTTTTTCTGTCTCTTTTTTTTTGCAGTGAACTTTTCAATTGCTACCAAGATCCAATTTTTTGCAAACAATAAATGCAAACACGTAGGCTTTGAGGTTGCAGAGTCCATCCTTTGCGCAATGCAGGAATCCAAATTAAAGTATCCACAATAGACTGTCCAGCATCTATCTGACCACCTTCAGTGAAAGGAAACTCACAACTCTTCTGGATAATTTATTTATCTGTCAAGCTATTTTTACCATTTGATATGGTATTTGCATGTTTTAGGCAAGCTGGCCAGTCAAACAGACTATCCTGGAAGCTGCAGAAGAGAGACTGTGATCAGTACCAATCTTGCCCTTCCCTCTCTTCCCACTCCTGCCATCACAGATGCTCTTGGTTTTGTCCCTCTTTCCTCTTCTGCTTCTGCCTGCAGAGCTCCATTTTGGTCAACCCAAAACAGGCATGCTTTAGTTCAGTACAGATTAACTGAGAACAGCCATTCTGTACACAGAAGATTCATATACAGAAACACACAACTTTACATGTATAGAAAAGTAAGCTTACCTTTGAGCAAACAAAATCAACTAATGTAGCTTCTTCTTCACCAATATATTCTATTATTTTCTTGTTGATCCATGGTCTAATTCGCCTTTCCATTAATGTCTAGAATAAATACAGGTTTTTTTAAAATATATTTTTCTGTACCACTACGAGTTACTTTTATCCTTTTTTGAGAGTCATACATACACTAGTAGACTTTTAAATGGAATAAGATATTCAAATAGGAGTGCAATCTTTAATTTAAACTTTAAATTAAAATGTATTCCCCCCCCCACCCCCGTCAAGGTGTCTGCCCTCTGAAATGGTTCCTCAGAGATCTGAATGGCTCACTACTTAAAACCTAATCATTCTCCCAGGCTTGAGAAAGATTGAGAATGGAACCCCTGTTGGATGGAATTTTTTTTTTGTTTATATGTCTATCTTCAAGCCACTTAGTATTTTTCTCTTTTTTATATTGTTCTACTTTTAAATTGTATTTATTAAACATATTATATGCCACTGTAATAAAAATGAGTCAGTCACTCACATAGAAAAAAAAAGCTGTATTTAAAAGACTCACACAGATATCAAGTCATCAGGAGGTATCCAACTGTTGACAGTGCTTCTGTTTGTATATTGTGAAACCCTGATTTACTGCATCTTGGTGCAACAGATCCAAGATTCATAAGATTATATTTACTATGATTCATATCATTTCTAGGTAACATCATGTGCACTGAAGATGTTACCTAGTTTGGGTAATGAAATGTCTGCAATAAAACAGCTAAGCTCAGAGAGGACCCCTAATTTTATACCCTGTACTCATGAAATAGAGAGTATAACCTTCCCTTGGTGACATCAGATGTTTGAGAGATACTGGCCCAAATGAGAGACGACAAACTCTTGTAATGAGCTTTTTGAATATTATATTAATGGGGAGGGAGATTTTGGTCAAAATACTCACTGAATCCACAATAGACCAGTCAAGAGGATAAGCAAATAGCTCTGGTTTGGCTGTAGGAATTTTCTCAATCAAACTCTTAATGTGTTTGCGCTTCTCTTCAGTGTTTACGCTGCCTTTGGAGGAACTTTTGTCTTCATCGCCATAATCTAGAGGCACCAGTTTCCTTTTTCGGGGCATGTCATCACTGTCTTCATCTTCAAATTTATTGAAGACACTGTCAACGGTGAGTTTTTTTCTTTTCACAGCGTTAGGCTGGTTGGGACTATTGCAGGCACCTATAGTAACATAAAGGAAAATATTTATCTCTCACGTAATACAAATTCCTCTCAGGTTTTTGTCAGAACCGAGGTAAAGATGGCATAATTAAAAACAAAAGGACATGGATAATTTTTTTACAAAGGAGAGGAGAAGCAGAATTCATGAAGAAGCCTGTTACGGTAACACTTAAGTGAAGCTTGATATTTTTCTGTTTTCTTCCCATTTTTAGGAACATGCCAAGCTGCAAAACCAAAAAACTTACCCAATTTGAGACTCAGTCCTATTTTAGGCCTGTATTCCTCTGGCTGCTGCTGATCAGGAGAGTTTTCATGTGGGATGATGATGCCACAGGGAGATTCATCCCCAGGAGTATTGGGAGTTGCGTTGCCACTTGCTGATGAAACAGATGGAGCTGAACTGATGGGTCGCAGTGTTGGCTTAAGGCAGGGTTTTTGTTCTGGCTCCTCCTCCTCTTCTTCAGGTTCTTCCCGCTTCTCCTCTTTTTCTTGCTTCTCCTCCTCCTCTTCCTCAGATTCTGGTTCCTGTTTGGTTTGCGGCTGCCGACGTCTTTCAGCTTCTTGTTCCATCTATGGAATATAAACACAAGAGAATGATTAAAAAAAGCAACAGGAAGTCTGTAGAAAGGGCCTTTTCCTTTACCAGTTATAATGGAAATGAAGAAGAAGCTGATCTGTTAACATCAGCACCATAGTTTCTCTATTTTCTCAGTCTCCCCTATTGTGATACATTTTAGAGAAATTGAGTAGCCATTATTATTATTATTAACCAAAGGGTGAAAGTCACTGCCACCCTTCAAAAAAAATTATCTCAAGCCAAGGCTTGAATCAAAAATCAGAATAGCAGTGAACCCAAATCAGTATAGCAGTGATTCAAGTATATGCTCCTTCCCACCACGAATGCAGAGGACATGGACTACACTTAAGGCAACTTCTCCACCAAAAAAAGTCATCAAATTAATTACTGGAGGCTGAAAAGCTAAAGCTAGAAATAAAATCAAGGATTGGAAATGTTATAGAGCCTCAATGTATGAAATGAAACAGAAATAGGGCATTGGTCCTACCTGAGACGCACCTTCTCGTTGGGTGGAGACAGCTAATAAAGTTATGATAAGAAATCTCAATGTTACACTATTACAATGTTTTCTTTTCTTTTTGTTTATTTATATTTCTTATTTTTAAATCACGTATCTCCCTCAGACACACTGTAATTTTACTATTACTACATTACACAATATTCAATATGTACTGATGATGTTACCTAGTTTGGGTAATGAAACATCTGCAAGAAAACAACCAAGCTCAGAGAACACCAAGGACCCTTCCCCCATCTCAACCCTGAGCTACAAATATTCTCTTTTATCAACTTCAATATTAACAGCAAATATCTTGTTCAACATTGTAGACGACAACACTAAACACAGAGCTATACATGAACTGCAGACAACTTCAAATGGATTAACCATATAAAACATATAAATCAAATTGAAAAAAAAACATGACAAAGATGGAAAAGTTCTATTCAGTCAGCAAAAGGAAAACCTGGTGTTGACTAGAGGTACTCATATCATGAACTCCTTGCAAAATAGTAACTTACAACAATTAAATGAGAAGGATAAGACCCCCCCCCCCCAAAAGATATGCAGACTTGGCAGAAATATACGGAGAATAGGTTCAGAAAGATTTCAAAATTGCTGAGACAGGTAGCCCCAATTTAATAATCCTAGTTGGGACTGGCAACTCTACTGCTAAGAAGTCACTAAGTGGAAAGTCACATGACCGTGACTATGCATTATGGGTGGAAAGAGATTACTCAATTTCATGCTTTCAGCTTTTGTTTGCCTCCTGTCTGCGGAGATTCTCAGTCATCCAGGCCAGAGTTGTCTCAAAGGTGCTTTTTCAAAAGGCAACTGGACTGGTTTTTCCTTGAGGAAGAACAACAAAACGTTTCATTTTTATAGATAATCTCCTTTGTTTGTTCCTTTCCTGCTGCCAGTATAATCACATTGCTATTGACGGGTACAAGAGCAAATGGCTTACTCTCTTGAACTCCTTTCCCCGGCAATCTCTCTGCTCTGCTGAGGGGATGGGGAGGGTCAGCTTGAATGGTCTAATTCTATAGAGCACTTTAAAAACCAACCTACCATTTTCTGCATCCCAATAAGCATGAAGTATATATACAGTATACTGACATACTATCGTCTACAAATACATGGAATCCAATATGTATTCATTCAAAAAACTTCCTTACCCTTTGTAACTCTGCATCAGGATCTGGATGTCCTTCTGCAAGAAGACGTTGTCTGATTTCTTCTAATTCTTCTTTTTCTCTCTTTCGATCCCGTTCATCCGCTTCCATTTCCTTTTCCCTGTCCCGCAATCGCTTCTGCAGAGCACTTCCCCTGAAACATACAGCACATTCATTTTGATTTAGAAATTCACGCAATCCCAAGCACCTTCATTAATATTTGTCAAAAGAAGAATGAATCCAACTCTATTCAGAATCTGGATTGAGTGTGCTGTTTGATCAGGCCAAAAAGTCTACTTATTTGAACTTTCTGTGCCCTGGTTTATATAGTTTATGGAAGTGTACCAATTCATTATATTTTATTCCACATAATGTAGTCAAATGTTGGCTTAGTGCAAAATATGAATCTAATGACTGACATATAGGGATGAAGCAGAAAATTTCACAAGTGGAACTTTGGGGAGACAGCAAAAGTTATTTAACCATCTCTGATTTTGAAGGCAGTGTATAGCTGTGAAGACATTGATGCCGAATCTTTCATTATGAATTTTCATCTTTAATTTCTACAGGTAGTTCTCGAGTTATGATGGCAATTGTGGCTGAAATTTCTGTTGCTAAGCTATATGGTCTCTGCCAGTCTTGCTGCCCTGCACTCGCTGGCCCCCCTCATCCTCACCACCCTGTGCTCTTGCCTTTAGCTGACTTTCACTCTCTTCTTCCTGCTGTGGCTGAGGCAGAAGGCTTTCAAAAAGATAAGAGACAAATATGTCCTCAGGAAGAATGACCATGGGAGTGCTGAGATGTATAGAACTCCAAGGACTAATCATAACGATTTCAGCTCTATCATAACTTTGAAGAGTCTTTGAATGAATAAGTCAAGATCTACCTTTACCTGTAATTTTGAAGGAATTATTTCTCTCTACAGATAGTCCAGTTGAAGTTACAATTAACTTAAATAAACATCTCCAAAGTTATGATCCCCCCCCCAACTGTGGTCACATTAATGACTGCAGTGACTCACTTTATGACCATTGTAAAAATTGTCAAAAAATCAAATTTGGTCACATAGTGCCTTGATTTACAACTGCAATAACTTACAACTAAAATTCCAGCTTCAATCATTACACTAAAATCCGTTAAGATTATACTGACAGCAAATTAAACAATTACCATATTTTTCGGAGTATAAGACGCACTCCCCCTCCCCAAAAGAGGGTGAAAATTTGAGTGCGTCTTATACACCGAATGTAGCCCTGCCCACCCACTAGCCCCCACCCTTTGGCCTCTGCCTCCCAGCAATTTACCTTCTTGTAGCAAACAGCCCGTTTCAGCTTCAGTACAGCCTGATTAGCACAAGCAGTTGACTGTCGGTTGGATCGGCCTCTCGACCCTCAGCTGTTTCAGGCTGCAGGGATTGCCATTGCTGCGCGGACCTCCGCTGTTTGCTGCAAGGAGGAAAATTGCTGGGAGGCAGATTTTTTATTTCTTGTGCTAATCAGGATGTGCTGAAAATGAAACTAAAGCAGGCTGTTTGCTGCAAGGGAGCAAATTGCTGGGAGGCAGAGGCAGACTTTATTTTCTTGTTTTCCTCCCCAAAAAAGGTAGGTGCATCTTATAGTCCGGAGCGTCTTATACTCCGAAAAATATGGTATACCTTTTAAAAAAGGCTGAACAGAATCAAGAGAAACAAACACATTTAAAGATTACGTTATAAATTTAATTATTAAATAATAGATACATTCATTTTCAAACAAAACAGCAAAACCTACAGTATGTCAGGAACAATTCACCGTTAGTTCCCTTGATTTACCAATAAAAATTAATGAGAATAGTAGTCCTCATTAACTTACCTGTAATATTTGGGATCATCCCTGTCATCATCATAATCTTCTAGAAATTCTTTTAGACGTTTAGCTTCTTTTGCCTATGAAAAGTGAATACATTATTTCCTTAGTACCTGATTATTTCTAGTTATTGATGTACATACAATGAAATCATCTTTTGATGGACAAATTCAAAGGCAGAGTCCATCATAGAGGAAAGGCTATTGAGTTGGAAAGTAGGGTATTGTGGAATTTTACACATTTGGATAATATCATTATGCATGTGGTGTAAATTTACTGTATGGCAAGTCCTTTGCATTATATTCTGGTAAATCAAGGTTCCATCATATAATTGACTTTTAGAATCCTGTGTTTTTAAAACTTGCCCATTTTGGGGAGAAAAAGAATCTAAAAGGTTATTAAATATAATCCCATAAGCCATCATTTGCTGCTATACAAAATATCTAGGAGCATACCTATGTTTACTTCCATATTTCTTTAGCCATCAAAACCTTAATCTTCAAAGATCAAGACAAAAATATTTCTATGGCTAGCTATATTTCCTTTTTTTAAAAAGAATGTAAGTAGATTTCTCCAAAACTATGGGAGAAACTATAACAAAACTGATTAGTACAAGAGCAATTACAATTGGATAACCTTAAACTTCTATTTTCCCATTTTGATTAAGTAAAGACTTAAGTTCATTTTAATTCTTAATAATCATGTGAATCTCCTTTCTGCAGTTTGCTTTTTTCCTCTGTTTTGCCTGAAAATTAGTTTTCTTAATCCACTGAACAATCTGCTTTATTTTGATAATGCACATTTGTATGGTAATGATATGCATATAAATATAGTTATGCTACTAATTAGCTGCTCAGCTAAGAGGAAAGCTTTTAAATGTTAAAGTGCAATGCTAGGCATGCTTATTTAGAAACATCACAGAATTCAAATGTGGTTTTCTTTCTATTAAGTGTGCTTATTTGTATCCTGACCTTATTATTTTTACAAATAACTCAAGGTGTAAACATATTCAACACACCTTCCTCCTCCTATTTTCCTCACAACAAAAATGCTGAGGAGAGTGACTAGCCCAAGGTCACTCAGCTGGCTTTCATGGCTAACGTGGAACTAGAACTCACTCTCTCCCAGTTGCCACCCTGATGCCCTAATGACTAGACCAAATTGGTTCTAAAAAATAAAAATAAAAATTACTTTTTTGTGGATCAAAATGTTAAATTCCACAAAAAATCACCATCTACATCTATAGTCTCATGTTACTATATTTATGGTAACATAAATTATTTCACATGATATTTAGAAAAAATATTATTTTAGATGTCTACTAAAAATAAAGAGGAATACTACACATTTTTCTTAGGATAAAGTCAAAGATACAACACAGTAAGAAGGATTCTGCAGAACATCTTTTCAAGTTTTAAATTAACCATGAGGGACAGCAAGCATGAGGAAAATATGCAGGTAGAAGCTATCTCTAGATAATACTTTCAATCTTAAACTGATCATATAGAAAACCTTTTTTGGACTAATCAGATTATATGCAGTCACTACAAAAGATGACAAAGGGATAAACTGCCTTCCTCAGCCTGGCATTCTTCATCTGTGTAACACAATAGCTGGATTATAACCAGCCTTTATATGCAATGATTATTCTGGCTGCAGTTAATGGGAACTCTTATCCAACATATCTAGAAAGCATTAAATTGGGAAAGGATAGATTAAAGCAATACTCAGATGCAAACTAAAATGATCCACATTCTTTTGTTCTCTAGAAAGTTGTTCCCTGGAAAGGGTCAATTTAAGTGTACTAGGGAAGATTTGTTTGTTTCCTATGAAGCAATGGGAAATACTCTACATGTCCTAAAGTATAAAGGTTCCTAAAATTGCCCACAATTTTGAATAAACTGATATTTGTGAGCCTTTTCCAAAGCTCATATCGTAAAGCCTAAATAAACATATGCACATACTGATGCTCAAGTAAAACTTTCAATTCCACGTATATGGAAAAACTCCCACTTTATTTATGATATTGCTGCTTTAGACAAATAAAACATTCACTATAATATTTTCATATCCAGAAGAGAAATTCTGTGTTTTAATATCTAATAAGAACACTGGTATTGTAATAAATCGCTTACCATCTCCCGTCTTCTTTCTTCTTCCCTCTCAGCTTCTTTTTCATATTCTCTAGCTTTCTTCCGTTCTCTGATTTCCCAATTTTTAAGACGCTGAAACCACACAGCTTTTTCATTATTTCACCATTAACACAGGAATTGAAAAATAGTTCCATATTTCATTTTGGAAACAGCAAGATTATCCATAATTAATTTAAACCAAATAATTATATATCAGCCTCAGCTTTGTATTCCAGGAGAAAAAGAACATACAAATTGTTACAAGAATATTGTCAGCATATGAAGGAAATATGCAGAGATTCATTCAAGGGAAATGATATTTGATGATGTCTAATATATAGGTCTGAATATAAATATTTAATATTTATCTTAGACTTCATTCTTAAGTGGAGTTTCCTCACTGAAAAAGAGCATTACCCTGGAAAACAGGTATCATGAGATATGGTATATTCTGCAACCCCTCCTTCCATTTGAATTAGGAACCTTTCAGCAATTCTTGTAAATACCTCTTGATAAGCTGCTTCCTTTTCCCGCAGTTTCCTTTCCAGTTTGCGCCGTTCGTAGGCATCTTCTTCATCTTCTTCTCTATCTCTTTTCTTGTCCTTTTCTCGTTCCCGCTCCCGTTCTCTTTCCCTCTCCCGCTCTCTTTCCCGTTCCCTCTCCCGTTCTCTTTCCCGTTCTCTCTCTCTGTCTCTGCTTTTCTCTCTGTAGAAAACACAGCAACAAAGGAATACTTGGGCCTGATTAAATAGTTTACACAACCCCCCCCCCCAAAGTAGCACTAAATGTCATATTTAATGACTTAGAAAGTCCTGTAACCAATAAGAAACTCAAACTTCTATTAAACCCATCTATACATACCACAGGATCACTCAAACTGTAGAAGTTTCACTTTTTAGAGTTAGTATTTGCATGGAAATATTTAGGTTAAATAAGAGGTTCAAGTGTGAATTCACAGAGAAAACTGTTGAGTAGAGACATACTAACTGAACAGTTTTACATTCTCTCTCAGGTATAAGTTTGGAGGCTTCAGTCTATGAATATCCCAGTCAACCAGCACATTGGACATTTGTCTCTGCATGGACTTAGGGATGAATGAAATGGCCAGGCTAAAAGCCAATTAAGAGGAAGTTCCCAAATTGTGTCACCAATCAACCTTGAATTGGAAAGAAAATTGAATCAAAGGGGGACACAGATGGGAGACATGTCAGACTACTAGGAACAGATCATCAGAAATATTAGAAGAAAAAAGATTTAAGGAAATTTAGGGGGAAATAGCTGTAAACATGGGAAGCAGTGCGGGTTGGAACAGTAAAGCCATAAGTCAATTTAGAATCTAAAGAAGCTACAGAGTGCAACTATGTGAACCCAATTACTAGAGTTTGTAAACTATGCTTTACAACAAAGATTCAGAGCCTAAAGGTCCAAGTTGAAGCCTACAAAGAGCTGTTACGGTAATTTTTAATATGACAGGTGTAGAAACTTATTAAATACATAACAGACAATAACCCAATTAGCTATATTTTAATTAAGTGTAAGATATAACTTAACTAAATCAAATTATGTTTTGTACACCTATACTATTTTTGGAATATATCTATAGGATATCTTTGAAGGCCTAGTTTAGCTCTTTACTTGGAAAAAGCTGTGGAAGAACATCTAGTCCATATTTGAAACACGGATTAGAGAGCCACGGTGGCACAGTGGTTAGACTGCAGTACTGCAGGCTACTTTTGCTGATCACCGGCTGCCAGCAGTTTGGCAGATTGAATCTCACTAGGCTCAAGGCTGACTCAGCCTTCCATCCTTCCAAGGTTGGTAAAATGAGGACCTAGATTGTGGGGGCAATATGCTGACTCTGTAAACCGCTTCGAGAGGGCTGTAAAGCACTATTAAGTGGTATATAAGTCTAAGTCCTATTGCTATTTGTACATTTCTGGCTATTTTGATTCTGTCTTGCATATTACTTCATATTTGACTATATATTATGGAAAGCTGGAAAACCTTGAAAGGGAGATAGTAATAGATCTTCCATTTAATTGGAAAGAAAAGTCTAGATGATGAGAGAGAGATCGCAACTCTACACCTAATATCTTTCTTTTAAAGTGAATGTTTTCTATCATGATTTCACCCCTTTAATTTGCATTCTGTTTGATTCTCTTTCCCTACTCAAAGTGGTAGGATTCCCCATCCACTCTCCTCTTTAAAGAAATTAGGGATTAACCAGGATCTCCATTATTTCTTTTCCACTTTTCAAAAAGGTAGACATTGGGCAAATCAACTTTGAACAATAAGTATATACAAATCTGCTGAAATACCATTCCCACAGAAAAATAAACAGTTCTACATTGTATGGCTTTATCGATTAACTCTGTGATGGTACCAAAGAGATAAGGTGTCAAAAGTGGGACTCAAGTCACTATACTTTATACATAATCTGCTATTATTTATTTATTAAATTTGTTTTCTGGTCATTTCATCACAAGGTGACTCTGGGTAGCTTACCGTGCTAAAAACAATAAAACTATGCCATTTACTGTATACATTTAGAATATTTGACTTAAAAAAGAAACATTACCAAATTATTAAGTCATTATTATATTGCAAAATTTACCTAGATCTGCTCCGATCTTTATTCCGGTCTGAGCTTCTTTCACGGTCTCTGTCTCGATCTCTTTCCCTGTCCCGGTCTCTGTCTTTAGTGCGATCCCGATCTCTATCCCGTTCCCGCTCCCGCTCCTTCTCCTTCTCTCGTTCACGTTCCCTCTCCCTCTCTCTTTCACGCTCCCTTCTTTCTCTTTCTCGTTCGCGTTCCCTTTCTCTTTCACGCCGTTCTTTTTCAATTTCTTGTCTTTCTTTCTCTTTTTTGCCTTTTTCCTCCTCCAATTTCTAGAAACCAAAAGGATTTTCCAAGTTAGTTTGTAGCTAGATTCGGAAGCCCCACCCCACAATACCAAAATCTGGTAACAAGAATATAAAGATCACTGATAATTCAAGACTTATATAGTTTGCTTTCAATTCATATGGATGAAAACAAAGTTTTGCATTCATAAGATAGTTTTCGTGCAAGTTATTTACCTAGCAGGCGAGCAATCTCCAACCTTGAATAGAAAAGCAATGCTTGTCTCCTCCGTACTGATTATTACATGAATGCATTGCCTATAATAGTTCAGAGAATGAAAAATACTTTGACCCTAAACAAGATTACATTTTTATGTAGCAAAATTCATCCAATTCACATAGACAATTTAGTGATATTAACAGAAGCTTAATAGCTGATTATATCACATCTAGTCAAATTAAGTTTATTCTCTCTAAACTTGGAGAATAAAGCAATTTCTAATTTCATAGTGAGTATATGACTGTATGGTTCCAAACATCTTTACAATCACAATATTTGTACTGTGTTTTTTAAAAAATCACTGATATGATTCTCATTCAAAGGTTCTGCAGGAAGGAAAAGGTTGGAAATCACAACGAGATTTAAAAGATTGTATGTTACTGAATTTCTATAAAAGTACATTTCTTTATTGAAAAAGTCATCACTGCTACTAAAACACCCATGACGACAACAGAAAAATTAAATCTCATTAATAGATAAATCCATCCTTGGAAGCAATTGGTGTGGGTTAACTTACAGATGCTGTGCTAGGACATGGACCGCCAACACTGGATTAACCTTGCCTACAAGCTATATTTCTGGGAGGAAGAGCAAGTACATGGTTCACAAGTAAACCAAAAAAAAAAAACATAAGCCAATTATCAGCCTGATGGATGCCAGAACTTTATGGGGATGATTCTTCCTTGTGCAAGTGTTGTGCCTAGAGGGATGCCATAGAGCAGGGATGCCAAACTGGCAGCCCACGGGCTGGATGCTTCACGCACACCCCAGCTCTGTGAATGGGGAAAACGTCGTGAAAAGCCACGTAACGGCAACGTGACACTGCGAGTTTGACACCAGTACCATAGAGCATAACAGTATCCTTTTCCTACTTGTTCTCTCCTTGGTACACACATTTAACGTACAAGCTATTTTCAGAATGGAAGGCTTGCATATAGCTCTCATATCTCCATCCAGTCTGCTCTCAACACTTGGTAAAGGAAATATTCAATTTGTATTCTCTGAACAACTGAAGAAAATGGATGGGAAGGTAAGAGGAATATATAAATTTCCCATTCTGAGGAATGGCCTGACTCAAGAGTAATTGAACTTTACTATTCCTTCTGGAGAGCCCTCTGTACAGGGACCCAGCACTAGTATAAGGAAGGATCACACCCTATGTGTAACTGATGCATTTTAAATAATGGGAAGAGCAAATTCATTCCTTTTGGCATCAATTTTACCATCAGCAAAGTACCATATAAATTAGGACAGCAAAATGTGCACATATTTCTCTCTTTCAACAAATAATTTAAGACAATTTGAAAAACAATCTTACCTGTCAGATAGTGTTCTGGGGCACGCTCATGGACCAGAGAACCCAAACAAGATCATAGTAATATAACTAAGAAACAAGAGATCAATATATCTAACCATGATGCTAAATAGTATTTAACATAAAATGCTGGCAAAATGGTGTTAGATACATTGAACTCACAAAGGAAAGGATATTTAAGAATGATAGAAAACAGCCATTGTAAGAAGGGAAAGATGAAAGTGCACAACATGTGGGAACATTACAATCTAATTTCTAAATGAAGTGCTCTCATATAATTTCATTAATTAGGGCATATTTATATATGCTGTATTATAGAACTTACCTCCAATTTTGTATACTTTTACAGAAAAGTTTAGATACTGGAATGGGCAATACTTACTTTATTTTTAGCTGTTCCAATATTTTAGATTATTTTAGTTGTTCCAATAAAATGCTATTGGTTATGCTGCTGGTCGTAATAAAAATCATCACCAAAATTTATCTGAACTTAAGATGCTCTTAAGAAAAAGAGCAACTTTAAATGACGGCCTTTAAGATGCCAGATAGTAAATCAACAGAGTTATTTCATACAAATTTGAATAGGCTGCTTCCATGTAAACAAAAAAAATAAGGGGGCAAAAATGAAATGGAGAGAGAATTAAAGATATGCTGAAGTAATGAGTAAAGAGTATAGACAGAACAATAATAAAATCTTACCTTAAGTTCTCTTCAGACTCATCTGTGCTGTAAATGGACGCCCCCTGCAATGCTGACACCCTAACAGTCTGATTATTATTTTGTAAACTCTAACCAAAAAACATGCAAAGGTTCACTGCGCTCGCTAGCCAGCCCCTTTTTAATCATCCCACCCAATATATAAAATAGCCATTTTATATTAGAATGAATTTCATTTATTTCAAAAAGTAAATTAAAAATATTTTCCAATAAGATAAATCACAGGCAATAAATATGCCCAATTGCTTCTGAAACAGGAAGCACATTTTGTTTTTGTTTTTGAACCACATCATTTAATTGCATTTTAGTTACTTGTTGGGGCTTGGAAATAAAACCATATTTCATTATGACCAGTTTCACACATCTTCGGAATACTTATCCTCAGGTTCTCATTCCCAAGTGGAATATTATGCATTGCCAACAACATATAACTATTTTGTACTTAAAAGTTAGAAATGCAAATAAGCATGACCTGTAACCAGAATGTACATTACCATTTTGTACCTTAATACCGCCGTTCAGTATTATTAGCAAACAGAGTTCTCATGTCAGGAGTGAACATATTTACTGGCATGGAGTAATCCAGCCTTTATGCAGAGTTATTATTCCATGAAAGCTAAACATCAAGATATACACTGCATGCATAGCTTGCACTTCTCCACCCTTGCACAACCCTCCCAACCAGAACACATTAATAAATTCACATTATCAGAAACTTCTCTAGGTGGGAATCCTGAGGTAGAATTTGCTGTGCAAACACATTTCCAAGCCAGTTACCCCTTTGCATATTTTTCTGAGGGGGCATCCATAAATAATAAAAAACAGAAGCTCATACTTACATCCTATTCCATGTTACTTTCCAAGCTGTGTTTTTCATCTTGCATTAGTCACCATATGATCTCTATCATAATGGTGGGGGTCAATGAATAGATTAGCTTTATGGGAATTTACAGTTCTTCCATGCATCTAAATTTTGGTAAAGTCTGATAAATAATACCTAATTTATTTCACCCCCATTCTCAATTCAGCTACTAAATTTAATCTTAAATTTAAACTAAGCAATAGGGCTTAGTAATAACGCGAGTATGAATTATGTTTTACAATTACCTGACTATTATGGGAATCAAAATGTGTTTCAAAGGGCAGCCCAATTTAGTTATTTGGTCTTATGTGTTATTTTAGCCACTTTGGGTTAATTTTAAAACAAGCAGAGTAGAAGGGTAATTTTTTTAAAAATGTATTTGTGTTAAGAGAGAAGATTGCAATGCAGTAAGTAATATGAAAAAAACTAACTAAAATATTAAACCACTGCAGTGAGAATGTTTAGGTACACATTATTCCTGCTATAAAGATGAACAAATGATATGTAATGTCCTTGCAAATTTTCTAAAGGGTGAGGGAATTGAAACTGGATTTTACAATAACCTAATTTTGCATAAGCTGCAAAAGAAGTATATTACCTTGTGTGTATCTCTGAATTTACTAATCTCTCGGGATATCAGGTCCCTTTTATCTTCTTCCATTTCTATAGCATTTATATCCTCCTGTAAAGGAAAAAAGAGGTGGGGGACAGAACAAGAAATAAAATATTAAAATCCATGCACAAAGGAATGGGAGAACCAAAAGAAAAACTGAAGGTTAGATGTTTTGTACCAGTCTTGTAAGAGATAAATAAAGGGCTTCTGCAGTACCAAACCTCACAGTCTGATGTTAAATGAATGAAAAAAAATTAGATGGACACGAGTCACAAATCTGGTAACTAGCAGTAAACATAGTCATTGTCAAAGCCTACAATGTAAACGAACCTTGGTGATGAGTGGATAAGGTATCAGTGGGGCCACTGGAAATCTGCGGAAAATCTGCGGAAAAATCCACGGAGATTTTTTTTTTAAAAAATAGATTGCACACTACTCTGGAAAAAAAACAATGTTCCGTATGTTGGTAGAACAAGCAATATTGTATTGCTGTGAATTTTGGTCTGACTCAGCAAAATTACGAAGAACCTCGCTAATTCTCCTTTTACTGATCTACTTTTCAGCAAAGGTTTATTGGGTGCCACCTCACCCAGTATTTCTCCATTTAAAATTGTAGGATACAATTTTAGTATTTTCAAACTAAAGAAATCTTGCAAGCTAAACTATGCTTGTTTACAAGTGGCCAGTGCCTTTTGCAATATTTTAAACTTGATTTTGTACTTTACTCGCTAATTCGCAAAATTTAATGATCTCAAGGGGGTTCCCAAGTTACTGCAAATTAGCGAGGTTCCCCACAACTGAAATCAAGAGTCAGATTTGATTTGCCATTTGTTTCCCCACACTTACATTATTCTCCCACATTATCCCTCATCTCATCTTTACAACCACAGAACCGGGCAAGGGAACCAAATATGACCATAAGCATTCAACAAAGGAGACAAAAGTGCCTCTAACCCAACTTTACATGGCACACACCTCAATTTCTTTTCTCCCCCAACACATAAAGACTTTAGTTCCACTTGCTAAGGGAGAAGGATGCACTTTCATCTTCTCAACAGGTGAAAAGAACAGAGCACACTTAAAGTTCAACTATGTAAGCAATGTGCAATTTGAAATAATCCTAATCTAAACATTAGGAAATTCAATATTCAATTAATGTAAAGTGGGCTAACAAGAAGTGATTTTTATTAACACTTATTTTTTCAGTACCATTATAAGAGTTGCTGTATATTCAGAAGATAATCCACCATGTGGATGAATTTTAGGGGAATGACATCTTTAAGGAACTAAAATAAACAAAAACTTCAGCACAAGGCTTACTCAGATTAATTGGAGGCTAAACATAAAAGGAAAGCAAAAGGAAATGCATAACAACTTTGATTGTTTTTTGGTACTGATTTTCAAACCCAATAGTTGTAAAAGAAAATTAAAGTTAGCAGGAGGGCTGCAAACTCAAGCCAAATCCCATCGGTTAACTCTAGTTGTGACTCAGTAACAGTCAAGCATGCAAGTATTTGCAAAGTACTTTCTCCCAAAGTGAATTTTATTTTTAGTCCACTTATGACTAGGTTTTTCCACAGAAGGTGGAATATGGCATTCTGTGCCATGTTAACACTTTAAAAATCTGGAAGTCAAATGGCTTAATTGCCAAATAATAACAAACCATTTTATAACAGCATAGCTTTTCCCCAAGAATAACAAACAGCTTCTCACTTATGTGCACAAACATAATCAAAACAGGACATCAAAGAAGGTACTTTGTGATTATGACATCAGTGTGAACCCCTATGGCCCAGAGCTTTTGGCCTTTTAAAATAACAAATGTTAATAGGCAGGACTTTTACGTTTAAGATGTCAAAACACCTCTCCACCATAAAGAACAATCATCAATGATTTCAATAAATGAATTTTGAAGGGATGAAAGGCTGAATCAAACCTGCAGCTCCAAGTCTGGGCATTCAACCCTTGTGTATACACACCTACATCATCCACAGGGTTTGACATTTAGAACTGATTTAATTTCAGTATGACACATGTAAGTGCTGCTAACATCAAGGCTTGTTGATTTGTGGTTTCATCAGATGCTTTGAGCTAATGTATGGCACAAGGTTTGGCCCTTATTATAAGGAGAGATGAAGTAAATCTGTTTGTGTCCAAAATCAAAACACATACGTCCTCCTTCTTTTCCTTTTTCTTCTTCCTGGGATGAGAATCAGACTCTTGAGAGGGGGCATTGAGCTCGCTGGAATATTCTCGAATTAACACTTCAATTGCCCCTTTAATTAGCTGGTCTCTTCTCTTTGCTTCTTCATCCAGGGCTTCATCATCATCGGCTGCAGATTCTGGCCTGGAGTTCTAAGAAACAATATAAACAATGTCATAATGGAAATGGCAAATAAACAAAACTTTTATATTTTTACCCTCTTACTTGCCCTAAACAGCTAAGGCAACATAATCATTATCATTACAGGTAGTCCTCGACTTACAACAGCTCATTTAGTGACCATTCAAAGTTTCAACGGCACTAAAAAAAGTGACATTACTCTTTTTCACACCTACAACCATTGTAGCATCCCCATGGTCTCATGATCAAAATTCAGATGTTTGGCAACTGGTTCATATTTACCACGGTTGCAGTGTCCTGGGGTCATGTGATCAGCTTTTGTGACCTTCTGACAAGCAGAGTCAATTGGGAATCCAGATTCACTTAACAACCATGTTACTAATTTAACAAATGCAATGATTCACTTAACAACTGTGGCAAGAAGGTGTAAAATGGGCAAACTCATTTAACAAATGTTTCACTTAGCAACATAAATTTTGAGCTCTACTCTGGTCGTAACTCAAGGACTATCTGTATTGCATCAAAACTATCAAGTAATGAACATGAATGAAACAATATCTATTCTACAAGGTTAGAATAGAAAACATTGATATATTATAAACCGGGCCGGGGGGGGGGTGAGGATAATATTTTGCTGGAATTACTAAAAACATAGTTATCATTCCCTTATCTATCAATCTCATGTGCTGGCTTTTCCTTTATGAAAGGAAAATCAGATGTAGGGCTCTTTATGGGATGGAGGTTGCTATCCCAAGGTTTTCCTGTGGAAAGGTAAATAAGTCATATACCCTTAGATGCCACTCAGTGGTCTTCGGTCAGAGAGGCAGGAAAAGCCAAAGAAGTTGTTGTTCATAACTGGGCATGAAAACCTAACATCCTTTTAGCTGCTTTGCCACACATCTTACAAAACCAGTCACAGATTCCTCACAATATTAAAACTGAGAAATTAATGCTGCACAACTACTCAGATGATCTTATTAACTTTGCAGCTTCAGAATTATGAAACAGATGGTGTTTTTTATCTTCCCTGCTCACAAAAAACATGCATACTGAAACTTTGCAAAAACTCCTTTAATTAAACTTGTGCCCTATAAAGTATACACTCTGTAAACAAGATTAAGTGGTACGCATTTGCATTTTTCCATGCGGCAAATAATATAATTTTAAGCTTCTCTGTATAGTGATAATCCAAGTTAATATAGGTAACTCTCGATTTACAACCATTCATTTAGTGACTCTTTGAAGTTACAATGGCACTGAAAAACATGACTTATGAGTGTTTTTCACACTTATGACCCCTGTAGTATCCCCATGGTCACATGATCAAAATTCGGACTCTTGGCAACTGGCTCATATATATGACGGTTTACATGATAAATTCTTAGAGCTTTAATTTTAAATCTATAAAACCTGATTTCCAAATAATGTGTAATCATAGCACATATTAATAAATTTGATGTTCTGTACATGTAATTTATTTATATTCTATTGTATATTGTCTCTAAACATTGCTAAATATAATTTCCAAGGAAGTTATATATTATAACATCTGGAACAAGTCCCCGTTCTTCCTTCACATTATTTTAGTTTTAAAACATTTAACACATTTCTAACATTTTGAATGAGATAGTTTATAACAATTACAAATATAAAAAATTAAGCAATTTAATTTTTTGAATAATTCGTCATAAACAGCCAGCACATGTTCATATTTCTAAAGATGACAATGCAACCCTGATTGCAATCCTAATAGCAAACAAAACCAGATTATGAAGATAAATGTATTTATTAAATTAATGTACATATTAATTTTAAATTTTATTTAAAATTTTATTGTGCCCCATTCAATATTCTTTAAATGCTATCTCAAATTCTTTAAAATAAACGGTAACAAATGATTGATGAACTTAAAAAATTATTGCTAAAACTTTTCTTTAGAGAGAAAACCAAAGGGACTCTCACCTTAAATTCCAAGACAGTTTATCCAGTCAAATGCCAGGTGAAGAAACAAAGAACAGAAAAAAGAAAATCTCACTAAGCAGCAGTAGCTAAGAAGCAAGGGAAGGAGGAGGGAAGGGATTACAACTGACAGAGAAGCTGTCATATTAAGAACAGCTTGAAAAGAACTAACAGAGGGTATTGGATAGGTGATATTAAAATAATTTTGCAAAGTGAAAGTGTTATTCAGAACTAATTTGATTAATTCTTCCAGTTTTCAACTGTATGCTATAACTCATAAAAACAAAAGGCTTAAAATCTTCCTGAAATATCAATTATTTTCCTTTTATTCAGGATTACATGAAATGCATGAGTTTTTAAAGATAACAGAAATGAAAATACAGGTTGTCCTCATTTAGCAACTGCAATTGGTTCTGGCAAATGGTTGCTAAGCAAAATGGTTGCCAAGCAAACCATTTGATTGAGAGAGAAAGATGCTGCGAAGATCTTTGGTTGCTGCTACCCTTTTAGATAAAGTTCTCTCATGGAGCTCTGCCAGTATTACTCTCCATCGTTTGTTCTTGTCAGGCACAAACATTTGGCTGTAAGTGCACATATTGGTCAGAAAATGATCTTTAAATTATAATTTATTACATAATTTGTGAATGGTCACTTAGCAAGGCAGTTGCTAAACAAGGACTTGCTCTATGAGCTTTCTTTGTTCTACAGCTCACAACTTCCAAACAGAAAATTTCTTAACTTCTTTGTCATAAAGGCACAAGCTCAAAATTATGGCTATTGTTCAGATTATCATTTTGTGCCTGGCTGATTGTGCTGGCCTGATACTTCATATGGATACAGTGCCTGGTAGTGAATGATAAACCTCCATGTATAAAACTAAATTCCTTAAACAAAGAATGTGATATCTTTTTCCTAAATACTAAAAGAATTATGTCAAAGCACTGCCATTTTTAATTCTATGGACAACAATCATATTCAAAATTGCATAAACATGGGAAGGTATTTGGCCTACAGCTTCCAAATGCAAATCCCTAACATACATTCACGTTGTAAGGTAAAAAATAAAATCTATAACATTTAGCAAATGTTAACAGAATTTATTATAACTCCTGATCATGAAAACTGGAAAACAAAGGAGTTCCATTGAGCTTAATCTACAAAAGAACCATAAACTCAACGCAACAGACTGAACAGAAACAAAGCAACAAAAGAGGTATAAGGAAAGTATGTCTATCAATTATTTTCTATTTTATATATTTCTTAATTTGTATACATACCCCATTGGATGCCCTCTTTTTTGCTTTCCATTCATCCAGCTGAGCCTTTGTTTTGGCATCAACTTTAACAAGTAGCTTCTTTTCTCCAATCTGGAGATCATGTAGCAATCTCAGTGCACGTAGTGTGGATTCGGGTTCTTTATATTCACAAAATCCAAAAGCTAGAAATAATTGAGAATTTAAATATAAATGTAGAAATCATACAGGCAAATGACTTTATTGACAATTACAGGACTGCTTTTCAATGCAAATTATTTTCTGTGTTATAAAGACCTCTATAAAGTACATTTTTAAATATTCAGAAAAAAGGTCTTGTCAATCCTATACATTCAAATGTTTTAAGTTAGGAGCATCTATTCTATGTTGCTGTCTCTTAAGTAAAAGCCCAAAATAGCTGATCAAATTCAATAATAAATTTCAAAATGACACAGTGATTTATGTTGTTGCAACATACTATAAAGATAGGAAATGGAGCAGCTGAAATATTGTCACCAATTTGATGGTACTAAGGAAAAACTACTGAAGATCACAGCATTGTGTAAATATAATTCCTTAAGCCAACTGCAATGATCAAATACGACCTCCTATCATCATTTTTCTTTTCACAACTATTGACAGTGAGGACTGAAAGCCCTCCCCTCTGCCTTTTCATCAATCTTTAACCTTCCCTGCTTCTTTCAAATTTTACATACTGTTTTCTATGCTTTTAATATTTTATTGTACATTGCCCAGAGGGTGATGGGCACTTCTTAAATATGGCAAATAAATAAAATAAATGAATATGAGAAAATTCACAAACCTTGTATGTTCATATATATATGAATGTCATCCATTCCTCAAGCTCAGCACAGACTGAGGGAAGGATGACAGGCAGGAACCCCCCCCCTTTCCTCCCGTTTGCCAAAAAGCCTCCATTCCGAACGCTGAAAGTTCGGAATGGAGGCGACGGTGCATTCATGGCATGTCCAGCTCACCAAATCTGGCCTGCTGGACCTCAAAAAAAGTAAGACCACCTCGAAAATAAGCCCAAGTGCTTATTTTCAAGTCTAAAAGAAAACAAGACTCGGTCTTATTTTTTGGAAAATGCACATACCTTGGAGTTTTCCAGATGCTCCTTGAACTCTCTTCCAACTCAAAACCAACCCACATTTCTGAAAAACATTGTTTAAAAAGGCATAAATGTTGGTGGACAATGGCTGAATATACATCATAAGAAGTATATTCAGTACATCTACTTCCCTAAATAGTTTTATTTTTAAGGAATGCCTTCTAGAATAATTCCTGTTAATGATTAATACATTTAATTATTATACAAAGAAGATAGAGGTCCCTGAATTATGGATTTGGATAGTTACTAAGAGTACCATGAACTGCAAAAATCAATCAATCCTGGTCCAAATAAAGACTTAATGCTCTTTCAAGACGGTCAGAAAGCAAAAACTTACATATTTTGGGAATATAGTGCATAGGCTGACGTAGGAAAAATGACTTTAATTGGCAAAGTAGAAAAATGACAGAAAGTGGATTGCAAGACTATTCTTGAAATAGCCACATCTGATTGCTAAAACATTTATCCACATGGTCACCGGAAAACAAGTATATTGACAACACTTAACAATTATCCACTCTATTAAGTATTTTCTTTGCAAAAATATTGCTACTTGTATCATCTAAATTCTGATTTCATAGACCATGCCTGAGCAATATTTCTAACCTCAATGAAGGACGTTTTGTTGGGTCCAGGGCCAGGCATGATGATGGCAGCAGTGGAATGGAAATTTATTTGGCTAATGCAGCAAGATAATATTGGGTATTCCACATATTTTGGACTGTAATTACTACTATCATTTATCAATGGCTGGGCAACAACTAGCATCCAAAATATTTGAAAGGCATTAAAGACCCCCACATCTACATGATACTTTGTGAGTGTATAGAAAATGAGAGGAACTATTCACTACCATATGAAGCTGAGATGAAAAATTCTGCACGGAAATGAAATGCCATAAGTTGCAAGTTTAAATCTTGGCCAATGGAGCATTTTAAATCAGTACACAAGTATAACAAAACAGATGTCAAAATATCGAATTACGATCTGCAGGACTAAGTTCTAATACTGTTATGTTACTTACAGCAAGAAGCTGTCGTATAAGCATGTCTGATGCCTTTTCAGATATGTTGCCTACAAAGACAGTGGTGGTGGGGCCACTGTTTTCATCATTTTCTTTGTTCTTTAGACCTGGATGTTCCTTTCTAACACCCATGTGTTTGCCAACCATTGACACTGTAGTTGGAACCAATACCTGAAAATAAAGAGATTCCTACTGTTAAATTTCAGAGGAAAAAGCCTTATCGTATCTTCATTAGAAGAAAAAGTCCAGAAATGTAGAAGAACTACATTATTTAACGTATCAACAACATGGTCAAATAACTTAAACATTACTGAAAACAAATGCTATATAAATCCTGAGTCACATTTACTTTGAAGATCAATATTAATTAATTTTGCCTGAATAGCTTTCTCTATAACAGAGATTTCATGCAATTTTTTTCAGGTGATTCTGCAAAAATCAACTTGCATACAAAATAATGCAAATGGGAACTTATATAGAAATTCAGAATGCTTCTATTTAAATTTATAATTTTTTAATAATCTACATATATTGCTTCAATTTAAAATGCCACCTGAGGAATAACTTTCCTTAAAATTTGGAAGTATTAATTAAAATAGAGATGGTCGTTTTTTGAAATTTGGCAGCGACTTTGTTAAAAGCTATTATTTTGGCTCCTTGGATTGCAACCAGTCATGTAATAGGTTCAGTATTTGCTTTTCCTCTCCATTTTGGGGATTTGAAATGTTTAGAGTAGCAAGGGGCCTGGTGGCTCACCAGACTAAAAGCATTGTGATTAACACCAGCTGTCTGCAATTACTGTAAGTTCGAATCTCAACAGGCTCAAGGTTGACTCAGCCTTCCATCCTTTCTATGGTAGGTAAAATGAGGACCCAGTTTGTGGGGGCAATAAGCTGACTTTGTATAAATATACAAAAGTATGAAGGCTATTGCTTAACGCATTGTAAGCCGCCCTGAGTCTCCGGAGAAGGGCGGCATATAAATCAAATAAAAAAAAAGTAGTGTAAGTTGATGCCTCTATTATGCACTTTTTGATACAAAGTTTTGCCACCAAATTTGGCCACAGGATTGGGGAGTGTTCCAACAGCCATAAAATTGCCCATCCCTGTGTTCAAACAACTGAATGATCTTTTAGAAATGGAGATCAGCGCAAATAAAATTTTCACTCTTTACAAGTGATTTTTCTTTTATTTTTGGAGCATGCCAATTAAGAAACTCCATTTCTTGCTCTTTATTGTAAAACTCTTTCCTTCTTGGCTTCAGCCATGATTATTGGGGCAATGGTAATGATCGTTCCAATTTAGGAATGATCTCAAGACATTTTTCAAACAATAATCAAAGTTAGATTTAGTTAGGTTTACCACAGAATAATTCTGGCAGCCTAAGATTGCGAGTTCATTTTGTTCACACATGCGTGCTATCTACGGTACACTACAGTGGGCGATCTAGCTTTGCACCAGCTGGCTAGCAGTTTTCAATATTTTTGTAATTGATTTCTATTAACTGCTATTATTAGTTAGACACTAATATTTTGAAAGATGACATAAAAGTAATCAAATCTTGCAATTATTTCCATAAAGTTTACACAAGTTGTATTTTATATTATGCTTACCGTTGGTGCAGGAGCCATAATACCCATTGGCACAGGAATCATTGGTGTCCCTGTGAAGAGAAATTGTGTTAACAGTTATCAAGAATCAACCCCAATTTTAAAATACCTGCTAAATAGAAATGCAAGAAAACTATATTTATAAAGATTATTTTCCTTATTAACTTACCCAATGCAGCTATATTTAGTTAATTGTGATTTTAAAGATTTATTATCAGTGATGGAAAAATGAGGCTAATTTGATGAGTTTCTGATGTAACTTACCAGGAGGTACAGGTGGAGGAAAACCTGGGAACTGTGGAGGTGGAATTCCAGGTGGAAGGGTTGGGATTCCCATCGGAGGACGGTTTAAGTGAGGTGGAAAAGACATTTTAAAAAGAACCTAAAAAAAAGCAGAGAACAATCAGATCCAGAACCATTAATCTTTTGAAATGTCCATTACTGAATATTTACAGAGAATTTTCTATGAAAGTTATCTCTATATTCCTCCTTTGAGGATACTAATGTGTGAAAAAATATTAATTTAGATAAGATAAACAGAAATAACAGCTCTTCTGGACTATTTACTACAAAATAAATAAGAGAATCCTAAGAAAGTAAATTCAGGGCTTTGCTATTTTACATGAATAACAACATTAATAAAATATATATATTAAAATAGCAGCTTGGATGAAGATATGCATTGCCTCAAATACTTATACTTTCAAATAGTTCATAATATTCCAGCGTATAGATGGGCCATCTGGAGCATAAATTATACCTCCAGATGCTCTCTATGAGGCCTGCTGAGTCTCCAGTTTCTGGAAATGAGTTTTACTTCACTGAATCTAGTACTGTAAGGCAGAGATGGAGTCACACCTCACTTGCAGAATACTGACAGAGGCTTTTCTCATCATAATTACCTCAAACTGACATCAAGGAAAAACATTTTTGCTCTCATGTTCACTTCTGACTCCTATCAAACAAACCATGATGGTAACAAAGGAATCTGATTTAATCTGAAACTCCACAATAAAGGGAGTGTTTAGTATATTATAGAATAAAATAACAAACAGAACTGAAATGTATCCTGAAAAAGATCTTCCCAATGTGCCAAAGATTAAATATAAAAAGATACCAAATAAAAGTGGGATCACTTGAACAGAACAACAAAGTACTTTGGAAATATAAAACAAAAGGAAATTAAAGCAACATATAACTTATTCCATTTAAAATTTACAAACTTCAGCCATCTAAAACTTCTTCTAATGTTCCTTATCATTTCAATAAAATATCCAGAGTAATTCCATTTGATAAAAGTTCATAAATGTTATTTTCAGCTCTCTTTAGGGTCTAATTCAGTGGCTCATTGGACAAAACTAGATACATCTTTACGCGACTGAAAAATAATACTTCTTTAAGCATTCTTATCAACTAATGTAGTTTTTGACTGTACTAGAAAATGTGTCTACCTGTTATAAAATCTCCTCAAATTTCTGTAAAAATGATTTATTCTAAATTATTTAGGGCCAGCAACCAATAATCATTTGTTTAATTTTATCAAACCTAATTGTATTGGTGTCAAAAAAGAATTTTATTATGATCCTTAGCTTGCTTCCTCTTTTAGAATGACATTATTCTATTACTGGGTTAAAACAATAGTTCCAGGCAGTTATACAGATGTTACAATTGTTTAAATAGGAAGGCACGCATATGTCTATATATACCATTGTGTAGCAATAGAATGTCTATTAAATTTAGTCAAATTGATTTAAATCATTTTCATTAAAATTGTATTTCTGATTGAACAGCACACATTTTAGAAATGTATTTAACCCATAATCATAAAAGCTGATTATGTTAGTTACTAGTTCAGTAGAGGTGTTTCAAAAGCTCTTAGAAAAATACCAAGATAACTTGTTAGTTTAAAATATTATCATTAGTTAACAAAATACAGTAGCCTAAAGATACAGGAGACAATCTTCTGTAATGCAGGTAGTCTTTGACGTACGACCACAAATGAGACAATTTCTGTTGTTAAGTGAGACATTGAGTTTTGCCTCATTTTATGACCTTTCTTGCCACAATTGTTCAGTGAATCACTGCAGTTGTTAACATGGTTAAATGAATTTGGCTTCCTCATTGACTTTGCTTGTCAGAAGGTACAAGAGGATCACATGCAGTGGTGGGTTGCTCCCAGTTCGGTCCAGTTCTTGCGAACTGGTAGTAATGGCGTCCAGCCACCCGGACGTGATCATGGACGATCTGCGCATGTGCTCCTGTTGCGAACTGGTAGTAAAGGTAAGTGGAACCCACCCCTGGTCACATGACCCTGGGACACTGCAATTGTCATAAATATAAAACAATTGCCAAGCATCTGATTTTTGATCTTGTGATCATGTAGATGCTGCAATGGTCATGTGAAAAATGGCCATAAGTCACTTTTATCAGTGCCATTGTAACTTCAAATGGTCACTAAATGAACTGTTATACATCAATGACTATCTGCAATCTTCTTCCAACTAGAATTTGGACATGATTCTTTAATAGGTCTTTTCTGTAGCAGCACTCCAGTTGTGAAACAGGCTCAATGGGTTCAAATCCCTGGTATCCACTCCCATATGACTTTCTGAAGCTAATAATATGTGCTCTATTTATTTATTTATATTTATTAAATTTATTTGTTGTCCATCTCGCTGCGAGGTAATTCAGGGTAACTGCCAATATTTTTCCAAAAATGTCTATCTTGAGATGATATTTTCTTTTTGCTGCTTTACAGAGCTGGAGTTTTTATTTATGCTATTTTCTGGATTATTGATTATTTGTTGCAATCTTATATTTAAGCACTCTTCTTGTAACCATGTTGCATGTGCAACTTCAAGGAGTTCTGTCAGGAGCAAGGGAATGAACTATGGTCACACTACTTCTAACGGCCTACTTAGCTTTATATATACTATGTTAGAAATGCCCTTCTACCTACCCATAGTGTACAGAGTTTACATTGTACATAATACAGTGAAATGGTGGAGGAAGAATGGAAATCACTCTCCTTCCTCCAGCATTTCCAATTGATTCCTGAACTGATTGCGCACTGTCTTTTGCATATTTAACATGGAAACATGGATTGGAGACAAAACAAACTGACATCCACCATTCTAGTTGACAACAAAGTCATAGAGCATCCACCCTTAGATGCTAGCCTACTATAATTCTATATAGATTGGACACACTGGAAATGAAAATTTTTCTCATATAATCAGCACAAAAAGTCAGCTGCCGGAAGTGGAAAGGAATCTGTTGTTGGTCTGCTGTGCATCAGTGCCAGTTGTACTAAAGATTCTTCTATATGGATTAGTGAAACAAATAGTCTTGTAGATGAGATATTGCATACTGTATAAATTTGCTGAATTTTTGACATGCTTTTACTTTCTAATAGGGGATGATAAAGAAGAGATTAATACTCTTTATTAAGGTGTTAAAAAAGCAGGTTAGTAAAACCTTATACAAGACAGAACCTTTTTTGTGCTCATTGACGAGAATTATTTATTGCTTGCTCAGATTTAAGTTTCTTTATGTAATCTGTTTTAAATGATTTTGTAGAATTGCAAAATAAATAAACAAAATAAAATATTCAATCAAAAAGTGCTTCATCTCTTCATTTTTATATTCAAAAGCAGATTAGATGAGGCTATAATTCTATATTTATTTGAAAGCATCTTTCACTTAATTTATTTTCACATAAAAAGTCATCTGAAGGCAGATTATTAAAATTCCAAAGTTTAAGAATAGAAAAATGAAAGCATATTAATTATTTTATGTGATTATAAGTGTCAGTTGTGGAACATGCTTTACACAGTCCTATTCTAGTTTTTCCAATTATGGTATTTCCAAAGCAAAGTTTCAAAAAGCAAATTTAAGTGGTTTTATGTTCAGAAATCAAGAATAATTTAAACAAGCAAAATATGATTGATAAAATGAAGATTAACCAATAACAAAGAGATACAGAACAATTTCTGATCCATGAAAGATTGCTGAGGGAATTAGCTTAATTCAGAAACAAAAGGGGTCATAAGTAAAGAAGAAAAGGCTGACTAAATAATATTTTAAAAAAATTAAAATTAGGAAATAAACAAAAGTTCTGCAAATGAAAATATGCAAAATGAAGAACATGCAGCAAAAAGAAAAACAGCAGAAAACAAAAGGAAAACGTTTAGGAGGGGAATCCTTCTTCCGACTGAGTAAAAAAAAAATGAAATCCAAACAACTGGGTGAAACCAGACACTGACCCACGACATAGTTATCAAAAAACTATATTACACAATATAGTTTAACGTAGCATTATGGTCTTACTAATGAGCAAAATACTTCTGAATAATTCAATTGATTCAGCTATATTCATCAGTTGTTCCACTCAGAATCTAACTGTTCCCAAGTAACAGTTAGTAACTATATGAGGAAATAACAGAAGTTAGTGTCAAGTGGCATTTTCAAGAACAGGTAGTACTTTATTAATAATCAATTGTTCTGGTTTACTTTGGTATAATGATAAAATCTATGAATATTTCTGCAAATTCTAAAATTAACACAGTATACATTTTTTTCCTTGAAATTATAAAACAGAATAGAGAAAAAGATAAAAGATATTTCAGGAATCACATGATTAGACATTATAGGTACTTTTATTTCCACATGGAGACCGCTTCTGAACTTCGTGCTTGATATGGAGAAGAATGAAACTCTGACTTTGGGTTTTACTGATTAGACTGATCTCTATAGAAATGGGTTGTTCATATTATTATGAAAAAGCAAAAAGTTGGGATTTGATGTTAATGCCTTATTTTACTGTAACAGAGTCGAAAGTCAATGCTTTTTATTTTTTTCTTACCTTTCCTCACGCCTCCTTCCTCTTTTCCTCCCCACTGCTTTCCTATTTACTTTGTATTTTACATTACTTTATAACTCAATAAAAATGTTAATGCAGAAAGAACATTATAAAAAAATATTATGACTTAAACAAAAACCAAGCGTATAAATACATAAAAAGTCATTCTTAAAATTTAAAACAAACATTATTAAAAATGAAAAACTGTATGGCAAAGTAATTATCAGCTATAGCCATTATAACAAATAAGTTTTCACTGATTCCCCTGGGAGAAAGCCTGGTAACAAAACCAGGTCTTGAGGGACCTCCTGAACATCAACAGGAATGGAGCCTCACCTCATTTTAGGACTGGGAGAATGCCTGCCTCCTGGTACCCATCAAGTGTAAATCCCTAGCAGACAGAACCCACAGTTTGCATTCTCTAACACTCAGAGGAACAGGCAGATGTAATAGGGGGGAGGCAGTCTCTTACATAACCTGGTCACACACCAGGAAGGGCTTTAAAGGATAATACCAGGACCTTAAATTGGACCCAGAGCAAAGTGGCAACATATGCAGCTTGTGGAACAGAGGTACAACATGTGATGTTCTGGAAACACATATTCTGCATTTGAAGCTTCCAGATACTCTTCCAGGGTAGGCCCATGTAGAGTGTGTTACTCTACAGTAGTCCAATGGGGAGACATGAGTGACTGTGGACAGAGCCTCCTGATCTAGGAACTGGTGCACAAGACTGTGCAAAGGCCCTTCTACTAGACACAACTGCCACCTTCTCTTCTTTAATTGATGGCATCTTGACTGAAGCAAGGAGAGAAAAGCAAGAGAAAGAAACACCACCAAGCACCTAAAACTTGAAATACAATAAAGCTGCTAACAGGCTATGGATAACCACATTTCAAAGCTAAACACAAAAGATGCACTTAAAGTCAACTTACCACCTGTCTTTCTGAGATTATCTCCTCATATCTTCTCATTACCTTACCATCTGTTTTTCTGAGATTACCTTCTCTTTTCTGGATTACAAATTTAATTCGTTTAGATTTCATTTCAAGTAAATATTTTGGGGCTTAGAGCACATTTTTAATACTATTTACAGGGCAATCCCCCTTAAAAAACAGTCAAGTTTGGCTTTAATGTCAGATAAGCAAATATAAAATTACAAATGTATTTAAAACCGTCCACAGAAGACGGCAGATCCATAAAAATAAAACGCATAGCCCTGTGGTGCTTTTCAGGGATGATTAATCGCTATTTAAAACGGTCGTGATTGATCCTACACCATGTGAGACTCGCACGGTTCTACAACACCTTCCATTTCAAGAAACGATGAAGGTGATTAAAAACGAGCCCTTTTAAATACCGTTTTCTAAATGAGCTGCTTCCTGAAAAAACAAAAAAACATTGCCGGACCCGCAAAAGCTCCTCTTAAGGAATCCTTTTGGAGTCTCTGAGATTATTAGTTTAAATTAAAAAAAAAAATCTTCGTAATTCGTTTATTGGTTTTCAAAAAAAATTTTTTTTAAAAAAACCCACCACCCTCGTGTTTAAAACGATCTTTCTACCTGCCGGCGGAGGGTTTGCTTCGCAATTATTCCCTCACACACGACAATTCAGCTCTCGATGCTGCGCTGGTCAAGCGCCGAGGTTACTGCATGCAAGCAAGCCAAGACGGAAGGATGGGCTTGGGGAGGGGGGGGGATGGATATCTATTCCGAACGGGCCCGGCTTTTAGGCCTCGACAGAGTGGCCTTCGGTATCGCCTTCGCCGCCCTCTACACCCCCTTTTCCCCCCCACCATGGAGCACGATGCTTTAAAAGGAGAAGGGAAGCATCCAAACCTTCTCTCCCCTCCCCCCCCCAAAGCGTCATAACCTTCCCTGAAAAGCTCCAAAAGGGCCACCTTCAGCCCGCCCCCCCCCCATTCCTGAAGCGACCCCCCCCCCGACACGGGTGCCCCAAGTCGCCCAAACCCCATCCCTCCTCGGTCCCGCCTCTTTATCCATAAGGATAAACTGCACGGGCATTGCCCCGCGCTCTCTCACCGAAAGCAGCGGCCGAAGACAAACAGGCCCAACAGCCTCCACTCTTCTCGACCCGGCAAAGGAAACTAGGCCGCAAACGCGCCACTCAGAGCCACAGGCGCCGTCGCGTTACGCGAGATGGTCACGTGAACAACCACCCCCGGCTCGGCTTTCTGCCAAAGACCGCCCAGCACCGCGTTCGTTTTGATCATGGAGAGGTAGATGAATAGTCCTAGAGGTATCTCGAGGAACGGGCACCTCTAGGAATTGTTTTGGGTCTGTGCATGTCTACGGTTCGCCGACTTCCGCCCTCTTTCCCGGCGCTGTTGTTGTTCCATTGGAAGAAGAGGAAATTTGGGGAAATGCTCTTGTTTTTTTTTGAGTTGGAACATTTCTCTCGGATTCAGCTTTAAAAGAATCTGTAAATGTTAACACATCTGAATTGGAAAAATCTTGACCAGCAATAAATACTGGCAAAGGGATACAGACATTTTTTAACAATATCTAGTGTTGGTGGTTTTTTTCAGACTAGATCTTACACTCCTAATTTTTAAAAGCATTAAATGCCGAGAGGGAAAGAGTTGTCATTTTCACTGTCTCGCAGTTGTTAGTTTTCCTCCCTCTATGTTCTACTCTTGAATCGGATTTTTGCCTTAAACAATTAGGACAAATGGCGAAAGATTGAAGGACAGTAAAATGATAACTGCGTTCCTGTGTTATTGTACAGGTAGTCCTCAACTTACAACAGTTCATTTACTGACAGTTCAAAGTTACAACGGCAATAAAAAAAGTGACATGACCGTTTTTCACAGTTTACAACCTTTCCAGCATCCCCATGATCATTTGATCAAAATTCAGATGCTTAGCAACTGGCTCACATTTATGAAGGTTGCAGGTCATATAATTTTTTGTAAATAAATAAATAAATAAATAATTGCAGTGATTCACTTAATGAATGTGGCAAGAAAGGTCATAAAATGGGGCAAAACTCATTTAAAAAATGTCTCAGTAACCGAAATTTGGGGCTCAATTGTGGTTGTAAATCGAGGATTACTTGTACTATATAAAGTTTGGAGAGTACAAAAGAATGGTGCAAGGATTTTGTCTCCTGTATTTGTTGTAGGGCATCAATATTCCTTAAAAGTAATTAGTGTGGAGTCCTATCTTGAGATCGGCTTAATTGCTACCATAGCAAGTGCTAATCTGCTGTATAGTTCATGACTCCTTTATTGTTGATAGTCAATTCTAAAAGATAGAAGCCAATCACCATTTTAATATCTACATTGCTGATTGTGGTAGCTATCCCTGTTATGATCAATTGATATTTAATTGCAATCCCATTTTTCCCTGTGGTCTTTGACATTCATTCCTAGATACTGAGATTATTAGCATTTTCAGTTAGTGGAGGAGTGTCATCTGCAGGGTGTTGATATTTTTTTCTACAATTTTAAAACCATGCTTATCTTCCAATCCAGCTTCCCTCAGTATATATTCAGTCTGTAGGTTAAACAAATAAGAAGCCTTGTCTCATTCCTTCACCATCCTGAACCTAATTTTGTGTTACCGTGTTCTGTCCAGACTTCATGTGATTGGATTTCACATTAGGAAAATTAGATATTCTGAGATTCCCTATTTCCTAAGGAGATTGCATTGTTTGACATGGCTGACTTACTGTAATATAGTGCCTTTCTATAGTCAATGAAGAACTAATGGACTTTTGGGAGGTATTAGTTGGCTTTCTCAGTTATGCCATTGTGTATTAGCTATAATGTCTTATGCTTCAGAATTTTCTGAAAACAGTCTGAACACTTTATCTCCAGTAAACAGTAATATGCTGTAAATGTTAAAGGCTCAGGTTTATTCAAATATTCTGCACAGTGTATATTCTATTTGGCCCATGCACTTTCTTACTTCTACCATCGTTTTCCCATTATTGTGAGCCCTGGGACTTTTCTCTATATGCTGTGCGATTCTGTTTTACTGCTTCTGAGGCGCTCTCTCCGTTTCCAAAGCAGCGAAGCTGCACGCAAAAATACTGCACTTCCCACAATGCAACCTTTCCTTCCTTTCTCCTTCCCATTTGACCACCTATCTTCCTGCCTTAAAAAAAAAATAACCCTGAAGTTCCCTGAGATCAGCTGATCAACAGTGACAACAAGGGGGAAAACAGGCGATCTTGGGACTGGCCCTTAATATCTACCGAGGCACCAGGTTCACACGCTGGGATCCAGATAGTTAAATCCTTTTATCGGGGAAAAAAGGGGATCTCTCTCTGCCCGCCGCCGGGTTTAGTAGTTAAAAAGAGGAGCCGGGGGAGGAGACAACGATTTGATTACTTCTTAGTCACTTGCAGGGAGGAAAAGGAGGAGGAGGAGGAAGAAGATGCCTATTGTTTTGTAAACAATAGATCAGGCTGCGTTCTTCTTCTGTACGGTTTGTTTTTGTCGTCTTATTTTACTTCGCTTCCTCTCGCTTATTCTTGTTTATACGGGGAGATTTAGCGCCTCACGAGAAATTAAATTTAGTTTACGATTATCTGGACGTGCTGCTTTCAAGTAACTCAATCGAACCGTGAGTTATATATTTTGTTATTTAGATTATCAGACAGGGATAAGTCAAGATCTTCCCATGGTAGCGTGTGAGTCACAAGAAAACACTGAACTAATGTGTTTTCTGTAACCACTCTTCCCCCTCCCCCCTTTCTTGGCCCGTTTAAAAGCAGCGTAAAGTTATTTTTATTGCTTTGTTTTAAGTAAGTAATTCATCACTATATGACATATTGTCTATTTGTAGGGCTTAAATATGTCCAACTTTGATGTGGTTTTCTTGGTGTGTGTTTATGAAAGATGCTATCATTGCTTGGAAGAGTACAGTCCAAAACACTTTTACTTAAGAGTAGGTGCCACACAATTTGATTGGATGGAAAGTAATTTATAATTATTTAAAACAAAAAACATGGGCCTCTCAGTTGAACAGTGTTTAATCCTATACTTGTTTGATAAAATCATCCTTATCAACATGGTAGGAAGATCCCCAAGTAGTTTTTAATCATATTTGAAGCTCAAATGGAGATTTTGTATATGACTATTTTAATCAAAGGTATCTTTTGTTATGCAAAGATTTTAAACATACCCATAACTGTTTTTCACTTTGAAGGAGGAATACATTATGTAAAAAAAGTAACAGGCTTTTTAATATTTCAAACTTTTATTGCACTTATGTATATGTGTATGTCTGTCTCTCTCTATATATTAAATCAATGTTTTCCCTTATGTTTTAGACATTACAAAGAAAAGACTTGGTTTACATTTTGGAGGCATATCAGATTGTTTTTCTTACATATATCCAAGTTTATTGTGACTTTAAGTGTGGAATTTTACAGCCCCCATCAGTCATTATGGGAATTTGTATTTACAGTTCTTAGGCCAAGTGGGATTTTTTTTTTAATGCATTTCATGAAAGCATCATAGAGGTGAAGAATCAAAACTGATACATATATCCCAGCTTTTATAGTTTCCTCTCTCTTAAGGCAAGAACTAATTTTAGTCCTTTGGCAAATCAATGTATGTATCTGATAAAAACCCCAGTTTTATAAAGTAATAATTTGTGGAAGATGAGTGCCCAACCTCCATCTGTAGATAAAGGACTGAATACCATACTTTTGTGTCAAGAAAGCTATGCTTGCAGTGGCACAGATGAAGCAATCTTTGAATGTGATGAATGTGGAAGCTTACAGTGCCAGCGTTGCGAAGAAGAACTGCATAGACAAGAAAGACTTCGAAATCATGAACGGACTCGAATCAAACCTGGCCATGTCCCATACTGTGACACCTGCAAACTTACAAGCGGCAGCATCCTGCAGAACAATATCATAAGCTCTAGACAAAGGGCAACAGTAAGGTGCCAAGCATGCAAAATAAACTTATGTTTAGAGTGTCAGAAGAGAACTCATGCTGGTGGAAACAAGAGGAAACACCCCATTACCGTATACCATAGTGGCAGACATCATGGGCAGCAAGAGGAGGAAGGAATGGATGAAGAGACCAAGAGGAAGAAGATGACAGAACATGTGGTAAGCTTCCTGCTGGTGGATGAAACAGAGGAGATTCAGGTAAGAATTGTTGTGTGCTTTGAAAATGAATAGAGATTGATAAGAATGTCTTATTTGGTTCAGGATGAAACTGTTTTGGATAAAATAAACTCAATTATCACTCTGAGTGTTTCCTTTCATATTCGTATCAGTTCATATTCAAGTAATACTCTCCTTTTGATTTGACAAGATACATGATAAATCAGACCTGGGCATTTTATGGCCATTGGGTCACATCCGGCCCTTTGGCCTGCATGGGTTGCTTTTATTTCGAAGATGACTGCTATCTTTTCTTATTATCTTCAAGGATCACACTAAGCCATAATATAATTGATTTGGCTTTAGCATAGCTTGATGAAAATTTAAGTAATATGGTTTATAATTTATGGCTTAGTACAGCATGTGTATCCAGACAATTGTGGCTTATTCAGTAAACTGTGGTTAGGCCAACCATTTCTTAATAATGTAATGTGAGTACCTTGTCAATGTGCTAAACCAAAATCAAAGAAATCAAATTATAGTTTAGCACAATTGATCAATTAAGTTAATGTTTGGACACTTACCAAAATGATTTTTTCTTCATGGGTTCCTATCCCATTTGCCTGAACAGAGCTTTTCTGCAGTGTTTCCATACACATAAAAAGATCAGGATAAATTGTACATAGGAACCAAATTGATTGATTTGTTCTGATGCTGTAGGAGGCAGAGGCATCCCCATTTATATTGCTGTTATTCTTTTGAGGTTATGGAGAAAACTTTTGGGCCTGATTTCTGGGAAACCAGCATTTTAATTCCAAAGTCCATAAGCAACTTTTGCAAAACTAAACTGTGTAATCATTTGTATCCAATGAGTACAGATTGAATGAGTCATGGTGAAACTTTTCAGTGGCATAAGCTGCTGTTTATTGAATGCCCAGCTTAAACCTTTGACCAATATCTTTAATAAGAACAATAATTTTGTTTTCCTGCCTTTAATTTGTAGCCTTCCTTAAAAACATGGTAACAAGCACCACAACCAATTAATTGTAATTTAATTGATCACCATGGCCAATTGACTACAATTTCAACACGTCTATAGGGTACCGGGTTGCAGAAAATGTAAATGTAATTAGACATTATTGCTGTTTTCTGAACATGTGAAGATCATGGCAAAAAATTATCCGTAATCGTATTATTCATCTCTCACCTATAGTAGCAATTTGTTGAATTGAGATGATGAACAAAGTAGGACAATACTATGTAAGCATTTAGCAAATATGCGACTTTAATGCTGCTGAAGTTTACTATTGTTAATGCCTTTATAAAACATTTAAACAATGTATAAAAAAGATTAAATTAGAAAAAGATCCTAAATTAAGAAAACACGATTAATCTGTTGTTTGTCTGGTTTTTTTCCTTCATTTCTGATTGGGCTGTACAGTATTTTAAGTTCAAGGGAAAATAGTGCTTCAGAGTACAACCAGACTGTACCAGACTACAACTTCTTAAGCAGCTATACATTGAAATGGTCCATTCTGTACTTTTCTGGCTAGCCACACTTTTCATGGCCACCATTTGAGGAATAATTAAGCCCTGCATGCAGCCATTTTGTGCTAGTATTCTCAAAATTCGATGTATCTATTTGTTCTGGCACAACATTTTTACTTTTAACAAGTGTTTGATATGAAGGAACACTAAAAGTGGCTCTGTCATGCACAGAATGAAGTTATACATTTAATTCTATCTCTGTTGGACTTTGTTATTTCATTTCATTCCACATGTAGACCTAGTATCCCTTTTCTGTACATTGCAAATTTTGCTTGGAAATGAATATGATGAAAAATATAAATTTAAGGGTTTGAGGTGAAGACTAAAATTGATCCTTTATATGTCTATTTAATTTAAAGGCATCCTTTAATAAGAATTGAACAAAATACCCACTCTTTGTTCTCCCAGGAATAAATTTTATAGTTAAGTATTGTAATCCAGGATCCTGTTGTTTAAATGCTGGCTGATTCAATTGAAAAATATTACAAGAGAAAATGATAGATCCCAAGAGCCAATTTGATCTAGTGATTAAGGCACCAAGCTAGAAACTGGGAGACTATGACTTCTAGTCTAACCTTAGGCACAAAGCCAGCCATTAACTCGTTCTCAGTCCTAGTAAGAAGGCAATGGCAAACTGAAAAAAAATTGCCCAGAAACTTGCAGGGAGACTTCCAGATACTTTCTAGGAGTCAGTACTGACTTGAAGGCATAAGAAAAAGAAACACCCATTAAAAAAACAAAATTATTTGTTGAACAAAAATGAATTTTCTTTTCAAGATGCATCGTTTTTTCCATTCATTTCTTCTTCAGTTTTATCCTTATAACAACAATATAAATTTATTTCAGTTGAGTAGGTGACTGATTTAGGTTTGCACCTTGGACCTAATTCTCTCTCAGGCTAATATACCAAGTATTGTAGAATTATTATGAGACATGAACCACTCTTTTATAGATTTGTGTGTGTGTTTTGTTTTGAGCAGTCTTTGAATGCCAAAGTTTTTGTATTTGTAATTTAACCATTGTCATGTTGCTTTGATTGTATATAATTCTACTCTAAAAGAGTCTGTAAGGTTTTTAGAGTCCTTTTAGGATTAAGACGACATACCACAAATTCAACTGGCTTAGCCTTTTGAGATTGGTAGATATCCCCACTTATTTGTGGACTGGTAGAATAAAGATATATAAATAGTAGCATTCTTGGAAGACGTTATTAAACTATGGGGGTCCCTTTGGTACAAGTCTGATCAACTCTGAGCATTGCAGAGTGGCAATTGGCGGCTTGATTAGAAGTTAGATTTAGGTAGTAGTAACAGTTCAGCAGTTACAATGTTCTCATAAAATCTTAATTTTTTTTTTCTTGTGTTGGAAGGTGGAAAACGAAGAAGAATTTATCAGGAAACTGAACTGCAAGCCTGACCAACATGTAAAGGTGGTGTCTATTTTTGGGAATACAGGGGATGGTAAATCTCATACCCTTAACCACACCTTCTTTTATGGGCGTGAAGTCTTTAAAACATCTCCAGCACAGGAGTCTTGTACAGTAGGTGTTTGGGCTGCCTATGACCCTGTTCATAAAATGGTAGTGATTGACACAGAGGGTCTTCTTGGTGCCATGGAGAATCTAAGTCAGAGGACCCGGCTGCTTCTGAAGGTGTTGGCTATTTCAGATCTCATCATCTACCGTACACATGCTGACAGGCTCCACAATGATCTCTTCAAATTTCTTGGAGATGCTTCGGAAGCATACCTGAAACACTTCACCAAAGAACTAAAAGCAACTACAGCCCGTTGTGGATTGGATGTTCCATTGTCCACTTTGGGTCCTGGAGTCATTATCTTTCATGAAACTGTGTACACACAGTTATTGGGTGCTGGTGAGTAGAATTCGGTGGAAATATGTTGTGCATTAGGGCTGCATGAAACTTGGACAGGATGCATTGATGTAGCATATCTTCAGATGAAGCACTCTTTTTCAGCAAAGTGCTGAATCAAAGTATTGCTCCCCCTTGGATTGAATTGATCATCCTGCTTGATATGGATGTTGAAATTGACTACTGTAAATATGATCTATCTATCTATCTATCTATCTATCTATCTATCTATCTATCTATCTAATCTTTCTCTCTCTCTCTCAACATATATCTGCCCATCTTTCAGGCAATTCTGAGCGGTTCCCGGTAAAATCATTTTAAAAACTGAAAGAAACACTCAAAATATAAAAGAATAAAAAGAAAAACCTGACATAAATACATGCAAACGCTTGGGAGAAAAAAAAGGAGATCTTTAAGACTTTTCGGAAGGGTAAAAGGGTGGAGGTCTGCTGAACTTCAGCGGGCAAAATGTTCCATAGGTCAGGAACTGCCATGGAAAAGGCATGCTTCCTAGCTCAAATTAGATGACAATATTTGGGGGAGGGAGCCAGGAGCCTGCCCACCCTATCTGACCTGTTAGGACAGGTAGATGTCTTTAGGGAAAGGCGGTCTCATAGATAGTTTCACACAGGGTTTTGAAGGTGATGAACTGTACCGTGAATTGTATCCATAAAAACACTGGAAGCCAGTGCAGCTCGCACAACAGAGACATTATATGGGTAAACTTAGGACACCCCAGAACTGCGTTCTGGACCAGTTGAAGTTTCCGGGTGGTCTTCAGGAGCGGTCCCAGGTAGAGTTACTGCAGTAACTCAAATGAGAGGGGACCAAGACATGGGTAACTATGAGTAAGGCCTCCAGATCCAGGAAAGGGTGCAATTGGTGCACCAGATTAATCTGTGCAGAACCCTTCCCACCAGTGATGGCTGCCACCTGCTCTCTGAGCAGGAGCACTGAGTCCACGAAGACTCCCAAATTCTTCTGGGAGGCTAGCTAGTGAGCTTCCTTGTACAATTGGTTGGCTGCTGTGAGAACAGACTGCTGGACTACATGGGCCAGGGATCCAATGTAGCCGGGTACTGTTTATGCTCTTAAGGGAGCATAAGATTTCCAGGTGAGAATAAGATGATTTAACCCTTAGAAGCTTAAATCATTTTTATCCCACTCTTAATTTTTAATGATTTGATTATGGCTCCTGTTTAGGTGCATGAGTCTGTCTGTAGTGCTTCTGATTATTTGAAGATGTGATTTAAACAGAAATGTGATTACACCAGACATCCATCTAGACATGGCATAAATGCATTGCACATATATTTTCTTTCTTGTATTTCCACAAATATAACAATAAATATAACAATCCTTAAAGGTCTAATATAACCCATTTGTTGCATAATTTTGGCTAGCCCATCGCTGTTATTTTACCCTGCTCTCCAGAAATATATCACAATCAGGATATGCCAAATATTTAAACATGCCAAAAATATTCAGAATTATGTGGTTCACCATCATGCTAACAATTGCATGTTAAATCCATTCAGATAATCCTACTGAGGTGCCTGAGAAATTAATTCAGGATCGATTCCGCAAACTTGGTCTCTTCCCTGAATCCTTCAGCTCAATCCATTACAAAGGGATAAGGACACAAAACCCGCCAACAGATTTTTCTAGTCTCAGGCATGCTATGGAGCAGCAGCTAGAAAATAATACCACTCGTTCCCCACGTCCTCCTGGAGTTATCTACAAAGCACTCAAAGTAAGTAGAATTTGCTCTATAGAAATAACTCCAGATTTATCATTGGGACAGCAATGCTAATGTTTTTTAGTTTGTATCCTGTGGGCAGGAGCCTACGTTCCAAAACTTACAGTTGTCCCATTTTAATTCATGGTATAATTTGATACAATTCTTGTTCAAATGATATGCCTAGCTTCTCATCCTGTTGCTAAGAGCCGAGGTGGCGCAGTGGTTAGAGTGCAGTACTGCAGCTATTTCATCTGACTGCTAGTTCAGCAGATCAGCGGATCAAATCTCACTGGCTCAAGGTTGACTCAGCCTTCCATCCTTCCGAGGTGGGTAAAATGAGGACCCAGATTGTTGGGGGCAATATGCTATTTAGTATACTGCCTTTGGTGTAAGCCGTCCAGAGTCATCGGAGAGTGGGCAGCATAGAAATATGACTAATAAAATAAATAAATAAATAAATAAAGCCCCGAATTTAAAAAGTAATCTAGAGCAACCGCATCTCAAGAATTGGCAAGCCCAAAATGGTACAGCTGCAGCAAGTGAGTCAAGCCACAGGAATAAAAAGAATCTGATCTTCCTCATCTGTCTAAGACTAGGTATAGGAAAAATGTACCAGAACCTTGACATATCAACAGTTAGTTCAGGACTCTTATTTGCTCTCTTCTCTTAAATAAATAAATGTTTGATTGTAACTTTTTGTTTTAACTTAGATGTAACTAAGCCACCCAGAGTTACCCTAGCCTAGAGTAAGATGGGTAGCAAATAATATTTATTTATTTATTAATAAATAAATACATGCATACATGCATACATGCATACATACTAAATAAACTGAGCTAGAAGAAACTTTGGTCTCATTGTGGAGCTAGTGAAGAGCCCATGCAGATTCAATTCTTTTTTTTTTTTTTTTGTCTGCTTTGGCAGAACTAGTTTTGATAATGTCTGTAATCTAAACACTCAGTGTCTCAGGCTGGGTGCCAGAGCACTATAAATACATAAGCAGTCAGAACTGAGCTATTGTAGTGCAATGGAAAGGTCCATATTGTTACCAGGGTAACTGACAGGACATGGTCTCTAGGCAACAACTCATTCGTTGGTTTGCCTTGATTTTCCTCAATTTCCTTAAGCGAGAAACTAGATTTTCATTGATAGATATCAAAGATGTGGTACCTAGAACAAACAGGCTAGAACCAAGGCTCTTCAGGGAGCAATATAAGATGTTGAGTTGCAGCAGAGAAATGTAGCGATACAAATCCTTCTGTACTTTATCATGTGGAGACGTTTTTGAAGTGCAGACTCCTTGAAAAGCTTCTTCACTAGAATTTTGTCTTCACGTTTCTCATGGAGTGGATTTTTCTTTTGTCCTTTCCTGCAGAAAGGAAATGAAATGTAGGTGATATAATCAGTGATTATTGTTTCCTCCCCTACAACTATTTGATAAATATGCATGATGCAAAGAAACATATCTGTTTATTCCATTAAAAAAGTAATACTAAACTACCTAGTATTATTTTACTACCCAAATCCTTTGTACTTTTGCAAACATAAACATGATTTAGGATAAGGGCTGTGCTCAGCCTTTTAAGATGTATTCGTTTAGGGTTTATTTCCAGATTAAAATGAATGAAAAAAAGTGACACTGGATAGATAGATAAATAAATAAAAATAACAATCCCTCAGGGAAATTTTCTCCTATAAGGTTTCCTTAAAAAAAGTTCCATCCTGGCTAAGAATTCCCAGAGGGTTACGAGATTAGTGGCTTCTTTATGCTTGCTTATGACGAGCTTCTGCAAAGTTCACATACTTTCTAAACTTTTGATTTTGCTGTTAATACATTTGTTTTGGGGAACAAGATTTTATTTTTTTACCCTATGCTTATATCTCAGTTGATGATTAACTTCTTCATTCACAACCATTGGGATGCTTCCTAAATATTTTTTTTTTTAAAAAATGCTCTGGGCTAAAAATGTATAATGGAAAACAGGGAAGGAATAACCGATTATTCTGCATGTGATGTTAAAAGACAGATAACAAAACAATAATGGAGAAACTAATAGGTTCTACATTAAGGCACAAGGTACGGTAGTTTGTTTGATACTTGCATAATGTGTGGTTTGAATCGAGTCACTTACGGTTCATTCATAAATCATTGTTAAACAACCAGGGATTTGTATGAGGGGTGAATCCAATCCTGAATTCCCAAGCAGAGGTGATATTCAGCAGGTTCTGACCAGTTCTGGAGAACTGGTAGCAGAAATTTTGAGTAGTTCGGAGAACTGGTAAATACTACCTCTGACTGGCCCTGGCCCCATCTATTCTCTAAGTCCCAGCTGATGGGGAGGAAATGGGGATTTTGCAGTAACCTTCTCCTGGAGTGGGGAGGAAATGGAGATTTTACAGTATCCTTCCCCTGCCACACCCACCAAGCTACGCCCACAGAACTGGTAGTAAAAAATTTTGAATTCCACCACTGTTCCCAAGTGCTTTATTTTTTCACCTCTTTCAGCAACTGTACACCTGAAATTCAGTTGTGCATTCAGAGGCGTTGATGACTATAAAAGAAAAAAAGGGAGAGAAGGAGTTTTGAGGGTCACAGGCTGTTGATCCCTCGACCTATATCTTTCCACAAACTGTTGTGTATTCAACATGCTTACCATTCTGTGCTTATTAATGATTTCTCTTTCTCTTGTTATCCAGGCATTAAGTGACAGGTTCTGTGGTGAAATTCCAGATGATCAGATGGCTCATAGTTCCTTTTTTCCAGATGAGTATTTTACCTGCTCCTCTGTATGTCTCAGCTGCGGGTGAGTAGATATGAAGGCCCATATTTGAATAAAGTTTATCTAGTCCTAGAAAATGTACTATATGTTGTAATGTTGGAGTGATTCTAAGAGTAGCAGGGCATCATTTGGTTTTATTGAAGAGTTTCTTCCAGTATATATTTCAGATTGTGTCTGCTACTAAACCAGTGAGGTGTGATTCATACACTTATGAACATTGGATGACTTTCAAATTGGATTTTTTATTTGCTTTGTTTGTTAAAATGTTGTATGTGACCTGACACATTCATTTTACATGACCTTGGTGCTATTTTAGATAATAATTAAGCTTTCACATTAAGAAGATAGGATATTGAATGTCATAAAAACGTAACAAATCTAAAGTGACTGTATTTGCTTTTGGATAACACTCAATAGATTAATCTAGAAGTGGAAGTTCCATTTGTTGCAATCTCATATTTCCAGTTTGAGTTCAATAAATAGTTATCTGATATTAGAATGACATTTGACCCTCATTAAATGGAACTAGAGACCAGCTAAAATCCATACCTTTAATTATCTGATTAATGCTAAAATTGTAGTATTTATTGTAAGAGCAGTTCTCTATCGATACATATGTCTTTTCTTTAGGTGAAATTTTTGTTATCCTTTTCATGTCTCTTTCGCTTTGTTGTTGTATAGATGAATAATTTCTCTATGTACTGTTATGGCTGTTTCAAGGTAATCAAGTGAGCATTAGATTTTGATAGTTATAAAATTACTAGGGGAAACCAATCTGTATATAAATATAAGGCAGTAGGATCCCAAATACATCAAATATTCAATTTTAACCATTGTCAGTACAGACAAAAGTGCAGAAAGATAAAGTAAATGTCTCCATCTGTTTGCTAACTACCTTTGAATAATTATTGCAATGACATTTTCCCCCTTCAAATGGGGCTACTTTTTCCTGTCAAGATCTGCCAGCAATGATATTATTGTAAGGTCATCATTATCAAATCATGTTGTTATACTACATTATTGTAAGTCTAATATAGAAACAGCATAGGGACCCTTACCTTTAGGTGAAGGAACAAAACTTAGTTTTGTCTCTTTTTCCAGTTCTTTCTCCCCCCATTCCATTTTTTTTTTTTTTGAAAACTCACTTTTTCTGAGATGAAGTATGTAAAAAGAGTTTGATTCTAATGTTATTTAGGATAAGCTTGTACAATTGAATTATTATTACACTGTTCTGAGATATGTCATGCCAGCTGTTTGACCCCTGATCCTTTTTTTTTTTTTTGCTTTATTTTTCAATTTTAGAAGTGGGTGTAAGAACAGCATGAACCATGCAAAAGAAGGAATGCCTCATGAAGCTAAGAATCGCTGTAGATACACTCATCAGTATGATAATCGAGTATTCACTTGCAAGGTGAGTGGAGCAAGGAAAGTGGCATTTCTGGTACTGGAGGAGACCTTCGGCTAAGCCGAAGGTGATCCACAGTTCATATGCAGTGGTTTAGCAGCTTGCAATGGGAAATGGGTTTGTACTGTTTGAACAATTAATCAGTGGAACAACTTGCCTCCAGAGGTTGTGAATGCTCCAACACTGGAAGTTTTTAAGAAGAGATTGGATAACCATTTGTCTGAAGTGGTGTAGGATTTCCTGCCTATCAGGGGGTTGGACTAGAAGACCTCCAAGGTCCCTTCCAACTCTGTTATTCTATTCTATTCTATTCTATTCTATTCTATTCTATTCTATTCTATTCTATTCTATTCTATTCTGTTCTGTTCTGTTCTGTTCTGTTCTGTTCTACTCTACTCTACTCTACTCTACTCTACTCTACTCTACTCTACTCTACTCTACTCTACTCTACTCTATAAAATGGGTTTGTATTGTTAACTGTTGGCATCTTAATTAGACTGCCTCATTATTTCCATAGTCAAGAGATCTTTTTGCCAGGTTATTTGGCAAGATTAAATAATTGATGATTGTCATCTAAAAGCAGAAACATTACTCCATTTCTCAAGGAATTTTTTTAAAAAAATTCTTGTCCAGTCCTTATTCACTACTAATGCATTTTTTCAGGTGAATTAGGAGCGAAACTGTTTGGAACAACTTTTTTTTAAAAATCCATTCAGAAGTCCAGTCCTAATTCACTACTAATTCTTCAGGTGAATTAAGAGCAAAGTTATTTGGAGCACCAAATTATGAAACTAGAGAAATCTGCATCCATCTGATGCTGTCTTATCTGTGGATTCTTGATATACAGTATGTGCAGTATGTGCTTCAACATGTCTGGGATGTTTTTTTTCAGGCTGCTTTAGAAATTAGCAATTTCCCATTGTTCTTAGCATACTCTTTGAAATACCACAAAAAAAAAGGAACAAATCTGTAATAAAGCAAAGCCTTTTGCTTTTTTTCTTTTATAGTTCAATTTTCTGCTACTTTTTGAATCCCAGTTGCTTGTCAGATGAATTTGCATCATTTCTTTCTCAACCACATTCCAATTTACATTAGCCAGGTTTTTGGATTTCCTAGGTAAAATTGGAATTCTTTTAAAAAAGATTTTTAAAAAAAAATCTCTCTGGATATATCTGGCAATGTACTGAATTAAAACATTTTTTTACCTTTTGAGAATGTTTTCATCTTTTGGGATATTATGAATAGCAGTAAGGTGGGACAGATAGAGTAAAGAAGGTCTCTGCAAGACTTCATTTCCTTTTTTCTGCACACACTATATGATGTAGCTAATTCTAGGAGTCCTAAGTAATAGAAACAACATAAACTGGGAACTGGGAATTCATTTTGGTAGCTTCCAGATAGTAGTTTTCAGCTAGAAATGATGATGATTTTCCTAATTTATTTGTGATTTCTATTCTCCGCTTAAAACCATGATAAGTTTTATATATGTTTATGTTGTCATAAAAATATTCAACGCATGAATATTTCTTACTTCTTACTACTTCCTTTCTAAAAAGAAAAAAAAATGTGTGCAGAGTAGGCTTGAACATTGATATTTGAAGAGAAAAGCTTTTTAACTGATATCCTGCTTTTCAGGGTTGTTACGAACATGGTCAAGAGGTTAGGGTAGTGCCCAAAACATCTGCTTCTACAGATTCCCCTTGGATGGGCCTTGCTAAGTACGCCTGGTCAGGGTAAGTATAGGTCCATCCCTTCCCTTTCTGCTCTCCTAGTCTTATCACTTCAAGAGGCTGAAGTGAGCAGCTCTTTTCTTCCCTACTTGCAGATATGTAATTGAGTGCCCCAATTGTGGAGTTGTGTACCGTAGCCGACAATACTGGTTTGGGAACCAAGATCCTGTGGATACGGTGGTGAGGACGGAGATTGTACACGTCTGGCCAGGAGTAAGTTTGTTGGCAATGATTGGTTTCCAGCTTTTTTTTTTTAAACCATAAGGATTGGAAAGGGCCACTTAGATAAAGGATGGACAAACTTTGAGCTGAGGTATGTGTGGGTATCAGGAACAGGAGGGTATCCAGTGATGTCCACTGTTTCAGGCCTGCGCAAAGTGATTTGGTCTGTTTTTTAACATTTTGGAAGGATGTTGAAGGTGCATAATGAAAGAAGAGGTAAGCCATTCCCGTTCACACCCTTAAACACTTCCCTCAAGATTTCCATCAAGGTTGACTCATCAAGATTGACTCAGCCTTCCGTCCTTCCGAGGTGGGTAAAATGAGGATCCAGATTGTTGGGGGCAATATGCTGACTTTGTAAACCGATTAGAGAGGGCTGTAAAGCACTATGAAGCGGTATATAAGTCTAAATGCTATTGCTATTGCTATTTTGGCTAAGGTGCTAAGGAGGCACACCCAAGCTATTAGAACCACCCAATTTAAGCCACTGAGTTCAATTATACCAATCTCAATACGACTATAATTGATAATAGGTATTCTTTATTCTGGGTTGCTAACTCCTTCCCTGGAATTAAGACGTAGAAAAGAATGTCCGAAGACTGGATGTTTAAAGTTCTTCCTAAGTGACATGTCATTCCAAGGCAAGTGTACAGAACGTGTGCCACTTCCGATGTTCTGCACTTCGAATTTAGCAGCTCTTGGCAGCATGTCCTAAAAGCCCCTGCAATCTACTCAAATGTCTCATGGTCAGGACAGATCATTCCCCCAATTATTTCGTTGGTATTAATATTTTTTTGCTATTCTTTGCATAAAGGGGAACATCTGGATGTGTTTGATGAAAAGTAGCTTAGCAGCAGCAGCCAAACAAAATAAGATGCCCCCATTACTTTTTCATTTCAGACTGATTGCAGCCTGAAGGACAATAACAATGCTGCTCAGCGCCTGATCGATGGAATGAATTTCATGGCACAGTCAATGTCTGAACTGAGCTTGGGACCTACCAAAGCTGTAACCTCGTGGTTGACAGATCAGATTGCTCCGGCTTACTGGAAACCCAATTCCCAGATTCTGGTACCCAACACCACCATAATTATTTGCAAATGTTTCTTGTTTTTCTTTACTTTGCTTTTTTCGAAGAGCTGAACTAATGATTCATGATTTGTTTAAATGCATTTATTACAATGTACAAATCTATAGACTTAAGTTTTTTTTGTTTTGCTTTGCAGAATTGCAAATAGTTACACCCCCTGGAATGAGTATAAATTGTTCCTAGGTGGTTTTTTTTTTTAAAAGCCTAAGGCCGTGATGGCGAACCTATGGCATGCGTGCCAGAGGTAGCACACAGAGCCCTCTCTGTGGGCACACATGCCATTGCCAGCTGCTCTTCTGGTTTCTGGCATGCACATGCGCGCTGGCCAGCTGGTCTTCGCGAGTGCCGGAGAGCCAGAAAACAGCCTGAAAACAGCCTGGAAAATGGCCTCAAAAACGGCCAAAAAAAACCAGGCATGCGCATGCCGGCCAGATGGTCTTCGGGTTTCTGATGCTCCAGCACACGCGAAGACCAGCTGGCCGGCATGCATGCGTGTGCTGGAAACCTGAAGACCAGATGGCCGGTGTGTGCATGCGCACCAGCCAGCTGGTCTTCGGGTTTCCAGCATGCGCACATGCACGCACATGCACGCATGTTCCGGTTTCGGCACTTGGTGCTGAAAAGGTTCGCCATCACTGGTCTAGGGATGTGGTGGGCAGACTGTCTGAAACATCAGCTGGGTTTTGTGTTTTCTCTACTCTTGAAATGTAGAATCTCTCGAGGCTGCAGTTTTCATTCCAACAAGGTGTGTTTCTACATACTATATGCTAATTGTCCAAGCCTATCTTTTTCTGCTCCTTTATAAAGTCAGAATGAGACACAATTCCTGACAGTAACCAATGGTTGGTTATTTTGACTTTCTCCTTCTCTCTCTTCAGGGCTAAAAGCTAGCCCACAAGCATCTTGGATAAGACACCTATACTGTTCTTATAATCCCTATGCATCTGCCAAGATTCTCTCAGGAGGCCAGCTTAGTGAAGATATCCATATTAGTGAGGGATATAGCAATGTTGGTTTAATGTATTCTTCCCTGATCTCGTGTTATTCAAATATATTTAATTACAATTTTCACCAAGAGCTGTTGTCCAATGACAGAGCGTATATTTTGCTTGGAAAGGGCCTATGGCCATAGAACTGGAAAAGCTCCTGTCTAAAAAAGTCAGTCAGCACAGATGCTAAACTAGACAGATCGATAGATGATGCAAGTTGACAGACAACATTGTTTCTGTTACGGATGAGAGTTGAATTTGATTATTTTTGAAGGACATTGAGGAAAGCTAGTTTAGCCAAAGCCAATTGAGTAGCTTAAATACCTCTTCATCTACTTTTTTCCTTCATTTTCATTAAACAGGAACAAAAAAAACCTTACAATGTTTTGACTTTGTTCATCCTTTCTTGTTCAGAATTGTAGGAAATGTGGCATATCTTTTAAAGATAATGACACCAAACATCATTGTCGGGCTTGTGGAGAAGGTTTTTGTGATGGTTGTTCATCCAAGACCCGCCCTGTCCCGGAACGTGGTTGGGGACCCACACCTGTGCGAGTATGCGACAACTGTTATGACAACAGGGGCATTCAGTTAGGTAATCTTACCTTGATTATACTACCGTGTTTCTCCAAAAAGAAGTCTGGGTCTTATTTTCTTTTGACCCCCCAAAAAATGGCTAGGCCTTCTTTTTGGAGGGTTCTAATTATTGACTCGCCTCATAGTGGTGGCACCGACAGCCCCGCCCAGCAGGGGCTTGCTGCTGGGCTACTTCTGTGGCTGCCGGCTGCCACTCGCACGCATCAGCCCGGCCTCCATTTCACTTTCAGATGCCTGCCGGAAGGCATCTGAAGGCAAAATGGAGGCCAGGACGATGCGTGCAAGTGGCGGCAAGTGGCCACAGAAGAAGACGAAGTAGGTATCGGGATCTGTGATGCCTGGTAAGTAAGGCAGCTCCACCCCTCCATCCCTACCCTAGCTTATTTTTTACCTGTGTGCCTCGCCCCACCCCCTGCATCCGGGGTGGGCAGTATCTTAATTAGGGCTAATTTTGTGGGTGGGGCTTAATTTGATCGCATGCGCTCAAAAACGTGATAGGGCTTCTTTTCAAGGTGGGTCGTCTTTTTGGAGAAATACGGGACATGTTTGAATCAAAGCGAGTAATCAACAATGGTGATTTTTTAGTAATACTGTATTATGATAATGTAAATCTTGTGATATCTGAAAATGAAAGCAAACTAAACAATACTTATGTATCAGCTACTTGTAACTAACATACTCTCATTAATTTCACTGGGTCTTCTCCAAGGCTGAATATGCACAAGATATATATTAATGGTTTGCTTAAACCATTGAATTCAATGAATAAAGCAGAAATGACTGAGTATGGTCAGCCTAAATACAAGTGATAGTAAGGTTAATGTTTTATATAAATTAAATTGACATGTGATTTGGACAGAACCTTTTGGAATCTCTTTCCATTATATGCAGCTCATTTCAGTCACTGTTGAAGCTAATGCTATTATATACATTATCCAAAGATACCAAGGTTTCAATCCCACTTAATGTGTGGAGCTCATTAGATGATTTTAGGCTACTCACTCCTCAGATTATTGCTGTGGAGATAACATTAAGGGAGATGCCAATACATGCCATCTTAAGGTTCCCGAGAAAAAAATGAGATATAAATGGGAAAAAATGCATTAAAGAAAATATAAGAAATTATTACCTTGGGGCAAGTAATCACATAAGCAACCTGAGTATTGTTCTATTTACTGTTCGTGCAAGTCTCTCATATTCGTAATACCTTGTTAAAGCAAGAGGATTTTTTTCCCAGTAATTTATCTTATTTAGTTGGTGGCCTTGCCAACTTGCATCTTTTTGTTGGCTTTAAAAACCGAACCATTTTAGGTTATTTATTTAAATTTGTTGGCTGCCCAACTCTAATGGACTCTGAGCAGTGTACAAAACTAGAAAAACTAAAGAAACCGCTAAAAACTTTGAATTCCACAGGCAGTTGAGACAAAAATAACAATACAAAACATGGGCCATTGAACACATAATAAAAATCAACCCCAGACTGAAGGTTTTTTGAAGTTTTCTGGAACCTCAGGAGAAAGAATGTTGTCCTTATCTCTGAAGGGAGGGTGTTCTAGTGGGTGGAAGCTGCAAAAGAGAAGCCATGCTTCTTAGGGTCCACAGACTGGCAAAGCTAAATGGAGGGGACCTGGAGACCATCTATTCTGCTGGATTGTGCTGAGAAAGCAGAAACATTTGGAGATAAACGAGATAATCACAATAGGACACACAATACTGCTAGCTTTATAGGCTGCTGTGAGGATGTCACTCCTAAGTGTCACTTGTTCGTTTGATAGCAGCTGGAAGTCATGAAGATTTCTCAAAGGCCAACAGAAAGATGAGAAATAGTCCTCGAGTTTATTACCTATGAACACATTCATTTGGAAAAGTTACACAAATTTGGTTGAAGCTCTTAATTTAACGCTGAATGGATTTTGGCCTGCATTGTAGATTGCCTGGGATATCTATGGGAGCTTTATAGAAGCATATGATTAGAAGAAACCATTTAGCCTACTGAATCCAAATTAAAGAATCTCTGACAGATGCCTGACCAACCTCTGTTCAAGTATGTCCTTCAATGGGAAGTTTATCACCTTGATAAGATGTAGTCTTTTGAGGAAGTTTTTCCTAACATTCAATCAGAATCTGCTTTGGTAACATAGGACAATTATTCTTATGTTGTGATGTTTTTAAAATAGGGTTAGGGCAGGGGTGGGCAAATATGGCTCTTTTACAACCCGTGGACTTAAACTCCCAAGCTTGGCTGTCTCAGGAATTCTGGGAGTTGAAGTCCACAGGTTGTAAAAGAGCCACATTTGCCTACCCCTGGGTTAGGGGATTCCGCTGGGGTTGTGCTTTTGGTTTTGAGCCCTAACATCTGTTTTGCAGAAGTGGCTGAGGCATCAACAGATGAGGAAGGAGGGACAGTGATTGCCAGGAAAGTTGGTGAAGCTGTGCAGAACACTCTCGGGGCTGTGGTAACCGCCATTGATATCCCCCTGGGTAAGTGCTACAAGTGGCTTTAGCTTTCTGAGCTTACTACCATGTTTTCCCAAATATAAGACCCGGTCTTATTTTCTTTTGGGCTGCAAAATAAGCACTAGGACTTATTTTCGGGGGATGTCTTATCCCCCCCCATGTACTTTAAAAGTACATGGGAAGCCCACTTCTTCTGCTTGCTTGCGGCAGGACAGGAGGCTGCATAGCACGCCAGTGCCACCACCACGGGGTGGGGGTGTGTGCAGCTGCTGTCGAGCAAGCAGAAGAAGTGGGCCGGCGGCCATGTGAGGTCCTGCTGGATGGGGCTTCTAGAGCTGCTGCAGCCAGGAGGTGAGGCAGATATCAGGGCATGGATGACTTGGCTGTAGGGACCATGAGGTAAGCTGATGCAGGGTGCATGGGGTAGCTCTACCCCTTGCCTCGTGGTCACAGCACCGCAAACAACCAGACGGAATGAGTGGGCAGCTGGTTGAACAGGCACTTAAGTAGGGCTTATTTTGGGGATAGGGCTTATATTAGGTGCACCTGCAAAAAATATGGTAGGGCTTATTTTTGGGATAAATCTTATTTCCAGGAAACACGGTAGTTACAAAAATAGGCTGGGGGAGGGATAAACATGCAGGGGAATGAACAGATCTGCCCCTGCGGCAGCTGATATTTCTTAATTGATGGGTTTATAAATTGAGTACTCTTGAGTTACCCTCACTTTGTGATTATGGCCAGGTATTTTCAAATCTCAGTTGGAGGCAGAGAAATTTCCCAGGAGTGTTTTCTTTCCTGGCTGTGTCAATAGGCAGAGCCACTATACAGAGGGACTAACAGACAGAGCTTAACGTAATTAAGGTATAAACATACACAAACTTTAAATTTAGTTTTTCATAAACGAACGGAAGAGACTTGGTAACTTTTGCCTTGCTTCGCTGATAACTAGTTTTGTGGGATTCTTCTGATCATTTACAGGTCTTGTGAAGGATGCCGCTAGGCCTGCCTACTGGGTACCTGACCACGAAATCTTACACTGCCACAATTGCCAGAAGGAATTCAACATCAAATTGTCAAAGCATCACTGTCGTGCTTGCGGCCAGGGCTTCTGTGATGAATGCTCCCATGAGCGCAGAGCTGTCCCTTCCCGTGGTTGGGATCATCCAGTTAGAGTCTGTTTTAATTGCAATAAAAAGCCTGGTGATCTTTAACCCTAACTTTCCTTCTGGGTACGCAGTAACACCATAGCTTCTCAGGGTTAGATAAAAAGGAAAAAAAAGAAAAAGAAAAACTAGGCAGAATGCATGCTCCTCATGTCTAGCCTTCTTTACATGTGTAGATTTCAGTAATGTGGAATAATCAATAGCCCAGAGAAGGCTTGATTGCCAGTTGTAATCATGGAAGTTGGGGATTGGAGTATGTGGAGAAGCTTGCAATAAATTGAGGAATCCCAAATCCAGTATATACCAGTCAACTGTATGTTTTTCTATATCCCTATAATGTAGTATGCTAAATGCAGCTGGCTGATGAAGCAGTGATAATTTACTGTTAACATTGAAACGTAAATAGAAAAATCGGATTTTTTTAAAAAAAGTGTAATGGATCAAGCACAACCTCTTGAGTGCCTTGGGATTCATTTGCTTGAAGCATTCTGCTACTTACAGCATCATGAATTTCAATAATTGTGATTCTACAAGTTGGTCACTTGAAATAATCACCATTCATGAGCCTTGGTTTTGGATACAGAGTACCAGGCTTTTGGCCTGGCCATTGCAACTCTATCATCTCTATTTATTTTATCCCATTCTGGCTTCCTTCTGCTGGTAGGGTCTTCCCAGTCAAAGTTAGAAAGAGGAGGAATGCTGTTTATTACTATGTACACGGTCTGAAGCCCTTGTATTAAACACAGTTTAAGTTCGGAGAGAAATTAAATTTGTGGCACAAACCTAAAACTTATCTATTAAAGCCATTCCAGTTTAATTCTGAGGCGATGAATCCTTACTCTTCTTATCCACAAACTTGTGAGGTTGTGGATTTCTTTGCGATATATTCTCATTTCTTCATCAAACATCTCCAGACTGAAAGCAATGGTAAGTACGAAGCAAACGTCCATATCTAGCAGTGTAGTATTTGTTTAGCTTCCTAAACTTTAGTTCTTTGTAAGTTGGCAAATGTCTGAAAGGACCTCAAAGCACTCAAACAAAACTGAAAATGGGCAATCCTCCGAGTGTACAAGCAAATGAGACAATGGCTTTTTTTTTTTTTTACAACAGCCCTGTACTGAATCATTTTGAGGCATTGATATAATCACTGAATAAAATCATAGGATTAGGCTTTTCTGTGCATCTTGTTACAATGATAAACAAGATACCATCAGAAGCTTAATTTTTTAAAAAATCCCTTTTTGCCTCTTCTGAGTCAAATGGCACATTCCTGTGGACACTATCTACATTAATAATGGCTGGACTTTGGCATGATATCTAACACTGTTTTACAATTTATTAAGTATATTCTTGTATATCTTGATGCCTGAAATCCTGTTGTAGGACTGTATTAAATTAAGTGCTATAAAGGACTTACCCCTTCTGAACAAGTGTGATTTTTTCTGAATGCCTGCCTAGTCTTACGCTGTCACTAGAGAGAAAAAATAGTGTTGACTTTGTATATCAAAACAGAATTGGATTATATAGTAACACATTTCTGAATTATACATGATTTAATATGTATTTTGTAATTAGAAGCTGAATAGTCTTTCTGTCCTATATATATTTATAGTCAGGTCCAGAAATATTGGGACATCGACACAATTCTAACATCTTTGGCTCTATACACCACCACAATGGAGTTGGAATGAAACAAACACAATGTGCTTTAACTGCAGACTGTCAGCTTTAATTTGAGGGTATGTACATCCAACTCAGGTGAACGGTGTAGGACTTCCTATATGTTCCAATATTTCTGGACCTGACTGTGTGTATATATATATATATATATGTGTATATATAAATATATATATAATTCTATCCTCCAAGGTGGATGTTTTCCTCCCCCAATATTATTTTTAGTTTTGACTTGTGGTGGAACATAAAAATGGAATTTGTTTGTAGACTGTGTGTGTTCTTCATGCATGTAGCTCTTCCACCATGTTATTGCACATACAGAAATACTAAACGTTCCTCATATAAAATATTCACTTGCAAGCTTCTGTTTTATGTAGTTGGTTTTTTTTTAAATCAAACTTCATTCTAAGAAGCTCAGTAAATGCTTGCCAATGCTGTCTTCACCATCCTGATGTCTTTAAGCTATGTTAACTTCAAGTTGAATTGTTCCAAGTGACTAGGCATTCTACAGTGCAAGACATGGTAGACTCAATATACTACTGATGCTGTCAAAGGACTGAAGTTGCATGGCCTTCATTGTCACTAATTAAGTGGGCCTAAAAGGTCATCTTTAGAACAGAACAAAATATACCATAGAAACAGAGTTTTCTACTAAAATAAAAACTATTTTATTTTAGTAGAAAAAACTGTACTTGTTTTTTCCAACCAACCCCCTGCTTAGGCAAACAGAGATATGCTTACAGCTGCTGTTAAAAAGAACAGTGGCAAAACACAAGGCAATGAAAGCTTTGGAGGAAATCTCTTCCAAGCTATCCTACATTAGGCTGAAAACCAGAAGCTTCCCATCTCAGTTAATACTATTTTAAAGATAACATTACACAAATAATATGCTTGACTATAATTATCTGCTTTACTTAATCTTCAAATAATGATGGGCTTTGAAAACCTCAGAAAAATATGTGCATCGATGTAGCAAAGCTCACTCTGGACTCTGTTAAGATTTTGAGACCTATTTGTGGAACATTCAAATATTCTGCAACCTTAATGGTGAAACATATCCGCTTTCACTTTGGTTGTAAGCTTTTGCAACTGTATTAGCAGTCCTAGAAATACCAACAATTTGAATTTCAGTTTGTAGATAATTACTATGAAAAGAAAAACAAAACAAAAAAGAAAATGTGCACTATTCATAATCTGTTTTATTTTAAACACTGAAAAATATTGATAAATATAAAAGTCTTGAATGTTAACTATGAGAAGTACAGCACAACTATGCAGCACAACTATACCCATCATTCTTATTTTCAGTCACTATGCAAGGTGGAACAGTCCATGTCTTTAATATGCAGGCAATATGGATCATCTGTCTTATAGGAGAAATAATAGAGATCTTGTCTGACTGCCATAAGCAAGCCAGGAACACCACGGGCACCTCCAAGCTGTGATGAGAACACCACACTTGGAATAGAATCTCTGGAGGATGAAGATGGAGATGGAATAGTTCGTAGCAAATGAGCATCCTGGAGACTCCAAATTCGCGTATAACAGTCCTGACCCACTAAGGAAAAAAAAAGCAATTAAAATATGAATATAAATTGTAATACTTAACTATTTACTGACGTTTCAATGAAACTGTCTTTGTAAGTTCTTCATCCACCGCCTTTCCCAAATTAGAATGCTTGCTATAGATTTTGGTAAAGGTGGCTGATGGTAATGAAAATGGATTAAATGGCCATACAAACTGACAATTTAAGAGGGAGGAGTTCATAGGTAGTGCCCAAGATGGAGAACAGAATGGTCTGTCTTCTGCCATTGAGCTAGAAGATACATTTGGGTAATAATTCCAATCAACTGAGCAAGATATGTGAAAAGAGATATACAAGTTTGTGGGAGAAAAGCTAACCTCTTAGAGAATAGTAGTTTTCCTGAAATCTGAATCAATCTCTCAAGCATATTATTAAAGCCAATTAGGTGCTATTTTCATTTTGTATAATGCTTAAAAGTTAAAAAAACAATAAATACTGCTTCCAATGTCTTTGGTTTGTTCCCCGGCCAACTTCATTTTGTATACACTAACAGTATGCGCCCTACCTGTTTATTATTTAATAATAAATACAGTCTATGACCAACAATGCCATACCTGCTGAAAGAAGCCCTTCCTCCTCATTGATGTGCAAAGGAAGAATAGTATGCTCATTTTTATGACCGCTATATTCTTTTACACATTTTAGTTTTCTCAGATCCCAGAGCTTTATCTGCAAGTGATCAAAGCAACAGAACTAATATAACTATTTTAAGTAGAAGATGCTATTATCAGGAAAAAAAATATTTTTTAAAAAAATCCTACCTGGCCTAACATATCTGCAGCCATGAGATATTGCTCATTTTTCAGGAGATTAACAGACGTAATTGCTGAGTCATGGAAGAATTGGCCAGCTTTCCATCTTTGCCCTTTATGGTTGCACTGACGGACATCAATACTGAAAATCTCCCCTGAACGACAACCATTATATAAAACCGGAGACTAGAAAAGCCAAAGAAGAAATGAAAACATTTTCAACTAAATCTGCCCTCATAAACAGCCTTCAGTCTTTAATAACACTTTATATCTGATTCTTTTTAGGCTACAGAAGCACATAATAGGTTGTTAATTCTAATAATATATAAACCATAATATAAACAATGGGCTCAGTAATTCTATTTTCTCCAAATGACAGCCAAGGTAGTGACGATGCGAGTAGCTAAAGAAAGAGGGCACGGTTTAAGTTTAGCTTTATCATTTATCTTTATTACATGCCCCAAACTGGCTGTCTAGCGAAAAGTTATTTAGTTTAGCAGCATATTTTCTACTGACCAAATATTCAGCATTAGTGACATGTTATATGATTATCTGAATAATAGGCTGCAATTTGTTTTTCCTAGCATGCCATTCCAACAAATTTAAACAGCCATTATGCTCTAGCAGTTGACCTGTTTCTGTCCTCTCGTGCCCTTATTGTGCCCTGCCAGTATTAAGTTCTGGTGAATATATGTATATCAAGCTGATAGCCTCTCCTACCTGGGTAGCAAATTGCTGTGCTAGAACATCACTGTTGGTATTAAATGTTTGATGATGCCCAGTTGCTGCATTAGTAACAATGATTCGTTGACTTAAACCTAAGACAAACAAAAATGTTAAGTGACAAGTGTATAATAAAAAGACATCATAGTGGAAATTTGAATTACTAACCTGTACTAAAGCAGTTATTAGCCTGAGGATTATGACACCAGGCACAAGACCAGGCTGTGGTGATGTTGAACCTCCATGACATTCCACGCTCAACTGCTAAAATGAATAGGAAGATATTAGATGCCACTATGAAGTTGCAAATATGCTCCATACAAATCTGTCATGTCATTTCTGAACATTATATAATTATTTCAGCAGAAAATACGGCAATACTTGAAACAATGTTTTTAAAATGAAGCAATTACATTGTTTGTAATTTGTGAGCCGCCCAGAATAACCTTGTAGGGGAAATGGGTGGCATAGAAATTTAATAAATAAATAAAGTTGTAAAGAATGCAAGTGATAATTCTTAGAATTTGGGCAAATTTTCTATTTAGCGGGAGAAGTGTTTATCCTAATACTCCACATTAAAGCCCTTCAGACATTACATATTTCATGATAGTTAACATTTTATGTGAAAAAACTAATAATTAGCTTTTCTAAATGTAATGTTTCAGCATCATTAGACACTGAGTAATTTTTGTCCCAGTATCTTGGTTAAATTATGTCTGCTTAATGTGTTTATTCTTTATGATTTTTACTAATATTGGGCTTCACAAGTTTCTATATCCATAACCAGATAGAAATCCAAGCTCTTACAATATGTATATATTGTGTAGCAAGAAATGTTCATATTTTCCTCCTCGACCAATGTTATTGTATTTTATCCTATTTCACACGCATTAACAGTAGTTCAAATACATTTTCCATGGAAAACACCTCTATTTTATAATATCTACAGATAAGAAAAAAAATAGTTTTCAAATTTCAAGTTCCCTGTTAATATTCTCATGGATCAAAAATATATACCTATATCAGTAGGAATTAATGGAGCAGGAGCAGAAACAACATTCTCTTAAGAGATATGTAAGCATTTATTGATCTATTTAAAACATTTATGTAGCTGCCTATATAATAACGAATTTGCTTTTCGTCCTGTCCTCAAATATAAAATACCTGTGTTAGAGCTGCTGAAGAAGGAAGCTGGGAGCAGGCTGGTACATCCTACGTTTTCTGCAGCACCCATGAGGCACAACTTAAAAAATGCAGTTAAGGATATTATAGATGCAAAGAGTGTGCACAAAAACAAAGTGTGTGTCACATAACATCAGACTAAGAGGTACAGTAAATCAACCTCTGCAATGAAAACACTGATAAAATCTTTCACAAGAAAATAGTAGCGTTCAGACTATATTAAACCATACAGTAAAATATTCATTCACTGAAACTAATGCTTCCATTTTCTGATTTTACTAATTTATTGCAATGACTTTACACTGTTCATTTGAAAGATTCTGGGCAGTTTTTGACACAATTAAAATTCCATCCCTCTTTTTTTAACAAAATGAAAAAAAAAAGAAAGAATATTCTTCCTTTTTTGTCCGTAAAGGAGGGTGAGGACAACAAAGGCTAAAATCAGCATTTCTTAAATCTGGTTTACAAACCCTAAAATAGCAAGAATTGATTTTTGTTTTTAATGTAGGATTTTACAGAAGTGCTACACTTTGTGGCAGATATGATCTTGACTTCAAAATAGTCTGCAGTTCCAAGCCTTCTCATCAAATGGTAACTTTAATACTTTTTAAGTTTCAAATCAAGAATAAGTAGTTGCATATGATTCTCAACAAGTATTTTCCAATTCCCTTTGCTACAGCCTCAATCCAGAAAGATTTAATATAATCACAAAACCTTACCGTGTTGATTTTTAGCTTTTAAGAAACAAAGTTACTCTGTGCAATAGTTTTGTAATGAACCTGAATTTAGACATCCTTTATTTAATAACAAGGATATAAAACATGAGAATCCTGATGTCTCACAGAGGCCCAGCATGCAGAATTCACCTTGGAAAATAAAAGGCAGATAAGCCTATTAGAGCAAAACGTAGGGAAAATTAAATGAGAAGAATGGAGCAAGTGCTAAAAAACTAGGAAGATACAAAAATTTAGTAGGAGATAATACTTTGGAATGAAAGTAACTATATAGAAAAACAGGAATACATAACTAAGGACTATGTAGGTCTTGGTAAATATGTTCTTAAATATTTATATGCTTCAAACTAAACAGAGCAATTAACAAAAATAAAATGAAAATATTAAAACAGATTGCAATGGGGACTATTCAGACAACCAGAAAAACAAATCAAAATGGGCTCACAAAAACTATCTGGGGGGAAAACCTGATTTTTACAGGCAGGGGTGGAACTGCTATACACATAGCAGCAACTCTATGGCATTTCAGTATATATTAGTTGAAAGTATGAATCATTGATATTCATTTTAATTGCTTACTAGGCAACCTGTAACCTATTGGGTCATTGTTTCACAGAAATGTCCTTACCTAAGCAGAAAAACAGAATGACCGTAGGCAGGGGAAAAAAAAATCAGTGGGAGTGGGAGCGACTTCCAATTTCCTGTTGGCTTCCCCCCTTAGGTTTCCTTGTGGGAAGCTGCCAATGAGCCCTGGAAATCTTCCCTTCCCAGGAGGCGGGTAAGTGATTGTTGCAAGGTAGGGGAGGGAACAAGGGAGTGTGCATGTGGCAGACAAGTAACAGTAACAGAGTTGGAAGGGACCTTGGAGGTCATCTAGTCCAATCCCCTGCTCACGCAGGAGATCTATATTAGGGATTCGAAGAGGGGCTGGACCATTTCTCCATTGACTTTCTCCCTACAAGCTTGCCCCAAGAAAAGACTTTGCTAGCGGGAAAGGGAAAGACAAGGAGCATAAAAGCATCATCAATCATATCTGTCCTTTCTGGACTTGTGGAACTGTCAGGAAGTGCTAGAAATGATGATCATGTGGCAGTAGCTGAACATGGCAGGGGTGCTGAACAGCAGCAAAGCAGAAGTGCTGAAGCGGCAAAAAATGCCCCTCGCATTTTGATCCCTGGGGAGTAATGGATCCCAGCAGTTCTTGACAAAGTATTGATGCAGTGTTTTGCCCAATTGAAGGTTACAAAGTATCACACAAGGCATGGACGTTTTAGTGGTCTATAGATGGGCATGAACAGAACTACTTTTTTAAAGGCCAGATTGCAAACAATATTAAAAAAAAATGCACAGGACACATCCATTGCATCTAACTTAAATTACGATAGGCCAAATACTGAATCCAACTGATGAAATGAGTACAAACATATTCTAACAAGTTTTCAGGTTAATTACTCAGTAGAACTCAGATATTGTGTTCATACAAGAACCAACATGCTGACAATCTGTAATACTTTTTAATTCTCACCCAGTATTTTTAAAAAGACATTTATATCCTAGTTTTAAAAAAACACTCCAGGTTTATAAATATAATAAAACAATTAAAATTTTCAAAACCCTAAAGAGAAACATCAATGGAGATAAGTAATAAATGCCTAAAATAACAGAATATTTACATAGGATCAAAATGTCAGTAAAAATTACTGTATCCCAAAGTGATGCCCTTACTGAAGGGTACTTTGGAAAGTCCTTTCACTTTATGTACAAGTGGGGGCATCTAGAGGATCTACACTGACCTCAGTAGGGTCAAATGGAGAGAAGAAATGCATGAGGTATCTTGGCTCTGCATGGTGAAGCCATAAGCCCCCGGGCTTTGAACAGGGTCTGGAAAAACAATCAGGAGCTACTAAAGTTACTTAGAAAGAAAAGAAATGGGTTCTCAAAATCTAGAACATAGCAACAGCAAGATGTTCTGAACTACAAATTCTGAAGCAATCCACATATAATGAATAGCCTAACACTGAGTAGAGTAGGTTACTGAGGTGCATCAATTCAGAGTGGTGGACAACACTCTGGGGTATGAGCCAAGAGAACTCCCAAATATGTTTTTTTTTTTTTTATGAAGAATTTAGAGTTGTACTGAATTCTACAAAAACTTCTATCACAAAAGTTGAATGAATTCCATTTGGGTGCTATACTTACTATTTTCAACCCTTAAATTATTCTGCATTGTTTCCTTTAAAACTCATTTAACATTTCATTTTGTAAAATCAACCAAATATTGTTTAATTAAAACCATCAACTAGAATGTTTATCAAATACATGGGGTTCCGGCTGGCTCCTGATCTCTGCACCTTCCGCCGCGAATTAAAAACATGGCTGTTCGCGGCGCCTAGCCTGGACTGAGGGGTTTTTCAATTATTTTAATGGGTTTTAATATTTGTTTATGTATGTATTTTATGTTTTATTGGTTTGTTTTAATTGTTGTGAGCCGCCCTGAGTCCTATGGAGATAGGGTGGCATATAAGTTATATAAAATAAAATAAATAAATAAATAAAACCTTAACCACAAGTTTATAATTTATGTGATCAAAAGATATGAGTGACTCCAGGACAAGAATACCTTGCGATTTGTGAAGCATGGGTTATCATACATCTCTACGGTAAGAGAATCCTTTCCCAAACCACGGAGGTCAACAATTCCATATTTAGATCCTCCTTGTTCTGCATCATTCACAGCGATCATTCTTTCAGAGGCAGTGTCTGCCTAGAAAAGATGTGAATTATTCTACAATGGTATACTCCAGAGTTTTTCTCGGAAAGCACACCCACTGATATTCAATGATGGAAAATTTTATTCCTTTTAAATAGTTAATGTACCCAAATGTCAAAGTTTAGCACATGCCAAATTTTTCTCCCATCTCAGAGTCCCATTTTAGTTAGCTGCTACATTCTTCCAAATGTTTCTTAAAAGAATTTGTAAAAATACTTAAAAGAGGATATCTGCAAGAAAAAAAATCCTTAACGTAAAATCATATTACAACCTTAATGTAAATATTGTTTATTGGGCTTATAAATTGCTCTGCTCAACTCTAAGCAGCATACCATTCCATAAATTTGTAATCTGAGTTAAAATAAATACCTAATAAAAAATTAAAATCAACAAATCTGCCAACATACCACAATTAGTTTAAAATTGTTGCTTCCAGAAACTGAAGAATTGAGGCTCTCAATTTGTAATTTCCTTCTCTGCATGCAATTCACCTTTAATTCATGAATCAGCCTACATAAGAAGGCAAAAAAGGGAAAAATTAAGTAAGTGCAAAATTGAAATTGAATGTCAATAAACACTATTACTTAGCTAAAAAGCAGTATTCAATTGCTCAAAAATCTCCAACCCTGTTTATTCCCGTGTAAGTTTTAACCAGTGTATTTGGTTAAAGTTAATTTTTATATGAGAGTATTGGATGGTATATGGGTTATGTTTTAAAATAACATTAACTGATCAAAGGTAAAGAAAAACCTAGTAACTACAAAGATAAATATCTGTAGGTTTACTCTTTCTGTAATGCAGATTCAAATATCCTAAAACAGAATGTATCATTCAGGGAAGAGCCTGGTAGATTCGATTGCATCAAACGTTTTATGCCTGCCTGTACATGTGGCCCCAATTCATCCTGACTTCAGGAAGCAAGTTAAAGGGTACTGATAGAGTGTGCTTTTGACTTACACTTTTGTTTGGTTGATCTTCTTATGAGTATTACTATTTCAATTGATTTTTAAAAAATGTATTATATTTAAAATATTGTATAGTGCTGAGAAGACTCTCAGCACTATATATGTCTATATAGACATATAGATTGGGCAATTTAATAAAATTGTCAAATAGGTAAATCAGGATAAACCCATAAAAATACTATGTCTCCAGTAAATATGCACCCTGGTACTAGGTTTTAGTTTAGCAAACAGTTTCTCTTTTCTGCGGGACTATTAAAGTCAACACTATAGTGTAAAAGCTCTGCAACATAAACACATTTTAAAGTATCTTACCTGCAATAAGTGATAGAACTATAGAAACCTAATTGTTTCTTGCGTAAGATAATTGAAGAGTTTAGCCCAGATCTTGGTGTCTTCTATTGAAAACAATAAAAAAACAAAATCATGTTTCTTGTTCTTGTTCAGATTAAATTATGTGTGGCTATCATTTTAATATCTAAAAATTGAATGGATTTCAACAATGGTAGACCCCCATACTATGGTCAAGCCAATAATTTAGGATTAATAATTGTTATTAGCACAAAGATTTATAATGAAATTCAGATGAAAATAAAGACAAGGCCACAATGTATCACAAAACTAATTTTAATGAGATGGAAGGGTTTAAAAGCAAGTACTAAGTGTTAGCACTGTGTGACTGTAATTCAACCTTACCTTTATCATTTTCTCATCCTCTTTTAAAAGTCTTAGCCTTTGTTTTTCCATCTCTTTCTGATGAATACTCTCCTTGGTGAGAGGATTGCAGTTGTTATGCCCAGGAAGTAAGCGAAAATAGCGATTCTTTTCAGGATCATAATAAAATCCTGGTAATTCTTTAAAAAGAGAATGACAGATCCTATTATTAGAAAGCTCTTTCAACTTCTTCATACCTAACACAGTATTCCAGTTTTAGGATCTAGAATAAGAAACTTCATACTTCCAGTTCAATCCAAAGAAGTTGCTCTTGTTTGTTATACAACAAATAAGGATGGCTTTTAAAATAATAATAAAAATCCAGATGTCTGAACATCTGGCTCACTGAGTGACAAACCATGATAAAGGATATGAATCATTTACACTAGCAAGATTAAAATAACTCAAAATTCAGAAAGTTAAACAGCAATGGTTATTCTAAAACTTTTAAAAATAATAAATTTTATGTAAAAGTTAGCTAACACACTGTCCTCAACAAAAATCAACTATTTCATGCTTATACTGTATATTTTTCTCAAAATATTCGGAAGCACCAGAACTAACCAGTTATGGTAGTTATGTCAGTCACACACATTTGCTGTCAGTCACACACATTTGCTGCAATTAGCAAAATATTTGCATCAGAGTTATTTCATAAAATTGTCTAACTATTACAGTCTGAGAGAAGAAGAAAGAATGTAAGTTGTAATTCATTGAAAAATTCTTCCTATTATAATACTTGGAAAAAGGGAATTGTTACTAAAAGACAGTTATTTTCTATTTATCCATATAATTTGTCATTTTGAAAATTAATTTATTTTTTAACCATGAAGGAAAGTTTAATGACTTTTTTGGGGGATCAAACCTATGGAAGTAATAGGAACCTACCTGGAACTGAAGAACTTTGGCATGAATGGGAAGATGCAGATGGTGTTTCAGCTTGGCTTCTACCTGAGTTCTGCAAGCTTTGCAATTCTCTTTGTTCAGGCCTATAAATATGTGAAAAAGAAAGAATTAAGAAGATAGTAAATAAGCTAAATAATGAAGCAACTATCAAATACAGAAATACTTAAAGAGCTAAGTTTACAAAAAGCAGAAAATGATGTAAAAAATTCCATTACTGTATAGCACAATATCTCATCTGAACTACATCTTTAAATTTGTTTCTCAGGCCTTTCATTAATTTACTGAAGCAGCTGACAGGGCATGGAGGGTACTGAGAAATGGCCTCAATTAGACTAGGGCCGTGATAGCAAACCTATGCTACGCGTGCCGGAAGTGGTACACAGAGCCATCTCTCCAGGCACGTGAGCTGTCGCTCGCTGCTCTTCTGGGTTCTGGCATGCCGGCCAGTTGGCATGCGCACCAGGTGGCTGCTCTTCCGGTTTCTGCCATGGGCATACGCACTGACCAGCTGGTCTTCGGGCATGCATGCACGCCAGAAACCGGAAGACTAGGTAGCCAGTGCGCATGCCGGAAACCGGAAGATCATCTTCCCAGAGCGTGCATGTGCACTGGGCAGCTGCTTTTCCAGTTTCTGGCATGCACGCATGCATACGCTCCTATTTCAGCACTCGGTGCCAAAAAGGTTCACCAACATTGGACTAGGGAATCTTGGAACTGCAAGAGAAATCTATAATTAATAGAATTCTTGGTGTCTGCCAAATACGTTTATGACAGCAGCTAGCATTTAGAAGAGGGTTTACCACTGTGCCAATAAAAGCCCTGTCTGTCATGTCTTCTTAAATGAGGGAAAGGTGATGATGGCACAGCAATTTTTTTCAGGTGCTACAGTGAAAAAGAAAGGAAGTAACCTTAATATACAGCTGAAGTTCACAAGCGGAATGTATGAGCATTTCTTAAAGACTACCTCAATTGGTAATAATAAACCAATACATAAAATGTTCCAAGTACTACAGTAAAAGGACTTAAAAGTAGCAAAGTATTTATAGTAAATAGAAAACAGCAACCCACAGTATAATCAAAATGAGGATTTGCTTTTCATCAACTTCTGAATAATCTACTCTCTTTGAAATATATTTTTAAAAAGCCAAAAATAAATACTTGCCTTTCAGTAGAATGCTGATGGTGGAATACCGTGTAAGGCTGGCCATTACACATCCGTCTATGATTATACTGTACATGATTTCTTCTACCTCGCCATCTAGTTCTCTTCATCTCTGCAATGAATAAAGGTACTTTAAAATATAACTTAAGCTTTTTGAGTAATGTTGACAGCTTTGGAATTGAATAATCTACCAGAAAAATAAATAAGCATGTGAAGTTAAATATTTAAAAAGATAACTGGTGGCCACCATCCTGATCTGCAAATCTAACATGGACAGGATAAATTGTTCCATTCTGCATACAAGAGTCTTAATTAGGCACAAATTGTCCACCAGTTGGTAAACAAGTTCATCAAATTGATCCTTTCTTTGTACAAGTTTAATCCAAGTCTGCATCGTATTCAAGAATTATACACCAATAATCCATTTTAGAAACATTTCATTTTCAATAAATTTATTTACAGAAAAAAGTACAGGAGGAAAAGTCAAACTTAACTCATCATCACTATATGGACACAGATACACCTTTTTTCCCCACAACAGTAAATAGATTTTTGTTTTTTTACTTCCCAGTCTAGCTTTCAATTTGATATGACCCTATTGCCCCCAATCCAAGAACTACTGTAACTACTAGGACTGACTCTGTTTTGAGCCCAGGTAAACTCAATATAGAAAGGTAGTGATCTGACTATTTTGAATTTGTTAAATTTGAACTTTTGCAAATGCTAGCTTTAGGGGATATCAAGCTGGGGTAAAACATCAAGATACTGTTTAGCATGGCAGTTTTTATCTGCAGTGATTTAGGCTATTCTCTTCACTCTGCCCCAGTCGCCTGTTGCCTCCAAGGATTTCTCCGTCTTCATTTTATTTTTACAACAATCCGCTTAGTTAGCTCCCACAGAAAAGGATTACCATACAATCATCCACAGACTTTAGTTTAAAGATTTTTTGATTCTGAGTTTTCTCCACATCTAGCCTTTCTTATCCCAAAGCGCTTCAAAGTTCAAGGAAGATGGTTAACAAAAAACATAATCAAAGACGCTTGCATAACAACCTCAATGCTTGGTAATCTTGCAGACACATATCCATCTATTTCTTTTGGGAAAACATTAAGTACTAAACATTTGCTATTGCGGGGGTCCTTGGTGCCCCTCTGAGCTTGTTTTCTTCCAGACCTTTCATTGCTAGCAGCAAAGATAACTTTGTCATTTTTTTTACTGAGAGTACACTGACCTACATTAAAAATGAAATTCTGTTACCTGCTCTCAAGAGAACGTGTATACCTACCCAAACACATACAAAACACACAGACATATACATATACACACCCCACACAGTTCAACCCTGAGTGGCAAATATTCTCTCCTATGGTAGTTTGCTGTTGTCCTCTGCCAGGATTTTTTTTTTAAAAAAAACTTTTTTTTTGTTTGATTTGGGCAGCCTTCCACCCAAGCCCGACCTTGCTTTTCACTAAGTCTGCACTAAGTCTTCTCATTGTTCCTATCACCCATCTCCTCCCACTTATGACTGTAACCTTATTGTTGTATCCTTACGATTTATATTGTTTCCTAGTATGATTTGATTGCTTGTTTGTACCCTAGGACTATCATTAAGTAATTGTACCTTATGATTCTTGACGAATGTATTTTTTTTCCTTTTATGTACACTTGAGAGCGTATGCACCAAAAACAAATCCCTTGTGTGTCCAATCACACTTGGCCAATAAAGAATTCTATTTTATTTTATTGCTTAAATTTCCCGAAACCAGCTAAGATCAACGAGGTGACTCGTTGCAATTATGCAAATCGCCTTTTAGGTGGATCTTCTGCTCGGGGGCAGGAATCCAATTCAAAGCCTCCCAAGAGAAATGGGGGCTGCCTTCTGCTTCAGCCTAGCCACCTCCGAAGACACCCCCCCCCCCAATCCGGTTCCTGGGTGTAACCGCTACCGTCTGAAATGGCTGCCCTTCGCCGTTTAATCGCATAGGAGCCCTCCCGCTCGCCATCGATCTCAACTGCCACCGCTGGGCACGAGGGCGAGGAAGGCAATTTAGCCCCGCCCCTCTCCCCCCCCACCCGTCCTGCTTCTTTCTCCGTCGTGAAAGCAGCCGACCTCACCTTCGCTACGAACCGCTTGCCCAACCCGCCGTCAAAGACTTCGTTTCAGTCCTCGGGCTCTTCCAAACCCACCTCTCAGCCCCCTGGGGATTTTAATTGGCCAACAGCGGGCGCCCTATCCCGTTGCGCGTTCTTGCCACAACGCGGAAACAGACGCTTCCGATGTCACGTGGACTCGTTCCCTCGCTCGTAGAGGAATCGGGGGGGCGGGTCACGCCGTTGTCCGGCTTTGGAAGTGGGGCGGGGCTTACTAAATACATGCAGAAGTAGGCGGGGCGCTCAGAGAGAGAGAGAGAGAGAGAGAGAGAGAGAGGTTTTGATTGGAGAATATGCGAACACGGCTCCGAGAGCAGAGAGAGAGAGAGAGAGACAGACAGAAAGAGTATGACGGTATTTCTCAGTTTCGGCAGCTTTGAGGAGGTGTGGGTTTCGGCTCCCACAGAGAATTCTGGGAATTGAAGTCCACCCCTCTTCAAGTTGCCAAGGTTGAGAAACACGGGTTAGACTAGAGCTGGAGTCTCCAACCTTGGCAACTTTAAGGCTTGTGGACTTCTTGTGGAGCTTTGCTGGCTGAGGAACTCTGGGAGTTGAAGTCCACAAGTCTTAAAGTTGCCAAGGTTGGAGACCCCTGGACTAGAGGACGAACCTCCTCTAGGAGGTTTGTAGAGCTGAAATATACATTTTCTTAAAAAAAAAAATCAGTTGAGAAGACCAGTTTGGGAGCTATCGATATTGCTGCATGACTTCTGTTTTATGACTTCTGTTTTAAGGACATGAATGAAAATCCTACCAAGTGAATAAGGGAAACTGCAGAAGGAATCATCCAGTTCTCACTGCCCTTCCTTTGAAAAAAGGGTACTAGGAGATTTTTAAAGAAGAGATTGGACGACCATTTGTCTGAAATATAGGTCTTCCTGCCTGAGCAGGGGGTTGGACTAGAAGACCTCTAAGGTCCCTTCCAGGTCTGGTATTCTGTATTTATTGTTGGGCACTTCAAGTATTTTGGATTTATGAAGTAGTTTGGTGGCAGAGTTTTCATAAAGTCTGTTTCCTTGCAAGAAATTGTAGGAAGAAATATCCTCCTGGGTTATTTGAGACAAACAAACAAAACAAATAAAACCCCCAACATTCCTATTTATATATTTCCCTTTTCTTTTAAGTACCTTTATTTAGCCAAATTTGTCTCCTGGTGTTATCTCTTAGCATAGCCCATTTTCTGCACAATTTCTGAGCTTTCCTTTTGCTCATGCCAGGTAACACTGGCATCCGCCTGGTGTCCCAGGCCACAATCAACTCTTCCAGGGGATTTCCCATCATCCTCGAGCTACAGCTTCCCATGCTCCTTGAAATGTAAGGTTCACTTTGCCTGTAGCCGGATGACACTCCTTCGGTTTTCAGAAAAAAGGTTCTGGGAAGGACTTTGATTCCCTCACGAAGTACGGGCCCCTTCCTATTTAGGGAATTCGTCTTAAGTTTTCGGATCAAAAAAAAAGATTCGGGAGGACCCTTCAGCTAGTACTAGCACCTCCCTACTCAATACACATATACACTGGGCTGCTTTCTTGGAATACACTGGGGACTCCCTTTACTCTTCTCCCCCCCTTTTCACTTTCACTTAGCGTTTGCTCAGCTTTCAATTCCTTCAAACACAAAGTTCCATGTTCGGCGACTCCCCCTTGCTTTCTCTATCCTACCGGTCACAGCTCGATGGAGCTAGCAGTAGGCAGAGGTGTGGCTAGAGGTCTCAAAGAGGTGAAATCAGACTGTTTTCTGAGTGGAATCCCACACACACACTTCCTCCTTTCCTAACAGAAGGTCCTGTGCTCTGGCAAAACCCCCATGCTCTCCAGACTGTTGGTCTTTCTGCGGTTAGGAAATGCACAGAGGAAGATCCAGCTGTGATTGGGAGAAGGGCCTTCATTCACACAAATGCAGGCATACACACATTTCCCATGCTTTTCCATGCTTTAAAATTAAAATTTAGAGGTACTCACCTTCTTTCCAAGCAGCCTTTGAGCTCAAAACTCAAAACCCCTTTAAAACCTAGTTCCAAATGGCCAAGGTCCACGAAAACTTACCCACACTCAATGGGTCTGCTGCTAGCAAGGGAGGCTTACCTGGGCCAGGTCCATTGGTTAGGTTAGCTTGGAGTCCCATCTGGGGTGCTGAATTGTTGGAAGAAATATCCTTCTGGGTTCAGCTCCAAGTGGGGAAAAAGACACTGGAAACATGGAGACTGCTTGGAAAGATGGTTTAATGGTGGACAGGATCACATGGTTTGAGTTCCTGAACAGAAAAGGGCCGAGATACTGAGAGTCCCCGGGTTTTATGCCCTCTCTGGCTTTGAACTTCCTGGGGCCCAGAAAGAGTATCCTGATTGGTTGTCAGACTGCCAGGGGGTGGGGGGCTTAGCTAGCCTTGCTGGTTGATGTAATCTTCCCAGATCATAGTTTGATGAGTTTCTGTTGCTAGATGGGTCCTATTGTGTTGCAGATGATGGTCCATTGACAAAGATTGAGTTTCTGCCTCTGGCCCATTGAGAAAAGGTGGGGGGGGGCAAGAAGTGGGAGCTGCTTCGTCTTTTAAACATGTTTCCCCATTTCTCATCCAGGGAAACATAATATTCTGCCTTTTTAATATTTCCTAAAATATTTCATTCTTCTAGGAAAGGGGTGGGTGCTTCCTATAAAATAATATAGAAGAGCCTTGCTATTTCTGTGATGTAGGTTTACTTATAAAGCATCTGGGAACAAGCCAGATAAATTGGGCTAATAGAAAAAGCAGCGTTAATTCCACTGTCTCCTCAAGAGCAGCGGGTAGTCTGTTTTTCATCTTCTGAGCTCTTATCTTTTTATCTACAAAACCTGAACTTCTGCCTCCTGCTCCGGTTCGGTTCCAGCTGCAATCTTCAATCTACAACTCAGAAGTTATAATAGCTTCAGAGTTGCCAGCAATTAATAAATCTTTTAATAAGTTTCTAGTCGCCATTGCTCCCCTGAAGAAATGCCTTTAGCTTTGCATTCTCTTTTTTTTTTAATTTTTAATAAACTTTTTATTAAATAAACATTAAAAACATTGGACGTGATGCTTTGTCATTTCCATACATATTTTAACTTAACAACAAATACAATTCCTACTTATTGTACATTCCTATTTTGATGTTATAAACATATCCCTTGTCCTCATTTATAATTTGTCTAAATATTGTCCAGTTTCCGTTCTACAAATCCTCAATCTTTTCTGTTCCGACTCCTTTTCCTCATTTCCAACCAATTTGTACAATTTGTTCCAAATTTCATAGTATTCTGTCTCGCCCTTGTTTTTAAGTTCTAATGTTAGTCTGTCCATTTCTGCCCTGCATTCTCCAATGTGGGAATGATGGGTGGCACAGCTGTCAAAGCTAGCTACCATTTTGCCTAGGAAAGTCTGCAGCAGGAAACAGGGAGCAGCAGTTCAAAGTCAGTTTTCAGAGACTTTGGGTAAACCCATAGATCTATTAATGTGACAGCCATGCCCAATCAGATTGTTTCCTGCTGGTTTCATATTAGTATGTAGCATGTAGTAATATTGAGTATTTTATCTTATTTTACATGTCTAGTCTTCCAAAATTTGTTGGATGGTTTAGATCAGTGTTTCTCAACCAGGGGTGATATCCAGCAGGTTCTGACAGGTTCTGGAGAACTGGTAGTGGAAATTTTGAGCAGTTCGGAGAATCGGTAGCAGAAATTTTGAGTAGTTCAGAGAACCGGCAAATACCACCTCTGGCTGGCCCCAGAGTGGGGTGGGAATGGAGATTTTCCAATATTCTTCCCCTGGAGTGGGGTGGGAATGGAGATTTTGCAGTATCCTCCTGCCACGCCTACCAAGTCATACACACAGAACCGGTAGTAAAAAAATTTGGATTTCACCACTGTTCTCAACCCCAGCAACTTTAAATGGCATGACCAATCTTCTCTTCGTTAGAGTAGACATACCCAGTTCCTGCAACCATTTATCATATGTTTTAGCCACCAGCCTCCTAATCATTTTGTTGTTCTCTGCACTTTCTAGGGTCTCATCATCTTTTTTATATTGTGATTAAAATTGGACACAATATTCCAAGTGTGGACTTACCAAAGCAGTACACAGCAGTACCTAACACTTCATGTAATTTTCATACTATCCCTCTCTTGATGTAGCCTAAGACTGCATTGGTTTTTTTGGCAGTTGCCGCACATTGCTGGCTCATATTTAAGTGGTTGTCCACTAGGACTCCTAGATCTCTCTCACAGTTATGGCTGTTGAGCCAGGTACTGCTTATTCTATACCTTGTGCATTTGGTTTTTCTTGCCTAAATGTAAAATCTTCCTTTTCTTACCACTGAATTGCATTTTGTTGGGTAGGACCCAGTGTTCAAGTGTGTCAAGAGCCTTCGAAATCTTGTGCTTATCTTGTAAAATGTTGGCTATTCCCTCTGTGGCTTGGTGTCGTCTGCAAATTTTATGAGTTTCCCTTCTGTCTCCTAACCTAAATCACTTATGAAGATTTGCAATTTTGATGTTCAATTGATCAAAGTTTAAACTTTCTTCATTGTGTCATATTTGTTGGAATGCATGCTTTTTAATTTTACCTTTTCTCTCTTGGACAGAGGAACACATATTGAATGTATTGTAGATTTAGATTGAAATCCTGTATGCATATATACTTAGTAAATTACATCAAATATACATACAAAGGGAGATTATGCCTATGAACAACGTGGACCTTCCTATACTATGTATGCTGTGGCATTGCAACTGACTGCCTGAGGTTGATTACAAATATAAGATTATATATTTATTTATTTAAGTTCCTTCAAGTAGTTGTTGACTCTTAGTAACTGCCAAATCTAGTCCCTGCAGTTTTCTTGGCAATATTTTTCAGAAGTGGTTTTGCCTCCTTCCTAGACTGAGAGAGAATGATTGGCCCAAAGTTACCCAGCTGGCTTCAACTTAAAGTGAGACTTGAACTCACAGTTTTCCTATTTCTCCCCTGGTGCCTTAACCGCTACACTAATTTGGCTCTCAAGATTAATTTACACATAACTAACTACCAGTATATCTATGATGTTTATTCTGCTTCTTTGAAGATAAGCATCTAAGAAGATTGAAGTGCCTCAGGTATTTGTATATATTTCTGCTTGTGTCTCTTAACAAATGCTGGGTTAGTATTTTTAAGATTTATTGATATGCCAAATTTATTTTTATATGAATTAAGATTCTGTGCATTGTAATTCACTTCTGTATGCACTAGCATGCACATATACAATACATTTAGTGAATATGTGACACTAGGAAGATTTTTAAAAATTCAATTGGTTTGGCATATTGATATCAAGAAGTAACACAAAGGTCAAGTCCAGAGTCCAAAGGGGACAAAAATAGCAGAAGCAAGTATGGAATGAAGCTTTTGCAAGAAATAAGCAATGGGTGTGCCAATTGCAGGACTATCCTACCCTTTTATTTTATGTATGCTCAGACAGGTTTATTTATATTACAGTACTATCAAACTCCATACTTTGTTTGTGCATATTCTTATACTTGACTTGCCTCCATTTCCCCCAACTTTGCAATGGATGTCTGTTCTGAAACAGGTAATTATGAATTTATAAGATAGTTTTTGTTTGTTGTTTGGGTCAAATACCTGTTGACCTGTTTGCCTTGCCTTCAAAATCTTGAATTACCTAACTCTACTTACTGTGATCACTTATTTCTGCTCTTTCTGCTTTTGCAGGCATCAGTTCTCATTCTATGAGTATCGCTGAACTAAAAAAAAAAAATCATCATACTGTAGACTTAATTTGTGGAATTGGTACTGTTTTCTATAAATATTTAGTGTGGACTAGTTTGACTACACTGGTGAATCATGACTTGAATAATAGTAATCTGAAATGAATATGCAACCTACTAATTATAAGGATCAAAAATTATGATTCTATCTAGGCTGTCAGCGTATTAAAAATGTTGATTTTGGTCTAATGAATTATGTGGCAATTGATGTATCAGATCTGTTTTCTCCCGTTGGGGTATTTTTCAGTATTGGAGCTAAGTTGACAAATGTTTATACCCATAATAAACAGCATAATGTTTAATATCCAATATATATCTCTAAGACTTTTCTGATTAAAAACTGTCATTTCCCATTGTGGCCAGTAGAGAGCAGCATTAACATAAAGATTGCGAAATGTGTTGTCCATATCTTTTCTTCTTTTTAACAGTTGACATGAATGGACACATTTCCCTTTACAAATTAAAGCATAGGGGGGGAAAAAGTCTGCCGGGCAATTCAAAGATATGTTTGAAAAATAGATTCAGTTCTATTGGTTGCATTTGTGGTTGCAGTCAGAAAAGGATTCCTAGTAGTTCTGTGTAGAAGTGTGTGCATGGACCTTGGAGTTGGACTTGATTCCTGGTGATTACACAGGCAAGTCTGTGCAGCTTGTTTGGCAATTTTTTTTTATGGTTTCCTCTTGTTTTCTTCCTAGCATCTGGGAGAGAGTGATTGGCCCAAAACCATCCTGTTGGCTTTCTGCCTTAAGACAGAACTAGAATTCACGAATCCCCGGTTTTTGTCCATATTGTCAGCCTCTGAATTGTTTTTTTCTGTGAATCCAGGATGGCAAAACAGGATGGTCTAGAAAGGAATGTTATGTTTTTCTTCCAGAATATTCTGTTTTTCTCCTGGAACACACCAATGTCACTGTTCCAAGAGTGGTCTTTATTATTCCAAAAAGTATGCTGCTTCCTAATGTATCTTTAAACCATGAATACAATGGATGATATTCACTTGTTTTGCATAATCCCTACCCTTAAATTAACAATGTAGGATGCTTTTAGCATCTTACAATTAATTCGGTAGACAATTTTCTTTCAACTTTCAACCTAACCTACAGGACGGATATTCACTGAGGAACTACGTTTTCTGTACTTTGGTTAAGGCGATATGTAGTATCCAAAAACAAATCCTCCCTGCCAGCCTTGCTGCCCCAATTCTAGTAAGACCTTTCATTTCCCCCAAGAAGCATGTTATCAGGTAAACTGTTCTGAGGATTGGAGCCTATTTCAAGAGGCAGTAGCTGAATATTCTCCCCCACAACCACAAGCAGACAGCCTGATCGGGTTACCAAATCCTACTTCTCCAGAGGTTAGATTTGGCTCAAGTCTACATCTGTACGTTTGTCTGCATCTGGATGCAATTCTTCCAAAGCAGATGTCCTCTCTGGAGAGTTTTCCTTCCAAAAGAGGAATCCCTTGTAAGTCCACAGCAGGAAAAAAGCCAGCTAAACAATATCTAGTAAAGCCCTTGGATACACATGCTGGTGAACTTAATGCTGTTTTTATGGGTGATAATAAATCATTCAGAAGAAATCCCCTCAGGATGTATTCTGAATGTGTTCCATTCAACCTCTGCAGTTTTGGATTTGTGAAAAAAACAGTCTACTCCGCTAGTATAAATAAACGCTGTCAAAAGCAAAGTAGTATTTTTACTGAGTTTTGAGATTTGCATTCAGTTTAAGTTACATTATATATTGGCGTCAATGTATTAGTATTACATCATGACACAGCAGTTTATCCTAAGCCCTTTCTTCCATTTAACTAATTACTAGAATTCCTCAATTGTCTCCCCATTCCATATGTTTAAAGACATCAATAATAATAATAAGCTTTCTATTTGAATTGACAGGACAAAATCTCCAGTTTATAGATCTTTGGCCTTTTGTCACTGAATAGTACTTTAAGGAAGCATAAATTGGTTGAAACGCAGACACTTTCACTTTGTTTTGAGAAGGAAGTTTGATGCAACAAGAAAGGACAATTAATTGCATCTGTAGCTTTGACTTCCTTCTGTCTCTAACTCCTAAGTTTAATTGTCATTAAAACGTAATGCATGATTTTAAAAAGGAATGCACACTAAAATTCAAAACTTAATGACTTGTAGTATGAAGGGGAAAAAAATTGCCACATAAAGATATTGATTGTGTCATTTAGGGTTAAAAATTCCCCTAAAAGTCAGTCTAAGGAGGATGGGGATGGGTGGGAAGAATGGTTGGTTTCAAGTTGGCTGGAAGCAAATTATTTATATCTCCAATAAAAACAATGAATGACTACCATAGAATATTCCTGTATTCAGTTGTGTTTTATAAGCAGTGAGTGTAAGCAAGAAACTTGCTTGGATTCAACTATATTTTGTGATTAGCCTATCAGATCCTATCCCCCTTCAGTGTATGGAACATTGAGAACCATCTAAAAGTCCATATTGATGTACTTTGCCTGAGGATGCTCTTATCACAAGGTAATATTGGATCCTCCCTTGCAGATCAACGAGTAATATAAAATCCAATAAGACCACTTTTCTTTGATCCTAATCTTGGAATATCTTCAACTAGGAGTGATCCTAATTTTTTCTGTTAAAGACACATTTTGTGTAATTAACACTTTTTTCCATTGAATGCTGTGCCATTCACAAGGTTTCCTTTGCCTCGCATTATTTTTATACACACAAACACACACACACGGGGGTGGGGGTAGGAGAGAGAGAGAGAACTGTACATTTTATGTATTTTTATTTGAAAGTTTATTGGCTAGGCAACTAGGCAAACTAGTTTATAACAACTAGGCACAAGAACAGTTTTTTCCCGAATGCCATCACCCTGCTAAACAAATAATTCTCTCAACACTGTCAAACTATTTACTAAGTCTGCACTACTATTAATCTTCTCATCATTCCCACCACCCATCTCCTTCCACTTATGATTGTATGACTGTAATTTTGTTGCTTGTATCATTTGTCCCCTATGACTATCATTAAGTGTTGTACCTTATGATTCTTGATGAACGTATCTTTTCTTTTATGTACAATGAGAGCATAAGCACCAAGACAAATTCCTTGTGTGACCAATCACACTTGGCCAATAAAAAATTCAATTCAATTCAATTCAATTCAATTCAATTCAATTCAATTCTATTCTATTCTATTCTATTCTATTCTATTCTATTCTATTCTATTCTATTCTATTCTATTCTATTCTATTCTGTTCTGCCCATCTTATCACAAGGCAACTCTTTTTAGATTTTATAGTATTTATATTTTGTATTTTATAATATTCTGTAATACAAGAAGCCATTTGAATGATTATAGTAAACACAAACTTCTCTTACAAGGAGTATTTTCTAAAGAAGGAGAGCAATGTATCATACGCTGTAGAGTTGTTTTTAATGAAGACATAGCTGTATAATCAATGCTTTTACATGTAATAATTTCTTGTGTTTTGTTTCCTCTTCCGTGCTTTTCACCTTGTATGACACATACATTTCATACACATACACATGCATTCAGTTGTTGACTGCTACCTTTCCACAAGAACCACACACCTTCATCTATACGTAGGCCTTGATTACTGAAATGGAATTAAATATCAAAATAGTTAAAACATAAATAAACATTGTATTGCCTCAGCAATTCAGCTAGGTGTTTTGTTTTGTTTTTGGTTCTTTAAGTCATTTTTTTCATTCCTGACAACTGCCTAAACAAGTCCTGTACTTTTTCTTGGCAAGGTTTTTCAAAAACCTTTGCCATTGTCTTATTTTTGGGCTGAGAGAAAGTAAATTGCCGGAGGTCACCCGGCTGCCTTTTTTGTCTAAGGTGGGACTACAATTTATGATCTCCTGGTTTTTAACCTGATGCCTTAACCACTACACTCATAGCAAATAATGAAAGGTTTTCAAAGTTACAGTATAGGACAGGGGTCTGCCATTTGGACCCGTTTCCCACAGAAAAGAAAACACCGGGAGCCACAAAATCCTTCCCGTGCCTGACTATCTCTTGAACGGCCACAAAACTAGCATATGTAGTTGAATTAAATGTTTTATTTTCTTCTGAAACTTTTCTTTTCTTGGACTTATCTATGGTTGGTCTACCGGGGGTTGAACAGCTCAATAAATCACGTGCTGGCAGCTGTCTCACATTGGTGGTTGTGACACATATTTTGAGTGACGGAGCCGGAGCAGAGGGGTGAAAGAGCCACATGCGGCTCCAGAGCCTTGGGTTGCTGACTCCTGGTATAGGAAATCACAGTGCTGTCCCCACCTTGTAAGGCAATGCTGTTATATAACAAATCTACATGACTTGTCTTTTAGTTTGATCTTTTATAGTCTATGTATATAATGCCACAATAAGTATTTTAAGCTACACGACAGTAAGTGTCATATAGTAAAATTTAGAGATGTGGGTTGGAATCAAAGATCTCTTAAGGATCCCTTCCTATTCTGTAATTCCTGAGTGCTAAAAGATTTTTGTGAGTACAGCTAGCAATGTGAATGACCTGAAGCTTTGTATTTTCTGACAAAGGGCTGTTGTTGTATTTCAAAGGCCTCAAGAATATATATGTGATTTAATCATATCTTGCCCAGGCATGTACTGAATTACCTGAATGTAAGGATACATTCTTTTGTTTTCACCCTCAGATTCAGGAGAGAGGGCCTTGTTGCTAGTTGTTTCAGGTCTCTGCTAGAAAAAGACAAAATAAGAAAGAGCTGGCTTTATTTCCTACAAGAAATCTTATGGCTTTATTGCTTATTCTAGAAATCAGATAGGGATTTCATGTGTAGAGACCACTGGTGAAATCTGAACCGGTTTACCGGTTTGCTGGCTGCGCACGCGCAGTGCGCACCACGTACCAAATGCGAAGTGCACGCGTGCAGTGCACACCAAAAGGAGTCATGTGGCAAGTAGAACAGCGCACGAGGGGGAGGGTGATAAGCTTTGGCGCGCAATTTTTTTTTTACTTTTAAAAGCATTTTTTCTACAACCTCTTCCGCCGAAAAAAAATGCCTTTAAAAGCCTCTGACGATCAGGCAACTCAGCTGGGATCATCAGAGCCTTTTAAAATGATTTTTTTTACAAACTCTTCCACCAAAGAGGTTGTAGAAAAAATGCTTTTAAAAGACTCTGACGATCCCAGCTGAGCTGTGCGATCCTCAGAGGCTTTTTTTTTTACTTTTAAAAACATTTTTTCTACAATCTCTTTGGCTGAAGAGGTTGTAGAAAAAATGCTTTTAAAAGGTAAAAAAATAGCACGGCTCAGCTGGGCATGGGAGGGGAGCAGGGATTTTTGCTACCAGTTCTCCGAACCACCCGCCGCCATCGCTACTGTATCGGGCGATCCGGTCCGAACCGGGAGCATTTCACCCCTCATAGAGACTGAATATGTGTGAGTAAAGGCAATTCAATAACTGATTAGTGCAATCACAAATGAGCTTTTCTATCTATTTTTTGAAAATCCTAATTAAAATATGATTGTAGCAACATAGCCAGTAATAGCTAAATACTTAAATTATCCATGGGTTCTTCATTGGGTAAGTTTTTCAGCTAAAAGAATCATTCATAGCAATCATATTTTATTTTTGAAGTATGATCAAATGCAAATGATTCTATTAGCTGAAAATCTAACATTGACTGGAGAAAGTTACAAGCAGAGATATTACTGTATATGCAGTAGGACTATTTTTAACAATCTTTAGTTCAATATTTAAATGATAAGCAAACAGTAGCATATAATGGGGCAGACTTCTTTTGAATTTTGTTGCAGGAGAGATTCTTGGCAAATTGAGATAGATATTATCCTATATATGTTTCAGTAGCTTCCATTATTTGTTGTTCATTGTCCATCCCACAAAAAGCAAAAAGATGGGATAAACAACACTTCTTTGTGAGAATGTTAAGAGCTGCTTGTAAAAATTGCCAGTACTTAATTAACAAAACACTGTATTTTGTTGTTTTCATATATTGGTATGGAAAAATGAAATCATTTTATTTATGACACTTGCTGGCATATGATCAAGCTTTACTAAACAACTTAAAATAATAATAGAAAAACCGAGGACAGATGTAAAATAAAAATCAGTAGAATTCCTAAGTTCTACAAAACCCAGAAAACCCTTTATGCTATTAGATCTAAAAATCATTTTTATTTATATGTAAATTTCAACATTAAATTTATTTTAAACTTTTAAATAAAATTAATTTTAATGGATATTTTTAAAAATTAACTTAATTTTTAAAAGCTGAGAAAATTATCTTCCCCCACCCCCAAGAAACCCTTTTAAAGTGTATATTGGACAAGAGGATGTGCTATAAGTGGAATGCAATAGTCCCTTGCTTCTCTTTTGGAAAAGATAAAGGCTTTAAATCTTTTAAAAATGTTACACGCATGCTTTCCACTGAGCTTGAAAATAGTCTGGAATCTGATGTGTATTGTAACTTACTTTTTGCAACCACACAAATTTCTTTTGGTGGGGGAGGATGGCGGGATCCATTTTCCATTTAGAAAATATTAAAAATCTGCAATGGGGGGGCGGGGGCAGTCTTTGAAAAAAGACTGATGAGAAATCAGACAGTGTCAGAGAGAAACTCAACATTATCCTGCCTTGATTTTGCTGAGTAGAAGTTGAGACAGAGAGAAACTTGGACAGGTTTCCAAGTCCCTGTTAATAATCTTACAATAGTACCCAACTATAATAAACAGCATTCTTGGAATCCCTGCTGTGCTGGTTTCACCAGCTGGCCTACCTCACAGGGGTGACATCTCATCATAAAACACAGAAGGTGGACTAGTCACTCCCAGAAGGCTCTCTCTCTTTGCCAGGAATTTTCTGGATCCTTATATCCTTGCTATAAATAGAGATAGGAAAATGTTAATTCATAGCACTTGGCTTTGCTGCATATTAGATTCCTATTTATTTTTTAATTCAATTTATACAGTCGCTCATCTCAGTCAATGATTCAAGGCACCTTACAATTTAATTTAATTTAATTTAATTTGCTTTCAAAATTTAATTTATTTTCAAAAGTCAGGTGGGATACAGAGTATGTCCCTGCCTGGGTATCTTGGGAAGGGGAATATGTGTCCATGTCATCTACCTCTGCTGTGACAAAATGAAATCATTTGGCTCTATCTTTTAAGTGTGGCAGCATAAAATACGGTTAGCAAATAAATAAATAAATCATGCCATCCTCTTCAGGAGTCACTGACGTCCCCAAAACCACTTTTAAAGGCAGCCTACATGAGATAGCTGAACAAACATCCATTTATCTTGCAAAAGACGGACATTTGACATGAAAAATGATGGCAATATCATATGTCTACAGCTGGAAAACTGGGACACTGGCAAAGCAGTGTACATTAGATATCACTATCAGTGAATAATTAAGGATCCAAGGGCTAGCCAAGACTTGCTTACCCTTCCAAATTTCCACTGCCTTTCTTTTGAACACCTACAAAGCCTTTGTCAATTGGGTGTAGATTGTGCAAGATAAGGTATTTAACCACAGAAGAAAGGGGAAGGGGCCCAATCTTAATTTCTTAACCTCAATGTAACAGTGCTATTTCTGCTTTCATATTTTCCTAAAAGAACCACCGGATGGGATTTAACAACTCTATGAGCAAGGACAAAATTTTCCCAGTGGAAGCAGGGAGGAAGGGGTTTATTTATTTATTTTTTTGCCACATTCTCAGTTGCTAGACTTTCCCTTTTCTCATTTTGATCAAGTTAATTTTATCTAGAAAATGTTTGTGGTATTTGCCAAGTGTAATCATCTTAAAATAATATTCCCAAGGAAAGAACAAGAAATTAAGCACGGTATATATGTGTGACATTAAAGAATGGGTTGTTCTGTATACTATACAGTACATTTTAAATGTCACACGTATATACTGTACTTGCTCTGTATAACATATAGTACAGTTGTGGTAAAATTAGATATTAACAGTATAGAGCAATGGATACTAAGAAATAACTGAGCAATCAGTTCAAATGACACCAAAGTATGATTATTTCAGGATATCTTCATTTAATAAATACCATTTTGCAATGCCTTTTCATATATAGTCTTTCTGCTTTGGGCACAAGCTATCCAACTGCTACTTATGTAAATTTGTCCCATCGCACTTGTGCAAAAGCTGTTATCAAAATGCCATTGTAGGATAATGGCTATGTATCTCAGGAGCTTTTCTTTCAGTGTCTGCAATTAATATTTTAGCATATAAGAAAGTGTTTTTATCATTTATAAGAAAGTGTGGAAATATTTTGGGCTTTTCTGGCTAATATGACAGAACAAATATTCCCATTACAGGAAAAAAAAATTCAAACCTAAATCAAAGTTAAATTTAATTCCAATAATTTGTTGTGTAAGTTTTTGTCACTGGAATCCCTCTGAAGGAACCTACAGACGCTGTTCAGGCATATACCAAAATCGACAAAAAGTTGCATATGATATCTGCTAGTTTTTGCTGCTGCTACCTGTTTTCCAGGGAATACCTCACCTGATTCCTACTTGGTATCTCCAATGTGTGAAAAATAGGGCAATCACAATATGTTCTCTCTCTTTTTGGAACATAAATGATAAAAACACCAAAATGATTTCAATAATGCAATATCCTAAATTGTAGCATAGTGGCATGTGGCTCGATGATTCGGCCTTTCCTTCCACCTTAGGGTGATAGATTAATCTCACCTAGCATTAACAAAATCAAACGTTATTTAAAAGGAAGAAAAAAAAAAGTTATAATCAGTGATGCCTCAGAGATGGAGGGGTATTGGGGTTTTGTTAATGCAAGAGGTTTAGACTAAAGTCCTTGTGGAACTCTGGAACTATGATTCTGATTCTTTCTAGTTAGAACTAATGGATGCTGCAAATTGGCTCTCCTTGGATGCAAATTCCCAGTAAAACCCAGCTAGCTGCAGGAATGACTGCATCTATCTTTTGTTTATAGGGAAGTGCCATCTTTGGATAGTCTATACCTTGTCCTCCACAGGTGATATAGTTCCATGGCCCTAGTAGATACAAACTGAATAAATCCACATTGAGATGTGTTTCTAATGATGATGGTTTATGGATTTAATGAAATTACTGTGAATTGGATGAACGTATGATAAATATATTTAAAAAGAAAGTGGGAACATTCTGCACAGCTACTTAGAAACGGTTCTATTTAAAAGCTGGGCTCCAAATACCTGTTGTCAACTTTTAATGTTGGTAATATGGATGATTAATCACTGTTGTAATGTCTCTTATTTCAACACACAATTTTTGTAAGCTGAGTACCTTTGACTGATAAATAAGATCTTAAATAAATGAGAGGGACTGCCATCAGAATAATGTATTGCAATCATTGTCATACATAGATACAACAGATCCCAACGAGAGTGGTTTTATTCATGATAAAAATACCATTCTCTTCCAAGACAAAATATCAAAGATTCTGGACTATAAAACCCACAGTTGCCAACCATAATGATCTAAGAGTCAGACAAAATCAACCCTCCCTTAGTTTTTTATTTTGTATGTTCCCCCCATCCACAATTTATTGTTAAGCCTTACTTCTGAGGGATTCACCATACTAATTTGTTGCAGTGAAATGCTTTTCATATATCACACTAAGGCATCCTATATGGGGATTTTGGGTTTGGATAAGAGTGACGTATAAAATCAGCCGCTGTGCTATAAAATTTTGGTCATGTCTTAATATGTGAACCAGTTTTTAATCCTGCCAGGGATTCTTGTGGCTTCTGTAGGGATTAACATAACGATTGTGGCATGTGTTTTTCTGGATTACCCACATGTGAACTTAACTTGTGCACAGGATTGTGGTGATGGGAAATAGTAAAAAGTGAGTTGAAAATGAAATACAGGCATTCTGTATCTTCTGCAAGTCATGGAGTGCGCTCGGTTATCAAGCTGTTGGTTGCTTGGTTTTGAGTGTATGGCTCACCTCTTTTGGGTTCTTAAAAAGGTTTAATGTTTTTCATATTGCCAATTCTCCTGAGCCTGCTGATCTCCCTCTCCCCCCCTCTCTCCCTCTCTCTTTCAAAAGTCATCCCCATCCTTCCTCTCAACTTTCAACCACCTGAGATCACTATGTAGATCAGTGGTCTCCAATCTTTCCGGCTTTGCAGACCGGGGATGGGGAGAGGGGATGGTTCTGCACGAGCAGCAGGTGAGCAAGCGCATGAGCAAGCAGTTCCATTTGCACAAACGACTGGTGGGCACATGTACCCCCTGTTCACATAAATAGAGTTCAGCGCACACACTCACCTGCCTGCTGTGTGCGCAAGTGAAGCTGCGTGTGCAAGTGCAGCTGTGTGTGCTCTCGCCTGCCGCTTCTGTGGTCTTGTTCTAAACGGACCGTGGCCCAGTAGTGAGCCACAGCCTGGGGGTTGGGGACCCCTGATTTAGATCATATAATATTTATTTATTTATTTATTTATTTATTTATTTATTTATTTATTTATTTATTTATTTATTTATTTATTTATTTATTTGTTAAATTTTTATACCGCCCTTCTCCCGAAGGACTCAGGGCGTTGTACAGCCATATTAAAACAAACATATACCCATAAAATTTAAAAACAATTTAAAATATATAAAATTTGGCCCTTATGTTAAAAGCTTCAAACATCCAATTTAAAATTCATTTTCTAAGCCAGCCTGGCCTGTTGAAACAAAAGAGTCTTAAGGGCACGGCGAAAGGTACGTATGTCGGGGATCATGCGAATCTCCGGGGGCAGTTCATTCCAAAGGGCAGGTGCCCCCACAGAGAAGGCTCTCCCCCTGGGTGTCACCAGTCGACATTGTTTGGCCGACGGCACCCTGAGGAGTCCCTCTCTGTGGGAGCGTATTGGCTGGTGGGAGGCTATCGGTGGCAGAAGGCGATCTCGTACATACCCAGGTCCTGGGTATGTACGAGTAGGCTTCTGGCAATGTACTTTACCAGTGGGCAGGCCTCACATATCAGTCACACCTCTTCACAGGCAAACAAGCAAAAGTTCCACACCAGGTATTGGTTGTGATATCACAATTTATATATGCACACTGCAGTTGTATGTAACAAGCTGATTAGGTTCCCCTTATTCTGCAAATTTTCAAGAGGGAAAAGATTAGGTGGAGGTGGGTGGTAATGGAGTTCTTCCATTCAATTTTTTCCTGAAACATTTCTCTGCAAAGCTGTTGTACCTCTGTAAGTATTCCAAGCTGCGCTCACCTGACAAACAGTTTCGAGAGCTGCAAAAACAGCTGGGAGAAGGGAGTGTTGGGGAAAATGACTAGAAAAAGAAGGGTTATGCATGTTCTACAAAGAAAAGATGGATGTTCTTTCTAGCACCCATGCTGCTGGGCCATGTAGGACAACTGGGCTATTGCCAGGGATCTTTTGAATATAATATGCTTACTTTGGGATTTGGAGTACAAGCGAATTTCCTGTGTTCCATAAATGCAGGCTGTGATTGAGTGAGAGAAACAGCTGCGTAGCTTTGGCATCAGGCTTTCCAAGATGATCCTTAGTGTGTAACCTCGGTCCTCTGGAAAAATGGCATCCATTTCAGGCAGTGTGGGCATTTATTTACCAGGGAAAGCATTAGGTGGTGAATTGTTCCAAATGTATAAATAGCGTGAGGCGTCTCCAACATGCTCAGTGCAGACGTGACTTGCAAGTACCTTTCACTTATGGAGGATGAGGCACATTCCCATCATAGATTTAAAAAGCCAGAATCTGGACTAACAAATATGTTACTCTGTAATCTAGATACGTTAAATATGTGATTCTCACAGGATTTGGTTTCAAATTCTGGTCCTCAAGCGGCAGTGAGTAAACTGAATGAATGCCACCTCCGTGAAATATAGGTCAGGAATGGGAAATGATTCTGGGACACTCTTTTCTAATCTTGTGGCTTCCAGAGGGATAATGACCACAGCAGCTGGGAATTCTCCACATGTAGAGGACTTCCAGTTGGATGAAGCTACCTTAGAGCTGCTTCCATTTAGAACTCCAGTGAGTAAAATGGAGTCCTAAAGCTGATTCTGCTCTGAGGTGGAGTAAGTCAGTTGCTTGCAGATGTCATGAAAAAGCTTTAATTTCTTAAGGGATTGAGTTATCATGACTGTGCATTACAGCTGGGAGGGAAGGCACTCATGAACATTTCTACCTTAGGGACTATGAGTTTATTTGATCTTGGTCCTAACCAGGGGTGAAATTCACTTACTTTCCCTACTAGTTCGAAAATGTGCATGTGCCGTCATCCGCGCAGTTCGTCCGAGTCAGATAGAATCGGCTGAATTTCACCACTGGTCCTAACACACTGACTTAGCCCAATGGCAGCATTCTCTCTCTCTCCCCCTCTCCCTCTCCCTCTCTGTCTCCGTCTCCATCTCCATCTCCCTCTCCCTCCTTCCCTCCCTCCCTCCTTCCCTTATTCACTGTCTCTCTCTCTCCCCCTCTCCCCCACTCTGTATGTATGTATGTATATATGTATGTATGTATGTATGTATGTACAGTATGCATGTATGAATATGTTTTTAGATATTCTGGGTACATATATATGTTGTATATGTATATATATATGTGTATGTGTGTGTGTGTATATATATATATATGTAGGTCTTTGGTTATTCGGGTTTTCTCCCACGTAAAATTGGAGATTTCTTGGCGACATTTCGACGAAGTCTCATTCGTCATCTTCAGGCTGGTGTTCTCGGCTTCGTGCTTCCAGGAGCAATGTGAGATCGCAGCTGTCTCTTCCTTTTAACTGCTAGTGGGGGTGTGAGCTGATTGGGTGGGAACTTGGCTGTGTTCTGATTGGGTGGAGGTGTGTTCTGATTGGTTAGGGGCTTGGCTGTGCTCTGATTGGCTGGGGGGTTGGTTGTGCTCTGATTGGCTGGGGGTGTGTTCTGTTTGGGTGGGGGCTTGGTTGTGCTCAGCTTAGTCTGAGTTGCAGGGGGATTTGAGCTGGTGAGCTGCGTTATTGTTCTTTGGCTTCGTGTTTGTGGCCGTGCGAGCTCTTCATGGTGGGTGTCAGTCTGCTTCATGTATGGATTGGAGGGGTTTAAAGTGGCTAATGATGCAGCTGCAGTCTGGCTTCTGGTCCTTGGTCGTGGCTCATTATCAGTGTGGGTTTGAGTCTGCTTTCTGCGTGGATGTGTGGTGGTGACATCCTGTGTGGCTCTCGTGAGTGTGGGTCTGGTGTCATTCGTCGTGTTAGGGACTCGTTTGTCAATAAGGGCGGGTTTCCAAATGGCTGGTAGGTGGGAGGTATCATCTCGTTTGTTCATGCTGTGTGGGCGTTTTTCTATCTCGATGGCTTCTCTGATTATTCTGTTGTTAAAGTGTTCAGTTTTGGCGATAGTTCTGGTCTTTTTAAAGTCAATATCATGTCCTGTGGCTTTAAGGTGTTGGACCAGGGAAGAAGTTGGTTCCTCTTTTCTGACTGAGTTCTTGTGTTCTTCTATGCGTGCACTTATTCGTCTGTTGGTTTGTCCAATGTATGTGGTGGGGCAGGCGGTGCATGGGATTTCATATACTCCTTGATTTTCTAACTCAATGTTGTCTTTGGGGTTCCTTAGGATGGTGGATACTTTTCGGTTTGTGCAGAATGCTGTCTTGATGTTATGTTTGTGGAGGATTTTGCTTATTCTGTCTGTGGTGCCTTTTATGTATGGGAGGAGGGCTTTGCCGTTTTCTTGTTCTCTGTCTTGGATTTTAGTGGGGGTTTCTTTTTGGATTAGGTTAGTGATCTTATTTCTTTGGAATCCATTGGATGTTAGTACATTGGTGAGAGTGTGTAGTTCGGTTTTTAAGTGTTGTTCGTCAGCTAAGCGTTTTGTTCTGGAAATGAGTGTCTTGGCTACAGAGTTGATCTGGGCAGGGTGGTGGTGTGAGAGTGCGTGCAGATAGCGGTTTGTGTGTGTTTTCTTCTGGTAGATAGTGTGTCCTAGGGAGCCATTGGATTTTCTGTAGACTAAGACATCCAGGAAGGGAAGTTGGTTGTTCGCTTCTGTTTCCATGGTGAACTGTATTTTGGGGTGTAGGCTGTTGAGGTGTGTGAGGAAGTTGTCCAGTTTTTCTTTCCCATGTGGCCAGATTATGAAGGTGTCGTCTACATATCTGAGCCAGAGTTTGGGTTTGTGATCAGATTTTTCTAGAGCTTGGGTTTCAAAGTATTCCATATAGAGGTTGGCAATGACAGGTGAGAGGGGTGATCCCATGGGTGCTCCTTCTATTTGTTTGTATTTCTGTCCATTATAGATGAAGTATGTGTTGGATAGGCAGTGGTTGGTCAGATCTAAGATGTGCTTGGGGGGGTTATATTTGTTTTGGATAACTGTCAAGGCTTCTTTGATTGGTACCTGGGTGAAGAGGGATATGACATCGAAGCTCACGAGTAGGTCACTGGGCTGTAAGTTTTGTTGCTTTATGATGTCTATGAACTGGAATGAGTTTCTTACATGTGAGTTGATGGATTCTGCATAGGGCTGTAGTTGTTTGGTGAGAAATTTGGCTAGGTTTTGTAGAGGTGAGCCTATGGAGCTGACTATGGGTCTAAGTGGGGTTCCTTCTTTGTGTATCTTGGGGAGACCATAGAGTTTAGGGCATCTGGATGATTTCTCTCTGGGAATGATTCTTTGCTGGATCTCTTCGCTGATGGGGGAGGCTTTTATTTTGGATCTAATGGTTTTTTCCAGGTAGGTGGTGGGATCTGTGTTTAGGGGTTTGTATGTGGAGTCTTGGAGTAGGTGGGTTAATTTGGTTTGGTAGTCAGATATGTTCATAAAGACAAACATAACATCAAGACAGCATTCTGCACAAACCGAAAAATATCCACCATCCTAAGGAACCCCAAAGACAAAATTGAGTTAGAAAATCAAGGAGTATATGAAATCCCATGCACCGCCTGCCCCACCACATACATTGGACAAACCAACAGACGAATAAGTGCACGCATAGAAGAACACAAGAACTCAGTCAGAAAAGAGGAACCAACTTCTTCCCTGGTCCAACACCTTAAAGCCACAGGACATGATATTGACTTTAAAAAGACCAGAACTATCGCCAAAACTGAACACTTTAACAACAGAATAATCAGAGAAGCCATCGAGATAGAAAAACGCCCACACAGCATGAACAAATGAGATGATACCTCCCACCTACCAGCCATTTGGAAACCCGCCCTTATTGACAAACGAGTCCCTAACACGACGAATGACACCAGACCCACACTCACGAGAGCCACACAGGATGTCACCACCACACATCCACGCAGAAAGCAGACTCAAACCCACACTGATAATGAGCCACGACCAAGGACCAGAAGCCAGACCGCAGCTGCATCATTAGCCACTTTAAACCCCTCCAATCCATACATGAAGCAGACTGACACCCACCATGAAGAGCTCGCACGGCCACAAACACGAAGCCAAAGAACAACAACGCAGCTCACCAGCTCAAATCCCCCTGCAACTCAGACTAAGCTGAGCACAACCAAGCCCCCACCCAAACAGAACACACCCCCAGCCAATCAGAGCACAACCAACCCCCCAGCCAATCAGAGCACAGCCAAGCCCCTAACCAATCAGAACACACCTCCACCCAATCAGAACACAGCCAAGTTCCCACCCAATCAGCTCACACCCCCACTAGCAGTTAAAAGGAAGAGACAGCTGCGATCTCACATTGCTCCTGGAAGCACGAAGCCGAGAACACCAGCCTGAAGATGACGAATGAGACTTCGTCGAAACGTCGCCAAGAAACCTCCAATTTTACGTGGGAGAAAACCCGAATAACCAAAGACCTACATATATATATATACACACACACACACACACACATACACATATATATATACATATACAACATATATATGTACCCAGAATATCTAAAAACATATTCATACATGCATACTGTACATACATACATACATACATATATACATACATACATACAGAGTGGGGGAGAGGGGGAGAGAGAGAGACAGTGAATAAGGGAAGGAGGGAGGGAGGGAAGGAGGGAGAGGGAGATGGAGATGGAGACGGAGACAGAGAGGGAGAGGGAGAGGGGGAGAGAGAGAGAATGCTGCCATTGGGCTAAGTCAAAGTGTGCCACTGCAGTATGTACCCAGAATATCTAAACTTCAGTTTTATTATTAGTGCTTCCAGAGATTAGTATGGTTTTACTTCATATAGTATGCAACGATATGTTGTTCTTGCAGTCCAAGGTATTATCAAGACTTTTCTCCAGCAGTATAATTCAAAGGCATCTTTTTTCCCCCTCATTCAGCCTTTCTGATAGTCAGTTATCTCAGCTCAACATATCTATATCTTACAACGTAGAAAACCAAGGCTTTGACTTAGGTCCTGTTATTGTCACTGTGATGTCTCTGCTGGTTTATATTTTGTCTAGATGTGTCATATCTTTCTCCCCAAGTAGCTTTTATTCCATAGCTTTTGTCACAATCCCTTTAAATTTGGGAGGGTAAGAAGATAAGGCTTGCAAATTTTTCAACAACTTCTTTGTCTGTTTACATTGGGTTGACTTGGCCTGTTATTGTAACCCCAAGGAGGAGGGGGAGTTGCTACTGAGCTGCAGTCCGGGCTTTGCACTTTCACCTACAGCAAGAGGTTCTCTAAGTTTCTTTGCTTCCAGCCATCAAAGTGGTGTTATCAGCATATCTGATAAGTTGCTCATACAGGCAGTCCTCGACTTACAACAGTTTGTTTAGTAACCATTCAAAGCTACAACAGTATTGAAAAAAAGTGACTTATGGCCATTTTTCACACGTATAAACCATTGCAGCATCCCCATGGTCACGTAATCAAAATTTGAGTGCTTGGCAACTGCTTCATATTTATGATGGTTGCAGTGGGGAATGGGGGTCATATGATCTCCTTTTGAGACCTTCTAACATTAATCTGCATTAATTCCTTTCTGTAGGTTACATTGGTGGCTTTTTTATGTACAGCATATGATTCATTATCATTATGTGGAATACTTATTGGTGTAGATGGCCTGATTCTCCCAAGTATTTTGTTTAAGAAGTAGGTCTTTCTGAGTTCATAGGGCTTAAATTTTAGCAGAATAACAGAATAACCGAACTGGAAGGGAGCTTGGAGGTCTTCTAGTCCAACCCCTGTTCAAACAAGAGACCCTATATAAGTGATGGCGAACATTTTCAACATCAAGTGCCCAAACCGGAACACGCATGCATGCGTGTGCGCCGGAGCACCGGAAACCCGAAGGCCAACTGGCCGGCGTGCACATGCCAATTTTTTGGCTGTTTTTCGGACCGTTTTCAGGCTGTTTTCTGGGGCATTTTGAGGACGTTTTCCAGCACTCTGGCTCCTGCAAAGACCAGCTGGCTGGCGTGCATGTGCGTGCTGGAAATCAGAAGAGCAGCTGGCAACAGCGCCCATGCCCACAGAGAGGGCTCTGCATGCCACCTTTGGCACACATGCCGTAGGTTCTCTATCACGGCCCTATACCGTTCCAGGCAAGTGGCTGTCCACTATCTTTTTAAAAACCTTCAGTGATGGAGCGCACACAACTTCTGAAGGCAAGCCATTCTTAATTCTAAGTTGCTTCTCTCCTTGATTAGTTTCTATCCATTGTTTCTTGTCTTGCTTTCTGGTGCTTTGGAAAATAGGTTGATCCAGAGGTGGGTTTCAGCAGGTTCTGACCAGTTCTGGAGAACCGTAGTGGAAATTTTGAGCAGTTCGGAGAACCAGAACTGCCCCCATCTCTTCTCTGCCTCCCAAGTCCCAGCTGATTGAGAGGAAATGGGGATTTTGCACTAACCTTCCCCTGGATTGGGGAGAGAATAGAGATTTTATAGTATCCTTCCCCTGGAGTGGGGTGGGAATGGAGATTTTATAGTATCTTTCCCCTGTCACGTCCACCAAGCCACACCCACCAAGCCACACCCACAGAACCCGTAGTAAAAATTTTTGAAACCCACCACTGGGTTGATCCTCTCTTCTTTGTGGCAGCCCCTCAAATATAGTAACACGGCTATCATGTCACCCTTGGTCCTTCTTTTTGCTAGACTAGACAAACCTAATTCCTGCAACTGTTCTTCATAAGTTTTAGCCTCTACCCCTTTATTAATATTTGTTGCTCTATTTTGCACACTTTCCAGAGTCTCAACATCTTTTTTATAATATGGTGACCCAAACTGGATGCAGTACTCTAAGTGTGGTCTTACTAAGGATTTATAAACGAATTTTGAATTTCTGGGTTTGTTTAGGAAATAAATATACATACATACATACATTTGTTGTTGTTTTGTTGTTGTTTGTTGTTGTTGTTGTTGTTGTTCTTCTTCTTCTTCTTCTTCTTGTTGTTGTTGTTGTTGTTATTATTATTATTATTATTATTATTATTATTATTATTATTATTATTACAAATATTTATATGCCACCCTTCTCCCAAAGGACTCAGGGCGGCGAACAAAAGTTAAAAACATACAATAATGGAGGAAAATCCTAATTAAAACCAATTAAAACAAGAAACAAATAAAATAAAACCCAAGAATCAGAATCAGCCCATTTGTTGAAATTTTAAAATAAAACCTAACATTGAATTGGGTCACTTGAGTATTTCTCATCATCAGTGTAGATACAAAAATTATTATCTCAGGCTTATGTTATAGATTGTAATAGCCTTAGTAATTAAACTTAACAATGGTGTCAGAAAAATGAGCATTTAGCATTTGTTTTGCTTTTCATCCACTGGAGTGCAAATGAGCAATAGTAGAGTTCAAGTAAAAGTAATTGGTGGTATATCATAAATTGGGTGAGTGGATCGCTCAAATGTTTCAGTTCTTGCATAATGCACCTTCAATGGATTCCGTTGCAGAAGTTTGCAAAAAAAATAAAAAATAAATACCAGGGCTGCTTCAGGTTCAGCAGCAAAAAGGAGCACCTGAGCCTTTACTATACCGTATGTCCTCTCAGACGCATCCATCACTGAATAGTCCATAATAATTCTTGACAAGCCATCTGCAATATTTCCTTACTAAGGCAGAGAGGTCGAATGGGGAAAACTTCCACTCGCTTGGAAGAGTCTAAGTTACAATCTCAGATGACTCTCCATTTCAGCAGAACACAGATACTGCAGAAGAGACTGCATGCCAAAATATCTGTTTGCTTTAATCCTACACTGTAGGAAACAAGGATCTATCTCTTCTCTCCTTGCTCCACAAATCTGAGAAGATATGAGTAATTGAAACTTGGTATTATGTTTCCACAGCATGTACACGTAGCAGACGATCTACCATTTGGGGATAGGAACTCTGTGGATGGCTGGTTTTGCCATATCTGCCAACAAACCACTTCTTTAGATTTGCACAATTGAAGTCAAAAACAGCTCAGGAATCTGGGTTCTCTGCTTAGTAGATGCTTTTACTCAAGGTGGCATAAAGTCTTGAACTTTCACCACAGGAAATACGGTAATACATGGCCAGCTTGATCTAATGGTTAAGGTACCAGGCTAAAACTAGGAGGCTGTGAGTTCTAGTTCCACCTTAGATATGAAAGTTGGCTGAGTGACTTTGGGCCATTCACTCTCAGTCCAACCCATCCCACGAGGAAAAATAGAAGGAAAGAATATTATGTATGTTCTTCATCCTGAGTTACTTATAAAGTAATAAGGCAGGATAAAAATCTAATCAATCAATCAATCAATCTTCTGATGTTTGGCTCTTGATAAAAGCAGATGTTGAGTCCTACCGGAGCTCACCATTGATGGGGGGTATCAACAATCAATAACCCCCCCCTAACGCCAACAGCTGTGAGCGCCGTAAGCAGCGGTTTGGTGACAGCAAGTTCGGAGATCCCGACGTCATCACCCATCGCCATCTGTGAACGCCGCCAACCAGGAACTGCGGGGGGGGGGATGAGATCTACGTGTGTGGCAGCACCCGACGTTCACGCCGCCCGATTGATACGCCGGTTCCATCGTAGATACCCAGACAAACCAAGTGTAGGATCATAACAGTGACTAACATCTGTGTGCTTTCTGTTACAGGTGAGCTCCTGGTAGAGGGGCCGCCTGTCAAGTCCTACCGGAGCTCGCCATTGATGGGGGGTATGGGAGGCGAGAAGCGGAGATGGACAGCAGCGTACACACACGCAAATCCTCTGTGCTCTCTTATTGGGTGGTGGTGGTGGGCATTGTTCCTGGGACAGAAGTGTGAAAAATGCCAGGGAGGTAGAAGAGCTCAGTAAGAACAGTGAAGATGTGGTCAGGGGCTGGCTGTGGAACAGATCATGAGCTTGACAAGCGCAAATTCCAACTTAAAGTAAAGCAGCAAAAGAAACCAAGCAGTTTCCACAATATGGTCTTGATCATATACCCATCATTTTCAAGAGGAACATTAGGAATCATATTGAGAACCTTTCAATAGATTTCTGAAATCAGGAGGTTCTAGCAGTAGCATTTAGATTTAGACTTACATACTACCCCATAGCTCTTTACAGCACTCTCTAGGTGTTTTACAAATGTAAGCATCTTGCTCCCAACAATTTGGGTCCTCATTTTACTGACCTTGGAAGGATGGAAGGCTGAGTCAACCTTGAGTCCCATCAAGATTGAACCCCAGGCTAAGGGCAGAGTTTGCCTGCAATACTGAACTTAACCACTGCATCACTAAGGCTCCTTCTAATTTCAAATTTATATGTTAAAGAATGTTAATGGACAGGTAGTAATTAATCACATTGGGAGGTGTTTTCCAAATTTACGTGCTTGTTAATGATTAATTTTATATTTTTTCTGAGCGATCCCACCATCCTGTTAAATTGTATAAGATTTAGAGCAGGGGTCAGCAACCCGAGGCTCTGGAGCCGCATGTGGCTCTTTCACCCCTCTGCTGCGGCTCCCTGTCACTCAAAATATACGTCACAACTGCCAATGTGCGATACCCGCCGGCACACGATTTATTGAGCTTTTCAACCCTGGTAGGCCAACCATGGATAAATCCAAGAAAAGATAAGTTTCGGAAGAAAACAGAACATTTAATTCAACTACATATGCTAGTTTTGTGGCCGCTCAAGAAATAGTCAGGCATGAGAAGGGTTTTGTGGTTCCCGGTGTTTTCTTTTCTATGGGAAACAGGTCCAAATGGCTCTTTGAGTGTTTAAGGTTGCAGACCCCTGATTTAGGGCAATGGGATTAAAGAAATAAACAATATTCCCCAATTTCTTGCTTCCCTTTTAGGTTTAGGTTTAGGTTTTATTTGATTTGTATACCGCCCTACTCCCGAAGGACTCAGGGCGGTGAACAGCCAACAATAAAATACATAAATACACAAAATTTAAAAACCCGATAAAATCAAATTAAACTTTTTGGCCCAGACAAATTAAAATACCCCAATAATTTAAAAACAGATTAAAATTTACATATTTTAAAAAGGGAAGAGATCAGGCCAAGCCCGCTTGATGGAATAAAAAGGTCTTCACAGCACGGCGGAAGGAACGCAGATCCGGGATCCTCCGTATCTCCGGGGGGAGCTCATTCCAGATGGTAGGTGCCCCCACAGAGAAGGCTCTCCCCCTAGGGGCCACCAGTCGACACTGTTTGGCTGACGGCACCCGGAGGAGTCCCTCTCTGTGAGAGCGTACTGGCCGGTGGGAGGCTATTGGTGGTAGTAGGCGGTCCCGTAAATAACCAGGCCCTAAGCCATGGAGCGCTTTAAAGGTGGTAACCAAAACCTTGAAGCGCACCCGGAAGACCACCGGGAGCCAGTGCAGCTCGTGCAGGAGAGGTGTTACATGGGAGCGCCATGTCGCTCCCATTACCACCCGCGCGGCTGCACTCTGCGCCAGTTGGAGCCTCCGGGTGCTCCTCAAGGGGAGCCCCATGTAGAGAGCATTACAATAGTCCAGGCGGGAGGTGACGAGGGCATGAGTGACCGTGTGTAACGAGTCCCGATCCAGAAAGGGACGCAACTGGCGAATCAGGCGGACCTGATAAAAAATCCTCCCGGTCACGGCCGTCAAGTGCTCTTCTAAAGACAGCCGTGAATCCAGGAGGACGCCCAAGTTGCGAGCCCTCTCCGTGGGGGCCAATGATTCGCCCCCAATAGTCAGTGATGGCGTCAACTGGCTATATCGGGACATCGGAAACCACAGCCACTCGGTCTTGGATGGGTTGAGCCTGAGCCTGTTCCTCCCCATCCAGATCCGTACGGCCTCCAGGCACCGGGACATCACTTCAAGGGCATCGTTGGGGTGATCCGGGGTGGAGATGTACAGCTGGGTGTCATCAGCGTACTGATGGTACTCCACCCCGAAACCACGGATGATCTCGCCCAGCGGCTTCACATAAATGTTGAACAGGAGAGGTGAGAGGACCGACCCTTGCGGCACCCCACATATGAGGGGCCTCGGGGTCGACCTCTGTCCCCCAGTCAACACGGACTGCGACCGGTCAGAGAGAAAGGAGGAGAACCACCGCAACACGGTGCCTCCCACCCCTAACTCTTCCAACCGGTGCAGCATGATACCATGGTCGATGGTATCAAAAGCCGCTGAGAGATCTAACAGGACCAGGACAGAGGAGCACCCCCTGTCCCGAGCCCTCCAGAGATCATCCACCAACGCGACCAATGCCGTTTCCATGCTGTACCCGGGCCTGAAGCCCGACTGGAACGGATCCAGATACGTCGTTTCATCCAGGTGCTGGGGAAGCTGTTGCGCAACCACACTCTCAACAACCTTTGCCACAAAACGAAGGTTGGAGACCGGACGATAATTTACCAACATTGCCGGGTCCAGGGAAGGCTTCTTGAGGAGAGGCCTCACCACCGCCTCTTTCAAGGCGGCAGGAAAGACACCCTCACCCAGCGAAGCATTTATAATCCCCTGGAACCAGCCTCGTGTCACCTCCCGAGAAGCCAGCACTAACCAGGAGGGACACGGGTCCAATAAACAAGTGGTCGCATTCAGTCTACCCAGAATCCTGTCCACGTCCTCAGGGGTCACAGGATCAAACTCATCCCAGATAACATTCTCAAGACCTGCCCCAGTCCCTCCCCCTGAGACTATCCAGTCGGAGTCCAGATCTTCCCGAATCTGAGCGATTTTGTCATACAGATATTGGACAAAATCCTCGGCTCTACCCTCCAAGGGGTCCTCCCGCGCTTCCTGGTGGAGCAGGGAGCGGGTCACCCTAAACAGGGCGGCCGGGCGATTATCTGATGACGCAATAAGAGCAGCAAAATAGCTACATTTCGCTGCTTTTATCGCCACTAGGTAATTCCTAATATGAGCTCTTACCAGTGTCCGGTCAGATTCAGAAAGACTGGCCCTCCAACTACTCTCTAGGCGTCTTTTCCGGCGCTTCAACTCCCTCAGCTCCTCAGTGAACCAAGGAGCTAAATGAGATCGGCGCCGGGTCAGAGGCCGCAAAGGCACGACCCGATCCAGAGCTCCAGCGGCCGCCCTATCCCAGGCGGCCACTAGGTCTCCAGTCGAGGCGTGTGCCAGAGCCTCAGGGAATGGCCCAAGCTCCATCTGGAACCTATCCGGTTCCATCAGGCGCCTGGGGCGGAACCATCTTACCGGCTCCGCCTCCCTGCGGCGGGGTGTAGCGGTTCGAAGGTCGAGACGAAGGAGAGAGTGATCAGACCATGACAAGGGCTCGGTGACTATATCCCCTATCTCGAGATCACTCAACCACTGTCCAGAGACAAAAAAAAGTTTTTTCCTTTTTTTTTTCTTTTTGAGAGTAATACTGTATATTGATCAAAGTACCAGTATTGATGTTGACATAAACTCCATGGATCCAAGTAATCATGGAAGACAGCTATGGGAAGGAAGTTGTTCTCCTAACTGAAATATTTAACATTATAGGATTCTGTTGAGGCCAGTGGTAGGATTCAAATTTTTTTACTACCAATTCCGTGGGAATGGCTTGGTGGGCGTGGCATGACTTGGTGGGCATGGTAGGAGAAGGATACTGTAAAATCTCAATTCCCACCCCACTCCAGGGAAAGGATATTGTAAAATCTCCATTCCTTCCCCACTCCAGGGGAAGGTTACTGCAAAATTGCCATTTCCTCCCAATTAGCTGGGACTCGGGAGGCAGAGAATAATTGGGGGCGGGGCCAGTCAGAGGTGGTGTTTACCAGTTCTCCGAACTACTCAAAATTTCCACTACCGGTTCTCTAGAACTGGTCAGAACCTGCTGAATACCACCTCTGGTTGAGGCATAGTATGGATTATTAGCTGATGGCCAAAAATCAAAATTATATTTTTATAAAAATTCCTACCAGACACTTTTTTTTATAACCCATAAAACTAATTTAATAAAACAGTTACTGTAAAGTCTTTAATACAGATAGTTTTAATATCAAGAAAATGATATATCCATGTAATAGTAACATCACATATTCTCACAAGTAGTGATATCACAACTAAGAAGGTTATCAGAACCTTATTAATGCTCTGTTCTGTGGAAAATTCTGAATAGTCTTCTCTGCTCACCACCTAGACATGAGAATTTGATATATTATTAAATGAAACAATTTTTCTAGAGGGTTTTTATGTGTCTAATTTTCTGTTAGTAAAAAGTTTGCATCTCATGGATCTCATCAAATGGACTGAAACAAGGAAGAAAGCCCTTATTTGGTCTTAAGACTTGATCATATAATTTCAACTGAATGCACTGCTTTCATGTTATGACTATGCATCCTTATAATTATGCATCGTATTTAGAATATCCATTTTTGATTCAGGTAATATACTGTACATATATTGTCTGTAAATTTTACCACCCCCATCCCCATGTACTGATGAAAATGCAGTTATTATTTTTATTCAAGTGAGTCAAGTATATTGCCAGATAAATATCTGTTCTGTGTCTAGCTTTGATAAAACATGCTTGTTCTTAATTATTGAAGACATTGGTTATTAAAATCTATTTCTTAAACAACTAAACTTTTAATATTTACATTACTGAAATATATTGATAATTATCTATCTATCTATCTATCTATCTATCTATCTATCTATCTATCTATCTATCTATCTATCTATCTGATTTAGGTACTGCCCACCTCCCTCTCAGATATATGACGCTTATCATGCAGTGGTATGATTGTAATATAAACTTCATTGATAAAAAATATAAAATTCCATTCTCAAAGATCTCATTAGATAGTTGATATAGTTTAGGAGCAAAAAATATCAATAAATGCTTTATAACATTCCACAGGAAAGCCATGCAGTCCTGGTGCTTTAATTACTCATAATAAAAAATCATTTACAAAAATTCATTTCCATGGTCAGAAGAGTAATTGTTGTTGTGAAGAATCCAATGGCAGAAGATCAATTTTAGATTAAAAGACTTTTATATCTTCATCAGATAAATTCTGAGGGTTGCTACATAAATCCAAATAAAAAAACTTAAAGATGAAAATGTATGTCCCCTGGCAGTTATATATTTTGCTTTTCCTTTTTGTTCCTAAAATTCTTCATTCCCACAAAATTCCACCACTGAGTCTCAAAGGTATAATTCACCTTCTAAAGGATCTTCATTGATTAATATTTGCAGAAAGGCTTTATTTTTCCTTCTTTCTTCCCAATAAGACCTTTTTTTTTCTTAAAAGAGATGGATTACTAGCTTCTAAATTATATAATTTGTAGGAACTGCTATCTTCCGCCTCATTTCCACCCAGAGTTGCTTGATAGTGAACCATATAATATAAATTTAATAAATATATAAATAAATAAATGTCCAAACTTTTGGAATATTTACAGAAAGCCTGAATCTTTATCAAATTAAGTATCAGGGTAGTTTACAACTTAATTTTCATAAAAGAAAGACTCAAATATTTAATTGTTTTGCATTCTAATTATGTAAAGTTAAAATCCAATATCAGCAGTCTTTCAAAAGATTCATGAATCATATTTTTTTCATGACCTAGTGTTTATTTTAGATAATTTGCTAATTTACCTGAGGATCTCACTCTGAAAATGAAAGAAGTATGGACATCCCTACAACACTACACTAAGATGAAAAATGCACCTTTGATCTGCCTGTATTGAATTATTTGTGCCAATGCATTTCCTCAGAGGGACTTTATGGATCTACAAAAAGCTGAATCTGTCTCAGGCTAGAAACTGGGGGGCTGCGAATTTCTGTCCTGCCTTAGGCACAAAGCCAGCTGGGTAACTTTGGAGTAGTCACTTTCTCTCAGCTCTAGAAAGGAGGAAATGGCAAACAACTTCTAAAAAACTGTGCCAAAAAAACTGCAGGAACTTGTCTGGGCAGTCTCTGAGCATCAGACACAATTAAACAGAAGGGAGAAAATCTTTATCTGGTGTTTAACTGACTGTCCTTAGGTGAGATTCGGAAACGCTAACAAGTCCCAAACAAATCACTAACAAGAATAAGTTTCCTCAACCTTGCCCTCATCATCTAGACCCCACATTCCCTTTTGTGGTTCAGACTGACAATTCTAGTTTGGATGTGTATATAGTATGTTTACTCAATCTACTCCAGAGTTGGATGACAGCTTCTTCTTTGTGATCTTTTTCTTTCAGACAGCTGCTTCTAGCTGAGTAAAATTGTTACATTTTTTAACAAGGAACTTTTGGCCACCAAAGACACACTTCAATGTCGGCATTATCTCCTGTAAATCCACAGAATGCCCTGTCAATGTCAGAACTGACAGAGAAATTTGGAACACTATAAACCCCTAACAGAGAGATCCTCAAGCTCTGATCCATAGCCTGGTACTGGTCCATGGCCCATTGGGAACCAGGCCATGCAAGGAGTGGTGTAGTAGAGCGCAAAGCTCCATTTGTGCATACGCGGTATTAGGTTGTATGTGCTAAATCATCCTCCTGCTGCCACCGCTACCTGCCGACTCCACTGGTCCGCAGAGCCACAAAAGTTGTGGACCACTGCTCTAAGAGATTCGCACAGCATCAAGGTAGATGAGCAGAATTCTCTTTCCATTTTAACTTTTCTATTTCTTATATTCCTACCTCATTGACCAAGCATGGTGATAAGCCAGAATATTTCTTGTCTGATATCCTTCCCTTTATACAGTACCTGTTTGGTGGCTGGAAACTTTTGTGGCCTGTCAGCGGCCTGTGCGGATTGTAGCTGATTCTGACAGCAAGGAGGCTGGTGTGGTGCTGCACCAGCAGCCTGTGCAGCTGGCACTCGAGTCAGACAATAAGGAGGCTGGAGAAGATGTGGTGCCAGAGGCAGGGATTCCGCCAGGGCCTTCAGAACCTCCAGACGCTCCTTTAAGTGAAGAGGACGAAGAGGAGGAGCCTCTTCTCGATGCACGGGCGCGCAGAGCTGCCAAAAGGCAGGAGTGGCTCTTCAGGAGGAGGTCTCCTCGAGAGTAAGTTTTGGGGCTAATTGGCCACTCCCTTAGCCTATTAAAGGAGGAATGCCGACTGAAGCAATTTGTAGGGAACAACTTTAGTTCATTCTCCTTCGCATCTGGATTCTCTGCAAATTGCTTCTGGGCTTTCTGCCAACCTTAGTAAGATTGTGATTACTTTACCTTTGGTTTCTTGTAGGCTGTTAAGAAAGTTTATTAACAGCCTTTGTTTGGAAAAGACTGAGTTATTTTAGTAAATTTAAGTTTTGTACAGACTTTGTGTGTGCTGTGTTCTTTGGGGTCCGTAGCTGGGGCAGAACAGAAAGCTTTGGGTCCCCTATGGCCTTCTTGGAGTGCAAGAAAGACTTGTTCCATAATGGACAGAATCTGTATTCAGTAACATATGTGTGGACATGGATGAACGACCTTCAGGAAGTTTCTCATCCTTCGCATTCCCTTTTTCTTTGGAATGGGAAGAACTGCATCACAATGACTGGATGTACAACTTCTTTTTCTTTGAAGAAAGAAATAGTACCCTGTGACACAAGAATTGACCATCTGGATATTTTGGAGCATTGAAGATGACTTTCTATCTTCTTCCCAGTAACTTTTGGTGGCCTCAAGTTAGAACTGATATCAAGGGCGGTGTTTAGTCTTGCCATATCTCTCACAATGTTAGCACTTTTATTAGCAAGTGGATTGGACTGTCTCATCTCTGCTGCTTCCCTGCAGGGCCTTGAAATATAGTTTCCTTGAATTTTATTACTTTTACTATTTTTCTTATACTTTATCACATTTCAAGGACCTGGATGCCATTCCTCTGGTGGTTGCTTCCCTCCCCCTATGATGGCTCATTTAATTTCCTGCTGTAACCTCCTGTTCTCTCTTGAAACAGGCTTGTCTATTCATTCAGCAGAGTTTCCAGAACTACAGCTTGCCTAAGCATCACATTTCAGTCCACACAGGTGTTAGACATCATCTCTGGCTTTCTAGGGGCTCTTCTGATTGGAGGAGGGGGAAGGAGATGCTCTTGGCACTTCCACATTTATAAAAGAGGGAAGTTAAACTGAGGCAGAGGAGTAAGAGTTGCAGCTTGTGAAGCAGGAATCTCTGATTTTTCATACCAGTGAAAACCAGTTTGTAAACAAAGAGAGAGAAGGCAGAAAACTTCAAGGCTAGGAAAGAAACAGCTACATTCTCTTTGACTCTAAAAGCACCCTGGGCTAATACAAGTAGTCCTTGATTTACGACTACAATTGAGCCCAACATTTCTGTTGCTAAGCAAGACGGTTGTTAAGTGAATTTTGCCCCCATTTTATGACCTTTCTTGCCTGTTGTTAAGCGAATCACTGCAGTTTTTCAGTTAGTAACATGGTTGTTAAGTGAATCTGGCTTCCCCATTGACTTTGCTTGTCAAAAGGTCACAAAATGTGATCACATGACCCTGGGACATTGGAACCATCATCAATATGAGTCAGTTGCCAAGCGTCTGAATTTTGATCACAGGACCATGAGGATGCTGCAACGGTTGTAAGTGTGAAAACCAGTCATAAGTCACTTTTTTCAGCGCTGTTGTAACTTCGAACAGTCATTGAATGAACTGTTGTAAGTCGAGGACTATTTATATATGTGAAAAACAGGATTCTAGGGTGTTGTTAGATGGAAAACTTTTTAATTTGTATGGATTCCTCAGCAGGAAATTTAATTTTCCTCTTTGTCTAAGAGGGTATATGAAATGACGCCTTGATTTTTACAGTAGTTATATGAGTTAAAAAGTTTATAGAATTCCAAAGATGAGGATGCCTGGATAGAACATAATTCTGTTCATCAGAACAAGCACAAGGGCTCTAAATATAGATGGACTGGCTTACTACATTTTGTAAGAAATGTAATACTGCATATCATTATCCAAACACGTTCTTATCCCACAACATTGTTTTAAATATACAAAGTAATACACAATTGTCTTCTAAAGTGAGAATCCCCTATAACTGTGATGGCTAACTTTTTGCCATCGCGTGCCAGGAGGGGGTGGGGGTCACGCATGTGCATGCCCACACCCATAATTCTATCTGCCCCGCCCCCATACATGCATGCGCGACCCACTCCTGCTCCTGGCATGCGACAGCCCGGTAAGCCTGTTTTTCTCTCTCACCTGGCTCCAGAGCCTCTCTAGGAGTCTGGGGACGGTGAAAACGACCTTCCCCACCACCTCGGAGGCCTTCCAGAGACCAGAAACAGCCTGTTTGCCAACTTCCGGTGGTACCGAAGTTGGCAAACAGGCTGTTTTCGGCCTCCAGAGGGCCTTGGGGGGGGAGTTGGGAAGGCCATTTTTGCCCTCCCCAGACTCCTAGAGAGGCTCTGGAGCCAGGTGAGAGAAAAATGGGCCTTCCCCACCACCCACCGAAGCCCTCCGGAGGCAGAAAACAACCTGTTTCCCTACTTCTGGTGGGCCCAGATGGCCCCAAAATCAGCTGGCTGGAGCTGAGCTTGCATGCCCACTGATATGGCACGCATGCCATAGGTTCGCCATCATGGCCCTATAAGATGATGAATGAAAAAATGTAAAATAACTCAACCATACTATTACTGTGCAGGTGGTCCTTGATCTGTGACCATAATTAAAGCTGGAATTATGGTCATAAATTGTGCCAGTCATTAAGGAGGTCATAATGTAACCATACCTGATTTTACAACCTTTTCGGGAGTGATTGTTAAGTGAACCACCATAATCATTAAACAAATGCGGAGATCGTTAAGCAAACTCATTGTACACAGTGAGTGGGGGGGGGGGGGGGGGTTTGGCCAGAAACTGGAAAGAAACTCTGGTTTCTGACAAAAAAGTTGTAAATTATGGTCATGTGACCATGGGACAGTGCAAACAATCATAAATGTGGACTAGTTGCTGATTTCCAAAACGCAATCATGTGATTGCAGGGGGTCCCAGCCATTGGAACCCCATATCCAGTTCATAAGTAACTTTGGGGAAGTCTGTCATAACTTTGAATAGTCGCTAAATGTTATAAGTTGAAGACTACCTGTTTTGTTTTTTTTAATTTGATTTATATGCTGCCCTTCTCCGGAGACTCAGGGCGGCTTACAGTGCGTTAAGCAATAGCCTTCATTCTTTTGTATATTTATACAAAGTCAGCTTATTGCCCCCACAAACTGGGTCCTCAATTTACCTACCTTAGAAAGGATGGAAGGCTGAGTCAACCTTGAGCCTGGCGAGATTCGATCTTACTTTAATTGCAGACAGCTGGTGTTAAATTACAGTGCTTCTGTCTGTTGAGCTAAACCAGGCTGTTCATATTTTTATATGGATGAAATATTTTCATGTAGAATAGACTTATCAATAGCCATTACTCCTGATATTGAAGTTTCTGTTGCCTTCATGCTGTACTACTGAAAAACATAGAAGCATTAGGTAGGCTACTATAGGAAAGAGAATTCTGGAGCTTTGTTCTAATTCATGAAGAGGTACTTCTTATACAGTAGCGCTAAATGTAATTTGCAGCTACTTACAAACCTTTTTAAAAAGGCTGTGACTGATCAGAATACAAACATTCACACCCACATGACCACTGATATGAAATAATCTAATTTATACTTCCTGCATTATTTCAAATATCATTGATAGAGAATACATGGCGCTATTGATTAATTAAAAAAAAAAAGACTTCAGAGCCAAGGAAGCTTTACAGCCACTGTAAGATACCAAGTCATAAACAATATCATAAGATATGGGATCTATTTTACCAATGGTTAGATAAAAAGACATGGAAATGAAATATGGTAGAGATTTTTCTAATGCAAGAAATGTAAATGATATAAAATACAATATAAAGATGTATTGTTATTGGAATGAATTAGGAGAATGAATGGCATAATACAAATTAACTCAAATATTAGATCATTTTGTATGAAATGAGGGAAGAAACAGCCATAGTTAAACATTAACGAGGATAATAATACATGGATATATATGAATAGAGTGAAGATGCACAAAAGACTTGTAACCAACCGACACACTGTTCGTATTTGTATTTGTATTGAAGATGGTTTTTTATTTGTTTTTTTATATATTTGTTTAAAAATAAAATTTTGTCAAAAAAAAAAAAAGATACCAAGTCATAAATCAATTAAATGCATAGTAACCCTTTTACCAGGTGATTGAACTCTATAAATCGTGCGAGTTGCAACTTCTTTGAAAAGCTTCGTGTATCTGAAGAGAGAATGTGGAATGTAAACCACTTTGACAAATATCAATTATTGTAAGAAAACATTTTATACTTCTGGATACCAGAGCAATACACAAGATAAGTGACAGTTCCTTTTCTCAGAACAGCATTTTTGGAGTTTATAGCAGCCTTTTATGTGTATATTTTTAATCTGGTGCCTCTCTGTTCCACAAAAGCTGGGCCAGTTCCAGATTCTTCTTTGTATTAGTTGACAAACAAGTCCTCAAAGAACTTTTTACAGCAGCCAAAAATAAATCCTTTAATTATGAGGTAGCTTTACAACAGACATATTTATATCCATCGGTATTATGGGAGTTGATATTTAATATCTAGTTTAAGATACAGGTTGATCCCTGGCTGTTATTTTTTTCTTACTGGAGCAGTAAGAAATACTGTACACTTTAATACTGTACACTTTGCTGCATAGGATCATTTACCTTGATTGAATTTCTAAATTCTGTCACAAAGGATAAACAAAGTTGCTTGAAGTCTATTAATTCTGATATTTAGTTAGATGTGTAATAAAAATATCACTGTTTTCACATTTTTAAAAGACACAAATCAAGTGTTTATTTTTAAACAAAAGTTTATTTCAAGCCAAGGGCATGCCACAGTATAATGAAGTGAAAAACTATCTACTTATACTTTAGTATCAGTCCTGTACAACTTGAGGCCTGGCACTGTGAGGGTTTTGATAAGACTCCTTCTCTAGGATTGCAAAAAACCCAGCATAATTATCATGTCAGATACCTTGAAAAATAGCTTCTGTGGCTGATAAACTGCATATGACTCGTAATGCAATCCCATTTTTCAGAACTTCCATATGGAAGAATTTCAACAGTCAATTATATGCAAGTAGTCAGTCCTCAACTTATGACCACAATTGAGCCCAAAATTTATGTTGCTAAATGAGAAATTTGTTAAATGAGTTTTGCCCCATTTTACGACTTGCCTCGTTTGTTAACCGAATCATGGCAGCTGTTAAATTAGTAAAATGGTTGTTAGGTGAATCTGGCTTCCCCGTTGACTTTGCTCGTCAGAGGGTTGCAAAAGGGAATCACACGACCCAGGGACACTGCAACCGTCATAAATGAGAGTCAGTTGTCAAGCTCCGAATATAAATCACATGACCATTGGGAGGCTGCAATGGTCATAAATATGAAAAATGGTCATGTCCTTTTTTTCAGTGCCATTGTAACTTCGAATGGTCACTAAATGAACTGTTGTAAGTCAAGGGCTGCCTGTAGTCAGTTCTTCAGAAAAGTAGAGTAATAATAAAATAAAACAAAACACAATACAATAAGTGTAAAACCCAAATGTCTGAACTTTCAATAGTGACAACAGGCTACTCTGAAGATCAGTCATGCAGGATGAGAGCTAAGATCTGTCTAATTTAGCATCCTTCCTTTCATAGGTAAGATTTAACTGTCTAGTAGTCTACACAAAACTCGAGGATAATAGCAGGAATTGATATTTAAAGATATAATATTTCTGGAGGTAATATTATTCCTTGTTACTAAGAGCTCCTGAAAACCTTATTTTCCATGCCTTTCTTTAATCCCTTTTATAGCTGTTCAATTTAATGATTATCACTACAGGTTATTGGAAGTGATTTTTTTATTTTGGTTATATATTGTTTCGTGTTTTCTACTTGTCTGTCATAGATTTAGATTCACTAAATAACCCTAATTTTTAACATGAAGATTTAGAGGCGGAAATGTCCACTTTATCTATTTTTAAAAATAATGCCATTAAAGTTTTAGTAAACATAGCAAAAACTAATATAAACTGTATATTCTTTCTTTTCTTCCCAATCCTGACCTTTAAATCATTCCAATAGCATGGCAAGATTTGATCTTTCATCAATCTTTGGCATTTAAAAGTAGTTTTCAAATCTTTCAACAGCCTACTTTGTACATTGCATCAAGAAGGCATCATCTAGAATGTCTTGTCACAGCTGTTCTATTCTTGATTTGTCTTTTATATTGCATTTTTGGTACCTCAATTTTATTGCCTTCCATACTTTCAAATCCCCTAAGTCTACATCAGGTAAAAACTGTTTTTAAAACTCTTTCTCATCTTCTAAAAGTTTAATCATTGAAGAGCTTTGTGCTACCACATGATATCTTTGCAATCATTTGATTTTACAGGGCTTATTTTTCAGGAACCGAGGCCACCTAGATCTGGAACACAATAGGGACTTGTGTCCTTCAGTAATCTCAGCCCACCCTAGATCCTACTTCAGTCACAGCACTACCATGGAGGAGGAACCTTGATGCCTGAAAAGCCCTAAGAGATGAGAACGACATCACTCACACCCTACCTTCTCACTTCTGGCCTTCCTGACAATGATGATGCGGAACTAGAGGCCCAGGCAGTGGAGGAGGAGGAGGTGATAGTGAGGGATGAGGGTAAGCACAGTGCCGACAGAGTCCCTCTACCATAGTGCTTAAGGTGTCACTGGTCCAGGGGTGGGTTCTAAATTTTTTTACTACTGGTTCCGTGGGCGTGGCTTATTTTGTGGGTGTGGCTTGGAGGTCATGTGACTAGGTGGGCCTGGCTAGCTGGTCAGAGTCATTTCTGGAAGGTCCTCGCACTTACGACCCAACTTATTTGTTTGCTTTTAACACTGATCAGCTGTAGGATGGCCCTTTGAAGCCCCGCGGCAAGAGTTTAAACAGTTTTTTTCCCTCTAGTCATCAGCTGGGACTCAGGAGGCAGCAATAGATTGGGGGTGGGACCAAATAAAAGGTAAGAATAACGTGGGGGGGGGGAGAACCGGTTCGGTGACGTCATATCATCACCGCTACCGGCTCGGCTGAACTGGACCGAACCGGGAGGAACCCACCACTGCACTGGTCCTAGAAGAGGGGAAGTTGAGGAAGAACAGGTCCAGTGGGATGATTACCCCAAGGAGGAGAAGGAGAAAGGTCAGCAGGGGTGGTGTTGGGGAAAATGACCATAAATACAGATAGGTACAAATCATGTGACTGCAGGGTGTTGTAAAAATTATATGATTGAGGACAAGTTACTAGTCTTATTTTTTCAGCACTGTTGTAACTTGGAATAGGTGTTGAACAAATAGATATTAAGTGAGGAATATCTATAATACATCATCACTATTATATATCATATTTCTTTTCTTACAGAGGAGTTATTTAAGATCTCCAATACATTTTGGTTTGACATCTTTTGCATCTCTATATTAACGTTTTTGAGATGCAGCTGGAACTAAGTAAAATAGTCCCAAGTATGGCCATATTATAGATTCATATAAATACATTATTTCTAATTCTTTAAATAATTCAAAACATATTTGTCCTTTCCCCCACAACTCTTGCCTACTGGGTTGAAATTTTCTCTGAGCAATCCTTGATTATCCCACAATCTCAATGTTGGTTTATTACCACAGACTTAAATCTCTAGAGTATTATGGTACTGAACCTACTATTTTTTTGTCCAATTTTATTTTTGTCCAATTTTTTAAACTAATGTTTGTATTTAGTCCTGCACGTATAAGGTTGAACAAGGTAAGACTAGTTTTTAAATGCAAAATGGAAAAACAGTCCATGGAAAGGTAATAGTTTGAATTTTAGTCTGCATTGTAGTTTATAATAGGCCCTACTTAGAACTGTATTTTTCTGAAAACTATGTCCTCTCTTAGGCCATCAAAAAACATTTATGTACTCTGGTCAGAGTTCCTTGTTAAGATAGGTGGTTACAGAAATCGAATCCAATCAATCAATCAATCAATCAATCAGTGTGGAGTGCTCATATATGAGTGCAATCTTTGCATGGAATTCAGATAATTCTCCAGGCATGAATCATTGTCATGAATAATTCCCTTTTCTTTCAGCAGACTAAGAACAAAGTCAATCTTGATCTGGCCAAAAACAATTCACATTGACTTGTAAAAGTCAGGAATTAATCTTGAGCTACCCCAAACTTCTCTAGTAGACTTCTAGGACATCAGAACAATATTGGCTGTGCAGCAACTAATGGGGCTGTTTCTGGTTGAGGTAACCCTCATCACAATCACTGTACTAGATGCAGTATGGCATTCTGCAGCTTTGTTAATTGTGCATCCATGTGTTGTTGATCTTGTCATAATGCCTTGCCCACTTGTTCCACAGATAGAGGAGTGCCTTGAGGATCGGTTGCCATATCTGTTGCCAAGGTTAAGGACCAATGCTTCTCTGATGAGACAGTAGGGAGATTTTCAATCCCCCCTTGCTTGCTTGCAGATGTGCCCAGCAGTTTGCCAAGGTCAACAGTCAAGATTTGCTCTTTCCTTCCTCATTCCCAGGGTCAGGCTTATATTCTAGCATTTAAAATAAGCCCAGTGAAATTGTGATTAAAATTCTTCTAAACTGAAGTGTAATAAAAAGATTGCAGCTTTACCATTGGACACATATACAGAAGGGAGCATTGCTGGGTAAATTCAATGGAATTTCTTACTAATTTACAGTATGCGCCTGGAAGAATCCCTGGAAAAAAAGAGAGGACTTGTTTTGCTGGATACAAAATAGCTTTGCAACTGGAAATATGTAGTAACTGATAAAGAAGAGATCTATCAAAATTATCATTCATCTTCCTGGGGATAGCAACTTCAAGGAATCACGTTTTTCTGTTTACTAAGCAATCCTCATTCACATTTTTCTGTTTACTAAGTGCACTCTTACTCCACTCTTTTCTTCCTTTCTATTTTTTTGTAATTTGAAAGAAAGCTTCCTATAGCAATGGAAAAGCATGCAATGATTATAAATGAATCATCCAAACTATTATAAATTCTATGAATGAGATAGTTAAGGCCTTATCTGGAAACATCTTAACCCATTTCATTATATACAATTTTAAAAGAGTAATAATAGTCCCAATACAAATCAATATCTACACAGATAGAATTACCTAGGGAATTCAAAATTATATCCAAGATAAATCCTCTCATTAGCAGCTAGTCGCTAATACTTAACTACTGCCTAAATAAATAAATACTCTGTACTCACCTGTCTCCTAAGACGATTTATGTTTCTTTGCTATCGTGGCACAGTGCCAGAATCAAACCTATATTCTGATTCAGGGTCAGAATCTGCTTCTAACTGGCAACTCAGACTTCTAAAATTCCTCAGTTTGACTATGGCTGAAAATTCTAGCAACTGAAGTCCAGTTCTCTGGAGGATGTGATGGTCGAAGGAGGCTGTGCTTGGACTGACTGCAGCCACTCAGGATAGCCAGTGGATCTTCCCAGGAAGGAAGATATCAAAGAGAGCTTTGTGTTGCATCTCAACCTTTCCTGAACAACAAGATATTCTCAGGTGATAAGTGGTGGGTTGCCCCCGGTTCGGACTGGTTCTATAGAACCGGTAGTAAAATCGGCAGGAGGCTCCGCCCACTGACCCCGACATCATCAGGAAGCGTCTGCGCATGCACACGCGCGGCCCAGTTGCGAATCGGTAGTAAAGGTAAGTAGAACCTACCCCTGCAGGTGATGACATGTTCCCTGATCCTTGTTGATTTGTTGTGGTCGTGGAAAAGTTCTTGGCTATCCTGTGAATGTTACCCAGCTTCCACTGGGAATTTTGAAGCATGAATCAGATATGTGGAAGGAGATGTTTGAAACATGAAGTGGGTTGGTTGCCTTAGCAATGTTACCATTAAAACACTAGCTTTGCTTTATTTTTCACACACACACACACACACTGCTCTAAACAATGTATCCCATTGGCTTTGATTCCCCCATCAAGTGATGGGAGACTACGGCTCCTAGAGAAGGTTTTCATGGTGGGAGCAGTAATAAATTTATTCAAGTCCTGGTATAACCTTCCAGAGAGGCTTCCCTAGCACACTACCATTACAATCTTTTCACGTTAAGATTAAGGTCTCAATGGGTTAATTTGTGTTTTGAAGGGGTGATGGAATGATAATCCTGAATACGTGAAAAGAGTGGGAGAGGGGGGTGAGGTGGGTGTAAAATGTATGCTGGAACAGACGAAGTGATGTCATTTAGAGTTTGAGTACATAGGAAAGGAGTAATCCATGGCATGGTAATAGTTATGTTATGGAGGTGATTTTACAGGCTGGTCCATATCATATGTTTCTATGCATTTGTTACAGGGGTGAAATCCAGCAGGTTCTGACAGGTTCTGGAGAACCGGTAGCGGAAATTTTGAGCAGTTTGGAGAACCGGCAAATACCACCTCTTGCTGGCCCCAGAGTGGGGTGGGAATGGAGATTTTGCAGTATCCTTCCCCTGCCATGCCCACCAAGCCACGCCCACCAAACCACACAATGCTCACCAAGCCACGCCCACAAAACCGGTAGTAAAAAAAAAATTGGATTTCACCACCGATTTGTTAATATTAGTTTACTGACTTGTATTGGTGGAACCTCTGAATTTAAAAAAAAATCCTGTCTTCTGCTCCTCTTAATGCGAGGCCAGCTGCAACAGCCTTAACCGTTGTAGCTTTTTCTCTACCTTTCAAGCCAGCTCCCTTTTTCATGTTCTCCTTGAATTATACACTCTATGGTTTTGATTTAGAAACTGTATGCCTCTACAGCTGCAATCTCCTCAAGGGTGCAGATAAGAAATGCCTTTACAGCTTCTCTGCCTGAGGTGGGTTGAGGGTCAAACTGTTAAAATAGCAACACATGGCAATGAACCTGGCATCTGTGTTATTGTTAAGCTAAGTGCTTAGCGCTACAGAATATTGCTGTGCCAGACTGAAGGACGCCCAGATTCTCCCAGCATTTCGTATTACTTGTAAACTCTTTCTCATAACAAGATCAAACGGTGCTCGCACCCCTTTCAATTCTCAGTGAGCCTCATGTACAACCTGTTCTGATCAGCCTCTGTGCTCTTTGCTCTGTGGGTTAGGACAGGGGCCTCCAACCATGGCAACTTTAAGCCTGGCTTTGCTGGCTGGGGAATTCTGGAAGTTGAAGTCCGCCAGGCTTAAAGTTGCCAAGGTTGGAGGCCCTTGGGTTAGGAGACCAGTTATCACTGTAACTTTGCTAGCTTAATAAAGAAGCCAGCTTGGATTTCTCCAATCACGTCGACTTATTTCTTAAGGTGGGTTTTCGGCTACCACAGTACGCAATACTCCAGCGAACGGTGTTAATCCAACAGCCAGATCTGGGGAGAAATTGCGCAACTTTCTGAAAGGATTCAATTCAGGACAAAAACGTTTCATCTAAATTACATGAATGGATGGATGGGTGAAAATGAGACAAGCAGATACAGAAAATGACTGGGCCATTTGAAGCAGGGGTGAAATCCAGCAGGTTCTGACAGGTTCCGGAGAACCGGTAGTGGAAATTTTGAGCAGTTCGGAGAACCGGTAGCAGAAATTTTGAATAGTTTGGAGAACTGGCAAATACCACCTCTTGGCTGGCCCCAGAGTGGGGTGGGAATGGAGATTTTGCAGTATCCTTCTCCTGGAGTGGGGAAGGAATGGGGATTTTGCAGTGTCCTTCCCCTATCACGCCCAGCAAGCCACGCCCACAGAACCAGGAGTAAAAAAATTTGGATTTCACCACTGATTTGAAGACTGAATGAGAATAATGACTGATGAATATCAGTTAAAACCCCCATCTCAGATATGTGGTTTAAACATCTCTTTGTTAAAGGTAAAGGTTCCCCTCGCACATATGTGCTAGTCATTCCCGACTCTAGGGGGCGGTGCTCATTTCTGTTTCGAAGCCGAAGAGCCAGCGCTGTCCGAAGACATCTCCATGGTCCTGTGACCGGCATGACTAAACGCCAAAGGCACCTGGAACGCTGTTGCCTTCCCACCAAAGGTGGTCCCTATTTTTCTACTTGCATTTTTTATGTGCTTTCGAACTGCTAGGTTGGCAGAAGCTGGACCAAGTAACGGGAGCTCACCCCGTTACGCAGCACTAGGGATTCGAACCGCTGAACTGCTGACCTTTCAATCAACAAGTTCAGCGTCTTAGCCAGTGATAACTGGCTGTGAATCAGAGAAGCATGCAAGAGTACTATGAAGTTCTGAGTACTGAATGAGACATAATATTATTTGGTAGTTTCAAGAATGGAATTTAGAAAAAATGGCAGGAAGAAAAAGAAAGTGAAAGAAACTAAAGTCAAATGACTGCAAGAAGCATGAATTTTCTATGAAAAAATACAGGTAGTCCTCGACTTACAATATTTCACTTAGTGACTGTTCAAAAATACAACAGCAATGAAAAAAGTGACTTATGACCAGAGCCGTGGTGGCGCAGTGGTTAGAATGCATACTGCAGGCTACTTCTGCTGACTGCTGGCTGCCTGCAATTTGGCAGTTCAAATCTCATCAGGCTCAAGGTTGACTCAGCCTTCCATCCTTCCGAGGTGGGTAAAATGAGGACCCAGATTGTTGAGGGCAATATGCTGACTCTGTAAACTGCTTAGAGAGGGCTGTAAAGCACTATGAAGCATTATATAAGTCTAAATGCTATTGTTATTACTGTTTTTCATACTTATGACCACTGCAGCATCTCCATGGTCATGTGATTTACATTTGGATGCTTGACAACTGACTCACATTTATGACAATTGCACTGTCCCGGGGTCATGTGATCTCCTTTTGTGACCTGACAATCAAAGTCAATGGGGAAACCCGGCTCACTTAACAGCCGTGTTACTAATTTAACAACTGCAGTGATTCACTTAAGAAATGTGGCAAGAAAGGTCGTAAAATGGGGCAAAACTCACTTAACAAATGTCTTGCTTAGCAACATAAATTTTGGGCTCAATTGTGGTCATAGGTCAAGAACTACCTGTACTAGGAAATATATTCTCATCAGAACAAATGGAAAGTGGATATAGGGACAGAGGATTGGAACAGGCTGTCTGTGATCAGCTAGGAAAGAATGCTACTGTTACCAGGAGCCACCCCCACCCCCCACCCGCGTGTATCCGTCAAGAACAGATCATGAAATAATGATTAGTTTGGAGACCAAAGAAATGCTATAGGACCGTGATGGTGAACCTATGGCATGTGTGCCACAGGTGGCCCACTGAGCCATATCTGTGGGCATGCGAGCGTTGTCCTAGCTCAGCTCCAGAGCACATGTGCATGCCAGCTAGCTGATTTTCAGGCCTTCTGGAAGTTGGGAAATGGGCCATTTCCGGCCTCCGGAGGGCATCTGGGGGGGATGGGGAAGGCAGTTTTTGCCCTCCCCAGGCTCCAAGAAAGCCTCTGGAGCCTGGGGAGGGCGAAAAATGGGCCTACCGGGCCCACTGCGTGCCAAAATTGGGGCGAGCGTGGGGGGGGCATGTGCACATGCGCGGGGTGCATTGAATTATGGGTGTGGACACGTGCGCACGCGACTCCCTGCGCTCCTCCCACTTTTGGCACGCGACAGCGAAAAGGTTAGCCATCACTGCTATAGGATATCGTGCCTTGAGCTCTCTGAAGCATTTATCTGAGGTAAAATGCCAGAGAAGTCTGGTGGACTTCCAACCAACAAAACATCCATATCCAAAGAGTAAATGATTCTGCATTGTTCTGGAGGGAAATTTATGTGGTGCTTCCTGGCTTCTGATCTCAGCCTTGTGCTTCCACCATTTTTGAAAATGGCCACCCTCTGCCAGAGAGGATGGAATGGAAGAACTGCTTATGAGACCTGCAGATGACACCAAGCTGGGTGGATTAAAGGGCAAAACGCAGTAAGAAATTAACCTGACAGACTCCAAACTTAGGCCAAACTGCTCAGGATGATGATCAGCTGTGACAAGTATGAGTAAGATACTGCCCTGGAGGCAGATTGAAGAGGAACTAAGAATACTAGTAGCCACCAATCATAACACAAACATAAACAGATAAGGGTGTCAGATGACCAATGAAGTCTTGCAATGCATTAACCGATCACATCCAAGTAATAGAAGGCAACAGTGCCATTGTGCTAATTAGGCCACACTTGTGCTGCACTTTAAAACGACATGGGGAAATTGGAGTGGATTCAAAAGAGAGCTGCCAGGATGATAAAGGGGTTTAAAATCCAAGCCCCATGAGGAATGGTTAAAGCTGCTGGGCATGTTTAATTTGCAAAAGAGAGGACTAGGGGGAGATGTGATAGATGTCTATAAATATCTCAAAGACTGTCATTTGCAAGAGGGGCAGACCTCTTCTCTATTGAGACCGAGAACGGCACAAGGACGAGGGGTTGAAATTAAAAGGAAGAAAATCCAGGGTGAGCATAATGCAGGATTTCCCAATGGTAGGAAGGAACTGCTTTGTCAATAGAGCAATCCATCCTGGCCTAGATGTTTTCAAATTAGAGCTGGAAGCTTTCATGGAATGGCTCAGTCGTGGCTTCCTGCCCTGGGCAAGGGCTTGAAGGAGACGCGATCTGCAGCAGCTTCATTGCCAGTTATTAACCAATAACTGCAGAAGTTGGCAGGAATAGCCAGGACATTTTGTTGCTTGAGACAAAGAAAACCTTCCCATTACACATATCCAAGCACAGGTGATTAGCAGTAGGTGGGATCTTACTTCAATCCTTGCTGATGGAAGAACATCCTTCCTCCATCCTTCCTCCATACTCCAAGGTTTAGGGAGCACTAAACAGAGTGCATAACACACAGAGGAGGACTCTAGGGAGCAGATGGTTGGGGAGCAGCCATCATGACCTCCCTCTCTCCTCACTATTCACTGTCTTTCACGATAGGCCTCCAGCGGTTCTGGCCAAGTCATTATTCATTCGAGGTACACATAGTTTGTCACTAGTGGTGGTATTCAGTCGGTTTAGCCTGGTTCAGGAGAACTGGTAGTGGCGACCTGTGGATGGGACAGCCCACCAGCCTGGTGCTATGCCGTCCTATTTAGCCACGTTTTCTGAGCCACGTGCATGCGTGCAAGCCACGCTCACCAGCAAAGCGGATGTGTGGAAGGCCGGGTGCATATGCGGAAGGCCAGTGGTGGTTTCAAAACTTTTTACTACTGGTTCTGTGGCTGTGGCTTGGTGGGCGTGGCTTGGTGGGCGTGGCAGGGGAAGGATAATGTAAAATCTCCATTCCCACCCTACTCCAAGGGAAGGATACTGAAAAATCCCCATTTCTTCCCAATCAGCTGGGACTCGGGAGGCAGAGAATAGATCCAGGAGCCTGGATAGCTCAACAGACTAAAAGCCTGTTATTAACATTCAGCTGTCTGCAATTATTGCATGTTCGAATCTCCGCAGGCTCAAGGTTGACTCAGCCTTCCATCCTTTCTAAGGTGGGTAAATTGAGGACCCAGTTTGTGGGGGCAATAAGCTGACTTTGTATAAATATACAAAAGTGTGAAGGCTATTGCTTAACGCATTGTAAGCCTCCCTGAGTCTCCGGAGAAGGGCGGCATATAAATCAAATTAAAAAAAAAAAAAAGATGGGGGGGCGGGGCCAGTCAGAATTTTTACTACCGGTTCTCCGAACTATTCAAAATTTCCGTCAGAACCTGCTGCAACCCACCTCTGCGGAAGGCGCATGTGCGAGCAAAGCACACTCACATTTTCGGTGCGCGGCGAACCGGTGGTAAAATTATGTGAAACCCACCTCTGTTCGTCATGAGTTATCTTTCAGCTAAGTGGCTCTCTCCAAATAAAGTGATGGCATATTCTAGAACACACATGCTTTGTCTCCAAACGTGTCCCTGGGAGTAAGCAACAGAATCCATGCTTCATCTGAAGCCTTGAAGCTCTTCGGAGGACACAGAGCCCTTTAGTCTGCAAATCCAGAGTTCAGTACTCAGCCACTTGCTTGTGGAAGGGTGAGATAGCCAGCAGTTTTATCTAGGGAGACTGACCTGGAAAAACCTTTGAATGCAAGGAATATGCTCTGTCATAGGTTACAGCATAGAGGAGCAACTGCCAATCAGAGTATTCAGCACTGATCTAAGTGGTCCAATGAATTGACTTGTTGCAATAAAGCTTCCTGTGATACGTAGGCATTCAGAATGGAACATTATTGCAAGGAGTGGTGGTGATGGAAGCAGGTTTATTTATGTGTGTTCTTAATGATGTAATTGTTGGAATGCTTACTCAGTTGCAAATTATATTCATCACCCTCTCATAAGTTAGTACATGATTGCAATAAGTTTCCTATCAGTAAGGTATGTCTCACGGACACTTTACGGTGTTGCATAGGATTGCAGCCTAGCCTAAATAGGTTTAGTCTCAAATCAGTTTAATTGCAGTCTTAGCACATTCAAAATCTTTCTTCTTCTTCTACTGAATAATTAATTCACAGAACTAGTTTAATTAGCTATAGGTAAACTCCAGTCACCTTGGAGTTTTGGTGGTGTTCCCCAGAAATGGAGTTAGGTCTCCACTTCTTTTCTTGCAGTTCATTTTTTTTTTTTTTTGAGCTGTATATAGTTAATGCTCCTTCCCCTTCCTTTCCTCATGTCAAAAGATCAGAGAGGTCAAGTCTCAACATGTTAAACAAGATGATCACTTCATAAACTCGCTTTGAGTGAAACAAACAGGCGGTCGGTTTGACCACTGCGCATTATATAACCAGTGCATGGGCTGCAGCGGCTGGACGTCTGTCAGAAATTCCGAATGGAGGGGGAAGGGTGCTGCCCTAAACTCAGTGATTCCAAGCAGTTCCAAGAAACCTAAAGGGAAAGTGGCTGTAGATCAAAGGAACCAAATGGGGATAATTAAAATCCTGTATGCTGCCTAAACAGCTTGCTTTAGGTATGCAGAAGGAGATTCCACCCTCACCTCCCCTTCCTGCTGAAGTGATATGGACCCATTTCTTGTATAGGGGATAAAAGTGAGGGCTAAGAAGCGTCAAACAGATCATGAATGAATAAGTCGGTTTTATAGCCGTCTCTGTGCGTCCTTTCAGAAGAAAAAAACCCAAAGACGGAGATGACTACAGAAAGTGTTCAACTGTCCTAACATTTCGTGACGATTGCCCTTTTGCTTATGTCGCTGTCTCTTTAAGACCTGCTCTCTGAACAGTTGCACAGAAAGGGAGTGACCTCTGGGCTTTGACAGCTCCCCTAATAACTAGCAGAACCCTGGCTCCTCCTGTATTCTTTGATTGGACAGCGGGCCGGTATCCACTTTCCCGATTGGCCAACCGCTTCCCCTGAGCGAACCTTTAGAACTCTGAGACACAATATTCTGTTACATTGTAGCAAAATGGCGACTGTCATTCACAACCCCCTGAAAGCGTAAGTAGGAATCAAAAATGTACATATTCCGCGTGGTTTAAATATGAAAAAAGGGCGCCTTTCCGACGCTCGCTGCCAGACTGAAGCTGGTGTGTCTCCACACTCCCAGCTGATCTCGGCTCCCTTTTTCTTTTCTTTTCAATATCCTCATTATTATTATTATTATCATTTTGTGCAACACACACAAATCTCTCGCTCGGAAATTAATAAGAATATATATATATATTTGCCTTCTACTTTATTTTTCGGTGGTGACGGGAAAACCCCACACAAGACTTCGGGGCTTTAAGGAGGCACGGATAAGCGCTTGCAGTTTATTTCCCCCCCTCCCCCGGATTCTTGGCTGCTGGAATTGGCCAGGTTTTTTTTTTTTTTTTTTTTTTTTTTTTACGGATTCCGGAGTGGGTGATCGTGCTTGACAGAGTCCTGTGCGTGGCGTCCGGCTTGGCTTCCAGCGCCGTCCGCACGATGTCCAGCAGCGAATGATCGATTGTGGAAACTGGGTGCATAATGGTTGTCTTGGCATGCAGTCGGACTGCAGTTTTAAGAGTTTTGCTTTTTTTTTTTTTTTTTTTTTTTTTTTTGCAAACGCTCCGGTAGTTGGAAAGGGTTGGACGCGCGAGAGGAAAGCAGTTTGGGGTTTTTTGTTTTTTGTTTTGTTTTGTTTTGTTTTGTTTTTCCAGGCTTCTGTTGGCTCCCTTTCTATATTGGCAAAAGGGGGCAGCCCGCCCGGATCGAGCATTTATTGAGCAGGAAAAGGAGAAAGAGAGAGAGAGAGAGAGAGAGAAAGAGAGAGAGAGAGAGAGAGAGTTGTGGTCCGAGATGAATAACTCCGGTTCCGTGGATGGTTGCTTTCAATAAAGCGCAGGAAGTCCGGCGCTCTGTTTTGCATATCGTTCGCTTTTCGCTTTTCTAAGTCAGGCGATCCCACCCTCGGCAGGCTGTTTAGGAGAGCAGTCCCGGGATGGATAGATTCGATAGACCTCTATATAGACCTCGCGGGTGGATGCAACCGAAAGCAAACTCTGGCTTCTCGCCAGAAGTCCTCCAACCAGCGCAGGTGCAGGTGGACCGGGGTGGTGATGGGGGGGGGAGGTGTTGCCAAAGCAGCCAAGGGACGGGGGTGGGGGGGTGTGTGTGGGAAAGCTCGCCTTCCCTTCGGGATCAAAGGTGGGCACTTAAAGTCTTTCTTTAGAGAGCCACCCGATTTCCCAGGTGGTCTTGCAGGCACGCATCGGTGGCTAATCCCCCAAAGCATTACGGAGGGTGGGGTTTGGCACACGGGTCCAGAGGCGGCTGCTTGCGGACGGATGCACGCGCGCGAGCGCGCTCCCGCGCGTGGGTAGGCACTCTCGCTTTCTCTCTCTCTCTCTCTCCCCCTCCCCCCCACTACCTTGACATAGGAGTTTTGCTCGTGGGGGTGGAGGGGGGGGCGGGGCTCAGAAGCCAAGCGAAGGGAGTTTTGAGCCGGGCACTTAGCGCAGCGGGGATTTGGCTGTTGCGGCTTCTCGCTCTTATACACAGCCCATATATTTCTTTTCTTGGAGTGCTTCCGACTGCAGTTTTCTGCCAGTTTTAATCTTCCCTCCGGAGTTGGCAAAGACTTGGGAAGGGTGTTCCAGGCATACTTCTTGATGTGGGCAACGGCTGGCGAGAGAAGAGGGTTTTTCAGTGGAAAGGCGGCGCGCGGGGCTGAGGGGTGTGTGTGTTTGTGGGGGTGTGTGTGTGAGGGGGTTCAAGGCAGTGGCCCAGAGAATTTAAAGAAGGGACCTCGCCACCCCCCAACCCCCCCACCCGTCCTCGTTTTGGGACAAAATAGGAGGAAAAACCTTGATAAATTCCAACCGTGATCTAGGAAGAGGCGTTTACTTATTCTTCAGGATGTCAACTCTTTTTCTTGGAAGGGGGTGGGGTGGTGTGTGTGTGTGTGTGTGTGTGTGGCGGCGCCGGGCGGACAAGTGAGCAGCCAGGGTTGGTTCAAAGAACCTCCGGAATCTGCGGTCTCCACCGATTTCAAAGCTTGCAATTGGCGTCTCCAGATCGCGCCCTTCCTTTAAGAAGCTCAGGGCGGCGCACGTGGCTTTTGAGATCCAGAGCACCTTGGCCGCGCACCTGAAGATAAGAGAAGGCTGGAGGAACAATCTGGGAAGCTCCGTGGGAAACCCAAAGCCTGGCAACCTCCGTGGATTAGATACAGGACACATGTATGCAACACCCGATTGCCCTGAAGGAAAGAACGCCAAGGACTTTGCCAGGCTTTGGGGGGAATTGCCCATCCTGTGGGTATCCCGTGGGTTTGACATGTCCGAGGGAAGCCGGGTGGATGTGGGGAAAGCTCTCTTTTCCTTTACTGGGGATGACCTGCTCGGCCCTCCCTTTTCCCGAGTAGTGGCGGGCTGCTGGGTGGGGGGGAAATACTCGGTCCCATCACCACGGCCCCTCCCGTTTCTTTCCGTCTCCTGCACCTGGGTAAGGAGGCGTTGGGGGTTTGGTTGGCAGCCAACGGCCGGGCAGACAGCTCCGATCGGGAGGGCGGGTTCACGCGAAAGCCCCGCTACCTTGCCGGCCACAACACTCGGGGGATGAACATAACTTGAGGGATCTCTCTACACCTCGCCGAGACAAATGAGAGGCGGAGTGGAGTTTCTTCGGGGAAAGTCACTTGCGTTTGAGTTTTCCTCCAAGGAAGGGCAATATTTTTGGAGTGAGATGGAGGAGGGGGAGGATCCGGAATCGATTCTTGCTTACATCACAGGTGCAAATGAAGCGTGTATCTATTGGAGCCGCCGAGGGTTTAACCAGTGTGGCGCGGGTGGAGACAGACAAAAAGAGCCGGGGTCTGGAGAGAAGCTGCTGCCCTCTTAACGCTACATCATTAAATTTATTTGCAGCAAGGCCGTTCCGCATCAATCATTCCCGACTTTTTCACCCGGCCGGGCCGAGGCTCTGGAGCTCCATTCGTCTTGTGGCCCAGAGTTCTTGCCCCTGAAATCTTTCAGGAGCCAAGGCAGGCTTTTAATATAATTAGCTCTCTCTCTTCTCTCTCTCTCTCTCTTTCTCCCCCACCCCTACCCCCACCCCCGTCTGACTGGGCAGAGAGGAGAGGAAACAATAGATACCAAGCATGGCAAATGCGCTTCTTTTTCTTTTTTCTTTTTTTAAAGTAATGTTGCTGGCCATCTGTCAATTCGCAAGTTGTTGGTTTATTTTAAAGAGCATTGCTTTTCAAAAGTTGGTGATCGGGAAAAAAAGAATTGAAATTCGTCCCGAGGGTCAATGATAGCAAAATCGGCGCAGGCATATATAATAATGGGGTGGGGGGTGGGGGTTGAAGAAAAGGGAGGGGAGGGGGCGATATGGCGCGCAGCGTTTCAGCCCCGTGTGTCCTTCTTGACAATGAAAGCGGGCCGAATGACATTTGCATTTGCTCCCTCTGCATTTTTATTCCGTCTTCAAAGCATCATCTAAAAAGATTGCGCTCCCTCCCTCCCTCCCTCCGCCCCCACCCCCGCCAGACTTTCCAGAAACTGGCACAAAGGTTCCCCCCCGCCGGGTTTGAAGATCAGCGAAGTGGGCATCGCTTTCTAGACCTGCTAAATCAGGTGATCTCTCCAAACTCTTTGTGTCTTGGCTGTCTTTGGCCGCTTCCTTTCACTACACAAGACCCCTTTTAATTCCGGCGCTTGCGATAGGAGCCCCTCAATTCCCCCGACGAATCCCTTTGGGGACCGCTTCGTTTCCAGCCTCCCGGAATATTCAGAAGAAATACTTTGGAGTGCCAGATCCCAGGCAACGGCTCCTTTGTTAAATTTCCCCCGATTCGCCGCCTTCTTACAGCAGCCCGGCAGGATCGTTCGGGGATCTCTCCCCGCGGCGCTTCGTTCTATCTCTCCTTTCCTTTCGAAATCAGCCAGGGATGCAGGAAGAGCGCGCATTGTCTTGTTTCTGCCGTGGAAGGAAAGACCACCTTGCCCACAACGGTGTTAAAGGGAAAAGCAGGAGAGGGCTGAATCGATCAAGATCATGCACCGAGGGGCCAGGGAGTAAATGTATGTTTCTTTCAAATTAGCATGCCCCGCTCCCAGAATAGAAAGCGCTTTCCAAACTTACTTCTTTAGTTGCGGGAAGACTATAATCTATGACATACTTCTCTCTCTCCCTCCCTCCCTCCCTCCCTCTCCCCCTCCTTCCCCCCCACTCTCTCCCTTTTCCATATACATCTTCCCTTTTCTTTGCCCATCTTTTCCTCCACACTCCCACCTCCCAGTTGGGTTTGATGATTAAAGGACAAAACTTGTACCAAAACAATCTGAAACAGCCACAAACAAGGGAGAGCTTTGCTCCTCTAAGGCACCAGTTCTTTCCATCTCCTGCAAGGCATGCCTGTGTGTCCTGTACCTTTCCCAAACCCTGTCCTTTGTATACACTTTGACATGTATTCCTGCCTTAAATCCATTCCATACCTCCTGGCTGGCAATTCTGGGAGTTGCTCCAATACAACCCATGAGCAATAGAATAGAATAGAATAGAATAGAATAGAATAGAATAGAATAGAATAGAATAGAATAGAATAGAATAGAATAAACCAGACCAGACCAGACCAGACCAGACCAGACCAGACCAGACCAGACCAGACCAGAATAGAATAGAATAGAATAGAATAGAATAGAATAGAATAGAATAGAATAGAATAGAATAGAATAGAATAGCCAAGTGTGATTGGACACACAAGGAATTTGTCTTGGTGCATATGCTCTCAGTGTACATAAAAGAAAAGATATGTTCATCAAGAATCATAAGGTACAACACTTAATGATAGTCATAGGTTACAAATAAGCAATCAGGAAACAATATCAATATAAATTGTAAGGATACCAAGCAACACGGTTATAGTCATACAGTCATAAGTGGGAGGAGATGGGTGATAGGAACGATGAGAAGATGAATAGTAGTGCAGACTTAGTAAATAACTTGACAGTGTTGAGGGAATTATTTGTTTAGCAGAGTGATGGTGTTCGGGGGAAAAAACTGTTCTTGTGTCTAGTTGTTCTGGTGTGCAGTGCTCTATAGCATCGTTTTGAGGGTAGGAATTGAAACAGTTTATGTCCAGGATGTGAGGGGTGAAGACCACTTTAAATATTAGCTTCCAGGACAAATATTTTAGTACTGCTAGACCCACTTCCTACATTGGATTCCCACTCATCGGTGCCTCTTGCCTGATGTGGATCCTGACCTGCAAGGCTTGGGGTGGGGTGGGGATCATCTTGGCTCACTCCACTGTTTTGAATTTTTAGATTTTTTATGAGTGCTTGGTTATTGGTTTAGGCCAGGTCTTACAATATTTTCTGGAGGAAAATATGCACACCAACAAAATGCTGGGAAAGCCAACTAAAGCACCTCCCTAATGATTTATTTATATTGTACAGTGGACTTGCCTCATTCTCAGAACTTCATGGAATATGCTGTCATCCACCTGTAACCAGCTTGAGTTTTCTTTCTTCTCTAGTTTTGCACTCCTGGCATCTACAAGGTGTGGTTAAAAAAAATGTCCTTAACGTGGCCACAAACGTGTGATCAGAGCTTCGTGTGTTGTTATGTGCATCATGGAGCTTTGATTGCACTGTTGTGGACACCATCTGGATTCTGACTACATTTTTGTGGACATCCCTGACATCCTCCCCCACCCTCTCCACTGCCCTCAGTTCTTCTACTCTGGTTCAGTCTTCATGAGTCCTTGATTATCAATCCCTCCCAATAGGACAGGGTTTTTTTCCCCCTCTCCAAAGCTTTCTTGCTCTTCAGCAAATCCGGATGTTCCTTGAGTCTTCTGAAGGGTTTGTGAAGTGGTTATAATGTATAATGTGAAATACTCAGGATTCCAAGACTTGCCATCCATCTTTCAACCTCTTCCCCCCACCCCCAATGTTTCCTCCCAGCAGTATTTTGTGGCCAATAAATATGTTCAGTCCTCCAGGAGCTCTTTTTGGAGTTCCTCCAAGAGATGTTTCTCAAGTTAGTTGTGTACTTTTGTAAACCTTGGGAGGCTCCCAACCCCCAACCCCCCCTCTTTTTACATCCTTCTTGCATTTTGGTTGCATAAGGCCCAACAAACAAAGAATTGAGGGGGCAGTTACTCCCCTCCCCCACCCAACACAATATGTGTGCGTATTAAATAAACGCCTATACAAAGGAAGTCTGAAACAAAGAGTTGAAGTGAGAAATGCTGGTATTTCCAGGAAATTCCTCCTATTTTATCTCCAGTTGCTTCCCTGGTCCCCCAACACATTCTGACTTCTCAAGCTGTCCCTCAGCTGTAAACCCAGTATAGGTAATCCTCAACGTATGACCAGAATTGAGCCCCAAAATTATGTTGTTGAGTGAGAATTTTGTTGAGTGAGTTTTGCCCCATTCTAGGATTTTCCTCATTACATTTGTTAAGTGAACCACTGCAGTTGTTAAATTAGTAACATGGTTGTTAAGTGAATATGGCTCCCCCATTGACTTTGCTTGTCAGAAGGTCGCATAAGGGGATTGCATGACCCCGGGAGACTGCAACCGTCATAAATATGAACCAGTTGTCAATCATACGAATGTAAATCATGTGATCACAGGGATGCTGCAATGGTTATACGTGTGAAACATGGTCATAAGCCACTTTGTTCAGTGCCATTGTATCTTTGGATGGTCACTAAATGAATTGTTGTAAACTGAGGACTACCTGTATATAATGGATTACATAGCTTACAAACCTACCTTTACCTGTCCCAAAGGTGCTTTTTCAAGAGGCAACTGGTTTTTCTGGTTTTTCTTTGAAGACGTTTTGCTTCTCACCCAAGAAGCTTCTTTAGTTCCGAGCTGAAGAAGCTTCTTGGATGAGAAACGAAACATCTTCAAAGAAAAACCAGAAAACCCAGTTGCCTCTTGAAAAAAAGCCTCTTTGGGACAACCATGATCTGGATGACTGAGAATCTCCATGCACATTTAGCTACCTTTATCTGGTTGTGTGCAAATATACCTCCCCGGCACTTGAGAAAGTGGGCAATCATGAACAGGGAAAGGGAAGGGGAAAAGCTGCCATAAGCCTGAAAGCAAAGAATATCAACCAAAGGCAGACATAGAAGCACAGAGTACAGGGAGTCTGGAAAGCACCAGGAGGACCTTTGCACTGGGAAGGCTCTGAATATTTGAATTGGTCTTTAGGGCCTGCCACAGCCTTTGAAGGGTTCCTGATGCACCACGTTGCCTTGATCTAAATCTGAAGTATGCTGAAATACAAATGAAGGTGAAAATACATGTCCCAGGTTAACGTTGCAGGATCTAATATGGATCGGTCACCGGGGTCAGAGGTTTAATCTTCTGAGTTTTCGGACTTGTGCTGGAGAGAATGTGTCTCTAGCAGAGTGTCTGTGGATAGGCTCCAGCACAAGTCCGAAAGCTCAAAAGATTAAACTTCTGGCCCAGTGATTGACCCAGATGGGATCCTGCAAAACTTTTTAATACCCATCCACTTTCTGGTTCAAAACTCTGGCACCATGCAAGCAACTGTTCAATATACAAAAATTCAACTCTCCAGGCTTAAGACAAGGAGGCAGGTTGTTTTGGGGGTTTGGTGTTAGATACCAATACATTGTCACAATCATGTGACAGCATATGGAGGACGCGAGTCCATCCAAGTAAAAGTAGCACCTCAAAAATTGAAGCAATGGTATGGGACTAAGGACAGTTATAGGCACGGATAGAGGAAAGAGTAAGGGATGCTATCCATTTTTAATATTTTAAAATCAGAAATTAGCTGTTGAAATGTGGTCTATCATTTTGTTTGTATCCTGGGAACAGGTCCAGTTCTTACATTAGTCTCTGTTAAGCAATTCCTGAAGGTACAGTAGCCAATTCTCTGTAGGCAATCCCAGAGAATTGGAAGAATGTCCGAAGAGCAGAAGGTAGAGAAGCAGTGTTGAAATCCAAATTTTTTTTACAACCGGTTCTGTGGCGTGGTTTGGTGGGCGTGGCAAAGGAAGGATACTGCAAAATCTCCATTCCCACCCCACTCCAAGGAAAGGATACTACAAAATCTCCATTCCCACCCCACTCCACGGGAAGGATACTACAAAGTCCCCATTCCCTCCCCACTCCAGGGGAAGGATACTGCAAAATCTCCATTCCCACCCCACTCCAGGGGAAGGATACTACAAAATCCCCATTCCCTCCCCACTCCTGGGGGAAGGATATTGCAAAATCTCCATTCTCTCCCCACTTTGGGGCCAGCTAGAGGTAGTTTTTGCCGGTTCTCCGAACTACTCAAAATTTCTGCTACCAGTTCTCCAGAACCTGTCAGAACCTGCTGGATTTCACCTCTGTAGAGAAGGTAGAGACAGCTGTGCAATTGAAGCCCCATCCTGTTCTGTACACCCACTGTGCACATGATGCCCATCCAAAAAGCTTTGATCACTTGATTGTATCTGCCATCTTGATCTTCCCCCAAAACTAAGGATGCCCTGAGTTTGTCTCAGTAAATATAGATAAGAGTTTCCAGCCTGGAAATGACTTCTTTTGTTTTGCAGCATTGTAAAACAATGGCCACAGAAATGGATATGAATCAATAATTGGGCATGATTACTTATCCCAGCATCTGCCAGCCTAGCAGTTCGAAAGCACGTAAAAAATGCAAGTAGAAAAATAGCCTTCCTTTGGTGGGAAGGTAACAGCGCTTGGTGCGCCTTCGGCATTTAGTCATGCCGTCCACATGACCACGGAGACATCTTGGGACAGCACTGGCTCCTCGGCTTAGAAATGGAGATGAGCACCGCTCCCTAGAGTCGGGAACAACTAGCACATTTCTGCAAGGAGAACCTTTACGTTTACCTTAGCATATTTATATAGGCATTATAAATTCTGAGATAGGCTTTGTTGTGATTCCTCATCCTCCCATCAATCTTCTGTATATGAAATAGAATATATAGTCTTCAAATAACGAATACATCTTAGATTTTGTACATTAGTATTATATGGGATGCCAGTTCAAGAAAGTAATAAAAGCCACTTGGTAACCTTTGCCTGATATGCTGGGGTCAACATGTGTTGTGCAAGCACACACTAACTCACTTGACCCATACCAGTGATCCTGATAATTATTTAGGGCTAAATTAACATCTTCTGATCAAATGTATGGTATGGATTATTCACAAGAATGTTAACTGTGCTTCCTGAAACATTTACAGAGATGAAATCTAAAGAGGCTCTGGTACAGGGCTCTGCAACCTTAAACACTCAAAGAGTCATTTGGACCCATTTCCCACAGAAAAGAAAACACCGGGAGCCACAAAACCCTTCCCGTGCCTGACTATTTCTTGAGCGGCCACAAAACTAGCCTATGTAGTTGAATTAAACCTTCTGTTTTCTCCAGAAACTTTTCTTTTCTTGGATTTATCCATGGTTGGGGTTGAAAAGCTCAATAAATCGCGTGCCAGCGGGTGTCGCACATTGATGGTTGTGACCCATATTTTGAGTGACAGGGAGCCGCAGCAGAGGGATGAAAGAGCCACATGCGGCTCCAGAGCCTCGGGGTGCTGACCCCTGCTCTAGTAAATAAGAGTTTTCTTGTGAATTCTACTTCTATCTCTCTTTTATTTCTCCCCATTCTGTAAGTGTAAGAGTGAGAGTGGATGGGAAAAAGGAATAGAAAGCGGATTCATCTTATGGTGTTTCCCTTTTGTGAAAAGGGCTAGAAGAACTGAATAATGGCTGACACAAGACGGATGCGATCACCCTGGGTGGAGTCTGCTGCCACATGGAGGACAAGCAGTTGGCTGGTTGAAGAAATTACCAATTCAGCTGTCTCCTGCAAACATGACCTTTTTATGCCATTGTAACAAGGAGCTTGCAGGATCAGCTTTAATGAAAGGAAAATATTTGAACTGGAGGCAGAATAATGGGTAGCATTGGGACTCCTCCTTGCATCCTTTTAACTGCATCATAAATACAGTGGTGGGTTTTCTAAATACCACATTCTCACGATGCTGCCTTTGCCTCTCACACCTGAAGCAAGTTAAAGTTGTCACTAGGTGCTCCAGTTTTAAAAATACCATTTTCCTCTCCTTCCTTTGCAGTTACTTCTTTATTTATTCATCGCCGTATTTGCTGTGTGGTTGCTGATGGGGGAGGGGGGATTGTGTCTAGCTCTTCTTGGCTGATCTAGGCTTGACAGGCCTAGCTCCTTCCCTCTGGTCGTGAGGCTATGTTTCATGGCCGTGTTGGCTCGTGCTGCAGGAAAGCAATTTCATACCTGGTTTCCACAAAGACATCTGTCCTGAGTGTCCTTTGAGAGGCTTATCGGGAACACGGAGTCCCTTATAAAACTTGTTGTATAGGCATGAGTTTTGAAAGAGCACAAGTTCTGTGTTTCAAAATACAGGACAATTTTCTCTGGAGTGAAAGAGTTAGCCCTGTGCTGCACGACTGGTCAATCTTCAGTTGGCAAAGAACAGCCCACTGCCACCTCTGTCATCACTGAGTGCACAATAGCTTTTCCACGGCTGTGTCAAAAACAGGTTTTTACTGTTTTGTTACTTTGATGGTGGTGATTGGGCAGTGCCTTTTTGACTACCTCGTTCCAGCTCCATGGGACATCCATGACCCAGTTCGAGATGATGCTGCCCACAAGGACTGAATAAGATTAGCAGCTGTCCTTGCCATTCCCTTGAAGGCACAGCTGAGGGTGGAGCTCGCTTGTTAATTTATTTATTTTATTATTCATATTTCTATGCCTCCCATTCTCCGAGGACTCTGGGTGGCTTACACCAAAGACAGTATACTAAATAGCATATTGCCCAACAATCTGGGTCCTCATTTTACCCATCTCGGAAGGATGGAAGGCTGAGTCAACCTTGAGCCAGTGAGATTTGATCCGCTGATCTGCTGAACTAGCAGTCAGCTGAAGTAGCTGCAGTACTGCACCCTAACCACTGCGCCACCTCGGCTCTATCTAATGATTGCTCTTTCCCACTTCACCCTACTTGTCTCTGGTCTTTCAGAGTGAGTGAGGTAGTTCAGAAGTGGCCTGACTGACCTGTCACCTCTGTGCCTCTAACCAGTTGGTCAGGCAACTCGATAGGTGGCTAAACAGAATTTATTGTTGTTGTTATTTATAAACAATAATAAAAAAATAATAGTTCTAATACTTGTAAGCTGCCCAGAGTCCTCTCTGACAAGATGGGTGGCACATAAATTAAACAAATAAATAATGAACAGGTCATTCCCAAGCACCTGCCTATACTTGCCCATTCAACATCGGGAAAAATGATTGGGTGTTTCCCCGCCCCCCCGCCCCCAATCAGCAGGTGATGTTTGGCAGGAGTCAGCTGCTTCAAGGTTCTAGGAACCCAAAGCGGTCACCTAGGGTACCGAATTATAGGGGGCTCCAACCCTGAACAGACTTCCAAAATATACAATATGAGTATAAAAGTTGAGTCTCTTCTCGTTGCCCACAAAGGTGATGAGTGATAGTAACCAGACCTTACAAATCACAAAAAAAGAAAGTACAACTGTGGGCCTGAGGAAACTGAAGATATTGCTGAAGCAAAACAAAATGTACTGAGAGATTGACTATTAGTTTACCAAAGTTATGCCCAATAAAGCAGTAACCGGAATGTCTGCTTGAGAGTTAAATATAATCATAGGGAGCACCAGAATATGACTTTGCCCACAGTGCCAAAATGTCTAGAACCAGCCCAGTAGGAGGAGCAACAAAACTTGGGGGATATCACCAATCTGCTCTACTTAATTTGTCTTGCATCAAAAGAGGGAGGACAGCCTTAAATGCTAACTCCATTAGTATAGCAGGATAGGGCTTGGTAATTGGGGAAGCACATTTGATGTCAGCATACTTTTCTGCAAGGAGTGGTGGACCAGACTCTAACATAGCCATCAGACTCATAGTGTCACAATGGACAGATGTGGTGCGGTGGAGCTGCTGAATCATCATGTACAGCAGTTGAAGCAAAACATGAGAAGCACAACTGTGCCCTGCAATAAACTTTCACAATCTTCTCTAGTCTAATGAAAAGAAGGACTAGGGGAGACATGATAGCAGCCAGGGGTGAAATCCAAAACTTTTCCCTACCGGTTCTGTGGGCGTGGCTTGGTGGGCGTGGCAGGGAAAGGATACTGCAAAATCTCCATTCCCTCCCCTCCTGGGGGAAGGATATTGCAAAATCTCTATTTCTACCCCACTCTGGGGCCAGCCAGAGGTGGTATTTGCTGGTTCTCCGAACTACTCAAAATATCTGCTACCGGTTCTCCAGAACCTGTTAGAACCTGCTGGATTTCACTCCTGATAGCAGTGTTCCAATATTTGAGGGGCTCCTACAAAGATGATGGGGTCAACCTATTTTCCAAAGCACTAATAGGCAGGACAAGAAACAATGGCTGGAAACTAACCAAGGAGAGAAGCAACCTAGAACTAAGAAGAAATTTCCTAACGGTGAGAGCAATCCACCAGTGGAATAGCTTCCCTTCAGAAGTTGTGGGTGCTCCATCACTGGAGGCTTTCAAAAAGAGACTGGACAATCATTTGTCCGAAATGGTATAGGGTCTCCTGGTCGGGCAGGAGGTTAGACTAGAAGACTTCCAAGGTCCCCTCCAACTCTGTTATTCTGTGTTCTATGTTCAGTATTCTGGATAGCGAGACATCTTCTAGGATGCTCTCCAATTAATTTTTAGCCTTCTGTGGCTTTTGAACTTTTCCAATTCACTATGCTGTCTTTGGGGATAGATGCTTAAGTTTCTGTCACACTGGGTTTTCCGGTAGAAAACTGATACTCTTCTTTTTCAGAGTGTAAACATATCTTAGACCAGTGATGGCTAACCCTTTTGCCATCGCGTGCCAAAAGTAGGGGGAGCATGGGGAGGTTGCCCGTGTGTGTGCCCACACCCATAATTCAATGTGCCCTGCCCCCACGCACACAACCCCCCATGTGCCCCCCTGTTTTTAGCATGTAATGGCCCGGTGGGCCCGGTAGGCTTGTTTTTCACCCTCCAGAGGCTTTCTAGGAGCCTGGGGAGGGCAAAACCAGCCTTCCCCACGCCCCGGAGGCCCTCCAGAGGCCGGAAACAGCCCATTTCCCAACTTCCAGTGGGACTGAAAGGCCCAAAAATCAGCTGGCCGGAGCACGCCTGCGCGTTGGAGCTGAGCTACAGCAGCGCTCGCATGCCGAATGATATGGCTCCGTGTGCCACCTGTGGCACCCGTGCCATAGGTTTGCCATCACGGTCTTAGACTAATTACATGGTTAGCAATTCTAGCATGGGTTTTTAAAATGAATGGCAGGGATGTATGTGAGAGGGTGGGAAAAGTGCATTTGGTTACTAAACAGCCCACATGTTTGAGACTGTCAGAGCAGGGGTGAAATGTACTTACCTTTCCTACCGGTTTGCTGATGTGTGCGTGCTCGCCTCGCTCGTGTGCTCGCTCTATGCACACACCATCATCTATGCCAGTGGTGGATTTCCAATTTCTTTACTACCGGTTCTGTGGGAGTGGGTTGGTGGGCGTGGCAGGGGAAGAATACTATAAAATCTTCATTCCCACCCCACTTCAGGGGAAGGATACTGCAAAATACCCATTTCCTCCTGATCAGCTGGGACTTGGGAGGCGGAGAATAGATGGGGGCAGGGCCAGTCAGAATTTTTACTACCGGTTCTCCGAACTACTCAAAATTTCAGCTACCGGTTCTCCAGAACTGTCAGAACCTGCTGAAACCCACCTCTGATCTGCGCATGTGCAAAGCCTTCTGTGCATGCGCAGATGGTCAAAACCGAGACTTGATGATGACTTGGTGGTGGAGCCTCCTGCCGCCGGTGCTACCGGTTCTCCGAACTACCCGCTGGCAGTGCTACTGGCTCCCACGAGCCAGATAGAGCCGGCAGCATTTCACCCCGTGTCAAAGCTACACTAACTGGAGCAGAAATCAAATAGCATTAACCTGTGGTAGTTATGATCTGCTTCAGGACCCAAATCCTCATAATCAATGAAAGTCTACACTCCTTATAGCTTTAACTTTCTGGGGAAGTATTAGATAAATATAGCTGCATATGTGAAGGGCCGATGGACATCGAACATGAACTGAAGGAGAATGCTGTGATCTAGTGTGATCTAGGGAAATACTGTCATGTTGCCGAGCCTGGAGAACCAGAGGTTCTAGGTCCATGTTGGCGAACCTATGGTGGCACGTGGAGCCATATCTGTGGGCATGCAAGCGTTGCCCTAGCTCATCTCCAGTTCATTTGCGTGCACTGGCCACCTGATTTTCAGGTCTTCCAGGCCCACTGGAACTCGGAAAATGGGCCGTTTCTTGCCTCCAGAGGACCTCTGGGGGTTGGGGAAGGCTGTTTTTACCTTCTCCAGGCTCCTAGAAAGCCTCTGGAGTCTGGGGAGGGTGAAAAATGGGCCTACCAGGCCCACCAAGCCATTGCGTGCCAAAAGTGGGGGGACTGCAGGAGGGTTCACGCGGGGTGCATTGAAGTATGGCTGTGGGCACTCACATGCACGATTGCCACCCCCGCACTCCCCCTGCTTTTGGCACGTGACGGCAAAAAGGTTAGCCATCACTGTTCTAGGTTATCATGCTTTATGTGGATTGGATGAAGGACAGAGTCCCACAGAGTCGGTGTCCTCCAGGTCCTGTCAGCTAAACAATGTCGGCTGGCGGGCCCGCAGGGGAGGGCCTTCTCTGTGGCTGCCCCGGCTCTCTGGAACCAATTACCCCCGAGGTCCGGACTGCCCCCACCCTACTGGCCTTCCGGAAAGCAGTGAAGACCTGGCTCTTCTGGCAGGCCTGGGGCTGTTGATCTCGCTAGGGTGATCTTGCGAGACCTGGCCACGAATTGGAATGTATGGGTTTTAATGTTTTCTTTTAAAACTTTTGTATGGGATATTGTTTGCATTGTTTTATTCTTTGTTGTTAGCTGCCCAGAGTCCCTCGGGATTTGGGCGGCATAAAAATGAGACAAATAAATAAATAAATAAATAAATAAATAAATAAATAAATAAATAAATAAGTAAGTAAGTAAGTAAGTAAGTAAGTAAGTAAATAAATAAATAAATAAATAAATAAATAAATAAATAAATAAATAGACTCCAGCATGAATGGTTACTATAATGTTTCATAAATTTGTTTTCTTCACATTCAGATCTTTCATTGTCCTTGAAGTTATATGGATGGATGAAGTATCATACAGTGGTTACAGTGAAAAATGGGTTTCACATATCCTGTAATTCTGGAACTTATTCCTTCCCTTTTCCCAGCAATTAGCAGGATTGGAGGAGGATAAGGTTCAAAGGACACAAGAATGACCAAATCATTTTATGCATATTTGTAAATTCCATAGCAAGGCACCCATTTCACAGTAATGGAGCATAATTTGAAGAATGCTTACCAGATTCTGTTTAATGGATTCTAGCATTAGTCTTCTTTTTTTTTTTAGCCGAAATCCACAAAGAATTGTCCCCTGATACCGAGTTAAATTAGCTTGAACTAGCTTGTTCTATCAATTTCAATGGATGGAAGTACAACATTTAGAAGGTGAAGTGGTTTTTCCATATTGCAGACTTGTTCTTGGTGATGAATGGCAATGGTCTCTTGAGAAATTACATTGCTAAGACTGTTATTAATCAGCTGAGCCAAAATCATCCCAGCAATTCTCTGTGGTTGGATTTACACAGTGTATAAAACCATAATGTGGTTTGTTCCTGTAATTTTAGTTTAGCATGCTGTATGAACTCAGCAAACTGTTGAACAAACCACGTCTTAATATGATATATGATTTCAGTCTGTCTTTGTTAACCATTCTATTTTCCTTTAAGAAATAATCCTTATCCCAATAGAACATAAAATCTTATTGAATGTATTTTGAATTAACATACATGGGACCTGGCTGGCTTTACCTGCCCCATAGCAGTAGTTTATTCCATTTTGGCTCTGCTCCTTAATTAACTTATTCCTAAATAGTTCCATAGTTGCAGTGGGATGATTCCAGAGTATGTGAGCTGAAGTCTATATTCTTCCATATGTTTGCAGTTCAATGCAATATCTGACTAGACTGGCTGGTTCCTATGGATGCAATGTATATTCTTAATTACTCTAGCTAGGCTGTAATTCCAATGGTGCTGTTCTAGTGAAGAATGGTGAGACTACCTAAAATTATACCAGCTAAAAGAAGTTTTCTTTTACCCTCCTGTAAAAAAGTGTCCTCTACTTACAACAGTTCATTTAATGACTGTTACAACGGCTCTGAAAAAATGTGACTTATGACTCTGTTTCACGGTTACGACCTCTGCAGCATCTCCAAGGTCACATGATCAAAATTCAGATGGCTTAGCAAATGGTTCATGTTTATGACGGTTGCTCTGTCCCAAGGTCACCTGATCCCCTTTTGTGACCTTCGGACAAGCAAAGTCAATGGGGAAGCCAGGTTCACTTAACAACCAGGTTACTAACCGCAGCGATTCACTTAACCACTGTGGCAAGAAAAGTGGTAAAATGGGGCAAAACTCACTTAACAAATGTTTCACTTAAAAGATTTTTTGGGCTCCATTGTGGTTGTAAGTCGAAGACTACCTGTAATGCAGGGGTGAAATGCTACCGGTTCGGACCGGATCACCCGATCCGGTAGCGATGGCGGCGGGTGGTTTGGAGAACTAGTAGCAAAAATCCCTGCGCCTCCCTCATGCCCAGCTGAGCCGCACGATCATCAGAGGCTGTTTTTTTTACTTTTAAAAGCATTTTTTTTACAACCTCTTCAGCCGAAAAAAATGCTTTTAAAAGTAAAAAAAAAAAAAGCCTCTGATGATCATGCGGCTCAGCCGAAGAGATTGTAGAGAAAAAAAAATGCCTTTAAAATGCCTTTAAAAGCCTTTGGTGATCCCAGCTGAGTTGCCTGATCGTCAGAGGCTTCTAAAAGCATTTTTTTCTACAATCTCTTAAGATTGTAGAAAGAATGCTTTTAAAAGTTAAAAAAAAAAAGTTGGCCATGCCCACCTAGTCACATTCCTCCCCCCACCAAGCCACGTCCACAGAACCTGTAGTAACAAATTTTAGATTTCACCCCTGCTGTAATGTGTAATTTAAGAAGCATGATTACTTTGTAATCATTCTTAAACCATATGTCACAATAGTAGCTAATGATAATTAGATTTTGTTTTTCTGAGCAGAAGCATGCTTTTGGCATGAACCATACCGTACCAATATGCAGTAGATTATACAGGCAATTATGATAACAGTGTAAAGAAAGATATGATGTTTTGGGACTTAGTCTTTACCATTCTCTAATTTTGATTTCCTTATCGCATCTTCCTGTGATGCTTAGGTATCATAGAATTAATTTGTGTACATATTATAGGAACAAGTTTGAGATGACTGCTTATATATGTGAATCAGTGGTGGGTTTCAATTTTTTTTACTAGCGGTTCTGTGGGTGTGGCTTGGTGGGCGTGGCATGGCTTGGTGGGCATGGCTTGGTGGGCATGGCTTGGTGGGCATGGCAGGGGAAGGATACTGTAAAATCTTCATGCCACCCCACTCCAGCGGAAGCATACTATAAAATCTCCATTCCCACTCCACTCCAGGGGAAGGTTACTGCAAAATCCCTGTTTCCTCCCAATCAGCTGGGACTCAGGAAGCAGAGAATAGATGGGGGTGGGGCCAGTCAGAGGTGGTATTTACCGGTTCTCCGAACTACTCAAAATTTCCACTACCGGTTCTCCAGAACTGGTCAGAACCTGCTGAAACCCACCTCTGATATGAATGAACCACGAGTTCATATTTTAATCAACTACACATATAACCTGCAAGTAACTGTGTATAAAGAAATCAAGTAAATTGCATTTATACATGAACCAAATATTAAGCGCTTGGAAACCAAAATTATGTGGGATTTTTTTAGGTAGCGCAAGTTTAATATGGCTTTTGCTTTCATAATCATAAAATCTTTGTCAGTTGCCAGTTGACCAATAAAAATGGCCCAGAGTGTTTCTGTACCCTGAATAACAACTTGATCAATAGCTTGTCAGATAAAATTGGCAAATAGAATTAGAAGAGCACCTGTAAACGGCACGGCTTACTAATTGTGAGCATAGTTTTCTAATGTGCGCTTGTTGAAATTCTCTGGAATTTTCCCCCATCTCAGTAGTGCTATCCCAGATAACTGAGTGACTCTTATGTTTTTGAATTATGCAGGTTCAACATATGGGAAAGGAAAATCTGCTGATTGAACTCTGTGACATATGGGTAAGAAATAGGTCAGCAAGGCTCTAAAATCAAGGCTGTTTATAAAATATAATTAATACAATTAGCAAAGTCTGTTTTCATAGCTAAGAATGTCCATGGTTTTCCATTGCATTCTTGCAGGATGGCTTTGTTTCCCCCAATTTCCAGTCTTAATCAGTAGCCCTGGAATTCCAGATGGCCTCTGTCCAAATACTTGTCACCCTTCAGCTTGTCACAGCTCTAAATCTAGGTTCTTCTGATTCCCCACACCTTATTCTGGAATTGGTTTACTTGGTGGGTGGATTCTCAGACATGACTCAATTACAGTAGTAAATTACTTCGTTGCAGACAAGAAAGAAACCAACTGCAACAGAAAATTTGCCTCTTGCAATTTATATCAACCCAATCCTTTATATATGTCACTATGCTACAGGCTTTATATTCTAGGCTTTTTTAGTTAATGGGCACGTGGTGATTCTCATCAAGGTCACAGAATGGGGACTGGGTGACAGACTGCTTCACCCAGACTGCCTGGGAAATACTGGTCTTTTGTGACTAACTGCATTTCTAATAGTACTTTGGTAATCAGGGCTGATCAGATTTGGCTTCTGAGATTAACCAAGCCCAGTTAGATGTAAACATCTGCCAAAACAGACAGACATGATCTTACTCATCCTACTCATTATGCACATGGAGATACGATGAAAGATTGCAAACTTTTAGAAGAAGAAGAAGAAGAAGAAGAAGAAGAAGAAGAAGAAGAAGGAGGAGGAGGAGGAGGAGGAGGAGGAGGAGGAGGAGGAGGAGGAGGAGGAGGAGAAGAAGAAAGCACCGAACAAAACCATTTTAATGTTCCTGTTTCTATTTCCATTATTTTTGATTTGTAGTAAAATCACAAGGTGAGATTTTTCATGACATAGACCTAAATGCTATGAAACATTTGTCAAGGGGATGATTATAGAAGGGTTGATCAAAAGCTGAAAATCCTGCTTACAGGTCAGAATTTGAGATTTAGTCATGGGCATTTATAGCAGTAGAGGTAGTCCTTGATTTATGACCACAACTGAGCCCAACATTTCTGTTGCTAAGCGGGACAATTATTAAGTGAGTTTTGTCCCATTTTATGACCTTTCTTTCCAAAGTTGTTAAGTGAATCACTGCAGTTGTTAAGTTAGGAACATGGATATTAAATGAATCTGGCTTCCCCATTGACTTTGCTCATCAGAAGGTCACAAAAGTGCATCACAGGAACTCACGGCACTGCAACTGTCATAAATATGAGTCGGTTGCCAAGTAGCTGAGTTTTGATCACATCTCCATAGGGATGCTGCAATGGTTGTAAGTGTGAAAGATTGTTCACGAGTCACCTTTTTTCAGTGCCGTTGTAACTTTGAACAGTCGCTAAACAAACTATTGTAAGCCAAGGACTACCTATAATAGACATATCTTAGATTTATGGGACAAAGTAAAACATTGATGAATGCCATTGCAAAATATAGAAAATGTAACAATCTTGAGGCTAGGAATTTCTTATGAATCTCCAATTCTGGGTATGGTACTAGCAAGAGGTGGTATTCAGCTGGTTCAGACCAGTTTGGGTGAACCGGTAGGGATGACCTGCAGGTGGGCCCGTCCACCCTCCTGGGCGCAATCCTGTCCTATATTGTTTTTGATGCATGAGCGAATTGCCATGTTGTTTGACGTCGCACGCATGTGCGGACGGCACAAGCGAGTGAATTGCTGTGTTTTGTGATGCCACATGCATGCATGGATGGCGCATGCTCACATTTATGGTGCTGGCTGAACTGGTTGCTATGGTATGTGAATCCCACCTCTGGTAATTTGGTACTACACCAAATTCCATTCCTTTCTACCCATCTTTTCTCAATTGCTGAGCACATTGTAAGCCGCCCTGTGTCTCCGGAGAAGGGCGGCATATAAATCAAATTAAAAAAAAAAAATCAGAAAGAGGCGGGAAAAAGTCATTTTATTAAATGTTAGCATTAAACAACAAGGAGCCCCCAATTACCTACTTATTGGATATCACTCAGAAATGTATTGTAAGATCTAGATTTACCTTTTGTTCAGAAACAACCAATAAGATACATAGTGGGAAATTGAATGCTCATTTCTCCTGTGATTTACTGGTCTGCTTGAACTATGAGCAGTGGTACAAATCACATTGATGATGAGGACTTAAATCCCTTTCTCACTAGTTGGCTTTCTTTGCTTCAACATAAGCTGTAATGTGATAACCCTCAGAGCCAAACACAAGGGAAAGTGGGATGGGGTGTTGCAAAGCAAGATTTGATTTTCTGCTTGATTGCAAAACTAATAAAGACTACCAGAGGGAAAACATTTCAGATTTTAAATGTATTTCTGAAAGAGCATAGGGGCCACAATTTTTGAAAAGGTGCTTTTTCTTTTTCTTTTTGGTCTAAATGAATCTTTTAAAGCCATGGATTCCAAATCAGTAGCCTTAAGGAAGAATGTAAAATTAGTGCATCTGGAGCAAAACAACACTCTCCTTCCATATGTGAACAGCAGATAATTTCAGAAAGATATCCTGAAGGCCACACTTTATCTCCCTACACTGTTTAAATTTAAACCATAGACAGGTCCCATCCCACTGAATTGTTAGATGGCAATGCCTAATACTGTTGCATCATGGCAGGAAGATTTCCGCATGGTATGGTAGAGAATGTGATTAGCAGGATGTTCCTGCAAAATCCTGATTCACTGAATTCTCCAGGCTTGAGCCAATTCTTCAGAATGATGTTTATGTAAGCTGGTTTATCCAATTATTCATACATAAAAGCTGAAACTCACTGGAATACTTTTCAGTGCTACAGAATTAAGTTCCAAGGCTTGCAAACTTTGTGCAAATGGAGATGCTAAAGCATAGTTAATCTATTTTACATTCAGCGGGTGGTGGAATGTCATTTTCCCACCTCCATTTGCCAAATATTGCAAATATTGTTTCCCGCAAGTATTCATATTGAAGTCAGTGGGGATCATAAGGCCAATTGTAGCTTGCAGAACAAAGCTTGACTTAACGGGCTGTGTGTCCTCTATTTCTTAGCCAGGATTATTTGATAATTTGGGAATAATATTGTTTATTCACATAAATTGAGAATTTTATTCCACCTGCCGTATACTGTATTATTGAATGCTTTGCTTCATAGAGTTTCAGGAATGATTTTAAAATAGCCTTTAGGTTGGGTCAGCCCATCATAGTCTTTTATTCCTTTGCTCTGCTTTACCCAAAAAAAATCTTTTCTAGATCAGAGAGTGACAGCTACAATCACTGATACATTAAGCTCATTCAATTTAACCTTAGACTTGAAGAATTCTTTTGTAAACGGTTATATTTTTGGGAGGAGGGGGTTCTTGCTCAAAGCAATCAGTAACGAATATATATATCTGTGTTTCTAGACTGCTGGTAGATTTCACTGTCCTGCCTTACAGCGTTTTTACAACAATGTTATTTCTAAACTAATTTGTTTCCAGACAGTAGGATAGAAGAAGGGACAGTGCTTCAGGGGAAAGGAAAAGGCAGAAAAAGTGAAAAACTCCTGGAAGCTATTGATGTTGTTGTATAGGACATCTGGAAGAATAGAAGTAAGAGAAGTATAGATGTTGATGTAAAAAAAATTAGAAACTTTCTTATTGATCTCATCTAGTCAATTTAGAAAATAACACTGACTGGAGACAACATGCAAGCAGCCAACCCTATAAATATTTCTAATGCAATGTTTTTATAAGCTAAATAGGTCTGGCCAGCTAATTTTGAAAGATAATAATAGATGTTCATTGCTTTCATGAGGATGAAAGATTCCCTTGTGACTGTATGCAGATGAAAAAGAGTCACTTTCTAATGTTATGTCTGATCTGGCCAGTGGGGAAATCCAATTTTTTTTACTACCGGTTCTGTGGACGTGGCTTGGTGGGCATGGTGTGGCTTGGTGGGCGTGGCTTGGTGGGCATGGCAGGGGAAGGATACTGCAAAATCTCCATTCCCACCCCACTCCAGGGGAAGGATAGTGCAAAATCTCCCTTCCCACCCCACTCTGGGGCCAGCCAGAGGTGGTATTTGCCGATTCTCCAAACTACTCAAAATTTCCACTACCAGTTCTCTGAATTGCTCAAAATTTTTGCCTCCAGTTCTCTAGAACCTGTCAGAACCTGCTGAATTTCCCCCCTGGATCTGGCTCTTTCTGCCAATGGATGGGATTGTTTGTTTTAGTGGCTTTCTTTCTTTTTCCTCCATCCCATGGTTCTGGTTTTTCAAAGCAAGATAGATCAGAACATGGTGTGGGTATGGGTTGAATCAGTAGGGCCCAGGCTTTGTCAATGTAAAATAACTCTTATTTTGCTTTGCCTCCTTAAGGTCAAATAACCTTCTTAACTTCTTGCTTCCCAAAGTTGTATAATTCACCTCTTGTAAAAAGAAGTACAACTGTTGTTTCTGTATTATTTGCCCAGCCATAGCAGTGGGGTTAACTTCTTCTGTTCACATTTCCTTATGGAGAGAAGCCTAGAAAACAAAGTGCATATACTTTGGGTAATGCTATCAATGGACATAAAAATAATAGTCAAATTATTACAAATATGTTCATTAAGCAACCAACTACCAAAACTACAGATCCACAGAGATCACTTCTTTATTAAACCAATTGAACTTTAATTGCCGTTTTGAATTTACCGGAAGTCTCAATTTAGTTTTAATGCCAACTATACCTTTTAAATACTCTTCTTTCTCCAGTTTATATTGGAAATAAATTAGCTTGATCAAAAAGTTTGGGAAACTTGAAAACATGTTATTATAAAACTTCAGTTGGCTTAATAAAATTATCCAAGTAGTTTTGTAATCCTTATGTGAAATACAGTAGTTACCTAATCCAACCATTCCTGAGCTGGAAAGGACCAGTTCCTAAGGATCACAGACTAAATCATACTGGTTGTTTTTTTCAAGCATTCCAGAATCCAGGCTAAATAGCATTAGTCTGTTGCTAGATTTCCTAGCACACTGTATTGTCTACAGGGGAGAATGCTGGGAAAGAGCAGGTACTGGAGTCAGTAGTCAGAAATTAAGTGCATTCTTGAATATTACCTTGGCAATTTTATCCCTACTATATCAGCATTATGTGGAGAGCAGATGGAACAAGGAGCCACGAGGGAACCACAGATGGTATCTGTGAGTACATCAGTGGCCCTCGACTACATGCCGATGTCCTCAGAGTTATGCTAAATAGCAGGAGTGGAAAAATCTTTTTTTCTGGGGCTATAACATAGGGCTGAATAAAATTGAGAAGAACCAGGCCTTTCTGTTTTTCCCTAACAAAAGAAGGGCAAATTGGTCTTCCTTTCAAAAATAGATCAAAAGATGCACCTATCCAAGTTGAGGGCAATAGTTTGCAATTCTAGGCATAATGTCCTAGCTGCCTTCATGTTGTGATACAGGCTTCTAGTTTCCTCATCTCAAGAAACCCACAGCAAAGCCAGATCAAGTTTCTATGTGCCTGATGCCCGTTCCTTTCCTCATTTGAATTTTAAGCCAAGAAAAATGGCACCTACTGCAGGGAATCACCGACTTGGAAGGGTTCTTAAAAGTCACATTTCCAATGCCTGCTCAAGGCAGGATCCATTAGATCAATGCTTCTCAGCCTCAGCAATTTTAAGATGCATGGACTTCAGCTCCCAGAATTCCCCAGCCAGCCATGTGCATTCATACTAGTTTGCTTTTTCTCTTGAAAAGGCATTCTTTTAAGATGGATCGAATTAGCTTCTAATTCTCAAGAATTGTTGTATCATACCATCTCGATAAGGAATGTTTGGGGGAGGGGAAGAAATTTAATTAGTACAAAACAGGTGGCTTTAATAATACGTAATCCTTTACAAAGGAGCATCCAGGGTGAATTTTTTAAGTTAATGGCAATTTGAACAGAATCTATGATTCTCTCACGATGAGAAGATTTTTCAAGGTGAGACAATAGGAGCTATAGATATCCTATCATGAGGATCTGCTTTTTAAGTTTTGCATAAGGCAATACACAAAATGATTAGCTATTCCTTCAGCATTTCTACAATATTCCTTTTTGTGAGCCTCTGGCAACAATAGTAATATATAGCCTTTTGTGAGTATGATTCTTTCTTGCAGGTCTGTTGCTTTCAGCGTTCATACAAATGGCATCACCCCGATGTCAGTACAAAGACCAACATAGGGATATAAAGGTGGGGCCACATATCCCGTTTGCTGCTTTCAGAGCTCTTTCAGAGTGTCTGGATTCTTTTTTTTTTTAATTGGGCTACTTGAAGAGAAGATTGGATACAGTAAGCCTTGTAAAGGCTTAAGGGAGCTATTTCATCCCTTAACCTCTGATCCCTCCAAAAGGCTTATGACCCCGCCTACTTTTGGCATGCAGCTTTCTACCTGCTGTGTGAAGTCTGGAGCAGCCTTGAAATCAATGGCAAAGATGCATCTCTGATTTAGAAACTGCCTACTTTTTAACCAGCATCTGTCTTTGACAGCAATTTAATGTATTGAAAAGAATTGTGTTCACATAACAGGCAGTCCTTGCTTAGCAACCACAGTTAGGATTGGTAACACCATCAATAGCGATGCTGTGGCTATGTGGCAAATCATGTGACTTTGGCGGGCTTGCCCCCTACTTTCTCTTCAGTTGTTGAACAAATCATGGTGGTCATTAAGCAAAACACCATATGACCACAACTTATGATTTTACTTTGCCTTTTCTGTTAACTCTGCTTGTTGCAAGCCAGTTGCAAAGTTGCAATCACATGACCACAGGATGGTGTGACAGTCATAAATGCATGTTGGTTTGCAAAGTGCCTGAATGGCAGTTCTCTGACCATGGGATGCTGCAACAGTCATAAATGTGAAGATTGGCTATAAAGCTGCTTTTAAATACCACTGTACCTTCAAAGGGTTGCTAAACAAGGCAGTCGATAGGGAAGGCCTACCTGTATTATAAAGTTTTACTTGCTGAATCTTGCACATAAAAGAGCTTTAAAGAGGAAAAACCTAAAAGTTGGTACAGCGTTGTTTTTTTTCCTGGTTAACTAAGCAATGCAACTCTCTTAAGAGACAAATACTGCAGTAGAATAATACAATTAGGATAATTAAGCTCCTTTCACAAGAGGGAAAAATACGTTTACATTCTGGTGTCAGCAATCAGTCAGATGTAAAACCTATGTGGCTAGAGAGTAAATGGTTTTATTTTAGTCACATCCCCAGTATTCGCATATGCCAATGAACTGTGCAAGGACTCTTTTACAATGCTTTCCTGGAGGCTTAAATGGTTTTATTACCCCTCTTGTGCCATTTATGTTACTACGAGAAACTCAACCTGGATGTTACTCAGGAAAATGTGAAAAGTACCCCTTGCCTCACCTTTTAAAACCTTTAAAGCAACAATAACAAAGCCATCTCTCTGAAGTTACTAGTTTGAGAGGGATAAATGGAAAAGAAAAGGGAAAAAATTATTTAAGCAATGTATCTTAGCTGGTTTGACCCTTATCATGTAAAAGTAATAGAGACCATTCCAGACAATTTGATAACTCAAGTCTATTATTTATCATATGCTTTCTCTAAGTTAACAAGCATAAACTTTTTTACATCTATACATTTCTCTGTGAGTTACTGAAGAGCAAAAACCTAATTTACACACCATTGCCGGGTATAAAGCTACAAAGTGCTTTTCAAACTTTGCTCATTTTTATTTCTTGCATCTTTTCAATCACAATTCAGCAAAACACTTTTCTAGGCATTCTCAAAAACGAATCCTCCTGTAATTTGGGAAGGAAGGAAAATGGCTTTTGCTACATTTTCCTTAGTGTACAGGAACAATAAAATTTTTCCTTACCACCATCAAGACTTGACTGAAACTTTGTGCAAACATTAAACAGTTCATACAACAAATGAAGGCAAATATCGTGTCCCAGGATAATGTTGTAGGATCCAATCTGGGTCAGTCACTGGGACCAGGGGTTTTGTTTTCTGAGCTTTCAGACTCGTGCTGGAGCCCATCTTCAGGGAACTTCTCTCTAGCAGTGTGTGTGTGTGTATTTATAGTTCATAAAGCACATAGCTAAGTCAAAACCATACTTTAACATTTATCCTGTTACACTATATAGATCTGTAGTTTAACCATTTCAATGACTTCCTTTTCATAATTTTTTTTCTTGGACACTTAATATACATCATACGTTTCAATTCCACTCTTCAGCCATTATTGTTCCCATACAATGTCTGAAACACTCCTTTCTGTTGGGAAATTAATTCATTTCCTGATACTTTTTCAAACTGGACCTGTATTTTTTTTTCTGCAGTCTTGTTATTTCCCTTTATTTTATTTTCTCCCATCTCTGTTTTGTCCTGATATCCACAATTTCCAGTTTAAAAGTCCCTCTATCCCACATTCAGAACATCTTCTAACCTTTGTATCCTTCATGAATTATTTTAATTAAATCAGCTTTGCTTTTTGATTCTTTTGCCATGTACATGCATAAATAAATAAGCTTAAATGATGCATTTGAAATGAACAAATCTTTTTCTAAGTAAAAAGTGATAGTTATCATTTCGGGTCTCAGAAGAACCTAATTATTTTTTGGGGGTACTTCCTTTTTAAAAATTTCCATCCATCCATTCGTCACAATATTTTTTTCTCTCTGGACCACATTCTTTCAGTATGTTCTTTCCTTTCCCCCCAAACTCATTTCTGATTCTTTCATCATCACCATTCACTGGAATGTAACTTGCAGCTATCATTATCTTTTATACTTTTTTTACGGATTTATCACATCTAGGGGACCCTAGGAATCTTTTCCCTTTCCCCTTCCCTTCCCTTTTGTAATATTCTATATTCTATAGTTATTACCTCTATTACCCATCATGATTATTAATATTTGTCTTACCATGGATCATTTGTACACATTGCTTTTTATAAATTGTTTTTTCTCAAGAGAAAAGAGGTAATAATAGGACTCACTAGATTTGGGAAGAAATTCCTAGAACTAATCACAATTCAAGAGCTGACAGCTTTTTGACTCTCCATTTAAAAGAAGAGTTAGGATTAGAGATAAACTTTTACCTCTGTAATGTACCAGACTTCTCTGTAGTGTATCGAGGTGCAGAACTTTCTTTCATATAGAACAGGGGTGTCAAACTCAATTTCATTGAGGGCCGCATCAGGGTTGTGTTTGATCTCAAGGAGCTGGGGTGGGCATGGCCAGCTCGATGTCACTCATGTTGGGGGTGCCTATGGTGGCCCTAGCGCTCTACCAGTGAAAATGGGCTCCTGAGTTCCGTTTTTGGCTGCGATGGCTTCCTGTAACCCTCTGCCAGCGAAATGGAGCTCTATTTTTGCTGGCAGAGGTGCCATGGGCCGTACCTTCACTGTTTCCAGGGTGGCCGTGTGGGCCAGATCTAAGCACCCTATGGGCCGGATCCAGCCCATGGGCCTTGAGTTTGACCCCCTTGATATAGAACATATTTCTATAAACATCTCAATGGACTTTGCCTGAAGCTAAGCAAGCTCAGATCTGGTTAGGCTTTGTATGGGAGACCAGCTGGGAATCCCAGAGCAATTGACTGGACCGGAATGTAATAAGTAAAATAAAAGGCAGTGGTAAGCCATTTCTGCAAAGTTGCTGTGTAATTTTATTGGCCATATATTCCCCACATCTAGCTTGATTTCAGGGAATCTTGATTACATACGTTTTCTATAAGCCGTGGTTCAAATTCCATTTTGACCAAAGCCAGGCATACTGCACTACACGTCCTTGTGAAATATAATAAAAATAAATTTCAGCGTATCTTTTAACAGAGGTGTTTTATCTAGATGGTATGTTATGCCTTGGTGTTTGTTTAAATAAGGTAACTAAAAACAATGTTTTATTGTCTACCTTTATTATCTTTGAGCACATGCATTTTGACGATACAAGGCTTATTTCTTGTTAAGAGTGAGCATTTCTGACATAATCACAGACTTCTGATTAATTTTATAATATTGGCCATCACTTTTTAGTCACTGTCAACTGGTTTTAGAAATGGTTTCCTGCTTCTCTCTTTAGACTCTTTTGTTTGAAGTCTCGACTAATTCGTTTGTCTAGAAGATACTTCCCTTGATACATATTTATATTAGTATTTGCAAGAGGCACACTTTTTGACATTTTCCATGACATCTTTAATTGAGTTTTACTTTTGTGCAGGCTGGGTATGAATCTGAAAAAACAGTCAGTTTTTCTCTCCTGAACATTTACTTTCTTCTTTTGTTTTCCTTGCAACCTTATCCACTGAAAGCACTTTTGGGCTCTTCTGTCTCACAGTCTGTCTTCAAGGTTAGCCATTGCTAAGCAACCAGCACACAAAGTTCAAGGCTGGTCAGCCAAGTGCAATGCATTTCCCAGGTTATCTCTCCGATATGAAGTTAAGGGTGACTGGAGTTGGAGGGGAGGGGGAAGCAATCCTGGGCGAAGGAGGATGGGGGAGAGGAGAAGCACATGCCGCTGTGACTTTGAACAAGGTTCTGGCGAGAGAAGGGATTTCAATTCTCATCAGAATGCTTCTTTGCCTTGAGAATGGAATAGTGCGCCTGAGATCTGCCCCATCATATTAATTCCACCCTGCTAAACTTCCCCACTGGCCAGTTGTCTAGCAATCACGCATGACTCTTCTAGAAAAGAAGCAGCTGCTGTAGGGTTTGGAGTGCAGCTCCCCCAGCAGATTTTCACAGTCACAACCCCTTTGTCAATCAAGAGGTGCCACGGTTGAGATCTCATCTTCATTATGTCTGTATATAGTTGTATGAGTGAGGTTGTACACATGTTATTTGCATGTATTACTTGCCATTTAGAATTTATTTGAAATGAGTTGGGTACCACCATCATTATCATCAGCATCAGCACCAATCATCAATCATCACCATCTTTTTGGTTTTAGATAGCTTAGTGTTTAAATGCAATTATAAAATCCTGTTCATTGGACCCATGTACAGGGTGAAAACAGAACTGTTGACATTCATAACAACCGGTTTTCATGCATATAGCTTCAGGCATAGAGGTCTGAGATCAGGAGATACAGAGTTAGTGACTGTGTCCGCATTTCCCAGTCCACATTTTCCAATCCACAGTGGTTACACAAATAAATGGGTTTTATTTTATTAGTCAGTCTAGTTCTTGGGCCAGAGTCTAACCAAGCTCTAATGAGGCAACTTGCCAGATCAAACTTTTAAAAGCAAATAGCATGGTGGTGTTCAGATGTCCCAGAGAAACCTATCCCAACTGGGTGTGGTTCTGATCTATTGAGACTCAAAACCATATCCACAGTTGGAGACTACCAAATTGCGAAGGGTTATATACCCAATCACCACTGCGCTATTTGCTGTTTGATTTGGCAAGTTGCTTTAGCAGATGGAGAATCCTTCCTTTTGATATAACAGGCGAAGTCTTCAAATGTCTCCTGGTGATTTTATACTGGACACATCCATGTCATTTTCTTGGCAGCAATATGGAAGTGGCTTACCCTTGCCTTCTTCTGAGTATTTTTTGTTGTTGTTGCTGTTGTTGATGATTTTACTTCCCCCAAAGAGCTAATTTTGCCAAGTACCGATTGTCAAGGCGTGGTAGAAGAGAACAAAGCTGCTGCAGCGATTCCTTCTTTTAGAGAGTAACTAAACTCCATGCGGATGTTAAAAGAGTAACAGAGGTTGGTAGGGATTGGATGTGCATCACAATGAGAGACTTTATCTTTCAGCCATATAGATCTTCTAAATTGTGTGTAGTTCCTGTACAGTCTGCTTATGTGGGATAAGAAAACTGTTTTTTTTCCCTCAGTGTTCCTGATTGCTCATGGAGTTTTTAATCTGCATAGAGATCATACTCACCAACTAGCAAATGCCCGAAGGTGAAGGGCGAGGCTTGCTGCCAAGTATATTTCTCCCTTCCCCCTATGTACACATTTATTCTACTTGCTTAAAATGTTTGTATTGGACTCATAAGTCCATTGCTTCTGGAGCAATCATTCCCTTGAATATAGGAACCCTGAGGACAAGACGTTTCTACTACGTTATTGGACTGTGATGTTGTCAGTTAAATTGGCCATGATTTTATTGTTTCTTCTATAGAATGCTAGTTAGGCTGGAGCCATAGCTTAGAGGTAATGCTCAGGATTTGTTAAAAAAACAAACAAACCCAAGAGACCACAAGTTTAGTCTTGGCATTATTATATACCAAAGCAAAGAACAGAACAAGAAACATCTACTTTACTCTTTGCTCATTCTATCTATAAACCCACTTTTCCTCCTTTTTCTGTTCTGATATACAATAAAGCTAGATGACTATTTTTACTTAGAATATATTTTATATTCTATGTAAATTGTGTATTATATTAATACAATATAAATCTTATATATGATGTAATATTTATTGGTAATCTGGATGATACCAATGTCATTCAGTACAGGTCTCATCCTTTTGTTTTTCTGGTATTTTCCATTTTTCTCCTGATTTAGAAAAACGAATCTCTGCTCTTAGAAGATACATCTTTTGTGAGGGGCACATTTGATGGGTTCACTCACTTGGGCTCTCCTCAGAGCATACTTCCTCACTTGAGATTTCAGAGGACAGGTGATATCTGACTAAAGCCAGAGGACATATGAGTTTTATTTATGTCCTTAGAGAACCATCTGACGGCCGTAACCAGGGGGGCCTTCGCACAGGTGCGTCTTGTGTGCCAGTTGCGCCCTTTCCTAGACCGGGATGCCCTCGCCACGGTCACTCATGCCCTTGTTACCTCTAGGTTGGACTACTGTAACACCCTCTACATGGGGCTGCCCTTGGGATGCGTCTGGAGGCTCCAGCTAGTCCAGAATGCAGCCGCGTGGGTAGTTATGGGGGCGTCTAGATACTCCTGTGTAACATCTCTCCTGCGTGAGCTACACTGGCTGCCGGTGGCGCTCCGGATACATTTCAAGGTGCTGGTGCTTACCTATAAAGCCCTTCATGGCTTAGGCCTGGGGTACTTGCAGGACCATCTCCAGCCGCTCTCCCACTGTCCTGTGCGCTCTCACAGAGTCGGCCTCCTCAGGGTGCCGTCGGCCAAACAATGTCAGCTGACAGCCCCCAGGAGGAGAGCGTTCTCTGTGGGAGCCCTGACCCTCTGGAATGGATTGCCCACTGAGCTCAGGACAGCCCCCGACCTTCTTTCCTTCCATTGCGAGCTGAAGACGTGGCTCTTCCGTCAACTCAACTGATCCGTTTGGGGGATCTGTCATAATTTTAAACTGTTTTAATAGGGTTGCTGATTTTAATTTTATTTCATTGTGATTTGTATTGGAATTTGTCATTTTGTAAGCCGCCTTGAGTCCCCAGGGAGAAAGGTGGCATATAAATCGCAATAATAAATAAATAAATAAATAAATAAATAAATAAATAAATAAATAAATAAATAAATAAATAAAGGATAGATGTGTGGCAGGGCAGGAAAAAAAACTTTGCTGGTTTCTTTCTGTGATGACAGAGTAATGTGTTGTTTTCCCTCATCCCCACCACTCAAGTCCTGAGACATGTATACTTAAATGAAATAGTGAAGGACCTGTGGGTTGACTTCAGGAAAATTCGTGATTGAAACTGCTGCAATCAATGACTGGCTGGCATAGTCAGCAAACATTTTAGCATTACTTGTCCACAGAAGGGGACAGAACATGGAGACATGAATACTTGGACAAGGCAATGTCTCTTCCTTCCCCCAGACTTGGATAAATCTGATCCAGATAACATGTTTTTGGAACATGTTGTGTGTGGAAACATTCCTCTATCTTTTAAAAATACATTACTTCCTTTTCCTTTTCCTTATTTCTTTAAATTTTCTTCTTTGAAAAACTTCAGCACCTGCCTGCGGGAGGCAGAAATATTGGGAATTGGCTGTTATATTCTGGATTTCCTCCACATACCATTCTGAGTAGGGTTATGTATTATAAATTGAGGGATGATATATCCTATTATGTGAGAAGAGCAACCATATGTTGGGCACTGGGAGCAGTGGTGAAATGTAAAATTTGTTACTATCGGTTCTGTGGGCGTGGCTTGGTGGGGGGGTAATGTGACTGGGTGGGTGTGGCCAACTTTTTTTTTTAACTTTTAAAAGCATTTTTTCTCCAACCTCTTCGGCCGAAGAGGTTGCAGAAAAAAAATGCCTTTAAAAACCTCTGACGATCAGGCAACTCAGCTGGGATCGTCAGGGGGTTTTACAAGCATTTTTTCCCCCCTACAACCTCTTCGGCTGAAGAGGTTGTAGAAAAAATGCTTTTAAAAGTAAAAAAAACCCCCCAGCCTCTGATGATTGTGTGGCTCAGCTGGGCATGGTGGGGGGGGGCAGGGATTTTTGCTACCGATTCTCCGAACCACCCGCCGCCATCGCTACTGGATTGGGCAATCCGGTCCAAACCGTGAGCATTTCACCCCTGCTTGGGGAGACTGCTTTTCAGTGAGGTGTAGTGTCAGCATTCCAGAAAACCCCGCACCTCCAAGTAAAAACTTTGAAGCAAGCATTTTTCAAAGTTCTATTTACTAGAATAGGTTAACTGGCACATCTGGGAAAACCCGAATCTGAGAGGTCTGGGTTTTCCCTCAGTAAATCAAAACCTCCCAAAACCATCCCCTCACTCCTCGGTCGATCACATGCTCCAATCACCATCCATCCCATCTTGAGACAGCATTCCGACCACTCCTTCTCCAGATACAGGATCAGCCTGACCTTGACCGACAGGAAGAATGCTATTATGTCTAAAGACAACCCCTCTACTAAATCCTCTACTAAAGAGCCTTGGTAGCACAGTGGACTAATGCACTGTTATTAACATCTGATGCTTTTAATTACTGCAAGTTCAAATCCCACCAGGCTCAAGGTTGACTCAGCCTTCCATCCTTTCAAAGGTAGGTAAAATGAGGACCCAGATTGTGGGGGCAATAAGCTGACTTTGTATAAATATACAAAAGTATGAAGGCTATTGCTTAACGCATTGTAAGCCGCCCTGAGTCTCCGGAGAAGGGCGGCATATAAATTAAAGCAAAAAAAAAAAAGAAAGAAAAGAAAAGAAATCCCACCTCCTACTTTCCCACACATGAGAAGGTGGGAGCATGAAAGCTTCTGGCCTAATATGGCTTCCAAAGCTGACATGTGGTCTGTACAGGTAGTCCTTGACTTAGAGCAGTTTGTTTAGTGACCATTCAAAGTTACAGCGGCACTGAAAAAAGTGACGTATGACCTTTTTTTACACTTACAACCATTGCAACATCCCCATGGTCACATGATCAAAATTCAGAAGCTTGGCAATTGGCACCTATTTATGGTGGTTGCAGTATCCTGGGGTCTTATGGGGAAGCCGGATTCACTTAACAATTGTGTTACTAATTTAACAGCAACAATTCACTTAACAACTGTGGCAAGAAAGTTCATAAAATGTGGCAAAACTCATTCAACAAATGTCTCACTTAGCAGCCTAAATTTTGGGTTCTATTGTGATCGTAAGTTGAGAACTACCTGTATAATACTAAAAAGGAGGAGGAGAAGGAGGAGGAGGAGGAGGAGGAGGAGGAGGAGGAGGAGGAGGAGGAAGATAGGTTTGCCTTCACTTAGTACCAATCCATAACATAATTGCATTAATTTTCTACATAAGAACAAATGGCAAACATTTGCTTTTATGGGAGAAAGTAAAAGAGTGTGAATATATAGAAGCATGTATAGAATTTAGCCATATACAATACTGAATTGGGATGATTTGGGTGCTAGGCGAATTAAATCCAGTTGTAGAACAAACCTAAAATTGATTTATTCCCCCCCCCCCAAATTCTTTATCAAGTGATGGGAGAATTTGTAGGAACAGAAAATCTGTTCACACATAATGGGATGACATAATAAAGTTGGCTCTGGGCTTAGCTGTGCGTCTCCGGGTTCAGTGTTTGCTGTTTGTGGTGTGCCCACTTGTAGCATGGAACAAACTCTGTGTGGGTTGAATGAGTCCTTTTGCATTTGGCCAAAATAAAACATTGTCTATGTTTTGACACTCCCATTATTCAGTCTTCCCTACAACAGATTTGGATGAAAGAGAAAGGTCAAGGAAAGCAGCACTTATTCATGTTCCCTCTCTAAGAAAGCCATATTAACCACAGACCTCGGAAAAATAAAGCAGGGTAGCCGCTTAATGTTCTGGTACTTTAAACATTCCTGTACTCCCTGTGCTGATTTATTGTACCGCATGTTCTACTCCCGATGCTCTAATCATTGGCTGATTCTAACAACTTGTGTAATGGAAAGGTCTTTTTTTTTTTTTTGTTAACAAACCCTGGGAAACCTTGTGACTTTTTTTAATGCTCACTAGATCAATGAATATTTTAGAAACTCCTTGCTTAAATGACCTTCCGTTGGATGATCAAACCTTTCTCCCATTCTTCCTCTCCTTCTCTGAAAGAGAAGCTTGTAATTAGATGAAATGAGGACAGACTATGCATAAGTATCTGCTTGGCTGGGATTCCTGCCCAGAAAGGAAATAAATGAACACTTTGAGCTGGTCAAAATCTTTTGCATCTTTTACATTATTGACAGGTTTATGGTTTGACTGTGGAAGGCTGGAGAGTTTATATATACTGTATACAAATCTCTCTCTCTCTCTCTCTCTCTCTCTCTCTCTCTCTCTCTCTCTCTCTCTCTCTCTCTCTCTCTCTCTCTCTCTCTCTCTCTCTCTCTCCCTTCCTCCCTCCCTTCCTCCCTCTCTCTCTCCACACACACATATACACATCCCACATACACACAGAGAGCAAGAGCTGCTGATTCTCAGCAGTCTTTCCAACAGACTGATTTTTTAACAAAGTAATAATACCTTAGATATATATCCTATATTAGTAGACAATACTATTCTCACATCTTGTACTGTGGTAGAAATTTTGGTTAAGTCCAAAGGAACTAATTCTGTTTTAGCTGCTTGTAAGCAGATCATGAATGATTCCATATTTATATCTTGGAAACATTTCAAAGGGTTACTAATGAACATACTTAGCATAAATTACAAATAACACTCAATCAGAATTTCCTGTTTATTTTTTATTATTATTTTTACTTGGTAACAGAGGTCCATTCTCTGTAGTAGTTTAGGGCTAACTAGCTTATTGTCCTGTTCTTTAAATACTTTAAAGAACAATTCATGGCAGCAGCTGATACTTTTCATCTAGGCTAAACAGAATAACCGTGTGCATGTCTGTTCTTAAACAAAGTGAACACAGGAGTCTTGGGACAGTCACAGGGAAGCATAGCTTTAGATTGCAGGTTATGTAGCTGAATTTCACTGAGTTCAGTTTTTTCAGTGGGACTTAAATTTATGAGGAGACATGGATAGCGATAGATCTATCCATGTAGGATCAGGTCTAGGCCTATCTAGACAATATTCTGTCTGCTATGAGAGATGCACAAGTAGAAGATCAAGGTAGCCCTTCTCTCCAGTCACTGTTCCTGTGCATTTAACATGTAGAGGCTTACCAAATTTTTATATTTAAGCTCCAGAAAAGAAATGATTGAATATAGGTATAGAGAATAATCAATTAATTGCATTTAATTTTAATTACATGTGAAACAAACTTGTGTTTTGCCTTGGTCAAATTTCCTATTTGTTAGGATGCAACATTAGATATATGCCCTGCCATCAAAATGTAAAATGTGTTCCTTGCCCTTCCCACCAAACATTATGTACCCCTGTAATCGCTGAAGGGCTGAAAAACAGATTATGATGTGGAAATAGACATTGAGATTTGTTAATTGTGTATGAACATAGCCTAAAAATATCAAAATCCAAATTCTGAAATCCTTCATCAGGAAGTACAGTCAATAATATTAATCTAAACAGCAAACAAGCAGCTTAAAAAGAACTTTCTGTTATTGGGGTAGCATTACTAAAATATTTCCTGTGGTAATTATTTTTTTTGGTTTTTTTTTTGTGTTGTTGTTAATATCTTCGGTATTTGGAAATCTGGGGAAAAACGCTCTGCAGATTTAATGCATGTATGAATTAGAGAAGAAAATATACTGAGTTATTTTGATATTTATCCATCCATTTTTCTAGTCAAAATCTACTCACTGAGGTAGCCTCTGAGGTAGCCTAATGATTTACTTTTGCGATCACCACTAAATGATATAAATCTTAGTTCCTTTCCAGAAATTAAGGATGGTTTTGTTTTTGAAGAGTACAATATTTTTTTCTTCTTTTTTTGTCTCAGCCTTCAGCTCTGTGGGAGGTCAAGGTAGGGGCAAGTGATACATTGTGTGTAATGTGTGTCATTATGAAAAACCCACAACTTAGTACTTATGTCAAACATCAGAAAATAAGTGCATAAGGGGAGAATTTTTCATGATGTCACCATGTGGATGTCATCATTTTTACACCATCTCAGTTAGCTGTGGACACCTACAGTCTCAGCTGCTTCTGAGTTATAATAAGCATACATTTGACCTAGATGTAACTGGAAAGACTGCCTCTTCTAAAAATTGATTGACTTTGGTCATTTAAAAAAAATGTTGACATTTGATTGTGGGCAACTCTAATTGATCAAAAGACTTTTAACTGCTTAATTGGAAGGCATTTCAACAGCAAAGTGTTTGTGCTAGTCGATGAATTGGATCTACACCGCTGTAATTTCAGTCTAGCGTAGACATGGATGAAATTGACAAGATCTTGTCAGTTTCCACTTCTTTTCCCCAGGAAATCAGTGCAAACACAAAGGGCTTGTACTAGAATGTGTATACACATTTTTGTTTCTTGTTCTTATTGTTTCAGAGTTGGCAGAGGTAATTTTTATTGTGGGTAAATTCCAAATTGCTTTGGAGGGATTGAGAGTGGAAGTGGTAGCAGCATAGAAACATCCAAAACAAAGAATTGGGCCAACAATACAATCCTAGATTTATTTTCTTGGGAAATAATTATGAGTTTCAGTAGAGTGTACTCTAGTATTAGCATAAACAAGGATTTCTGCATATGGGATGTATCTGCCTATCTGCAATATGTTTAAAACCATGTGCCAAATCTATACCTTACAATTTCTTTTGTGAACTCATCCAAATGTGTGGCAGAGAATTGGGAGAAGCCATGAGGTAGACAAGGGAAGCTGCTAGGTAGAGGAAAACACAAGTGGATGTTTAACGCACTTTAAAGTTTGAGAGATACCAAAAGGATGGACAATTCACAGATGCACATTGCACACCAAATGCACGGTTGACTTTAACAGGTGTGCAGCTTTCAGAGAATGCTATAATTTATAGCAGGAGTCCCTAATCCCTGGTCCACAACTGGGCTGTACATCCCCCATCCGTGGGATGCAGGCAGCACACAAACCCATGTCCCCTCCGGTCTGTGGAAAAACCTTTATCCATGGAACCGGTCCCTGGTGCCCAAAAGGTTGGAGGGGCGGGGGAGCACTGACTTACAGGATATCAGTAGCTTCTTAGTGATTTAAGCAGCTCATTTAGCAGGCAACATATACAATATCTCTGAAAATTGTAGTGATAATCACGGTGTGTGAACCTGACATTGAGCCTCCTCATTGTAAAGTCCTATCTTTACAAAGTATATTTTGCCTGCTCCTTCTGTCTTTCTCTCTGTTTTTCTATTCTTTCATTTCTCAAGCTCCAACAACCACTCCTCCAAAGAATGTGGCTCCTAGCATGATACAAATAAAAAGTCCACTATTTCAGAGAAGGACATAGAGATGCATAGAGACATTGTTATACTCTACATTATTTAGAGTATCCTTCATAGACTCAATTTAAAATTTCAGTGACTTACGATGTCCCTTCTAACTGAGTCCCATCTTTGATACGTCCACCACTGATTGGAAACCACTGCCCTAGCTTATCCTGATTTATTTATCTCTGTGTTCCTGCATTTACATCACAATAAGTAAGCTGTGTCATACAGTCCAGAACTATTCTTGATTACTCAGAATGAATTCTGTGCTGAGCGTAGCTTCCTCCAAGTCCCCAATAAGTGGGTTTAGGATGTGATGATGTTACCTAGTTTTGGTAATGAAATATCTGCAAGAAAAAAACCAAGCTCAGAGAGCACCAAGGACCCCAGATTTTGAATACTTCAGCAACCACATGCAGTCAGTCATTTTTTAGTTGCTTACTTATTAGTATGAATGGTTTAATTTTATTTATGGATTCATTTGAATTTATTAGCTGCCCAATTCTGTTGGACTCTGAAAATTCAACTTTATGAATGTTGTAATGCATGCTTGAACTTTAAAACAGATATTTAGCCTCATTTCATTTTTTTTCCCTATGAGTTCAAAACTTAACAGGAGCAACCCAACAGCTTCTGATCACATATCATAATTTCCTTGATGTCAGTTCTGGAGCTACGGCAAGGTTTCTATGTGCATGTTTTTTAATTGTGCAGTAAACTGAATCTAACCCTTCTACAGTTCAAGAAAGCTTTTAGTTGAATGGCTCAGGAGACAGACTGATTGCCTGTTATGTTTTGTGGAGATGTCTCCAGAGAGAAGCATGTTAGATCCACATTAAATTGAGAGTAATATATGAGGGGCTATCACAGCAGGTACATGCTCAAAATAGCTTCAGATTCCTATAGAAATGATAGGAGAGGAAGCACAACCTGTTTCCACATCTGGAGCAGCCCCCTTTCTCTCTCACTTCCCCCCCTTCCCCCCAGTGACTTTCATTTTTTAATGTTATCTTGGAAGAAAATGCGGCTCACTTGCACATAATTCTCTTGTTGCATCTTTAAAAGTCTGTCTCTGAAGCCATTCTATAACATACAGTGTAGGATGATTTTAATTATCTGTCTCTCTCCTTTTAGTGTATGCTGTTGTAATACACTCTAAATGCTTTTCTTTATCCCTCCACTCTTTTATTACTGTTGGTCTTTTATGATTCTTCACTTGCGTTGATTTTGATGGCACAAACTTGATTGATTTCTTGAGATTCACACATTTAGAGTTCTACAGCTCTCAATGAGAAATTGAAATAGTTGGAATAAAATAAATAAAGGTCATAAAGTATCAGTTGATATACTAAAACAAAACAGTAGCATTAAAAAGGACTGTTTTCCCCCCCTATGCTAGCGATGCCAACAAATAATATTGGTAAATATCTCAAGTTTCCGTTACTTGTCTTAAAGGCAGCTGGGAAAAAAAAACCTAAAGAAAGGCAGATTTTGTTAGTGTTCTTTTCAGATGCTCTTTTCCTTAGGGATTTTCCTTGTGGTGTTGTGACATTTTAAACGTACATGAAAAATAGGAATCTGTGAGCTAAACTGTTTATGTTTTTTTCATCATAGGACTTTCCTGACATCCAGTTTCTGCTGCTCAGAGTCATCTTTCCCTTGCTAAAAAACTCATTTATATCATTTATAGGTAGTCCTTGACTTGCAACCATTCCTTTAATGACTGTTTAAAGTTACAGCAGCATTGAAAAAAGTGACTAATGATCAGTTCTCACACCTATAAGTGTTGCAGCATCCCCACAGTCACACTTCAGGTGCTTGGCAACCAGCATGTAGTCCTGGGATTGTCATTTGCAAACTTCCCTGGGAGCTTCCAATAAGCAAAGTCAATGTGGGGAAGCCAGATTTGCTTAATGACCTCTTGCTTTACTTAACAGTTGTAGTGATTTGCTTAACAACCACGGCAAAAAAAAAAAAGGTAATAAAATGGGGCACAACTCATTTAACAACTACTTTGTTTCACAGCAGAAATTTTGGGCCCCATTGTGATTGCAAGTGGAGCACTATCACTTGCCCTTCCTGAAGCATGATTCTATGGAAAACCAGTTTCATATCAATGCAGAATTTGCAAATCTGCATGACATTGCTCTCCTTCCCAAATGCAAGCGAAATTGGTGGATTTTGGAGGCCATCCAATTGGAATCCTGGGAAGGACCAAGCTCAGAGTCCATTACAAAGACTTCTCCGGGGACCTACCCATCGCAGTCGTCAAGGAGACCCGACCAACCCTTCTTGGAGTGGAGTGGTTCAAGCCTCTAGGGCTCACCATTGGCGGGATTAATCAGATTAGACAGAGCGAACTCGACAAGCTCCTAGGGGACTTCCAGGACGTCTTCAACGGGAGCCTAGGTAAATTTTTGGGGAAACCCATTTCATTTAATTTAGATCTAACAATTACTCCAATTTGGCTAAAGCCCCGCAGGGTTCCATTCACCCTCCGGCCTAAAGTTGACGCCCAACTGGACAAATTAATCACCCAGGGCATACTGGAGCCGATTGATCATGCCGCATGGAAGACCTCCATTGTGACCCCAATGAAGCATGATGGATTTGTGTGTATCTGTGCTGATTATAAATGCACCATTAACAGGGCATTACAGCAGAGCGCATACCCAGTCCCAGTGGTGCAACATCTGTTGCATTCGCTAGGGAGTGGAACCATATTTGCAAAATGGACCTGGCCCAGGCTTACCAGCAACTGCCAGTCAATGAAAAAACTGCGGAGGCTTAGACTATTGTCACTCACCGGGGTGCATTCAAATGCAACTACCTCCAATTTGGAGTCAGTGCTGCCCCAGGCATTTTCCAATCGATGATGGAACGCCTTCTGCAAGGCATTCCAGGGGTGGTGCCATACTTTGATGATGTCTTGGTCTCTGGCCACTCAGAAGCCCAACTACTGGAACAGCTCAGGCTTGCCCTGCAGCGGTTTCAGGCGAAGGGTCAGGAGAGACAAGTGCATCATCGGGGTCCAGGAGGTCGAGTTCCTGGGCTACCTAATTGATAGCAAAGGCATCCACCCCACCAAAAGTAAAGTTAAAGCAATTCACGAAGCTCCAGCCCCCCAAAACAAAGCAGAGCTTCAGGCTTTCTTGGGACTACTGAACTTTTACAGTGTCTTTTTAAAACAGAAAGCCACAGTTGCTGAGCCCCTCCATCGACTTTTAGGGAAGGCGATTCCTTGGAAATGGGGGGAAGGAAGAAGAGTCAGCTTTCCAGAACATCAAAAAACTACTCTCTTCGGACAGCGTCCTCATGCAATACCATGGGACACTCACCCTGTTTCTGACCTGTGATGCCTTGCCATATGGAGTTGAGGCTGTCCTCAGCCACCAACTTCCCAACGGATCAGAAGCTCCCATTGCGTTCTTTTCGAAAACAATGTCCACGACTGAGCGCAACTACAGCCAGCTGGACAAGGAAGCCTTGGCCATCGTAGCTGGCATCAAGCACTTCCATGAATACCTATACGGAAGAGCATTCACCATTGTGACGGACCACAAGCCGTTGCTGGGACTCCTCGCAGGAGACAAACAAACGCCCACCTACATGTCGCCCAGGATGACACGCTGGGCCATCTTCCTCTCTGACTACTTGTATAAACTGATATACAGGCCTGGCAAGTCCATCTGCAATGCCGATGCCCTCAGCAGATGCCCCATCCAAGAGCCAGTGGAAGACCCGGCACCCACTCTTGGACTGTTCCATATTGATGATGACCAGTTGTGCCCAGTTTCATCCACCACCGTGGCGAAGCACACCCAAAGAGAAAAAACCCTCAGGCAAGTCATGTCCTGGATCTTGAGGGGCTGGCCAACTGGGAGAGTGGGCGAAGAGTTCAGTCCATTCATGCGGGAACAACAAGAACTCTCCACAATGCAAGGATGCCTCCTCTGGGGCGACAGGGTGGTGATTCCCCACATCCTACAGAAGAAGACCTTGGAGGCACTGCACAGTGGGCATCCTGGCATCGTCAGGATGAAGGCCCTGGCACGGAGCTATGTCTGGTGGCCAACGCTGGACAAGGACATTGAAAAATGGATCGCCAGATGTGACCCATGCCAGGAGGTGAGACCGGCGCCACTGCAAGCTCAGCCAACGGAGTGGGAGATGCCCAGCAGCCCCTGGTTGAGAATTCACATCGATTTCGCAGGACCAATAGATGACAAGTTTCTTCTCATCGTGGTGGATGCGTTCTCAAAATGGCTGGAAGTAATCGTGATGCCCACCACCACGACAGAGGCCACCATCAGGGCACTCCACCAGCTGTTCACCACGCACGGCCTTCCAGACGTCCTGGTCTCAGACAATGGCCCCCAGCTCACTTCCAAGACCATAGAAGACTTCTTAGCAGAGTTAGGCATTAGGCACGCCCTCATCGCCCCTTACAGGGCGGCAGGAAACGGGCAAGCGGAGAAAATGGTGAGACTCACCAAATACACACTCGCCAAAATGGGCGCAGGAGACTGGCAGGAGAAAATTGATAAGTTCCTGTTCGCCCAGCACATCACTCCGCACACCACCACAAAGAAGAACCCGGCAGAGCTCCTGATGGGGAGAAGACTACGATCACCTTTGGATCGGCTACACCCCCAGTACAATCCGCAGTGCCAACAAAACAATGCCCAGCTGCCACGGACTTTTGGAATCGGAGATCCGGTCTTCGCGCTAAATTTCCAGGGCCCTCGGAAGTGGCTGAAAGGACTGATCGGGAGAGTGACCGGTCCGAGATCATACAAAGTGGAGCTGGAAGACGGACGAACCTGCAGGCATCACATCGACCAGCTCCGGAAAAGGTGGAGGGGAGTTGAGGAAGACCAGCCAGACGAGGTAGGCCTGCGCCACCCCGGCGAGGTAGACTTCCACCACCCCGATGAGGTAGGCCTACACTACCCCGACGAGGTAGGCCTGCGCCACCCTGGTGAGGTAGACTTCCACCACCCCGATGAGGTAGGCCTCCACCCAGGTGAGGGAGGCCTGCACCGTCCCGGCGAGGTAGACTGCCACCACCCCAACGAGGTAGGCCTACACCACCCAGCCAAGGCAGGCCTGCGCCACTCCGGTGAGGTAGGCCTACACCACCCCGACTGAGTCAGTCCGCCAGGGGTCCGGAGTGCAAGCCGAAGAAGGGAGGAAAGAACCCAAGGACCTACTACGGTTCAGCTGCCCAGCCCGGGTCCAAGGCGAACTTCAGCGGCCGAGTCTCCATCATCCCAGCCAGGGAGAGGGACTCCGCCACCCGCAGGACAATCCAACAAACCCAGCTGGAGGCGCTGGGCCAGACCTAGCGTACTTGACGGCCGAGTTCCAGACAATTCCATGTCGGGAACTGGAGAGGGCGGGAGCCCGACCCGTCCGGATCAACAGCGAAGCAAGGACTGAACCGCGCAGGTCAAGTAGGGTTAGACGCCCCACCTACCTGTGCGACTATGTGACCTAAGTCGGCTTGACAGACTGAGAACTAGGAGGGGAGGGGTGTTGTGTCTTTATATGGGCATCCGCCGGTGGTTGGCTAATCCAACGGCGGGAAGTTTAAATGAATGTCATTGGCTGGCTAGCTTGCCAGAGCTGTATATAAGGAGGGCTCGGCAGCACAGCCGGCAGTTCCGTATGAGCTGAATAAAGTGCTGAACGGACCTCTGCTGAGTCGCATCTTCTTTTCCCTGTGCCAATCTAACAATTACCATGTGGATTAACCCCCAAATAGACTTTTACGATGGTGGTTCTTTTGAAACTTAAAAGGGCCCTTTTCCACAGATGTGAACATGATGCTCTGTTTCCACTCTGTCTTATGAAATACCCCCTCCCCAGTCATCTGAAACTGGTAATTCTCTCCAGGTCTGGTGACACCTGGAGAAATATTCCCATAACAAACAAATCAGAGTTTTCCCAGATGTTTATGTTCTTTAAATCAATAAGAAAGAATGTGATTCACCGAAGGCCTCAGATTGCTCATGGAGAAGTGATTTTAATCCTCCAATACCTTCCTGTCCAAGATAGGTTACAGGCATCTCTTCTCTACTTAACTCAGCTGAAAGGAAGCCCATATATTATTCTGGATAAAAATGTATTTAAAACATACCTCTTATCAGATGTATTCAGGTAAGACTGCATACATCTATACTTCTAATGAATTGTTGATAATGTTATTTGAATTGATTAGTTATATTTTAAAATTTTGCTAGTTTTTCTTGTGGGTTTTTTTTTTTTTTTTTGCCTTGCAAAAATAAAGGAGGAAAAATAAAGGGGGAAAAAGCTAAACATACTGTAAGTCTGTGCATATCTCTGCAGATGTAAACTCTACTGAAGTCAACTGGATTTATTCCCACGTAAGTAATATTGGGCTCATAGTTTACAGCTTTAGGGTCACCTAGAGGCCTTCCAAATGTTAATTGTGCTTCCAAAGCCTTCTAAAATATTACCCACCAGTTTGTAAATTGTAATGTGACAGGATAGCTGCTAAACACGCAGGGAGTCATCATTGCAATAATATTAAATTAATTTCGAATTAAATGTAATCAATTTAAGTTTCCATTTATGTCTTTATCGTGATTCTATTCTTTTTTTAAAAATTGCATTCTCCAATATGCAACTCAAAAATAAGAGCAGCCCCAAACAGATGTTTCAGCCTAGAGAAGTATGCGAGAGACTCCTCCTTCTTATCACCCTGTGAGATGCTATTTATTTATTTAATTTAATTAATTAATTTATTTTATTTTATTAAATTTCTATACCGCCCTTCTCCCGAAGGACTCAGGGCAGTGTTCAGTCAGAAATAAAACCATGACAATATAAAAATTAAAAGCAATTTAAAACAATCAAATAAATTGGCCGAAAACTCTAATAAAACAACCCATTAAAATAGTAAAAATATTATTATTATTTAGGCCAGCCCTGCTTGTTGGAATAATAATGTTTTTAGGGCGCGATGAAAGGTATGCAGTAGGGAATCCTATGAATCTCTGGGGGCAGCTCATTCCAGAGGGTAGGGGCCCCCACAGAGAATGCTCTCCCCCTGGGGGTTGTCGGCCGACATTGCCTAGAGGAGGAGCCCCTCTCTGTGGGAGTGTACCAGTCGATGGGAGGCTATCGGTGGCAGAAGGCGGTCTCGTAGGTACCCAGGTCCCAAGCCATGGAGCGCTTTGGCTTGGCCAACCAGCACCTTGAATATTTATTTCCACCCTCATATCTAGTAGCACCTATAAAGCTGAAATTTCCAGCCTGATGTCCCCGAAATGTCTTGATATTGCACCCAGCACATAGCAGGAGAAGAGTGGAAGGAGACTTTTGACAGAAGGCTCCTGAGAGGATTTTTTTTTTTTTACTTTTACTTTTGGTAAAAGAAAAAAGTTGCAATGGACTGGTCAAGTGGTTACATTCAGGTTTTGTGAGGAAATTATTTCTGGTAGAAATTCTCCTGGATAGGTATCAAATGTAGGAGGAGCTTTTTTAGGATCTTGAAATACAAAGTTTAATAGGGAATATAAAGGTGAATAAAGGGACCATATACCTGGACCCATATACTTGAACAACCAGTTTGCAATGGGATCGTGTGCGTGCTCTCGCTTCGCTCGTGCATGCACTGAGCTTCTGCGCATGCACAGAACCTTCTGCACATGTGCAGATGATCTATGACGACATCTGGGTGGGCGGGCGGAGCCTGCCCCCGGTTTTACTACCGGTTCATAAGAACCGGACCAAACCGGGGGCAACCCACCACTACTTGGACCTACAAACTCTCAGCTTCGGAGGGAGATAAAAATGGCCTCCCTCAATAGAATAAGAGAAGCTAATAAACGATAGAAAGGAATGCTTGGAGTAGCTCATATCTGTGTACTTTTGGTAAATATTTTCTTTCTTTTGTGAGCCATATCTACCACCATTACTGAACTGATGCCTAGCCATTGCATCCTTATTGAATGCCAGGTTGGTGTGTAACAAGGCTGACTTCATTCATGGTCTTATAATGGATGAGGATGCTAACCTGGCATGCTTATGTGAGACCTGTGTAGGTCCAGAAAGGGTCTATTTCCCTAGGATTATCCCCATTTGGATTTTGCATTCTGCAAAAACTAAGACCCTAGGGAAGGGATGGGTTTTGTGTTATTTGAGGTTTCAGCCATTTCTGATACCATCAACCATGGTATTTTATATCAATTCTGGAAGTTGGGATCTTGTGTCACTATTTCATGGCAGTTATTATCCTTCCTTTGGGGCTGGTTTCAGTCAGTGTTGCCTTGTGGGGAGAGGATACTCTCTAGTCATGGGGTTCTACAAGGGATTCTATTGATGAGTTTCTACAAGGCTTGTTTCCTGTCTGGTTCAACTACATGAAACCTCTGGGTGAAGTCATCCACAGATTTCGGATGCCATATCATCAATATACTGATAGTATCCAATTATATCTGTTGACTCCAGGCCAACCAAATGAGATTGATGAAGTTTTGCTTTGGTGTTTGGAGGCCATAGGCCTGGATAGAGAGGAACTGATTCCCACTCAATCCTACTAAGACAAGTGGATGTGTGGACCACGTGGATATGGGAAAAATTACATTATCTAACCTTGTACAGGGATGCACTTCCCTATTCAAGAATGGTGAGCATTCTGGAAATCTTCCTCTATTTATTTATTTATTTATTTATTTATTTATTTATTTATTTATTTATTTATTTATTTATTTATTTATTAAATTTTTATACAGCCCTTCTCCCAAAGGATTCAGGGCGGTGAACAGCCAAGATTAAAATACATACAATGTGAAAATTAAAATAATTTAAAAATATGATTAAATTAATGTGGCTTCCTCAATTTAAAACCCCTTACCCATAAAATTAACCAGTTAAAAATTTTAGGCCAGCCCGGCTTGCTAAAATAGAAAAGTCTTCAGGGCCCGGCAGAAAGCACGGAGGTCCGGGATCAGTCGTATCCCTGGGGGTAGCTCGTTCCAGAGGGCGGGTGCCCCCACTGAGAAGGCTCTCCCCCTGGGAGCCGCCAGTCGACATTGCTTGACCGATGGCACCCTGAGGAGACCCTCTCTGTGGGAGCGTAATGGCCGGTGGGAGGTTATAATAAGCAAGTGGCAGCTGTGGTCAGGAAGGATTTTGCATGCCTCCATTTCAGAGGTGGGTTTCAGCAGGTTCTGACCAATTCTGGAGAACTGGTAGTGGAAATTTTGAGTAGTTCGGAGAACCGGTAGTAAAAATTCTGACTGGCCCTGCCCCCATCTATTCTCTGCCTCCCAAGTCCCAGCTGATCGGGAGGAAATGGGGATTTTATTTATTTATTTATTTATTTATTTATTTATTTATTTATTTATTTATTTATTTAATTTTTATACCGCCCCCTCTCCCGAAGGACTCCCGAAGGTTTTGCAGTAACCTTCCCCTAGAATGGGGTGAGAATGGAGATTTTACAGTATCCTTCCCCTGCCACGCCCACCAAGCCACGCCCACCAAGCCATGCCTACCAAGCCACACCTGCAGAACCGGTAGTAAAAAAATTTGAAACCCACCACTGCTCCATTTGGTATACCAGTTGTGTCCTTTCCTGGGCCAGGATGCGTTTCAGATAATCACTCATGCCTTAGTGACCTTGGAACTTGACTTTTGCAATGTGATCTACATGGAGCTGCCTTTGAAGACCACTCAGAAACTTCAACTGGTGCAGAATGCAGTGGCACAATATGCTCATGTAACACCTCTGCTTTGCAAATTACATTAGTTACTACTATGCTTCTGAATGTGATACAAAGTGTGAGATTATGACCTACATGGCATAGGTCCTAATTATCTGAAGAACTGTTTATCCAGCTGGTATGAGCTGACAGGGTTGGCAGTGACAATTAAACAGTGTCATCTGTTGGGATCCAGGAAGCATGCCTTCTCTGTAATAGTACCTGCTCCTATGCTGATTTCAGTGTTCTGAAACACTCAAAAGACCTGAATGTTCTCCAAGACCTTGGGTGAGATGGATGGGGGAATGTTGGAGGGATGTTGGAGGGAGTAGGTGCTAGTAGCTGGAGTTGCTATTTGTTCTTGCTCTTTATTCCCTTTCTTATCCTTTGTTATTACCATATGTTATATTCCTTTACTGGAAGAAATATCCATCTGGGTTCAGCTCCAAGTGGGGAAAAAGACACTGGAAACATGGAGACTGCTTGGAAAGATGGTTTAATGGTGGACAGGATCACATGGTTTGAGTTCCTGAACAGAAAAGGGCAGAGATGCTGAGCATGCCTTGGTTTTATGCCCCCTCTGAGCTTTGAACTTCCTAGGGCAGAGGAAGAGTATCCTGATTGGTTGTCAGACTCCCTGGGGGTTGGGGTCTTAGCTAGCCTTGCTGGCTGATGTAATCTTCCCAGGTGCCATGTGGTGAGTTTCTGTTGCTAGATGGGTCCTATTGTGTTGCAGATGATGGTCCATTGACAAAGGTGGGGGGTGGATTGGGTTTCTGCCTCTGGCTCATTGACAAAGGGTGGGGGAGGGGAGGCAGGAAGATGGGAGCTGCTTTGTCTTTAAAACATTTTTCTACATTTCTCATCCAGGGAAATATATTCTGCCTTTTTAATATTTCCTAAAATATTTCATTCTTCTAGGAAAGGCATGGGTGCTAACTTCCTACACCTTATATTTTATATTTTGTGTGGTTTTATTGCACACTACCCAAAGTCAGTTTGGAGTTAGATGGTACGTATATTGAATAAATTAAATGAAATTGAGCAAAGAAAGTCCAGGGAGAAATTACCTTGGTCAAGGTGACCTTCTCCTCTACAGTTTGTTCATTCCAAGTGACTGATCAATTCAATATTCCTCTATTTGTTGCCCCTGAGGTAGACCCTCATAGTATGCCTAACCAGCAAGACCACTGCATCTGGTGGGCATCAGAGGAAAATTACAGCATTTGTTTATGTTATTTTAGGTAAAGCTGTCTTACATTGAAATAGTGAAAAGTCTTGTCCATATTTAATGGAGGACGGTTGCCACTGTTGTTGAAAAACCAAGTTGCCTTAATTGAAACCAAGCCTGCACTAAGTAAGATGGGTCAGACAAATATGTGGGGGTAGATAAATTAGATTTACCTTTAAATTCATGTTAGACTAATTACAGTCTCTGTATCTGTCTGTCTGTCTGTCTGACTGTCTGTCTCTCTCTCTCTCTCTATCTATCTATCTATCTATCTATCTATCTATCTATCTATCTATCTATCTAATCTCCTGTGTAGGTAATAATTTTTCCCTTGTTCCATATAAAACATAAAATTCAGTGGCAACTTGGAAGGTCTGCATGCAGCCTTGGAATCTGACCTTATTAACCTCTACTTCAAGGTAACTAGAAATGCTGCTTCTTTTTTTTCCTAGGAGTTAAACCTCCTATTCCACTCTTTTGCAAATCATCTTTGGTTATAAATGGTTTCAGGACTTCACAGAGCAAAATAATACTTTATGAATAAACTGTTTCTAGCTTCGACAACCTGCTCAATAGATGTGCTTATCAAAGTCAGGGACGGGCATTGCCTAGCACAGCTGCTAACTTGTTGTCCATGAAGTAACTTTACAGGGATCCTGAATTAAAGGGCACTGCAGTTCCCCCAGCAGTAGAACGGAATTGTATGTATGCACTGCTTACATCTTGCTTGTACTATCTCTTTATATCTTAATGTGTATTTTACTAATTTTTTTAAAAAAAATCTCATATTAAACAAACTAAAAATTGTTTACTGAAGAATAAACAAACCAATACAAAGGATGAACATAATGCAGTAGAATAGCTAGAGCACAGAATTTTAAGATTGAGGCAATACTAACAAAATGTTAGCAAGATTTTTAAGTCTTGGGCTTCTCCTCTCCGCTGCCACAAAGTACCTTAAATCTCTTAATCTAACCTATTCTTTTTGCTTAATTTCATTGTGAATACAATATATTCATGATGCATAAATATAGCCCCTATACATTGATAGGAATTGTGTTCTGTGCATGTAATAGCTTGGCAAAGTTCCATTTACCCCAACTGTTATTGATATCTAACTCTGAATCATAAAGTTAGTTAGCGTTTTCTTATTCTGCTATATTTTTTATACTGGGAAAAGAAAGGAAGTGGGAGATTACATAATTGCTGCAGGATATCTGTTAACACTGTACAAATGGAAAGCCAAAACTCTAAAATGTAATGTCTTTGTCTCAAGTGTTGTGGCTCTCCCTCTCTAATTTTGCTGTGAAGTAAGTAGACAAAATATCCAGGCCTCTTAATGTGCTCAATATATGTGCACGTTAAAAAAACAGGATGAGGTTTGTGGCACAGCTGCGGCCGCCATTTTGCCTTTTCTGACCACACCCTGTGGACACTCCTGAAACACAATCAAGGAAAACTTTCTCTTACTCTGCTGGATTCCATTCTTATTTGCAGACTTCATATTATGTGGCCGGTCTCATCATTGAAGCAAAGCCAACTTTACAGAAGGCAAAACTATTATCAAAAAAATGTGTGGTAGTCCTATTTTGAGGAAAAAAACAGTGTCTGTCTGTCTGTCTGTCTGTCTGTCTGTCTGTCTTGTCCTGTCCTGTCCTGTCCTGTCTGTCTGTCTGTCTGCCTTTGTTGCTAGCAATAATTTAGCCAAGCTATTAACAGGAAGAGACCCTCTGCCTCTCCCTTGGGGCCCCTCACTCATAGCACCTTGGGCAAGAAAAGTCTCACTATCCCATGTGTAAATAGCTGGATGTTGAAATTGTACAGGAAGGATTATTAGTATGCAGCCTAAGTGGATTCAGGATTATGGCTATAGAATTATTTGTCAGTTCCTTGCTCACCTAACAAAATACTAATATACTCTCATTTGTTCTGCAGGGATGATGGAAACATGGAGTTTAGCAAGTGCAATGAAACAGAGGAAATGCACTTGATCCCCTATGTCATGCATAGTAATTTTACACATTTAGCCCCATTTCTAAGACATTATCTGTTCAATTACAATAGTAATAGTATGAAGGAACTTTGGGACAACGATGTGATGGAGCCCAGGAATGGTAAAATAGTGAAGTTATTTTTCTAATTTATGGCTATGTCTTGAAAATTTTACCATTCTGATCAGGGTTCATATTGTATTAGGTATAAATCCAGCATAATGTGCCCAGCATAAAGAGTGTGAACACATTCTTTAACCTTGCTCAGTTTTGAGAATCAATATTTTCCTTTTCCTCCATATGTTCTTTTAAAATTTCTTTTTGTTTTCTTTCTACAGACCTAAGAGATAAATGATTAAGCACACTCAGAGATAAAGCCTTAAGACAGTGCTGTACACTATATTTTAAAAGAACAAAGGCAGCTTGTGTTTTCAGAGATGCTAACATTTAATACTTGTTCTTAATATAGAATAAGTTTTGTAGATGACAGAGTACACCAGGAATGGAACGGAAGTCATATTATGACAAACATACCCTCTCAATTTATGCTGGAACTGTGCTTCTCTTTCTGTAGAGGTTTTCTTCATTTCAATTATCCATTAAATAATTGATTCTTAATTCCATTTCCCATTCTTCCAGATTTAGTTAAATTTGTATTTTTTCCCCCTTTGTAAACTTGTATTATGTACTCATGCCAACCATATGTTTGCCATCTCCCAAAATGATAGTTATAATAATTATGTAACACTAAATGCACAGTTTGCATTTCATAAGCATACAATAACACGGAAAGGACTGGAACTGAAACTGCTATTATGGGCACGTCTAGAGGGCCACCAGAATTGAAAAACTGAATGGATAGAATTCTCTCATTCCACAAGGACCTCATAGAGTTAAAACAAAGGTACTGAATTGGACATTCAAATTTATCAGTAGCTTAGACTGTTAATCTAAAAAAGGGGAAAATTACATGTTTGATAAATCATAGTTTATGGAAGAATATAATATAGGTTTACAAAATTATTTTTATATGATGTAGATTAATAAGCCTATAAAATAGTATTCAAACATAATATCATTGTTTGTATCCATTTTCTGAAATTGACTAGAAGTAGATTCAGGACAATCAAAGTATTTCTATAATCCTTTTGGTAAATACATCTCTTAAGCACTGAAATAGGATTACAGTATATTATTTAGAATATCTCTCATCCATCCTATGAGGAAGGCTATTTAACTGTTTCCTTTAAAGGGTGAGAGAACAGATGAAAATGTTCTGCTGAGTATGGATGCCCAGTTTAAAACTATTTAAATCCAGATCCTTTTAAGTAATTATATAACAACAAATCTTACTGCTTTTCTCCCGTGATTTCTTTAACTTTTGTGCTGTCTTGTTCTAATTCCATGATATGTGGGGGGCACTGTTTGTGATCAACCTAAGACGTGAACAGGGGATCTTCGTTCACAGCTGTTATTTTGAAATATTCTGGTTTTCTTGCTACTATTTTAGGCACAAAAGTGCAGACTAGACAGGCATGAATGCTAACCTTCTGTTGCCAAGACAGCCTTAGATGTCCTCCTCCTCCTCTGTGTTTGTCCTCCACCCACAAGTTTTCTGTCCCTTGTTGTTTACAGGAGCTTTTGTATACTTTTGATTTTACAATTTATATGGTGGGAGGAAGACCTGATTCATGATTCCTATTGGCTTTCTGATCACCTTGACCTAGGAAAACCCTTCCAAAGTTCTCATTTTAGGCAAAATTTTGCCAAATTAGTGCGATGTACTCCCAATGAAACCATGCCAGAAAAGCTTATCATGCCTCATTACAATGTTTTACTGCTTCGGATTTAGGACCCCAAAATAATTGTTTAGATCTGTGCAAAATTATGATAACGCCTTTGTGAGACAACAAAATGGCATTACAGAAGATGTTCTTGGGCTGAAATCATGGGCAGAATTTTGAAAGGGTTAGATTTGAGATTTCATGTGCCATGTTTTTCCAGCTCCCCTCAGCTATTCCTAGGTCAATCTTCCCCACAATGATTTCCTGATGCCTTAAAAAGCCTTCATGTTTCGAACTGCTTGAACTACAGATCCATTCCTCTGGAACAAAACTCTGTTCTAGATGATCATGGCTCTTTCTTGGTTAATTACACATTATTATGGCTTTTTAAAAAAAATTAGTGATCTATCCACAATACAGGTATCTCTTTCTTTGGTCCAGGTATTCAACAGGTTAACTTTCCATCTGGCCACTGTAGTCCTTAGGCTGTACTATCTGGGTTAGGGTACAGGAGATTGGAGACATTCCCCTCCCTGTTTTAGTGGATTAAGTTGCATCAGATTCAGCTTCTCCTTCCCCTTGAAATCTGTGGGCTCATTTGGATTTGAGTCAGCTTGTTTCTTTTGTATTTCTGCTCTTCTGTTTCAATGCTTGATTGGCATTTTCTGTTGTTATTTGTGGTGTGTTTTTCTCAGACTGTCCCTCTGTCAAAGTGTGATAACCTCTACTCTAGAGCACTGCTGGTTTATTATGGTAGACCCATCACTCTTGGGTCAATTTGAGTTTTTTGTAGTATGTTTTGTCACTTTCATTTATTTATTAGCATAGATGCTATACTGGTACATAGCTGTAAGAAGCCTGCATGCCAATCAGGGGTGGATTCTACTTACCTTTACTACCAGTTCACAATGGGGCCACGCGCACACGCACACTCTTCTGCACATGCATTCTGATGACGTCGGGGTCGGTGGGCGGAGCCTCCCGCCAGTTTTACTACTGGTTCTATAGAACCGGTGCGAACCAGGGGCAACCCACCACTGATGCCAATGCCTTTATGGAAGTTGGAATGGGGGCTCTGCTCCTTTTTACATGGCAAGATTGTTTTCAAGCAATCTTTACATATCTCACTAACCAATACGATGCAATAACATTCCCCCAATTGGACTGCCAGGTGCTATCACAGGTATGTGATTTTATGGGAAGTCAAAGTATCTGCTTAAGGTATGAGAAGCTTGTCTTGTTGTTATGTTACCTTTCTGGTTAAAAAGAGATCCTGAATTCTTCTTCTCCTAATTTGCAGTATAAAAGGCCAGATAGAGGAAACAGTAGAGTTGAAAACATTTTATCCGCTGTGTACACAATTTCATGATGCGATTAGTGAGGAGCTAAGCATCTATTATGAACTCTATAATAAAATATTGTGGCAAATATTTTTCTTTCTTAATTTTGTCTCCCAGTCTACTACTATTATTAGCAGTACTCCTAATAGTACTCCTCCTCAATTCCCTTATTGGGGAAATGCTTTGTAGCTCTTAATTTCATCACATATTATTAAAGGGAAGACAAATTAATGTGCCTGATAAACAAAGGAGCAGAGAAAATCTTTCTTGGTTAAGTCAGTAACCATGCTAGGAGAATTGATGGGAAGTCCAAACATCTGAAGAGCGCCAAGATGCTGATCCTTGAATTATGAATATTAACGTCATGAAATATGATAACTTATTTCAATGCAATACATATATTAAATTGGAGCTAATGTCTTCTGGCTGACAGATTTCTCTGCTTGCAATCTGAGTCTGGCGCAGTAAATTAAAAGTGCAGGAGGCCTGCAACCTGGTGGACTTTGAAGTGCTTGTTAGCTTGCCCAAAGCAAAACCATTTTCCTGGCAAGGCAGAATAAACCCTATTCCATCAAAACAGGATTAAATCTCTTCCCACTCTTTTCCAACCTACCCTGGAGTCTTTAAAACCCAGGCTGTGTTAACAGAGCAACCAAGAATGCTGCTGACACCTACTAGAATGCAACACTGGCAACATAATCCTTGCCTGCCCTAAGAATGTACATATGCTGGCACAGGATCATTTGGGAAGTGGAGCTATGGAGGCAATCACAATACACTGCATCTACGTGTTCCCCTTTACAAGTGTAGCTGTGGTATGTGTTCTGCCCCAGCTACGGACCCCAAAGAACTCAGCACACACAAAGTCTGTACAAACCTTAGTTTACTAAAATAAAATCAGTTTTTTTTCCAAACAAAGGCTGTTAATTAACTTTCTTAACAGCCTGCAAGAATCCAAAGAATAAATAATCTTAATCTTACTATGGTTGGCAGAAAGCCCAGAAGCAATTTGCAGGGAACTAAGATCAAGGCACAAAGGAGAGTGAACGGTTGTTCCCTGCAAATTGCTTCAGTTGGCGTTCTTCCTTAAATAGGCTAAGGGAGTGGCCAATTAACCCCAAGCCTTATTTTCGAGGAGACCTCCTCCTGAGGAGCCACTCCTGCCTTTTGGCAGCTCTGCGCGCCCGTGCATCGAGAAGAGGCTCCTCCTCTTCGTCCTCTTCACTTAAGGGAGCTTCTGGAGGTTCTGAAGGCCCTGGCTGAATCCCTGCCTCTGGCACCACATCTTTTCCAGCCTCCTCATTGTCCGACTCGAATGCCAGCTGCACAGGCTGCTGGTGCAGCACCACACCAGCCTCCTCACTGTCCAAATCAGCCACCAGCCCGCACAGGCCACATATGGGCCACAACAGTATGTCTTCAGAAATAGTATATACTTTACAGGAGGGATAAACTGAAAGAACAGAAGTTAGGATCAAAGGGTATGAAAAAGGCACAGTGGACTTGTCCCACAGGTGCTTTTTCAAGAGGCAACTGGATTTTCTTGTTTTTTTCTTTGAAGGCCTTTCACTTCTCATCCAAGAAGCTTCTTCAGTTCTGAACTGAAGAAGCTTCTTGGATGAGAAGCGAAACATCTTCAAAGAAAAAGCAAGAAAGTCCAGTTGCCTCTTGAAAAAGCACCTTTGGGACAACTATGGCCTGGATGACTGAGAATCTCCATAGACGCACAGTATAGTTGTTCAGCTGAATGCCTAGCAGTCAGAATCTCCTATAGATTTTGAAAAGGGCACATTCCCTTGGGACTTCCCCCTTTTGCCAAATTCTGTGGCCCCTCATTATGCAGCGGCTCATTATAGACCCTTCTCAGGAAGGCGAAGCTTTTAAACTAAATAAGGATCTGACCCATTGACCTGACACCTAAGAGAGGAAAAGTGAATGACATGATCCCCTTGGCTTATCAGTAGACATTTGGCACCTCTGTAAGAAGATCCCTTTTGCAGGGCTGCTCCTGCTTCTCAGAGGGGGAAAAAAAGATTCACCATAATGACAATTTTTAGTTGTCAAATAGTGAAAAGGAAAGGAAAGGAAAAAGGGAAGGAAAAGGAAAAGGAAAAGGAAAGGAAAAGGCAAGCCATTAAAATGTTAAGGATCTGTAGATGTACTTTAAAATTTATTGGATGAGTTTTCTGTAAGTTAGATTACTGTGGGTAGATGTAGTTTATTTAAACTAAAGCCAAGCAATAAATAACTTTTAGAAGAGCTTATAGTTATATGATTTAAGATATTCTTCCAACCTAGGTTCTCTCCATACACATCGTCTAAAGGTCCCAAAATCCATCGTCTAAAGGTCCCAGCAGGGTAATGGTGATTGACTAGAATGTTTTAAAAATTGCTTTGTTAAAAGCAAGTTTTTCTCAGAGTGGTTTTTGACTCTACTGGAAAGCATCATATTGGAATTTTTTTTTAGAGGAAGTAGATTCAGGATAAACATCAGAAAGAACTTCCTGACTGTATGAGCTGTCAGCCAGTGGAATAGATTGATGTGAGAGTTCTCTTCTGCAGGAAGAGCTGGATGATTTCTCTTAGAGAGAGATCCTGCAACAAGAGGGATTTGGACTAGAGGATTTCCAACTCTATGATTCTATAATACTATGAATTAGGAAATGCAAATATCTACTCAAAAACTGACATGGCTCTGCAAGGATATGTTCTACTGAAAAGGCTTATTTCATACCGATTTAGGGCCTTGGCTGATCCACCAGCCATTATGAGCTGAAGCCCAATTAAACTGTTACCTTTAAGCATCTGAATTTTGTGGAAGATTGTACCCTGAAATTCAATATACACTTACAGTATTTAGGAATTCTTTCCCTTAAACTTCATTCTACTGTTTTGCATGGGTACTTTAAAAGGTTTAGAGGTGAGTTAGCATTTTCCTTATTATTTATTTAATAATATTTTATTTATTAATTTAACAAAACTTGATCATAAAACCCAGAACAGTTTATCTTGTACACATACAATCACAGATATCACAGATATAGACACTTACCTGTATGCATAAATATCTAAAACAATTACCAAAAACACAATATGCATTTGGTAAAAACATAATAGCAGAAATATTATTTTAAAAGTTGCTGCGTAAAATATTAACACGTTACTGTCATAAAGGGCCTGGGAGAATAAAATCATCTTTGCCTGGTGTTGAAAAGACAAAGAAGACACCTGGCACATCTCACTGCTTTGGGGGCTATACCTGAGATGGCACCTATAATAACATTGATGAATTTAATCAATGTTATGCATAGGGTTTAGCTAAGGGAAAGAAAGCTTTGTGGATTGGTTGGGAGTTTCTTTGTTGTTCATTACTGTGGCTTTCAGACTTTTTTTTCACAGAAAGGGAGTAAGGGGGAGTTTAGACAGGATGCTGAAGTAATCCTCTTCCTTGATGGTGCTGTTTTGCTTGGCTCTGCTTCTGGGTCAATTTGACACTCAAAAAAACCAAGAAAGCACAACATGTTTCCGCTGCATTTCCTTCTATTATTCTCTTCCTGCTTGCTTAAAAGATCAGATGAATGGGAAGGTAGGCCTATCATACCTGGGCTGGAATAATCCATGTGACTGCTAAACGCCAGCAAAAAGACATACTGGACAGAAAACCCCAGTATCTCTCCATCTCTGGAGGTTTGCATCCCAAATATGCCAGGGAATGAATGTTAGCTGGCTATCTTAGTTCCTGGCTTAAGAAATCCTTAAATTGCCCCAGCTCAGTTGATGAAAGAGTGCATAGAAGACTCTTGCAATAACTCAACCTGACCTCCTTCATAGTAACACCCACAAACATTTGGCTCACCATGTTCTTGTCACAAGCAGCTTTGTCTTTGTATTATAGGGGTAGTCAAAGATGACTCACAAAATTACTATGCAGCTGTGCTTGGATTTAGAGATGCCAGTTTACCATGTGGAGACCATGTTTATGTTTTTAAATTCTTCAGTGTGATGGATGATGGAAGGAATAGTACAATACAATCGTTTCATGTCTTAGTCCCTTATCGAAGGGCTTTCATGAGCAGGACTCCATATATTCTTTGATCCATTTTCAGGGTGGGGGTGGGCTGAACTAGAGAAATCCCACTGTGAAATGTTTCTACTGAAGGAATAAATTCCAACCATTCGTGTGTGCTGAATATTAACAAAAAGAACAAAGGATTCTCCCCTCCATGCTACCATTTTCATACCTTTCGCACCCAGGATTGAAAACGTAGTGGTGGTTTCAGAATCAAATTCCTTGTTGTTCAGTTTTAGGGTCTGATAGCCAATGGCAGGCCACAAATGTAGAGTGTATTATAGTTTGTTGGAAGAAATGTCCATCTGGGTTCAGTTCCAAGTGGGGAGAAAGACACTGGAAACATGGAAGCTGTTTGGAAAGATGGTTTAATGGTGGACAGGATCACATGGTTTGAGGTTCTGGGCAATTGAGCACATGGAGAGAGATAGAGAGAGAGAGGGAGGGAGGGAGGGAGGGAGGGAGGGAGGGAGAGAGAGAGAGAGAGAGAGAGAGAGAGATTTATACCCTCTTTTGGACTTTGAGCTTGCTTCCTTTCCTGTGAAAGAAATGTATTCTGATTTTTTGTCAGATTCCCATGGGGCCATGCAGGAGTAACTTTGTAGGTTGTCTTGAGTCCCAGGCTTGGTTGAATCTTGCTGGGTTGATGTAATGAAGAGGCTTTGGGCAATTCCTATTATGGCTTAATGGCTTTGTCATAGTTTGGATTTTGAGTGAGGGCTAATCTTATCATCCTGGAGCTGAAGGTCTTTTGTCTTGTAGATAAGCTGGCACCAAAATATCTGCTGGGGCTGAGTTTCTATGTTAATATTTCTATTTCTCTTTTAGGGGAAATATTCTACCTTTTTAATATTTCCTAGAATATTTTACTCTTCTAGGAGAGGGGTGGGTGCTAACTTTCTACAATTTGGAATTATTTTTGAATTATTATTATTATTTTCGCTGTAAACATCTTATGCAAATTGTTGGTTTTTTTGGTCTATGCCATTTAATTTTGGCCTGTATTTCTCTTCCATCCCATTGTTCACAAATTCTAATCACATGGTGAAAGTACAACTGAACAAATGGTTCATGAATTGGTGAGATGCTATAGAAGCTAAAGGATATATCAAGATTAATCTTCAGATGTACTGCTTAACAATTGCCATGGCTTCTTCCGATGTAACATCTGAACGTCCCTGTGCTCGTATATCTACCATTCTCCAAAGTTCCCCAGGGAAAGGGAATGGTTATTAAATCAGCACATCTGCAATGCAGAAACACCCTGAACAGAACAAAGATCAGAAACAGATGTTTTAGGTAAGTACATATATAGATCAGACAAACCAGCCGAAATCCAGGCTAAGCCACATTTTAATCCATTTTTCAGCAGCCTGGTGCCCTCCAGATGTGTTGGGAGTACGGTTCTTAGAATTCATTAATCAAGCTGCTGGGAATTCTGGAAGCTATAATCCTAACACACCTGGCAAACACTACTTTGGGAAAAACTGTTAATCTCTCTCTCTCTCTCTCTCTCTCATTCATTCATTCATTCATTCATTCATTCATTCATTTTCTATAGTCACCCATCCCAACCAACGACTGTGGGCGCTTTATAAGTTTAAAACTATAAAAACAAAAGAAACATCCAAAATAAATACATACATCAGATGAGACAATTAACCAATTAACAGCAAAGCCCCAAGCTGGGGCCCGTAGCATATTCAAAGCCCCAAACTCAGAACACAGCCAGGTTTTAAAAGTCTAATGAAATGCCAGCAAGGTTGGGGTCATTGTTGTGTAATGAGAACTAATTTATGGAACTAATTTCAACAAGGCTAAGGTAAATTTAATGTAGTCTGGATTTCATTGCATTTATTAGTTTCTTTAGTGACTTCATATGTACCCTACCTATGGAGGGTGGAGAAGACTCCTGCGAGTCCCTTGGACTGCAAGACAATCAAACCAGTCAGTCCTAGAGAAGATCAACCCTGACTTCTCTTTAGAAGGCCAGATCCTGAAGATGAAACTCAAATACTTTGGCCACATAATGAGAAGAAAGGACTCACTGGAGAAGAGCCTAATGCTGGGAAAGATTGAAGGCAAAAGAAGAATGGGATGACAGAGAATGAGATGGCTGGATGGAGTCACTGAAGCAGTAGGCGTGAGTTTAAATGGACTCCAGAGGATGGTAGAGGACAGGAAAGCCTGGAGGAACGTTGTCCATGGGGTTGCGATGGGTCGGACATGACTTCGCAACTAACAACAACAATGTACCCTACTTTCATATTCGTAGAATACTCAAGGACAAGAAAGCAAACACATTCTCGTAAAACAATGTAAATCAATTAAGACAATGGAAAAAACAACCTAGGCAATATTTAGTATGTATCATTTTGGAGCACTTTGAAGACTAGCTGGGGTATTTGAATATTCAAAGCAACTTCTATTTAATTTACATAAAATCAGAGATCTTTTCGGTTCTTGTTTGCTACTTCTAAGGGTTGTTTCCTACATCAGTCTGACGGGAAAAAAAATTCACATAAAATTTCCTTGGCCCTTTCTTCAACAGCTCTGAGTTCCCCGCTAAAGAAATGGCTGGGAAAATTTAAACTGGTTGAGCTGTGGTGAAAAAGAAAGGGGAAATCTCTAAACATGAGGAAATTCTTGCTACTGCAAGTGCCTCCAACACTTATTTGTGCTACTTGTTACTTAGGTAAATAAGTAGCACAAATCAAGCAAGAGAGTTTTCTAGAGTTGTGAACGTGAGAAGGGAGGACTAATGAAGACAACTAGATACAACCTGCTGTTGGTTCAGGTTTGACTATTAACTGGAGAATGAATGAAACTGACAGAGGATGAGAATGAAAGAGAAGAAGCATTTCTAATTTTATCCACACAAGATTGGTAGGCAAGAAAGGACAACCCTGCATTAAATGCAGAAGTATAAACAAAATGGTGCATAGGCAGAAAACTGGACCAAGAAAGAAATGAACAGAGCAGCAACTGGAGCTCCCAGTCAAGAGGAGGTCTTTATAGCATTTTCTTGCTCCTTCCATTCCATCATTGGGAGGTATATGACATAGGCTCACCTTTTAAAGACATGAGTATTTGTGTGGCATTCTTTTTCATTTGCCTTTGTTATATGCCAACATTGCAATGCTTCACACATGGAAGAGTGGATCCCTCTAAGATCTAATATTCAAAAAGCATTATTCAAAAGAAACAATTAGCATTCTTTGGGTTACCCAATATATACAATAGTTGAGAGAAAGAGTAGCCCCTGCATTGGACAGGCAAACCTCAGAGTCATTCTTACCTTCCTTTCTATTTAGGATCAAAGCGTTACAATGTGACAAAATTATTACCCAATGAGTACTCATTTATTAAACTTTATATAGCACCAGCTGTCAAGGTTAGTTAAGGATGTCCTGACATGCCCATATAAACGTCTTATCTGGCCACTGGATGAGTAGCACTGCCTTGGCAATTCTTTTCTAAAAATAGGTTTATTGTACCGTAATTTCTTGCAAGCAAGCATTTGCCAAGGATATTCTGAAAGAGAAATATTTCTCTTTCAGATCACTGTAAGTTAAATTTCCTGGTGCTATCGGCTGCATATAGTTGCTTCTTCTGTTGCGCTACCTGGAATGGTCTTCAGTAAGGAACTTCCTATTTCACGAAGGCCACTTCTATACTGTGAAAATATTCTCAAATTGCAGTAAATGTTACTCTTCCTGTCATCAGATTGCTCCAGTGGTGAAATGCTACTGGTTCGCACCGGTTTGGGTGAACCAGTAGTGATAATAACTACCGGTTTGGGCAAACTGATAGTAAAAAAAGCTACCGATTCCTCAGAACAGGTATATCTGATGATCAGCTGTGCCACACGATTTAAAATTGCTAGAAAGCAGGAAATCTAAATTGCGTGGCACAGGTGACCCCCCCCCCCGATTGCTCTACTTATGTTCCCAAGTCTCCTTTTGGCACATACTGTACATGCACACGCACACAGTGTGCGTTTGGTGTGTACTGTACATGCGCATGCAGTGCACATTTGGCACACAGTGTGCATGTGTGTGCATGCAGTACACGTTTGGCACACACTGTGCATGTGCAGTGTGCGCTTGGCCGCAGCGCGTATGTGTGGCCAGCAAACCTGTGGCAAACGGGTTCAGATTTCACCACTGGATTGCTCCCTTTCCCCATTTCCACGTACTATTTCTTAGTCCATAACTCCTCCTTTTTCCATGACAGTGTTATACTGGTAAATCCTCAACTTACAACAGTTCATTCAGTGATTGAGTTGCAATGGCACTGAGAAAAGTGACTTATGACCATTTTTCACACTTACGACTGTTGTAGCATCCCCATGATCAAAAGTCAGATACTTGACAACTGCTTCATATTTATGATGGTTGCAGTGTCCTGGGGATATATGACCAGCTTTTGCGAGCTTGTGACAAGGAAAGTCAATGGGGAAGCCAGATTCACTTAACCACCATATTGCTAACTTAACAACTGCAATGATTCATTTAACAATTAGGGCAAGGAAGGACATAAAATGGGGCAAAAATCCCTTAACAAATGTTTCACTTAGTAACATAAATTTTGGGCTCAATTTTGGTTGTATATCAAGGTCTACGTGGACTTCTTTGGTAGTATCACAAGCAGTGGTGGGTTGCTACTGGTTCTCCCCAGTTCTTGCGAACCAGTAGTGGAAATTTTGAGTAGTTCAGAGAACCGGTAAATACCACCTCTGCCTCGCCCCATCCCCAATCTATTCGCTGCCTCCTGAGTTCCAGCTGATCGGCTAGAAGGAAAAAAACTGTTTAAACTCTTGCCACAAAACAAATAGGTAGACCGATGCGCTCCAAAAACAAATGGGTAGACCAGTACGGCTCTGCAAGCAGTTAAAAGCCTGGTAGACCAGTACCTCTGCTAAATCCTAAGGAATTGTCACATGACCATCAAACCATGCCCACAAAATAAGCCACACCCTCAGAACCGGTAGTAAAAAATTTTAGAAACCACCCCTGATCAGAAGTCATGGACTTGATGGATGGAATCCATGGTAGAGCTTCTTTTTATGCTGGAATTGCTCCAGTTAGAAAATTCCTAAGCCATAATGATGTTTGCATGGTTTTGCTTTGTGCAAAGTCAAGCAATTGTGGTTTATGATTGACCAGATTAGGATTGACTATGACGTTTCAGTTATAGGTTCATGTCATAGTAACATTATACTATGTAAAAGTTCAATTGTTGTAGCTCTTCCTCAAGCTCTTCCTCAAGGAAATTAGCTTAGCGCAGTGGCTGGGGGATTCTGGGAGTTGAAGTCCACCCATCTTCATGCTTCCAAGGTGGAGAACTGGCTTAGCGGAATCGTTTTCTATGAGACCTCCAGCCTCCTTGTAGAACTAGTTACAAACAGAATGGAAGTGATAAATAGTAAATGTTTGGGCTTGGCTTGACTAGTCCTCACACTGTCACAGCATCCCCACATCATGTGATCAAAATTTAGGCGCTTGGCAACTGGCATGTACAGTATTTACAATGGTTGCAATGTCCTGGGTTCAGGTGATCACCATCTGTGATCTTCCTAGCTAGCTTCCAACAACCAAAATCAATGGGAGAGGCTGGAATCGCTCAATGACTGTGTCATTTACTTAATAACTGTAGCGATTTGGTTAACAACTGTGGGAAAAAAAATCTCATAAAATCAGGTGTGACTCATTTAAGAATCATCTTGCTTAGCAATGAAAATTCTGGTCCCAATTATGGTCGTACGTTGAGGACTACCTGTACAATTAATCTATGTTATAGAAAGCTTGCTTGTTGTCATTCAACATAGTCCTTGAATTCCAAGCTCTGCATTTGGAATAGTTTACTTTTTAAAAAATTAACATTTCCTCTAACTTTTAACCTACATATGCTGACTGACACTGTAATTGTCCAATGCAGTGGAATTATGCCAATATTGCAGGGACCTACTGGATATGTTCTCTGATGTAAATAGCAATTACCCAGTTTTCTCCATCTGCGTTTGCTCGCGTTGTTTTGTGGAACTGTGTCTTCAGGAAGCTGCCACTGAAGCTTTTAATGGCTAACCTTTGTAGGTAGGTCCTCCAAATTCCTCTTGCACCTGCAAAGGAAACACACTGTCTTGAATGTGAGTGTGGGCACAGTTCAGATTCAGAATAAAATTTATTCTGCTCGTTTGGCCACATCCTGTTTCACTTGTTTACTGCACTGAAATCAGGCAAATAATTTTCAGTTTGATGGAGGCAAAGATAGACTTTGAGCTACTATTCAGTTGGGAGTGAACATTCGTTTCAATGGTTTGCCTGGAAGTCCAAGACAACACCCCCCATGTCATCAATTAGTGGTATTATTTTCTTTTTGCAGAAAGAGCTGCATTTTCAAATAGTTTAGAAACTTTTGCAGGAGAAAAAGAGAAAAAAAAAGAAAAGAAAAATGCCAATCTTTTTTTTTTTTTACTACATCTGATTTTATTTCATATTTTAAGATCTCTCAATCAGTTTGATGCTTTATTAAATCAATTGTTAAGTTGTCAGCAGTTAAAATAGGCCTCTCTTATTTGGAGTTCTATCTTCTGCTCAGTTCCTTCATCACCAATCTTTACATGTAGTACATAGAGACTTTTTAATATTACCTATTGTTGGTGATTTGAATGTGCCGAAACTATTCTTGTTCTGTGTGAAATGGGAGAGGGATGATTTTATGAATGCTTAAATTGTCAAGGACCATCGTGGTATGTCAGACAGGTTATCTGAAGTGATTTGTTTTCTGTTTACAAAGGAAAACATTTTTTTCTGTGAAACAGTCCTGATTCAGTGTTTCCCATAAATGATCCAGACTTCAGAATGTTGATTGCAAAATCACAGTGGCGCCATTCTCCTTGTTGTTATTTCCTTGTTGTCTGAGCTAATACTCAAGATTTTGTGGAGTTCAAAACAACAGGGATCACAGACTACAGTGGGAGAAGTAATCATCACGATCCCCATGCATATGTACATCAGCCCTCCACAAATAGTCTGAGAGGTTGAATTGTAACTCCTAAATTCCCAGGATGGTGGGCACATTGGAAGACTGAAGGCTGAAAAGGCTGGCATTTACCATAGATATCATCGCCTTTGGCTTTCCATTTGAATCTTTCCTAAGAAATTGTGTCTGCCAATAGCGTCAATTTACAGGTCTGTGTAAGGAAATGTCATTTAGTCTTTTTCTTTATCTCATTTTTAAACCACAATAGGACACAATTTCTTGATTTCTATGATTTTACAGTCTGGCAGTAAATGTGAACTTTTCCCATCTATAAGAATATCACTAGATCTATTCTAGAAGGGGCATGCTGGGCTGTCAATCAAAATGTTGGCAGTTTGACACTCAAGTACTACATGATAGAGTGAGCTTCGATTACTTGCACCAGCTTCTGCAAACCTAGCAGTTCAAAAGCATGCAAATGTGAGTAGATAAATAAGTACCACTTCAATGGGAAGGTAACAGTGTTCTTTGCACCTCGGTGTATAGTTGACCACACGTGATCACAGAATCATCAGACAATGCTGGCACCCTTGGCTAGGAAACTGAGATGAGCACTGTCCCCGAGATTTGGAAATGACTGGACGGGAAAACCTTTACCTTTAGATCTAATCTGAATCAATTGCATCATTTATGAAAAATTAAGTAGAACTATCTGTGTAAAAACTCAGCAGAACTATCTGTGGTATCTTCCAGGCTATTGGTAGAAGCTTGTTGATGTTCTTTATCTATTGTAGTCTCATAGACTTCATCTCAAAGCAAGGCTGGGCAACCTCTTCAGAGCAGGGGGCTTTATGAAAACAAAGATTTCATAAGGACCCTCTCATAAAATTACTTCTATCCCCTCCTGCCTCTTCCCTTAATGATATAGCCTCAAAATGGCATGTGCCCTTGATCCTGGCTATTCATGATGGGAATCTGTGGCTTTTAATATCTCCCTGGATTTTGAATGACAACTCATTCATGGTACGCACCCACACTAATTATGTGCCGGTTAGTTGCAGAGGTACATATATGAATGTGTGGCTCCTAATCTTACAGCACTATTACATCTTGAATTAGAGCTGTCGCTTGATAGAAGATCTGACTGGATCTTGTGACTGTAATAGAGATTTGATGTCTAACATTTATCGCAGGAGGTCTTGTCACTATCAATTTATTGTGAAAGGACAGCTACAGGAAATGGCTTCGAAGCTGGCAACGCTATATTGAGTTGACCTAGTTCTGCACCTGGATGACTAGGGAGAAAAAAAAGGTGGAAGAATTCTTTGGTTCAGAAAACTCTGGAGCTTTACTCAGAATGTTTATTCAGCTCCCTAAAGTAATTCCTTCTTGGAATCTGGGATTCTGCATTTACTGCACCCTCCCCTTTCTCTCTCAATTTTCCTGCAGTTGTATAGGAGATGATGATTATTCCCATTGTGAGACGGGGATGCATTTGAGGCTGCTTTACCTGGGCCATTCCTATACTGTAGAAACTCCCTCTTGCCTTTTGAGAAGAGAATGTTTAGCATTATTATCTTCTGTTTAAGAAAGTAGAGATCCTACTAGGATGATCTTTCTTATAAAAGGAATGTAACCTTTCAATTTAGTCTGCATTTGTACCTTTGTTCATTACTGTTCTTTTATAATATTTCTTCCACTGCAGACTACTTAGGACAGCTTTTTTGTACATGCCTTCCACTATTCTATTTATATTTGATTTTTAAAAAGTATTGCATTATGGCAGTCAAAATAATTTAAAAATATTTTTATTCTGAAATTGGAATGAAAGTATTTTCATTTCTTTCCTTTTGGCTTTTGATACTGTAGTTCATTCTGTAGGGTCACCTTTTATCTTGTGCCATAAATCTTAACTCTGTTTACCTGGAGGTAGGTCCCAATTATTTTATTAGGTCTTACTTTTCAGTCCGTGTGATTTAGCACTAAATGTCACCTACAGAAGAGAAGCGCCTTTGCGACTTGATTGCCAAGCTTTTATTAGGATTTGTTTTAATGTTTGGGTGCCATAATTGAATCTTGGGTTGATAAATTTACAAAGTTGTGATAGTGTGGTACCTTTAAAATAGGTGAGTATAACTCCTAAATCTGGACACTGTCATCTTTTCATAGTTCCTTACCCTTCTCCCTTTAATCTCAGAGTTATAAAATATATATTAAGCTTTACTGGGAATAAAGATAAAATGTTAGGGTTACACCAGCAGTTTTTGCCTGTCAAAAATAAAACAGCAAATGAGGAAAAACATGTTTTTCATGATTTTAGGTCACAGGTACAATATATATACATATATATATATATATAGGTACAATATATATATGTATATATATATATATATATATTATGCTCATTAAATAGATTTTGATGGGATTAATTCAGATAAAGGATTTACCTGGCCCACATGATAGAGCTGCCCAAAGAATTTAGTCTTGATCATTCTGGTAAGAACCATTCTGATTTGCAAAATAATTCTTTGCTGTATTTTGCACTTTTTAAAATGTGGTAAAATCAGAAGAGGGATTGGTAGATATGTTGTTATTTGTTTCTGGATAAAGGATATAAATCTAACAAAATAACTAATATGGCCAACCATTTAAATTATTGTAATGCATACACTTAAAGAATATGCACCTTTCTAAAAACAATTGCTAGGTTTAAATATCCAAATAAATTCTTTGTATTTATTTCATCTGTGGAATGTTGCCCTGAAGCCTTCTTTTGGGTGACAGAGACCCTTCTGGGTAAGGAGGGCTCTGAGAAGTGCTTATAAAGGAGAAAATTTGTGTGGCATCTGTCAGATACGATTGCTTGGATTTATTCTCAGTTGATTTGCTGGCCTCGTCACAGGTCCAAAAGAGATACTCAATGAAGAATCTTGTCTGGTTATCTGGGAATAGTTTAAACCTATTGGACATGAGGAAGGACTGCACTTCATCCACCTGCTCTTTAGATTCATGCTCCTTCTGACCTTTTAATGTGGCCTGTGGGTGTCATGTGAATGGGTTTTATGATCTGTGGTTCTTCTCTGAATGAGGGACTTGTTTCTCTACTTTTTAAAGAAGTGTTGGTTTTTCTCAGGAAGCTATTGCTAGATCCCACCACTCTTTTGGGGGAAAGGTAGTGGAGAAGTGGTCAAGGAACAGCTTCAGAGGGCCTTGGAGGACATAGATTATCTGGTCTCTTTTCAGTCAGGATTCAGACCTGACTATAGGATAGAAATGGCATTGGTCATACTTCTGGATGACTCAAGCATGGGTGGGATGGGGTTAGTGCATCCATCCTTGCCCTACTTGACTCTCAAGCGGCTTTCAATATCATCAGCCCATGGCCTCCCTTTGGATTGGCTTGAAGGATTGTGAGTGGGTGGCATGGTGTTGTTGTGGTTCCTTCCTTCAGAGCTGATTCTAGTCAGTGTTGATTGGTGAAGAGAAGTTTCACCCTTGGCCCTATTATGTGGACAAACACTCTCAGTAGCTCTACTCTAATTCTTCCCTCACACTTTACTTTTTCCTCACAAAGACTTCACTATGGGTCTTACAAATAAGCAGAAATTCTGTTAGCTTTCTTTAACATAGATGAAAGCAGAGTGAGTTTTTCTAACATCACTAAAGCAAGCCTACTAATTAAGTCACACTCTAGTTGTCATCAGACTACAAAGCTAATAAACTGGTATAGTGTGTTCCTTATGGACCAAAAGTGGAAGTTCTGCTCAGGTGTTTGTGGATACCTCTGAAATTTAAAAGTTGCCATGATAGTTACACTAACCATAGGCTATTATGGGCTCCATCATGGACCATTCTGGGATCAAATTCAGGATGCTAGATAAAGCATCCTAATTCCTAATCCCTTTGTTTCTTGATAAAGGCACAGAATTAGGCCTTTATTGGTATTGATTACTATAGGATAAGGAGGTATACAGAAGAATGGGAGTTTTAGGGTTTATCTGCATTGCTTACTTGTTCTGTCAACAGAACAGGCCAGTGGTCATTTTTAGAGGCCAGGATTAGACATTGCAAATGTTACCTTCCTGCTACACAGTTCTTCCATTGCTTAGAACGTTCCTGCCAATTTTATTTGGCAATTTTATTTTCCTCAGTAGTTCATTGTCTACTTCATGGAGGAAAAAAAATGCCTGAATTGGTAGTTACCATGATCTTTAAGATATTTCAGACTGGAATCTTGATTAAGCAAATCAATGATTAAGCAAGATGCCTATATGATTACTTTCCTCAATGACAGCAAACTTGACTTTCTCCGTTGCAGTCGTTAAGTGATTGTGTGAGTTGTTAAATGAATGGAGAGAAAGAACTGATGCCCAGGAACAGTAGGGAGATCCTATGGGAGGATGCAGGAGCACACCTCAAATTTTAGGGATCCAAACTTCGTTTCTGCAGTCTGATGAAGAATTTCCCCTTCCTTCTATCTGCAAAAGGAAACTCCTGCAGGGGGGCTGCATAAAAAAAAGTGCTCAGATCCTGAAGATCTGAGCTCTGTTTCTGGGCTCCGCTGTAGGATTTCCCCTCTTCTCTGTGCACGGAAGGGACCTCCTTTGTTGGGCTGCAGAAAACAAAGCTTAGATCCCCAAGATCTGAGCTCCATTCCTGCAGCCCAACAAAAGGCTCTCTGTCCCGAGTGCATTTGAAGGGAGGGAAAATCCTTTGGTTTCTGGAGGAGCCGGTAGAGATTGCAAATGGCAATCACAGGACTGCAATGAGTTTAGGTGCAATGAGGTCATAAGTGGAAACAGTTACACTCAGAACATGGTCATGTGATGGGGGGGACATTTTACAATGGCGAGAGGTGTTTTATGAACTGTAAAACACCCTTCAAACAGGGGTGTTCAAACAATTGTTAAATGGCTGGTTATAAATTAAGGGCCCCCTGCTTTACTTTTATCAGTAAAAGTACAGTTTCACAATAGTTGAAATGCTTGCCTTGCAAGCAGACGTTTGGTGATTTGAAACCTGCCAGAAACGTGTTGCTTCTAAAGGGATTTTCGCAGTCATTTGGTGTAGAAGGTTTCTAGTGGAAAAAAAAGATGAAATGGTGTACCACTGGACTTAATTACCCTGTTATTCTAAAAAAAAAGCCAAAGAAAAAGTAGCTAGCACAGGGAAAGGAGAATAGTAATAAAAAACCTGCCAGGTTTTGAATTAGCAATCTTCTATTTTCACAGCAATAGCTGTAACCATTGAACTGTTCTAGCATTTCTGGTTAAGTTTAGAATGTGTTAGAAATTACAGGGCTGAAAGAAATCTGGATTTTGAGATTGCACATACGTACTTTTGGATGCTTTAATCTTGGGTATATAAATTCAATTCAAGTATGCGTGTGTTACTGTGTATTTGTGCATATGTGTAAAACACACAGATATAAAAATATAGTACATACATGTCCAGTAAGACCCACCCAAATCTGGCAACCGTTTTCCCGGGATGGAAATTGGAAGAGCACAGCAGCTGAAGGAGGAGGTAGTAGCCTGACATTCAGGCTGAATATTTTTTAGCACGTTGCCAAAGTGTCCAAGACCAGACAGATTTTCTGAAGATAGCTCAGAGTCAAGTTGACCCAAGCACAAGATAAGTGAATCTTAAGGGTGCAATGTGAATATGCTTTACTTTACAGTATGGTTTACTTACTAATTCCCCTCTCGAACCTGATCTTCAATCTCTTTAGACCAGATCCAGTTTTGTACCATATAGAAACTAGAGGCTTTTCATTAAAATAAGGAAAAAAAGTGATTTAACCATCCCCGTGCTTACCTGTGTTACTTCTTTTGAAATCTTTTGTGTTGTGAAAAAATGGTTGAGCTAGGTTTTTTTTGGAATCACTGGTTTGACATTCTGCTATGATAAAAAGACCAAACCCAAGGCCCATGTCAAAATCTTTCTTATTAAATGGTTGTATTTATAGCACCTGGGAATTTGGGACTGATGGATTTTCTTTTGTGGTATTACTCTGCACTTGATCATGTTAGCAGAACAATACACAAAATATTATGAGACTGCTAAAAAGTACTTTATGAATAATCAGGTGTAAAAAAACCCATTGTTGCTGATTTTTTTTCTCTAGCCATAGTGCTGACATTTAAAGATATAAAGTGTAAGATGTACCAATTTAAAACAATCTTTGTCATAGGTCCGTGATGGCGAACCTATGGCACACGTGCTCAAAGTGGCATACAAAGCCATGTCTCTGGCACACACGGCCTTGCCTGTTTGTCTTCTGGGTTTCTGGTGCACATGCACCAGTGGTGGGTTCCTCCCGGTTGACGTCATCAAACCGGTTCTGCCCCCCACCCCCTGCGTTATTCTTACCTTTTATTTGGCCCCACCCCCAATCTATTGCTGCCTCCTGAGTCCCAGCTGATTGCTAGAGGGAAAAAAACAGTTTAAACTCTTGCCGCGGGGCTTCAAAGGGCCGCCCTACAGCTGATCAGTGTAAAAAAAAAACAAATGAGTAGATCAGTGCCTGCAAAAATACATGAGTAGATCAGTGCCTGCAAAAATAAATGGGTAGACCAGTGCCTGCAAAAATACATGAGTAGATCACTGCCTGCAAAATACATGAGTAGATCAGTGCCTGCAAAAATAAATGGGTAGACCAGTACCTGCAAAAAATAAATGGGTAGATGGTACAGCTCTGCAAGCAGTTAAAAGCCTGGTAGACCAGTAGCTCTGCTAAATCCTAAATAGTCACATGACCATCAAACCACGCCCACAAAATAAGCCACGCCCACAGAACCGGTAGTAAAAATTTTTGAACCCACCCCTGGCATGCACACGCAATGATCAGCTGTCCTTGGCATGTGCGGCAGTGCCGAAAACCGGTGTACACATTCACACCTACCAGCTGATTGTCAGGTGCGCATGCGCGCCAGAACCCAGAAGTTCGGCTTATGTGGAACACAATCCCTTCGTGCGTGGCAGTGCTGAAAACTGGCCTGCACATGCACACTGGCCAGCTGATTGTCGGGCACGCATGTGCGCTAGGACCTGGAAGTTTGGCTTTTCCTGAGCGCAATCCCTTCGCGTTCAGCAGTGCCAAAAACCGGCCTGCGCATACGCGCCGGCCAGCTGATTGTCGGGCACAGAAGTTTGGCTTTTCTGGAGTGTGGCCCTGACAAGCGTGCGTGCATGCCCACAACATTTCCTCACGACATCACTGGAGAAGAAGTAGCCATCACTGTCATAGGTAGATTGTAAAAAATTGCTGGCATGACATCTGTAGGATAGAAATTGAACAAACTGTCAAGTAATAACATGCCTTATTGCTGAATAGGATGAGGAGGTGACCTTACAATTGATCCTAGTTTCTAGTTTGAATGTTGACTGATTGTGGTGAAATAGGGACAGCTATTTCTTTAGATTTTTCCTGAAAGGATAAACATGGTTGTTACTCAGTGGAAACATTGCAAGGGCAAAAGAGTAGGATAATTAAAAGAGCGTATTTTATCAGATCAGTTCATTTGTCCATGTTAGCTTAGTACTGATTATTGTCTCAGGCTGCAGATTTACCATGATCTTTGGCTGTGATCTTTCTACTTTTGTGTGGCCTGATTCTTTGTTTAAAATAGAAATGCCAACTGAATGTTGATCTTTCTGCATATGTCGGAGTTAACATTGACCTATAGTTTCATTAAACAGGATCACCAACAGCATTAATATCATTGCCTTATCATTGTCTTCCTTAGGCTTCTTCCTACATTCTCCATCCAAACAGCCAGTACCTAAATTTGATAGATGATAGATAGATAGATAGATAGATAGATAAATAGATAGATAGATAGATAGAAAGAAATAGGCAGAGAGACAGACAGACCAATCCTCCTTTCTCGGTTATTGGCTGGATTCACAGTTTCTTAATATATAGATTGGTTTCGTCTAGTACCAGGCTAGAAAGCAGGAGACCATGAGTTCTAGTCCTGCCATAGGCATGAATGCTGGCTGGTTGACTTTGAGCCATTCATTCATTCTCAGCTCAATCCACATCTCAAGGTTGTTGTGGGTAAATATAGGAAGAGGTAGGAGCATTAAGTATGTTCACTGCCTTGAGTTATTTATAAAAATAACAAATATGGGATTAAAACAAAATATTTGTTATGTTGACTTTTGAAAATAAACTACAGTGAAATGATGACATAACAAAATGCATGTTAAGGAAAGGGAGCAGAGTTTTAAGATTGGGCATATCTCCAAGTGTTTTTATGAGGATGGGCTTCCTGCAATCCCTGGTCATATTTGGCAATCCAAGCCATCTTGATCAGCGGTGTGGGATGCTGGGAGTAGTAGTTCAGCTGTAGCTTGAGTGGGAAAAGGTTTAGAAGGCAAATCCTAAAATGAGGCACCATATGCAGAAACTACAATATTTTGCACAACTATAGAACAAGAAGTTTCTTCTTGTTTTTCTGCTGTCCTTGAAGCAGGGAACATCTTCAAGACACAGGAAAGTATATGATTTAAAACTAATAAGTATATCAAGAAAAAGAAGGGTGAAGAGCATGACATCACTAGCTATCCTCATTATCTTATTTCACAAACCTGGGGTACATTGATATAGTTTTCTGTAATAGATAGGAACTCGGTCTAAGTAATATGTGTTTAGTAAAAAAAAAAAAATTATTTCAAACTTCACCTGCTCCTAAAATACCAACACAACATACTGAGTTGGCTAGAAATGCTAAGCAAATTAGTGGATTTACTTATCCCAGTCCACTTACATGGTTTTGAAGACTGAAGAAGGACATAGATTTCTTTCCAGATGGTGGTTTGTGTGTTGTTGTTTTTTAAAATTGTACTCAATGGCAGAATTACAAATGCAGGAAGCATCCATTTCAGGTGAAATATGAGTTACTGCCACTCTTACATGGGGAGGATGGGATGAGCTAAGTCTGCGGGAGCACAGAAAAGATTATAAGATCAGTTTGACTATGTTGGGGGTGAGGGAAATATGACCTGACTGGCTAAGGTTTCCCCTGTTTACTGCTCAGTAAAGAGAGAGAAAAAAAGGTTGTTACTGTGGTTTCTATGCGCTTGAAGATGAGCATTTTTGCTGAGCTGTACTTTTTTGTGCCTTCATGTGAAATATTTATGCCTTGTCACCCCAGATGCTCAGGATAATGCTCCAAGTGATCCTCCACATTATTGTAATTGCTTCTCACTCTGACTCTGTGATCTGGTCTCCCATGGGTAAAAGTTTCATCCTGGTGGGTTCTTCTCAGTTCAGCGGAATGTCTCTGCCTTTACAACCGTTGTAACTCAGCGTAGAAGTGGGCTTGATGCCGAGAGCAAAACACTGCTGCTCAGAAAGCACGCAACACTTCCCAAATAGCTGATCTGAGTCTGACAGCCTCTTATCTCCCGTGCAGACATTTGTGTGTTTGTTTTGCTTTAGCAAAAGGACCAAGTGAGATTGTCCCATTCCAGGTCTTTTCTCTCAGTGTTTCCTCCTTGTAAGGAGAAAATGCTGAAGATGAGTACGCTTTGGCCTAGGATAGTTGCCGCATAGAAAAAGAACAGATGTAAGGCAGGGGTGGGTTCTAAAATTTTTTACTACCGGTTCTGTGGGCATGGTGTATTTTGTGGGCTTGGTTTGGTGGGGGGTAATGTGACTGGGTGGGCGTGGCCAACTTTTTTTTTTACTTTTAAAAGCATTTTTTCTACAACCTTAAGAGGTTGCAGAAAACAATGCTTTGAAAAGCCTCTGCTGATCCCAGCTGAGCCGCAGGATCATCAGAGGCTTTTTTTTTTTTTACTTTTGAAAGCATTTTTTCAGCCGAAGAGGTTGTAGAAAAAATGCTTTTAAAAATAAATAAATAAATAAAAGCCTCTGATGAGGTGGGGTAAGCAAGCAGCGACCGGGCCGGGGACTGGTTCGGGGGAGTGGCCAGCCAATGTTATTACCGGTTCTCTGAACTACTACAAATTTTTACTACCGGTTCTTGCAAACCGGTGCAACCCACCTCTGATGTAAGGCTGTTAGCTTCAAGTTTCTTATAACATTTGCATGGACAGTTAGTTCACAATTGGAACTGGAATTCTGATCATTAAGCAATAGGGTGGAAAAGTGACTCTATTGCAATCCCAGCACTCACCATTGCTGTCCTTAAGTGAAATATACTGGGAACATTACCTGAGAAGCCACTCCAATCCAAGCCATTCTGCGTTTGGTCTCTCCCAACCCCAATCTTCAGTAAGGTAAGGGACTGCCTCCAGTTCCCCTCACCTGCCTATCTTCCTCTCATTTCAGCCCTTTTTAACCCATCGCACCAGGGGTAAAATTTACTTATCTTCCCTACCGGTTTGCCAATGTGCGCGCACTGTACGCACGCTTGGTCCGCTCGCATGTGCATCATCTGCATATGCGCAGAGGCTTAAAATATAGCAAAAAAGCAACATGATGACATCCGTGCCAGTGGGTGGAGCTTCCCACAGCCACCGCTATTGGTTCGCCCGAGCCGGATAGAACCGGCTGGATTTCACCCCTGCCTTGCACCCTACATCTTGTGAAGTGCACTGTTCTGAGGCTGCCCGCCCCAACTCACCTTTGCTGCTTTCTTGCTTCTGCTATTGGTGAAGCATGTCTGGCTTTATACTGCCAAAAACAAAACACAACAACAACACCATGCACACACATACACCCAAAAAGTCAAAGCTAGTCTCTCCCCACTTTTTCTGCAGTGCAAAGTCAGCCCCAATGGGCACATCTTGTCAGCAGCAGGAGCAAGAAGATGGCAAAGGTGGAGCCATGGTGGAGCTGTGGGGCGCCGTGATTAGAATGCAGTACTGCAGGCTACTTCTGCTGACTGCCTGCAATTTGGCAGTTCGAATCTCACCAGGCTCAAGGTTGACTCAGCCTTCCATCCTTCCAAGGTCGGTAAAATGAGGACCCTGATTATCAGTAAAATGAGGACCCTGAATATGCTGACTCTGTAAACCGCTTAGAGAGGGCTGTAAAGCACTGTGAAGTGGTATATACATCTAAGTGCTATTGCTATTGCTAAAGGGAAGCTGGGCCTATGGAGGCCAAAAGGCCATAGGTGGTGGGTGGTGGGGAGATAGGTGACCGAGGGAATTGCTGTGTTCCTATGGTTGTTTGTGTTCCTGCAGGCTGTCAAGCACCTGAATTTTGATCACATGATTGTAGGGACGCTGCAATGGCTGTAACTGTCAGATGTAAATGCCTTATTCTCCAATGTGTAAATAATGTATATATGGAACATCAGAGGTTAACTTATTCTTTGGACTTTAATGTATTCATAACTTACCACTCCCATTCCTAGCTCCACCCCTTGTATATATAAGGAGCCACCCTCACCATTCTCGTCGCTTCTACCTTGAATATTCAGTGAATATAGAATGCCTATCATAATTAAAAAGAAATATATTTAAAGCTCTAACTCCTATTATCTTTATTGAGTCTGATCCTGAAAATATTGCAACAAGCTGGTAGCAGAGGATGGTTAATTGACTCAATAAGTAATTAAAAATGTCCAAGAAAGATAGGTCCAACACCAGGGCCTACAGCAAAGAAATAGAAACTGATCAAGAGATGATCAACGAATCCACCAATGCGATTTCGAGAGAATCCGAAGAATACACCACTGAAGAAGAAGAACTAATGAGTGAAAATAATGACCAGAAAGAAATCGAAATAGAAAATAACGAACTCAGGTCAGAGATATTAAAGATACTAAAAAGCCAAAAGAATGATGAAAGTCTCATCGCGGACCTCCAGGAGATGCTGAAGAACAGCGGAGCAGCGAGAGAGAAAAACGTCATTAAAGAAAAACCCAAAGATCAAAAAACCGTAAGTGAGATGACTACTGAGAAAATAGTTGTTAAAAAGAAAAGATGTGATCCCGCGCGAAATTTTGAATGGCAGCCATCTTGGTTTCAACGAACTTCAAAAGAGAATGGAGCAGAGCCAATCAAAACGCTCAGTTCAAAATTTCTAGCGCGAAAAACACTATCAGACGAAGAAAGTGAGAAAGAAGTCTCAAACTCTTCAGATGATCCAAAATCAGAAAGTGAAGACGATTTAACAAAATCTCAAGTAAAATCAGCAATGAAAACGCTTTTTGCTGCTTTTGGGCCAAGACTGAAAATTACCAAGACATCTACGAAGAAGCAAGAAATCAAACCGGCGACTCAAGACCTGCACGCTCCCATCCTGACTTCGAAAGCGACGACGCCCGAGCCCAGAGAGCCATGCCGATTTCGCCCTACACCACAGACAAAATCGAATACCAACGCACACAAAAAGAAGAAAAGAACCGTCACCACCACCAGAACCCCAAAAACCGAGCCAGAGACCGACTCATCTGAGGAGGAGCGGATCGAGAGAGCTGAAAGGGAGAGAACCTTCCACGACGCCACCAAAGAAGAAATGAGTAACGCGCATGTGCGAAACTACGTAGACGACCCAGAAGGACTTGAACTGGCCAGAGAACCGCGCAGACTCATTGCAAGCATCCCAATGCCGTTCTGTAATTTCCTGCACTTGAGAGATCACGGACTGCCCCAGGTTGTAAGTAATGGACAGAATAATGTAGGTAACTTACCCAGTGACTTCCCAAAACTTAGAATTGATGGCATTAATTTACAAGAGTGGTATCAACAGCTTCAGGTTATTTTCATGAAAGAAAATTTACTATTCTTTATAACTAGCCCTCCAAGAAGACCTTGGACTTTAAAAATAGATTGTTTACATCATAGAGCATTTTTCATAATAATATCTAGCGTGTCTCCTGCAATGTATCATAGCATCAAACCAAACCTAACTGTATCAGAAATAATTCAATGCATGTTTAATCTATTTCACAGCGATAGCGTAGCTACAACCACAAGAATGTCTAAGGATTTCTTTTCCTCTAGAGTAAAACCAGGGGTTTCTATAAGTGAGCATTTGATAAATCTAAACAAAATAAGAGCTGAGCTACAATTGAGGGGGGAAGTGATTTCAGATCAAACAATGAAAAGTGTTATTATCAATTCACTTGATCCATCATGGGATAGCTTTATGTCACACTTAGATACCATTAATTTGGGATATTTATCCATAGAAAGTCTATCTAACAAATTGATAGCAGAAGACAATTCAAGAAAAAATCGATCCAGTAACCAAACAGACCACAAACCTTTTAGGAAAGTAGTCTTTCAAGATAAACATAATGAGGCCTTTAGATGCTACAATTGTGGATCCAGGGAACATAGTAGAAGAGACTGCCCCAAAGTCTCAAGAGAGAGACATAGACCAGAATATAGGAGCAAATATAATTACAGACAATCTTCCACAGATAGACACAAATATAGAAGCCCACCAAATTACAAAGAAGGTAGAGGGGGTAGAGAAAATTCAAAAGAGAGGAAATCTGGGTCACTGAATGGGCTAAATAAACAAGACAGCACCAGAACACAGCAGGATGAGAATAACAATTGGCTTATTGATTCTGGTGCAACAAATCACACCACCAACAACAAAAGTATATTATCTTCATTTATAGAAGATAAGTTTGTGATAAAGGTAGCTAATCAAGAAAAGGTTCAAGTACTAGGCAAAGGAAATGTGACCTTGCCTGGTCTAGGGAAAATAGAGGGGGTATTATTAATCCCAGAAATACCTCACAACATACTAAGTGCCATAAAATTAAGCAGAGAATCTGATATCAATATAGTTTTCTCAAAGGGGAAAGCAACTATAGAAAAGAACAAAACAAATGTAGGTACTGTAATGATAAAAGGAGGTCTACCCTATCTGATAACTAAAGAAAGATGTTTACATAACATTGATTCAAATATGGAAGATTGTATTGAAGCAGATGATGAAAATGTCAGTAACAGTGACAATGATGAGTGTAGAATAACTCATGATCACAAAAATACATACAAGGAAAAGAAACCAAAAATAGGTAAACCAATTCATGATGAGTGTGCTCACATCTTACACAGGAAGTTAGGACATGCAAGCTTTCCTGTAGTACAAAAAATGACTGAACACGCAGAAGGTGTCAAAATAAAAAATTGTGAAAATTATTTGGAATGCTCAGTATGTAAGTCCACCAAACTAAAAACCAGTCCCAGACCAAAAAAATCTAACAGATCAACTAACAATATTTTTGATTTGGTACACATGGACTTAGTTGGTCCATTAAGTCCCTCAATTACCTATAGAAAACGTTACTTCCTAACAATAGTGGATGACTACAGCCGATATGGTTTTGTTTACACATTAAAGCACAAGGATGAAACATTTCAGAAATTTAAGGAATTCTACAAACGTATAGAAACACAACATAATATCAGAATAAAGCAAATTATGACAGATAGGGGATGTGAGTTCATGTCTAAAGAATTCTCCCAATGGTTAAAGGATAGAGGAATGTTACATTTCACGTCCAATCCTTTTTCTGCATTTCAAAATGGAGTTGCAGAGAGGAAAAATTCCACACTACAAACCATGATTAGGTGCACATTAGAGGATGCTGGTTTAGGCAAACAATTTTGGTCAGAGGCATTACATTATTCGAATTACACTCAAAATAGAACCTGGTCCAGTATTGTGAATAAGACACCATATGAGGTGATGTACAATAGAAAACCCAAATTATCACACATGCACATATTTGGAGTCACTGCAGACGTACACATACCTAAACAATTGAGGAGAAAGGGAGAAAACGTATCCAGGAGATTAAGATTCATGGGATACGAAACTGGAACCAAAGGGTACAGATTTATTGATAGTAATAACAAATTTATAGTATCCAGAACAGCTGTGTTCCATGAACAGGCCAATTGGTCAAAATTGCACCTTAATGAAATATTTCCTAATAAATGTAAAGATACGATATCTTGCGAGGAAGGAACAACAGAAAATCAAAATATTAACAAAAGTAAGAACAAAACCAAAACTTGGACTAATAGTCAGCATAAAATAAAGACAGACACATTAACAAAAAAGGAAGCTAGATATTTGCATGATAACCATAGCAAGCCTGAAAGAACTATTAGAAACAATAGAAACCAAATACCAAATAAATACAAAGATTACATAATGCATATGAATGGAGAACAAATAACACCTAATACATATGAAGAAGTATTGAAACTTCCACATGAAGAAAGAGAAAAATGGGAACTAGCTATGGAAAAAGAGATGGAAAGTTTACAAGGATTAAATGTATTCACACCTGCGATCGCACCTAAGGATAAAACAATTATAGGTACCAGGTGGATTTATAAAATTAAGAACTTAGAAGGAGGCAATACCTTATACAAGGCTAGACTAGTTGCACAAGGCTATGCACAAAAATATCCAGAAGACTATACTGATACATATTCACCCACAGTGAGAACAGAGAGTGTCAAAACAGCCCTTGTAGTAGCATCTGCACTCAATCTGGACGTATTCCAATATGACATACAGACCGCATACTTACATGCAAAATTAGATAAGGAAATATATGTAAGAGCACCACACAGTCAATACACTAATAAGAACGAAATTTGGTTATTAAATAAGAGTCTGTACGGATTAAAGCAATCCGGCAAAAGATGGTACGATTGCTTGGTAAAAGTACTTAAGACCATGGATTTCAACGCCACCACTGCTGATAACTGTTTCTTTGTAAAAAAGAGTAATGATCATATTGAATTTGTATTAATTTACGTGGACGATATTTTATACATTGGAAAGCATAAAGAGAGCAGGGAAATCTTTGTAAATAAGTTAAATGAACACTTCTCACTGAAATCTCTGGGTAAAGTGAATAAATACCTTGGTGTGCAAATTAACAAAACTAAAAGGGGATTCAAACTTACACAGAAAGATAAAATCATCGAACTCCTAAACAAATGTAACTTAAATAATGCTAAAACCTGTGACACCCCTATGCAAACTGATTTTCTTAGAAACACTGATGAATCTTCCCCTGAGTTTAAAGACAACACATTTTACAGATCAGTTATAGGTTCACTCCTTTATATATCTAATTGGACTAGGCCAGATATTGCATTACCTCTCAATCTATTGTCAAGATATGTTAGTAAACCAACCTTGTATCATTGGGAAGCTGTCAAAAGAATTCTAAGATATCTGAAGGGTACATTAGATTTTTGTTTAATGTTGGAACCCAATAATGACAGAGAACCAAAAATTACTTGTTATGCTGATGCAGATTGGGCTGGTGATACATCATGCAGAAAGAGTACTTCTGGTTATGTTTTTCTATTGAATGATTGTCCAGTTTACTGGTATACTGGTAAACAAGAACTAGTAGCCACTTCTACTACAGAAGCGGAATATGTTTGTTTGTCCAAGGCTGCAAATAACCTTGTATGGTTCAATGATCTGATCACTGATGTTTGGAAGAAACCCACCTTACCATTTATTATGCATGAAGACAATAAAGCGGCCATTGAAATATCCAGATCCGATGCAATTGGACAAAGGTCCAGGCATATTGATATAAAGTTTAAGCATGTGAGACAACTGTCTCAAGACGGATTCATTAAAGCAATACATTGCGATACTTCTGAACAATTAGCTGACATATTAACAAAACCCTTACCTTCTAAACAACACAAATATTTAACTTCTAAATTATATGTATTATATTGTCCTGAATCAGAATGTAATTGGTGTTGTGTAACGAACCGGCATTTAGAGGGGGATTTGTCAGATGTAAATGCCTTATTCTCCAATGTGTAAATAATGTATATATGGAACATCAGAGGTTAACTTATTCTTTGGACTTTAATGTATTCATAACTTACCACTCCCATTCCTAGCTCCACCCCTTGTATATATAAGGAGCCACCCTCACCATTCTCGTCGCTTCTACCTTGAATATTCAGTGAATATAGAATGCCTATCATAATTAAAAAGAAATATATTTAAAGCTCTAACTCCTATTATCTTTATTGAGTCTGATCCTGAAAATATTGCAACAGTAACATTTTCATAAATTCATTTGTTCAGCACATTGTAACTTCAAATGGCTGCTGAATGAATGGTTGTAAGCAGTGGTGGGATTCAAATAATTTAACAACCGATTCTCTGCCCTAATGACCATCTGGGTAGACGTGGCTCAGTGGTCATGTGACTGTGTTGCCGTGGCCAACTCAACGTCACTCACTGTCACAATGTAATAAGGGTTAACCAGAGAGGCAGTTTCTGTAAGCAGGGCAATAAAGATTAGGCTAGAAACAACAGCAGAATGTTTCCTTCCTGCCTTCCTTACAGGATTAGCCCTGTAAAGTGGAATAAAAACAAAATGAGATTTCTTCTAACAACCTGTTCTCCAAACTGATTAGAAAGTTAACAACCGGTTCTCCTGAATAGGTGCAAACTGGCTGAATCCCACCACCGGTTGTAAGTCAAAGACCACCTGTACATGTTTTCACTCATACACACAATTATGTGGCCATCAGCAGTATGAAACATAACAGGGATATGATTTTAATAAAACACATATAAAATGGCATTTTAAACCAGTTGCTGGCTGTAACAGGAAAGGGCATCCTTCCTGGTTTTGATGCCTGCCAGATGCATTGAAGAAACGAACACTACAAAAAAAAAAAGTTTGGCTATTGCAGCACAAAGTGCAATATGAAATATACTATCCAATAAACCATGCAGTATGTTCAAAAACAAAAAATGAAGTTTTGGGATGGCTTTCACAGTTTTCACATTTGAACATTATTGAATATTTGTGGGGAAGTTTCAGGCAAGCAGCACATATAAGGAGACCTAAACGTATTTTTCAGCTAGATGAGTTCTGCAAGAAAGAGTGGTGAAAACATTCCCAAAGCCAGAACAGACAGACTCTTAGCTGGCTATGGAAATGAGATGTCATAGAGTACTGGCCAAAAGTGTACATTTGCCATACTCATAGCTTTCTTGGGTTTTTTCTTTTTTGAATCTGTAAAGAATTGTACATTAATAATAAACACACATTCTAATTTACAGAAAGCTCTCATGTTTAATATTATTCCGGTTGTAACTGCATCGGTCTCCTTATGGATTCATTGAAATATACAATTTGACCAGGTATTACTACGCTTCTGCATATTAACTTAAACAAAATAATTCTACCTAACAGCAATCATTTATTTTCTCTTCTGGAAAAGCTTTATTATGGAAATATTTATTGATACCTAAGGTAGAGGGGAGAGGACTCTCCACTAAGATAACAGCATTAAGTGCTTTAAACAAAGCTTTAGGGAGGAAATACATCTGTTCTGTATGATTATTAGGTTTGTAGTTCTAGTCTTAAGGCAGATAGCAGTCTCTTCAACCTGAAACACAATACATTAGTATTCTTCAACCTGATCCCTTCCACCCCAGGTTAAATTGCAACTCTGAGAACCCTAGTCGGGATTAACAGCAATCCCAAGACCTCTGCAGGCCACCATTAGATGGTACCGTTCTTCCCTGAAGTGATCAGGTTCTATTACCATATAACAAGTACCCCAGGACAAAGATTTTCATAATTGGCACTAAATGCAATTGACTTTGAGAGTCAGTTTGGTGTAGTGGTCAAGACACCGGCTACTAATCAGAAGACCATGAGTTCTAGTCCTTGCTTGGACACAAAGTCAGCTGGATAATCTTGGGCCAGTCACAAACACTTCTGAAAATCTTTGCCAAAAAAGTCTCTTTGCAGAGACTTGTCCAGGCAGTCTCTGAGAATTAGACACAAGCGAATGGAAGGAACAAAACTGATCTTACATCAATCTGTGACTGGCTGTGAGTCAATTGTTTCAGTTCTGTGAGTTTTCCAGTGCCCCCCCCTTCCCGGCCCGGTTTTGCATGGGTTTTATTTCATACAGAAACCCAATTTTACTTATCCATATGAATCAAATTGGGCTGAGGGTACACGGAGGCACATGAAAGACCTTCAAGAAATGCAGTTAGTTGGATAAATGGAAATGGTATTTGGATAAGGTTACATGTAATAAGAATCATATGGTGAAAAAGCAGATTAATCAGATTGTAAAGAGTTGTGCAGGTTTAGCTGTTGTATGTATAGTTCAGTGAAAAGTACACCGATAGGGCAGTTCCATTTTTAAAAAGGGCAAGCAGATTTTTAAAGGCCCATTGCCTTCAATGGGATTTTGTCAGAGTCCGTAGCTATCCAGCCAGCACACAAGTAAATAATTCAGCAGGATTCATTTATAGAAGAAACTTCTTTATATACAATAATATAAAACATGATGCATGTATACAATACCCATGCAGCTCTTGCAACGTGGTAGAGAGGAGAAGAAGAAGTAGCAAGTGCAAGGACAAGAAGTAGAAGCAAGGAGAAGCAATCAAGCAAAGACAAATGAACTCTTATATACACAGAACAGTTAAGCTAAGCCACGCCCAGGGTTTAGACATGTAAGCTGTTTTACATGTCTCACAACAAATCCTATGTCTCAGTTACCAAACAGTTCCAATTGGGTGACTTGTTGCTATGGCTATTACAGTTCATAAATTCTTATGCACTGACAGATTTAGCTTTCTCTGCTTAGTACATACAAAACTTTAGATATTAACTATGAAAGGATTACAGTACAAAGCCCATGTTTTCTATGCAGAAAATTTGGGATTCAGTCCTTGCTGTCTCCAGAAAAAAGATGCCAGCAACTGACTGAAATCATGGAAATGTGTTGCCAATCAATGTGTAGACCAGCGGTTCTCAACCTGGGGGTCGCGACCCCTTTGGGGGTCGAACGGCCATTTCACAGGGGTCGCCAAAGCCCTCTCTCGCCCCCCCCCACGCCTTCACTCACCCTCACTCTCTGCTCTGTTGGATCGCCCGGTCGCCGTTCGCTTACCCCGCCCACTCCCAATCTATTGCTGCCTCCTGAGTCCCAGCTGATGGCTAGAGGAAAAAAAAAACTGCTTAAATTCTTGCCGCAGGGCTTCAAAGGGCCGCCCTATAGCCAGTGGTGCAGCCGAACCGTTTATTAAATTGCTGGCTTGCCCTGCCCCTCCGCACCACTATTTATTGCCAATAAATAGTGGTGGGCGAGGGGTTGGCCAGCAATTTAACAAATGGTTCAGTGTTTTTTTTGTAATTTTATTGGCCCGTGGAGCTTCAGCATAGGCTAATTAGCCCTTGATTAGATTGGCTCCTGACTCTCAGCTGATTTGCTCTCAGCTGTTTTGCTCAGGGCTCTGCTGCTTGGTTGCAAAGAGTACAGATTTTTTTCCCTCTAGCTATGCTGAAAAACAAAACTGAAAGTAAAGCAGGCTGTTGGAAAATTAGGCAGGCAGATTTCTTTTCTTTTTCCTCACCAAAAAAGGTAGGTGCAAACAATGGGAAATTTAGGGAAAAAGAGGAGAGTTCAAGATTTTAAAACACAAAAGAAAAAAAGCTCTATTTAACTAGGGAATTGTAATAATTGAGATACTATTAATTGTATATTGTGTTGAAAGCAGAAATGGTTAAGTTGTGGTTTGGAGGAATATATGGGGGAAATTATTTGGTTTATTATTATTGGTAAATATAATTAATTGATTTGTAAGAAATTGGATTGCATGGAAATAATTGGAATATTCATGTTCATATTGATTAATATACAAAAAAGATAGTTATATAACTAATTGATTTATATTAAAATGTTGAATTTGTATTAAACAACTCTAATATTACATAATTAATGTGAGGATGGATATAAAAATATATGACAATGGGAAGGGGTATAATATAGAATAGAAGGGAAAAGTTGAATTTGATTAAGATTAGAGATGAGGATGAAGGGTAATATTGGTTTTTTTAAAAATAGATGAGGAATAAATATGGCAAAAAGGAAATATAGAAATTGTAAATTTAATTGAAATGACTAAACACTGTTTAAATTTGTGAACCGGCCAAATACTCTGTTCAAAGAAAATACATTGTATGTTTGTATATGTGTTTCTAATTATTGTTATTTATTCATATTTGTTCTCTTTTATTCTTTAAAGTTTAACAATTCATTCTTTATCTTAATATCTTTATATTTGTTTGGGGTTGGCTTTCTTCCCTTTCATCTTTTTTATTGTACAGCAATCTTTCTCCTCAAACCTACCACCTCTCTCTTTTCTTTCCTTCTTACTTTCTCTTCCTCCCCCTCTTCTTCTCCTCCCTACTTCCTCTTCCTTTCTCCTTCTCCTCCTCTCTTCCTCCCTCTCTCTCCTACTCTAATTTCCCTTCCCTTCCTTCATCCCTCTCTATTGCTGTATCCTTTTATGCATATGGACTACTCAGAGGGCTGAAAAAGTTATTTTTGACTGGTCCTCGCACTTTTGACCAGTCCTCGAACTTACGACTGTCCTCACATTTTACATTTTTGCCCTATCTTGTCACCATGGTGAAGAGAAGCAGCTGTGAAATGAGTGACACGGTTGTTAAGAATGCTACAATGGGCATAAATGATGACCAGTCATAAGTGCGAAGACCGGTCAAAAGTACGAGGACCTGTCAGAAATCACTTTTTTCAGCCCTCTGGGTAGTCCTTTTGTGCACATGGACTACTCAGAGGGCTGAAAAAGTTATTTTTGACTGGTCCTCGCACTTTTGACCAGATCTTGAATTTACGACTATCCTCACATTTTATGTTTTTTGCCCTATCTTATCACCGTGGTGAAAAGAAGCAGTTGTGAAATGAGTGATGGTTGTTAAGAAAGCTGCACGGGCATAAATGTAAGTGTGAGGACCAGTCAAAAGTGCGAGGACCTGTCAGAAATGACTTTTTTCAGCCCTCTGAGTAGTCCCTATACACATAGCCATGGCCACCCGGTCATATGACCAGCTAGCCACGCCCACCCAGTCACATGACCTCCAAGCCACACCCACAAAATAAGCCACACCCACAGAACTGGTAGTAAAAAAATTTAGAACCCACCCCTGGTTAGGGGTCACTACAACATGAGGAACTGTATTAAAGGGTCGTGGCATTAGGAAGGTTGAGAACCACTGGTGTAGACTAATGTTTCTCAATCTTGATGAAAGTTAAAATGGCTGTGTTGAGAAACACTAGTATAAACCACAGGAGGGCAATCTTTTGCATTCTAGATGTTCTTTGACTTCCATTGTCACCATCTAAAAGGCCACAGGTTGTCTATCAATGGTATCAATGACTTGAGCAGGACAAATTAACCATCTGATTAAGCTTAATGAGACAATTTCTCATGGTTCTTAATTAGAAAGCTACTGAGAGATCAAGGCAAGTTCTTGTGGCAAATTTTGATAAAGCAATAAGCATATGCTATAAAGAGAATAAACCATCTGTCTAACTCTGTTTGAAAGAACATTTTTGCCCTCATTATGAATTATTCTGTAAATCAATTAATATATTAAGGGGCAAAAGTCTTGTTTTGGGTAACCATGGATATTCCATTCTTATTTAATTCTTCTCCCTGAGTTTGGTGGCAGGTAGTCCCATATGAGTGAAAGGAGATAGAAGGTTCAGAGATTTTTCCTAATTTGTTCTTGGGGATCTGATATGATCTGGTAAATCCTCTGTTTCTGTCCCCCTGCCTTTTGTTTTTTGCAGGTTTTTTTGCAAATGTCAAACAAAGATCAGGTAATTTTTATGAGATTTTCATCATATATGGCCCTGCAATGAAAACTTTCTCATTTTTTTTTTTTAAAAAAGGGATCTTCCATCACTGGCCAAGAAATTCACGAAAGAAGAAATTGTGTTTTGAATCATTATGTTTCAGCAGGGATTGGGGTTATGGAGAGGAATTCAAGCAAATAGCAATAGTGCTTAGACTTATATATTGCTTCACAGTGCTTTACAGCCCTTTCTAAGCAGTTTACAATATCAGCATTGTTGCAATATTTTCAGGATCAGACTCAATAAAGATAATAGGAGTTAGAGCTTTAAATATATTTCTCTTTAATTATGATAGGCATTCTATATTCACTGAATATTCAAGGTAGAAGCGACGAGAATGGTGAGGGTGGCTCCTTATATATACAAGGGGTGGAGCTAGGAATGGGAGTGGTAAGTTATGAATACATTAAAGTCCAAAGAATAAGTTAACCTCTGATGTTCCATATATACATTATTTACACATTGGAGAATAAGGCATTTACATCTGACAAATCCCCCTCTAAATGCCGGTTCGTTACACAACACCAATTACATTCTGATTCAGGACAATATAATACATATAATTTAGAAGTTAAATATTTGTGTTGTTTAGAAGGTAAGGGTTTTGTTAATATGTCAGCTAATTGTTCAGAAGTATCGCAATGTATTGCTTTAATGAATCCGTCTTGAGACAGTTGTCTCACATGCTTAAACTTTATATCAATATGCCTGGACCTTTGTCCAATTGCATCGGATCTGGATATCTCAATGGCCGCTTTATTGTCTTCATGCATAATAAATGGTAAGGTGGGTTTCTTCCAAACATCAGTGATCAGATCATTGAACCATACAAGGTTATTTGCAGCCTTGGACAAACAAACATATTCCGCTTCTGTAGTAGAAGTGGCTACTAGTTCTTGTTTACCAGTATACCAGTAAACTGGACAATCATTCAATAGAAAAACATAACCAGAAGTACTCTTTCTGCATGATGTATCACCAGCCCAATCTGCATCAGCATAACAAGTAATTTTTGGTTCTCTGTCATTATTGGGTTCCAACATTAAACAAAAATCTAATGTACCCTTCAGATATCTTAGAATTCTTTTGACAGCTTCCCAATGATACAAGGTTGGTTTACTAACATATCTTGACAATAGATTGAGAGGTAATGCAATATCTGGCCTAGTCCAATTAGATATATAAAGGAGTGAACCTATAACTGATCTGTAAAATGTGTTGTCTTTAAACTCAGGGGAAGATTCATCAGTGTTTCTAAGAAAATCAGTTTGCATAGGGGTGTCACAGGTTTTAGCATTATTTAAGTTACATTTGTTTAGGAGTTCGATGATTTTATCTTTCTGTGTAAGTTTGAATCCCCTTTTAGTTTTGTTAATTTGCACACCAAGGTATTTATTCACTTTACCCAGAGATTTCAGTGAGAAGTGTTCATTTAACTTATTTACAAAGATTTCCCTGCTCTCTTTATGCTTTCCAATGTATAAAATATCGTCCACGTAAATTAATACAAATTCAATATGATCATTACTCTTTTTTACAAAGAAACAGTTATCAGCAGTGGTGGCGTTGAAATCCATGGTCTTAAGTACTTTTACCAAGCAATCGTACCATCTTTTGCCGGATTGCTTTAATCCGTACAGACTCTTATTTAATAACCAAATTTCGTTCTTATTAGTGTATTGACTGTGTGGTGCTCTTACATATATTTCCTTATCTAATTTTGCATGTAAGTATGCGGTCTGTATGTCATATTGGAATACGTCCAGATTGAGTGCAGATGCTACTACAAGGGCTGTTTTGACACTCTCTGTTCTCACTGTGGGTGAATATGTATCAGTATAGTCTTCTGGATATTTTTGTGCATAGCCTTGTGCAACTAGTCTAGCCTTGTATAAGGTATTGCCTCCTTCTAAGTTCTTAATTTTATAAATCCACCTGGTACCTATAATTGTTTTATCCTTAGGTGCGATCGCAGGTGTGAATACATTTAATCCTTGTAAACTTTCCATCTCTTTTTCCATAGCTAGTTCCCATTTTTCTCTTTCTTCATGTGGAAGTTTCAATACTTCTTCATATGTATTAGGTGTTATTTGTTCTCCATTCATATGCATTATGTAATCTTTGTATTTATTTGGTATTTGGTTTCTATTGTTTCTAATAGTTCTTTCAGGCTTGCTATGGTTATCATGCAAATATCTAGCTTCCTTTTTTGTTAATGTGTCTGTCTTTATTTTATGCTGACTATTAGTCCAAGTTTTGGTTTTGTTCTTACTTTTGTTAATATTTTGATTTTCTGTTGTTCCTTCCTCGCAAGATATCGTATCTTTACATTTATTAGGAAATATTTCATTAAGGTGCAATTTTGACCAATTGGCCTGTTCATGGAACACAGCTGTTCTGGATACTATAAATTTGTTATTACTATCAATAAATCTGTACCCTTTGGTTCCAGTTTCGTATCCCATGAATCTTAATCTCCTGGATACGTTTTCTCCCTTTCTCCTCAATTGTTTAGGTATGTGTACGTCTGCAGTGACTCCAAATATGTGCATGTGTGATAATTTGGGTTTTCTATTGTACATCACCTCATATGGTGTCTTATTCACAATACTGGACCAGGTTCTATTTTGAGTGTAATTCGAATAATGTAATGCCTCTGACCAAAATTGTTTGCCTAAACCAGCATCCTCTAATGTGCACCTAATCATGGTTTGTAGTGTGGAATTTTTCCTCTCTGCAACTCCATTTTGAAATGCAGAAAAAGGATTGGACGTGAAATGTAACATTCCTCTATCCTTTAACCATTGGGAGAATTCTTTAGACATGAACTCACATCCCCTATCTGTCATAATTTGCTTTATTCTGATATTATGTTGTGTTTCTATACGTTTGTAGAATTCCTTAAATTTCTGAAATGTTTCATCCTTGTGCTTTAATGTGTAAACAAAACCATATCGGCTGTAGTCATCCACTATTGTTAGGAAGTAACGTTTTCTATAGGTAATTGAGGGACTTAATGGACCAACTAAGTCCATATGTACCAAATCAAAAATATTGTTAGTTGATCTGTTAGATTTTTTTGGTCTGGGACTGGTTTTTAGTTTGGTGGACTTACATACTGAGCATTCCAAATAATTTTCACAATTTTTTATTTTGACACCTTCTGCGTGTTCAGTCATTTTTTGTACTACAGGAAAGCTTGCATGTCCTAACTTCCTGTGTAAGATGTGAGCACACTCATCATGAATTGGTTTACCTATTTTTGGTTTCTTTTCCTTGTATGTATTTTTGTGATCATGAGTTATTCTACACTCATCATTGTCACTGTTACTGACATTTTCATCATCTGCTTCAATACAATCTTCCATATTTGAATCAATGTTATGTAAACATCTTTCTTTAGTTATCAGATAGGGTAGACCTCCTTTTATCATTACAGTACCTACATTTGTTTTGTTCTTTTCTATAGTTGCTTTCCCCTTTGAGAAAACTATATTGATATCAGATTCTCTGCTTAATTTTATGGCACTTAGTATGTTGTGAGGTATTTCTGGGATTAATAATACCCCCTCTATTTTCCCTAGACCAGGCAAGGTCACATTTCCTTTGCCTAGTACTTGAACCTTTTCTTGATTAGCTACCTTTATCACAAACTTATCTTCTATAAATGAAGATAATATACTTTTGTTGTTGGTGGTGTGATTTGTTGCACCAGAATCAATAAGCCAATTGTTATTCTCATCCTGCTGTGTTCTGGTGCTGTCTTGTTTATTTAGCCCATTCAGTGACCCAGATTTCCTCTCTTTTGAATTTTCTCTACCCCCTCTACCTTCTTTGTAATTTGGTGGGCTTCTATATTTGTGTCTATCTGTGGAAGATTGTCTGTAATTATATTTGCTCCTATATTCTGGTCTATGTCTCTCTCTTGAGACTTTGGGGCAGTCTCTTCTACTATGTTCCCTGGATCCACAATTGTAGCATCTAAAGGCCTCATTATGTTTATCTTGAAAGACTACTTTCCTAAAAGGTTTGTGGTCTGTTTGGTTACTGGATCGATTTTTTCTTGAATTGTCTTCTGCTATCAATTTGTTAGATAGACTTTCTATGGATAAATATCCCAAATTAATGGTATCTAAGTGTGACATAAAGCTATCCCATGATGGATCAAGTGAATTGATAATAACACTTTTCATTGTTTGATCTGAAATCACTTCCCCCCTCAATTGTAGCTCAGCTCTTATTTTGTTTAGATTTATCAAATGCTCACTTATAGAAACCCCTGGTTTTACTCTAGAGGAAAAGAAATCCTTAGACATTCTTGTGGTTGTAGCTACGCTATCGCTGTGAAATAGATTAAACATGCATTGGATTATTTCTGATACAGTTAGGTTTGGTTTGATGCTATGATACATTGCAGGAGACACGCTAGATATTATTATGAAAAATGCTCTATGATGTAAACAATCTATTTTTAAAGTCCAAGGTCTTCTTGGAGGGCTAGTTATAAAGAATAGTAAATTTTCTTTCATGAAAATAACCTGAAGCTGTTGATACCACTCTTGTAAATTAATGCCATCAATTCTAAGTTTTGGGAAGTCACTGGGTAAGTTACCTACATTATTCTGTCCATTACTTACAACCTGGGGCAGTCCGTGATCTCTCAAGTGCAGGAAATTACAGAACGGCATTGGGATGCTTGCAATGAGTCTGCGCGGTTCTCTGGCCAGTTCAAGTCCTTCTGGGTCGTCTACGTAGTTTCGCACATGCGCGTTGCTCATTTCTTCTTTGGTGGCGTCGTGGAAGGTTCTCTCCCTTTCAGCTCTCTCGATCCGCTCCTCCTCAGATGAGTCGGTCTCTGGTTCGGTTTTTGGGGTTCTGGTGGTGGTGACGGTTCTTTTCTTCTTTTTGTGTGCGTTGGTATTCGATTTTGTCTGTGGTGTAGGGCGAAATCGGCATGGCTCTCTGGGCTCGGGCGTCGTCGCTTTCGAAGTCAGGATGGGAGCGTGCAGGTCTTGAGTCGCCGGTTTGATTTCTCGCTTCTTCGTAGATGTCTTGGTAATTTTCAGTCTTGGCCCAAAAGCAGCAAAAAGCGTTTTCATTGCTGATTTTACTTGAGATTTTGTTAAATCGTCTTCACTTTCTGATTTTGGATCATCTGAAGAGTTTGAGACTTCTTTCTCACTTTCTTCGTCTGATAGTGTTTTTCGCGCCAGAAATTTTGAACTGAGCGTTTTGATTGGCTCTGCTCCATTCTCTTTTGAAGTTCGTTGAAACCAAGATGGCTGCCATTCAAAATTTCGCGCGGGATCACATCTTTTCTTTTTAACAACTATTTTCTCAGTAGTCATCTCACTTACGGTTTTTTGATCTTTGGGTTTTTCTTTAATGACGTTTTTCTCTCTCGCTGCTCCGCTGTTCTTCAGCATCTCCTGGAGGTCCGCGATGAGACTTTCATCATTCTTTTGGCTTTTTAGTATCTTTAATATCTCTGACCTGAGTTCGTTATTTTCTATTTCGATTTCTTTCTGGTCATTATTTTCACTCATTAGTTCTTCTTCTTCAGTGGTGTATTCTTCGGATTCTCTCGAAATCGCATTGGTGGATTCGTTGATCATCTCTTGATCAGTTTCTATTTCTTTGCTGTAGGCCCTGGTGTTGGGCCTATCTTTCTTGGACATTTTTAATTACTTATTGAGTCAATTAACCATCCTCTGCTACCAGCTTGTTGCAATATTTTCAGGATCAGACTCAATAAAGATAATAGGAGTTAGAGCTTTAAATATATTTCTCTTTAATTATGATAGGCATTCTATATTCACTGAATATTCAAGGTAGAAGCGACGAGAATGGTGAGGGTGGCTCCTTATATATACAAGGGGTGGAGCTAGGAATGGGAGTGGTAAGTTATGAATACATTAAAGTCCAAAGAATAAGTTAACCTCTGATGTTCCATATATACATTATTTACACATTGGAGAATAAGGCATTTACATCTGACAAGCATTTTGCCCCCAACAATCTGGGTCCTCATTTTACTGACCTCGGAAGGATGGAAGGCTGAGTCAACCTAAATGTAATACAAACCTGAAACATCTTTGATATTTTATCTATTTATCAAACTTATATAGTTCCTCATCTAACTAGAAGTGACTCTTGTGTTTTGTGCCAGGCAGCTTTCTGTCTTTCCTTAAGACTTTTGTCCCTCTGACCGTCCCTCCCCTCCGCAACCTTCGTTGCTTGCTTCTTGCAGGACTGTATCCAATATTCCAGCCCTCATGTAAAGCCTTGAATTAGCTATCACTCTTCTTGAGATAATTATAGGTTCGTATAATGTACCTATTGTTCTGTTCCACAAAGCCTTGCTGTCATCTAGATGTCTGTGGTGGGGAGATGAGAGAATCTCTCTATGCCTTTTGCAGCCACACTGTGCTGCTAATTAGCATGCTGCTTGCGCCTCTTCCTTCTTAGGGCTTCCTCTTTGAGAGGCCAAATTCTACCCTTTTCCTGGCCTGTTTATTCTTGATTATTGGCTCTTGTGTGGTACCACTGCAGATGTGTCAGGCAGCCTTCTTCACTACTTGTTCTTAGAACCACATTGATTCACTCACTATCTACAGGTACAGTAAGTCAGGGTGTAGGATGTGGTTGCCTTTGTAACAGACTTACAAAGGCAATTGAAGGTTCACACAAGGAAGGAGCACCTTGTTTCCAAATATCCTGCCCTTGGATAGCTGTCCAAGATGGAACATTACAATGATTTCTTTATAAAGCATCTGATTTCCCACCCCCTTTGTATCAAGCACTTTAATGAAAGAGGATTTTCTTCATTAATGTCTAAATTACTAACAGATGGTGATCAACTTACACATTGGCAAAAAGAATCAAAACACAAAATACAAGCTGAGTGGACACGACCTTGTAGATGACCCTCACTCTGTCAAGGACCTTGGAGCACTCATATCAAATGATCTAAGTGCCAAAGCCCACCGTAACAACATTGCCAAAAAGGCATTAAGGGTTGTAAACGTAATCTTGCGTAGCTTCTTCTCCAGTAATATCACACTACCAACCAGAGCATACAAAACATTTGCTAGACCAATTCTCGAATACAGCTCATCTGTCTGGGATCCGCACTGCATATCGGACATTAATATAATTGAACATGTCCAGAAATATTTCATAAGAAGAGTCCTTCACTCCTCCGCTAGCAACAAAATACCTTATGCCACCAGACTTGAAATTTTGGGCTTAGAAAATTTAGAACTACGCCGCCTTCGGTATGGCCTAAGCATAGCTCATAAAATCATCTGCTACAATGTCCTACCTGTCAATGATTACTTCAGCTTCAACCGAAACAATACACAAGCACACAATAGATACAAATTTAAAGTGAACCGCTCCAAACTCAATTGCAGAAAATATGACTTCAGCAACAGAGTGGTCAATGCCTGGAACGCACTACCTGACTCTGTGGTTTCATTCCAAAATCTCCAAAATTTTAACCTTAGACTGGCTACAGTTGACCTCACCCCTTTCCTAAGAGGTCTGTAAGGGGTGTGCATAAGAGCACCAGCGTGCCTACCGTCCCTGTCCTAATGTTCCCTTTAATTGTATTCATTTTATGTATTCAATTCACTCAACAAAATAAATAAAATAAAATAAAACTTCCATCTTCTTCAGCCAGGATGGCCATACAGCATACATTGTACAGCAATTCCCATTCAAATAGAGGTTTCTGGGAGAAAGCTTTCTTAGGCTGAAGGAGAACTCAAAATGTATTGGCCAAACTTACATGACTATACAGATGTATATACTGTATATACTGTATATACTATACAGATTCAGCATATACTTTCATAATAAATATAGGAAAGAAATATCGGCAAGCTGTCAAGACTTTTAATACAGTTAAATTTTTTTGCAAGGAGTCCTTCATTCACATGTATATGTGGGTTTACCCATGGAGTTCCATCAACTGAAACAGGCAACTGTTATATTCTAATATGTTTCCCTAATAGACGAATAATCATTTCAAAACCAGGAATAATTAATTAAAGCAATCACTGAAATTAAAAAAAAAACCTAGCTTAAAAATTCATTTAAAATATATGTACAAAGACATACACAGAACAACAGGCATGCATAGTACAAAAGGGAAAAAAAAGGAAAAGTGCTTCTATCATGAACCACTGAAACATGAGTGATAGCTCTCTACTCATCCTAAAGGAGGTTGAAAAAGTTGAAGATCAGTAAAAATGGGAATTGACCAAATGAGAAGTTGAAGGACATGTTGTAGAAATGGCAAGATGTGGGTTGCTCTTCACCACAGTAAGCCTGAGCACTGATAGAAATAGTAAGTTATAGGCCAAAATTGATAGTGAAAATGGTAACGAAGAGTAAGTATAAATAGTTACGATTAGAGTTACGATTACACATGCCAGAGTAAAGTGAACAAAACCAATTTCATTTCTTAATTGACTGACTGATTATGTGCTGGTCCTATGTATTTAAAAAATAATAATATGAAGATAGGCAATCTATAGTTTTCCACTTTATTATGAACTTATTCATTTAAATAAGGTAAAGGACTCAGAGCTATATTATACAAGACGGGCTTAAAATTGAAGTTCTGTTCAACAAGTTATGACAGAGATTGAACTGAAGCTTAGATGGTATTATGGTTCCTGATTTGATATAAATCAAATGCTTTTATAAGTTTGATGTAATTGATTTAAAAATAGTGGTAAGTTTTGCTCGGTTTTACCTCCAAATAGTCCTTGCTAAATAAGCTCTGGTCATCATAGTTGACTTTTGGCCCATGCTCACCATTCCAACAAATACTCCAAAGTTTGGTAGCTTTGCCAATGGAATTAGACATTCTACAGAGAGTAAAACTCCTTTTCCAAGAGTGCAAGGCAGCTGGATCTCCCTTAGCCACCTTCTCCAGTCTGGAAGACCTCCAAATGTGTGAATTGCAACTTGCAGGATTCCTTGGCCTGCATGTCGCGGGTAGTGATGGGAGCAGCGTGGCGCTCCCATGTAACACCGCTCCTGCGCGAGCTGCACTGGCTCCCGGTGGTCTTCCGGGTGCGCTTCAAGGTGTTGGTTATCACCTTTAAAGTGCTCCATGGCATAGGGCCTAGCTATCTTCGATACCGCCTGCTGCTACCGGCGACCTCCCAACGACCCGTGCGCTCCCACAGAGAGGGCCTCCTCAGGGTGCCATCAGCCAAACAATGTAGGCTGGTGACCCCCAGGGGGAGAGCCTTCTCTGTGGGGGCACCTACCCTCTGGAATCAGCTGCCCCCAGAGATAAGGAGAATCCAAGACCTCAGTGCCTTCCGCCATGCCCTTAAAACCCACTTTTTCCAGCAAGCCGGGCTGGCTTAGGAAGAAATTTTTTAAAATTTTTAAATGTTTAATTGGTTTTTGGTTTTTTAAATTTTGGGCCAAATTTATATAGATTTTAATTGTTTTTAATATTTGTATTTCATGTTTTTAATTCTGGCTGTGCACCGCCCTGAGTCCTCAGGGAGAAGGGCAGTATATAAATTGAAAAATAAATAAATAAATAAATAAATGTCTGTTGCTGGAAATTGTCAAAAGCTGCTCTAAGCAAATGAAATTGTGAGGTGGCTTAAGGAAAGAAATAGCCAGTTTTCCAATGTCCTCTGTGACAAAATCTCTGAAGCTGAAACATAGAAGTAATTGCCTCTGACAAATGGCAATCTCTCAGCTTGACCTACATCACCAAGATATTACAACACTAAAATTCTATTTTGAGAGTTTTGGAGGAGAATCAAATACAAATATGTATGTGGTTTTCATTGTACCAGAAGCTCTCTTACCCAGTGTTCTGCCCCAGCTCCGGATTCCCAAGGATATTGACACACACCAACGGTCCTTATCAAATTTATTAAGTAGCAAGAATAAACCAAAGTCCGGCAAAGGTTGGCAACCAGCCCAGAAAGCAAGATAAGACTTATCCAAAAATGCTCTGATGATAATTACAAGTTGTTTCTAGCAAGAAACTTACTAATGGCGTGTGACTTAAATAGGCTAAGGGAGTGGCCAATTATCCTCAAGCCTTACTCTCGGGGAGATCTCCTCCTCCTGAGTAGCCAGTCCTGCCTTTTGGCAGCCCTGCGTGCTCGAACATTGAGGAGAGGCTCCTTCACTTCGCTATCTCCACTTGAAGGAGCCTCTGGAGGTTCTGAAGGCCCTGGCTGAGTCTCTGCCTCTGGCACCACATCCTCTTCAGCCTCCTTGCTATCCGACGTGAGCGCCGGTTGCGCAGGCTGCTGGCATGATACACCAGCCTCCTCGTCGTCGGGATCAGCCACGATCCGTGCAGGCCGCTGGTGGGCCACAACACCCAGCTCTCTGAAACCAATCTGAGGAAATGTTCTTTAAAATATTTCAGATCTAGATAGTGTTCATTTATTTAGATATTGTGTGCATAAAAACAAACAAACCAAAAAAGAGGCCCACACAGAATAAGACAAAATGTGTCCATTGTTATGTTATTTTCCCAATTGCAGATTTTTTTTATGAAGAGAAACATTCAAAGACATGAGTCCAGGTACAATCTATAAGAGGGGTGTTCAACCTCGGCAACTTTAAGACCTATGGACTTCAACTCCCAGAATTCTTCAACCAGCTGGGGAATTCTGGGAGTTAAAGTCCACAAATTGAAGTTGCCAAGGTTGGACACCCCCAGTTTATAGAATCCTACAACCTCTGTACCTTTCTATCACCTCCTTATTCATCCCTCTCTAGCTCTGCATTTTGGTTTCATATGTAATACCAAACTGAACACATGCTGTTCAGATGAAAATACATGAAGCTGAATGACCTTAGGAACTGAATGTAAAATTAATGATCATGGTATAACTTATAGTACATTAAGCAATCAAATTTTTCCTATACTTGGTATAAAAACCAGATCCGTCTGCCATCTTTTCTATGATAGCTGACAAATACATTTATTTTTACTTTGTCTTTAAATCAGGGCTGACTGATGGCAACTTCCCAGACAAATCCCTGTAGTTTTCTTGGCAACATTTTGAGAGGTGGTTGGTCATTGCTTCAGTGGTGGGTTTCAAATTTTTTTACTAATGGTTCTGTGGTGTGGCTTGGTGGGCGTGGCATGGCTTGGTTGGCGTGGCTTGGTGGGCGTGGCATGGCTTGGTCGGCGTGGCTTGGTGGGCGTGGCAGGGGAAGGATACTGTAAAATCTCCATTCCCACCCCACTCCAGGGGAAGGATACTGTAAAACTTCCATTTCCTCTCGATCAGCTGGGACTTGGGAGGCAGAGAATAGATGGGGGCCAGGCCAGTCAGAATTTTTACTACCGGTTCTCCGAACTACTCAAAATTTCCACTACCGGTTCTCCAGAACTGGTCAGAACCTGCTGAAACCCACCTCTGCATTGCTTCCTTCCTAGGGTCAAGAGAGAGTGACTGGCTTAAAGTTCCCCCAGTTGACTTCATGCCTAAAATAGGACTAGAACTCACAGTCTCCCAGTTTGTAGCCTGTGCCTTAGCCAATACACCAAACTGACTTTCATAACAAATATGATATCCCTGTTAATTACTGATGTTGTGGTAATTTGTCATACAAGATGAAGGCACTGGGCGGAATATCTTATTTTGCACCTTGTTTAGTAACTATGCATCTTGGCAATGGAGAACTTTAGAAGTCTTTTATTTCTCATCAAGATTATTTCTGGATGTGTAATGGAAATAAAAGAAAAGAAACAGATGCAAAGGCTTCAAGACAGGCAATAAATATAAAAGCTTGAATGTTATTTCAGTGGTGTAAACTTTTTAGGAGAAAAGTTATTTGGAATTCCTAAAGAATTTTGAATATTTGGTTTCTGGATAATTAATACATGCCCATGCACTTATGGTGACTTGTGCTGATTGCTTTGCACATGGCTATCTTTCTTCAAAAATCTTGCAGCCTGCCTTTCATTGTTTTAGCTTTTTTCCCTCTATGACCTAAAGCAGAAATTCACAGATGCATTCCAGGCAAAAGTGGATGGTTTCAGCTGGAGAAATTCCAAAACATTTTCCCTTTGTTTTTGCATACTGCAGTTTATTATTGTCTTGACACTTTCCTTTCTGGATTTCATTCCCACATATGGATGCTTCAGGTTTTAGCTTTGATCTTCCCATTTTAAAAAGAATGTTCTCTTTGTTACCATTCAGATATCCAGCAACGTGAGTTCTTCTCAGCTTTTCTCTTTCCTTCAGTATGGTAAAGAATGATGGTTGCTGTAGTTTCTTGTTTCTTAGCCATCAGTTTACATTGTTCCTTGGTTCTAAATTAAGCATTAGAATTTTTGGCAGTAGGATTTTTTTTTATTGACGCGAATCAGGGTCACCTTGCAGGGGAGATGAGTGGCTAAAAAAAAATCTAATAAATAAAATAAATAAAACCTGGAATTTGTCAAGAGCCAGTCACAACTGATCTGGCATTAAAGAATGAGAATTACTGTACAACCTTTTCCCGCTAATTAGCTGAGATTGAAGATCCAATGATAGCTTTTCTGAAGGATAATCTCCAGAAGTAACTTGTGGTGATATCTCAGCAAAGAAATAGTTTGCTACTTCTTTAGAAGCTAAGGGCTACCTTATTGGCTTGTCAGCAGCAGAGCAGGGCTGGCCCCCAAGACTGACAGAGGACAAGAACTAAATGGTTATTATTTCATTTACATTTGGTCAAAATGGCTTATAACTACCATTCTATCTGTATATCATTTAATATTTTCTCTTTCTTGCCATATTAAAATATGCCAGTTGATAACTATTTTTGATTTTCTTTGGAATACCATCCAAGGCTTTTAGGAGTTCATGTACAGCCGGTACTATCTGAAAACTTTCTAGGAACTTTAGCGAGAGTGACATCACATTTGGAACATCAGCTATTATGATATTTTTTTCCCACTTACTTATTTTAGAGAAATGATAGCAATTCACTACAGTTTACTCATTAATTTTTTACTTCCTTTGCCTATGCCATTGGCATTGCAAACACAGATATTTGTTAGAAGTCTGAAGGGCCTCGGTGGTGCAGCGGACTAAAGTGCTGTTAAGTGCTAGCACTTAGCTGCCAGCTGCCTGCAATTAGTGCAAGTTCAAATCTCACCAGGCTCAAGGTTGACTCAGCCTTCCATCCTTTCGAGGTAGGTAAATTGAGGACCCGGATTGTGGGGGCAATAAGCCAATTTTGTATAGAACAACACTGCTTAGGGCCCCCCGAAAGCCCTAATAAGCAGGTATATACAAAAAAGTATGCAGGCTATTGCTATAATGCATTGTAAGCCGCCCTGAGTCTACGGAGAAGGGCGGCATATAAATTGGACTAATAAATAATAAATAAATAAATAAATAATACTAATAGTATATAAACATTTTCTATCACCCCGGTCTGTTCCTTTTGTTATAGTTTCGGAAACTAAATGACTTGATAGGTAAACTAGTCAAGGTAAAGAAATGACCCCACGATGCATCTAACTACTGTGTTTCCCCAAAAATAAGACCCTGTCTTATATTTTTTTGAATCCCGAAATAAGTGCTTAGCCTTATTTTTGGGGAGGTCTTATTATTTTGAGGTGCATGGAAGGAGATGGGGATCCTCTTGCTGTCTTACTTGATTTCCAGCTCTGTCTCCCTGACCCTAACCAGAGGAAATGGCAGGGACCGGTTGCGCAAGCGGTTAAATATTTTCAGGGAGGGCTTATTTTCAGGGGAGGGCTTATTTTTGGGGGAAAGTTTATTTTTGGGGAGGTATTATTTTTGGAGGAGGTCTTATTTTTAGGGAAACACAGTATTTAGTTATTATTTTTCTTCTACTGTGCAAAATGAACAAGAAGATTTTAAACCTGTGCTGCCTCTGCAAGATAAATCACAGTCCAAGAAGGGTTCTCTTTTTCACTTTCATTTCTACAGTTAGTTTCTAGCTACTCCAATCCCCCAGATAAAGAATGTTTGTCCCTTGCTATGATAAAATTTTGACATTGTCAACTCTAACAGGGAGTTAGTGATATAGTATTGGCATCTTGGCAAAGCACCTTTGCCCTTAACTTGTCAAGTTAACTTACGGTTAACTTAATCCATTCAGTCTAGGACAGGCTTCCACCATCTGTTTCCCCCCTCCCCCCACTCCTCCGCTCACTGGCTGTGTTAAGTCTGCAGTTCCCAGAATTCCCAGTTTACACAGGAACTGCAGCCCTGACACTCCTGGAAGATGTCAGATTGGAGAAGAGACAAAGAAAATATATTCCAGGTTGGGCTGTAGTTTCATGTGATATCAGGAGCCTATGAAATTGTCCTCCTTAAATGCAAGGGTGACAAAAGTGATTGTGAACTGCTCACAAGGTTCTGTCTACAACAAATGTAAGCAATGGAATAGGTTGACAGATAACATGTTCCAGTGGGTTTTCTTTCCCGCCCTCTCTCCCTCCCACCCACCCACCCACATATAGTAAATTACTATACAGCTGACAATTAAAATTGGCATCACAGTTCCTTTCTTCTGATCAGCTGTTAAATTGTGATTTTTTTATTCTACAGGGATAGCTGGGTTGCTGTTGGTTTATCAAAAGTTGAAAGACTTGTACTACAATTTGTCATGCCACTGTCCTGCACGATAGAAATAAGTATTTTTAACATAATTTTTGCATTAAGCACACATGCATACCAGGAGAGAATTATCCGAATATGTTTGCTTTATATGTGTTTTAGAATAGAAAATCAGATATGATCTCCTAGTTATTAAAATATTTAGTGTCCAATGAGCAGAATCTTTAAGAGAGAATAAGAGAATAATGAGAATAAGTTCCATTTTACGCAGCAGTAATGATGCATAGAATTTTACAATTTCCCATTCTTTTGTAATTTAATTTTATACTGTATGTTAGAATGAAAATTCTTATTATACTTGGAAAGCAAAACCGTATAGTCTTAGCGAGTAGAAGCCACACTTAGGAGTTTGGAGAGAGCTTGGATTTTCTATTTTTCCAAAAATAGTCTGTTTGAAAGTAACAGTTAAATATACATTTTAAACAAACAAACAAACAAATGAATAAAGGAATTTCCGTTGAGGGGGATTCTCTTTAAAGCTAACTATGGTTCAAAGGAACTGGATCAATCGGTAATTGTGGTCTTGGGTACCTCATAAAAATAGCTTAAATTAAATTGAATTTTACTGGGAATTTTGATCAGTGTTCCATTTCCTCCCAGCTGCTGCATGAGGAGAGGAGAGGAGAAAGAGACACAAAAGCATGTGAAGTGCAGTATGCACTTCCAGGCACATAGGGTTAACAATGCCTTCACATCTAGTAGATGTATCTACTAGCAGTCCTTGACTTACAAGCAGTCACTTAGTGGCCATTTGAAGTTAAAATGGTCCCCAAGTGGAAGTATGTCGTCTGGGATATCTCACCTTTGTTTTCCTAAACTGCGATTTTAATAATACAGATGATTAGGATTGCAATGGCGGTTTCTACTGAGCATAGCAACCCAAGGGGAGAAATGTTCCTGCTTTGTTGGAATTGCTGGGGTTTCTGATCCTGGCCTAAGAAAGGAGACCACATCCAAAGACTATACGACCAATACGCTCCCACAGAGAGGGCCTCTTCAGGGTGCCGTCAGCCAAACAGTGTAGGCTGGCGACCCCCAGGGGGAGAGCCTTCTCTGTGGGGGCCCCAGCCCTATGGAATGAACTGCCCCTGGACATACGAAGGATCCCCGACCTCCGTGCCTTCCGTCGCGCTCTGAAGACCCTATTATTCCAGCAAGCTGGACTGACAGGATAAAGGTTTTTTAAATTGGGTTTTGATAGGGGTTTTAAAATGATCTTAGTTGGATGTTTTAAATTTGGCCGAATGATTGAATTATTTTAATAAGCTTTTAATTTTTGTTGTACATTGTTTTTACCATGGCTGTTCACCGCCCTGAGTCCCTTGGGAGAAGGGCGGTATACAAATATAATAAACTAAACTAACTAAACTAAACTATAGACCAGAGGTGTCAAACTCACATCAACACGGCAGCATCACGTGACGTATTGGGACTTTCCCCCCCCCTTTGCTAAACTGGGCATGGGCGTGGCCAATGCATGATGCATCCGTCCCGTGGGCCGGGAGTTTGACAGCCTTGCTATAGACAGATGTTTCTAGCAAGGAGGCAGCCTGGAGGTTTGTGGAAACTACAGTCTTTCTTCAGAAACCATATTTATTAGAAAGTGAGATAAAGTTAGAGAATTTTATGGGGTGTTTCTTAGCATCTGGACACCCTTGTTCTGAAAATGTGAAAACATGATGAAATACATCATCCACTGCCTGATGTATTGGCTCTGTTTGTGCAACAGTGTGATTCACAACCTAGCCAACCCTATTGCAGACTAAGATGTTATGCACATCTTGCCCACCAGTTCGTTTGAGATTCCTGTCCCAGAAGCTCTAACCTGGTTGTGTTTTGAACTGTGATTGAGATGGAAATAAATTGGTCCCACTGCCTGCACTTAGAGATCAGATGAGCATGGAGCCAATCAAGGAGTGACACAAATGCTGCGTAACCCACTGCATAGGATAACTCTTATGATATGTCCTCCATTCACACAATAATGCAATCTCACCTTTTTTTTTTAACTTCTTCCTCTATTCTCAGTTTACTGGTTTGTTGGTTTCAGTGAATAAAAAGGAAGAAAAAAAATATTGGCTACCATAGAGTGAGAAGAAAATCTTTCAAATGAGTTTTCTAAACTTTAGCCTTTCAGAGCTCTTAATTCAAGGAGACTTGACCTTAATGAACTCACTAATTAAAAGAAGGTTGAGGCTCCCTTTGCAGTATTCAAGATTCTGTACTTCCCTACCTTTAATTCTTTTAGTTAAAACTCCTCTTTGAAGTCTCTGAGATTCTGACTTTCTTGATTTGTACCCAGTAGTACAAGGCTTGACAGTGTCCAGACGCTACATAAATTGCATAAATAATTGACAAATATGTAATTTCCAGGTTGACAGACATTCGGGAGAACAGGCAAACTTTCCCCCATGTGTTCAGTTAAATCAAGGTTTCAGTATACATTTAAGCTTGGAGTTCAATACATATTTATTAATATATAGTCATATTAAGTAATTCTAATTAGTTCACTAGGTTATCGTTGCACGTTGCCAAACAAACAAACAAAAAAGAAAAAGAAACAAAGCACACATACCTCAAAAGGTGCCATGAAGTGGCATAAAATTAGCACTTGTCAATTTTAAAGGAAATGGAATGGAATGGAACATGAATAGAATAGAATAGAATAGAATAGAATAGAATAGAATAGAATAGAATAGAATAGAATAGAATAGAATAGAATCTGGAAGGGGCCTTGAAGGTCTTCTAGTCCAACCTCCTGCTCAGGCAGGAGAATCTCAGACAAGTGACTGTCCATTAATTTGGAAATAGTTACAGTACTTGAAACAGCAATGTTATACTTGCACGAGCTCAAGTAATCTTCCTTTCTGCTTAGCCAGCATACCAGGGTTCAGTGTGCATAACTTCAAGAGCCCAGCTTATCATCCATATGGGTTTTCCTCATCAATAGGACTGCATGATTTTTCTCATATAAGCCAATATAAAATAAAAAATACAACTGAGTCATCTGAGTCAAAGTGCATATTTTTAATGTATTTTTTTCAATTTCTAGTACAGGTAGTCCTTGACTTACAACCACAACTGAGCTCAAAATTTCTGTTGCTAAGTGAGATGTTTGTTAAGTGAATTTTTGCCCCATTTTATGACCTTTTTGCCACAGTTGTTAAATGAATCACCACGGTTGTTAAGTTAGTAACATGATTGTGAATCTGGATTCCCCATTGACTTTGCTTGTCAGAAGGTCACAAAAGGGGATCCCATGGACATTGCAACCGTCATAAATATGAGTCACTTGCCAAGTGTCTGAATTTTCATCATGTGACCATGGGAATGTTGCAACAGTCGTTAAGTGTGAAAAACGGTCATAAGTCACTTTTTAGAGTGCCATTGTGACTTGTAATACAATTTGTCATTGTATTACGCAGCCCTGCATAGTAGAAATACATATTTTAAATGTATTTGTACATTAGGGACATTGTAACGGTTGTAAGTGTGAAAAATGGTCATAAATCACTTTTTTCAGTGCCATTGTAACTTTGAACGGTCACTAAATGAACCATTGTAAGTTGAGGACTACCTGCATGCATTTCATTTCTGATGCATACCACAATGTGCAACAAAAATAATATGCTACAACAACAGTAATTTTAATGAATAATTAAAACTAAAGTTATGTAAAATGTTAGCAATACTACACTCAGCCTGATGGAATTCTTATATTCTTGTCTACATCTCAGCATTAGGCTTCTCAATGAAGGGAGGGAGTAAAGGGAGTACAGATGCCACCATTGGGAATATTTTGGTCACCCAGTTCACTTTTAAATATCCGTGAAAGCAGAATGTCATTTATACCAGCTTTCCTCAGTTGACGGACTAAAGACATTAGGCTGGTAATGCTGATCTATGCTTATGGTGGATGGTTTCAGAAATAAATGCTTCTGGAGATAACCTGATTTCAGACCATTGGCAGAGATAGTAGTGTTATTAACCATGGTTTCTGAACAGCATATGGCTCTTTAATCCTTTTTTGCATCTGTCAAATTTCTTCAACAAGAAATGGAAGTAAAAAACATACCAAAGCAGGTTCATACACTTTGGGTTAGACTTCATACAAATCTGTACCTCAAATCTAGTCCTACCCACACACATTTTCATGGAATTTCTGACCTATTAACTTTGATAAAATCACAGCATTCCATGCACTCTTTCTTTCTTTCTTTCTTTCTTTCTTTCTTTCTTTCTTTCTTTCTTTCTTTCTTTCTTTCTTTCTTTTTTCTTTATTGGCCAAGTGTGATTGGACACACAAGGAATTTGTCTTTGTGCATATGCTCTCAGTTTACATAAAAAAAAAGATACATTCACCAAGAATCATAAGGTACAACACTTAATGATAGTCAGAGGGTACAAATAAGCAATCAAATCATACTAGGAAACAATCAATATAAATTGTAAGAATACAAGCAACAAAGTTATAGTCATACTGTCATAAGTGGGAGGAGATGGGTGATAGGAACGATGAGAAGATTAATAGTAATGCAGACTTAGTGAATAGTTTGACAGTGTTGAGGGAATTATTTGTTTAGCGGGGTGATGGCGATTCGGGAAAAAACTTTTCTTGTGTCTAGTTGTTTTGGGGTGCAGTGCTCTATAGTGTCGTTTTGAGGGTAGGAGTTGAAACAATTTATGTCCAGGATGCAAGAGGTCTGTAAATATTTTCACAGCCCTCTTATCTTCCAAGGAGTTTGCAACCATCCTTTTAGAGAGTTCTAAATAAGGCTAATAGCTTGGATGAAAATATTCATCCTTTTCCATGGAATTTTCCCACAGGTGAGCCCAGTGTTTACTTTTCACAGATACAGATGTGACTAATGGATAGAAATAACCTGGATGCATTTTTTAACTGCATTATTATAGAATTTGAGATGGCCTTATATTTGTGGGCAGATATTATTAGTGTAGTGTAATTCAATGATGTTAGTTTGAGAGAGAGGTGAATTTAGAATAACATTTTCTCACTAAAGGGAATCTCCTTAAAAGAGTAGAAATTTTAATTTTCAGTCTTGTGTATTTTTTAAAGTGATAATAATGTATTGGATGAGACTGCTAAAATTGGTTTTAGCCTTTCATTATGTATGCTGATTGTATTTTTTATGCATTATCAAATTCTATTACTGCAAAACTATTCAAGGGAAGTAGATGTTTAAATATATCTTTGTATTTGTTTTGTTGAAGGCCAGACTCTGGAGCAAAATAAAATCTAATTATTACACTAATGTAAATTTATTATAGAGTTGTTAAATATAATTGTAGCTTACGAGAATTATATTGCAAAGCCAAAATTATTTCACTGTATGAAGCTAGTCATTTGAGGACAGAATTACATAATTTAAACAAATTTCTTTTCAGTTTTGCAAACTTGCAGTGTGACAGACAAATTATGCAATTATGGGACTGGATTATGCCTTAAATTTAGGTATGCTAGACAAATCCAAAGAAACGCAATGAATTACCGTATTGCATTTTGCACAATGTCTACCATATACTGGCATCCATGGAGGTGAGCAAGTGGGGAAGGGGAAATGATGAAATATGCATTATAATGTCAGCATGTAAATGACATCAATTATGAACTTGCATTCGATATTATGATGTTCTTACATCACTTAACATAATTAAATTGCACCATTTAATTGTACCATCATGACAATTACACTGTCTTTTGATGTCCTTGGTACAGATGCCACTGGGGCCATTATAAAGGTTCTGTAAATCAGTAATGAAATATATATATATCCAGCACTGATATTCATTATTAACTAGATTAATTTCCTATTACCTTCAACAGGAGTTTAAGGAGTCTCTCCTCTTATTTCTCTCTCTATAATATTCCTGTAATGCAGGTTGAGTTAAAAAAGACTGACTGGCCCAAAGTCATCCATGGTTGAGAATGGACTTGAATTTGGGACTCTCTAATCTTAATCCAACATTTTAACCTAATATTGTTAATCCAACATCTTTATCACACTGCTCCTAATGTGAGACATGATGCCCACAGAAGGGGAGCTGGTGTGATGGACTACGTACAGTAAACCACTAATTTTCCAACAAGGAAGGAGCATATTCCAGTTTGGATGTGGGGTGTGGGATGGGGAAACCGGACAAGAGGCAGCACAGGCTGGAGCTGCATAGGAGATAGAAGGAGAAAGTAAGGATAGCTACTCCCTAGAATCTCCCAGGGTATATCTGTTAGGGTGAAAGTTGTAAAGGTTTAGTTAGGCAAGATTCCGTCTATTGTGTGTAAACAAATGAAGAACTGAGTTCTGGCAGAATTGCTCTCTGCATTCCTTGGGATTAGCCTGAATACCCCCATCACAGGTACCATCCATCACACCTGATGACTTTTCAATCTTTTCATTCCAAAGGTTTCTAATAACTGTTAAATGATTAATAGGAAATTTCTAATAGTTAGTGAGGTTTATGAAAGTTATGAATAGGCAATTTCTGAAAGATAGTAGGGAGTAAGATTTGTGATTTCAAACAAGTTAGCTAATCCCATTGTTCTCAAGTGCTCAAACCAAAGTGCTGAAAATCACTGTTCTGTGGTCTCCTGGTGAGCAGCAACTCTCTGGAGCACATATGGGCAATCTCCTATCCTCTCCCTTATCCAAAGAGGTTTCAGGAAAGTGGTCTACTCATCAATTCCTTGATTTTTGCCATCTACATTAACTCTTCTTTCACAGGGATATCTTTAGTTCACCAAACCTTGCCTGGCAGTCCAACAAACCAGTATAATCGTATAATAATGACATTATACATATAATAATGACAAGCTGTCTATTAAACAGGAAGAACTCTGTATACAAAGTGTGATATTTTCCCTTTACTAGAATAGATGTCCTCAAAGATTGCTTTTATTGAACTGTTTGTCAGTAATGCTTTCACTTGTCAATGGGTGATCTATCACCTCCAAAGGCATGGAATAATCATGTTTAAACATCCATGTTAATTCAATTCCTTTGTTCCAGTTCATAGATTCAACAAAAATTACCAAAAAAGTGCCAGCTTTTGAATTTTCAGTTTTCTTCAGAATAGATTTTATAAAAAACAGATTACTCTTGAAAAGGAGGGAAAAGGAAGGGGGAAGGAACTATGCTCCCTTGCTACCTCTATAGCTAGATGTGAGAAGAATGCACAGTTTTTAAAATTAACTCTTGCATGCTATGGTTTCAGTTTCCTTTCTCTCGTCTACTGGTAATAACATATCTTTGCCATTTTTTGTGACTTCAAAGTTGGCCAATAAAGGTTGTAGTTCTCATATTATTTAAGGAATATGCCTTCTGATGGAAATCCTTGTAATCTTGATTTAATTTAATTTAATTTAATTAATGTATATGATTATATGTGAATCAACTGGAGGTTTATTCTAATCAGATCTTTGGTGGGACTGAACCCCCCAGTTCTTTTTCTTGACACATGAAAGCTACTGGAAGCAGCTGTCCATTAATAGCAATAGCACTTAGACTTATATACCATTTCACAGTGCTTTATAGCCTTCTTAAGCGGTTTACAGAGTCAGCATATTGCCCTCAACAATTTGGGTCCTCATTTTACCGAGCTTGGAAGGATGGAAGGCTGAATCAATCTTGAGCCTGGTGAGATTCGATCTGCCCAATTGCAGGCAGCTGGCAGGCAGCAGAAGTAGCCTGCAGTACTGCATTCTAACCACTGCGCCACCTCGACTTTTAAGAGTCTCTTGGTATTTCTTAGAAAGGAATAAGTGTTAGCATTTTTCTAGCATTGACTATATTGGCAGTATCTCTCTATTTTGGCCCTGCTACATGGCTGTTAACACACAGCAGCAGCTTGGTTGGCTTCCCTTCTGTCGAATGTGTCACTGCTGCTTGCTTCTGGATATGAAATGTATGAGGAAAGCTAGATGATGTTGCACTTAGCTTGCCAACCTTATCTGATTTGTCTGCAAAAGAAGGAATTTCGAAACTCAGTTAATGGTTGAGGGACTGAATTCTTGATCCATTTGATTGTATAGTTACAGTATTCATATTATACGGAACATTTTAAAATGACTAAAGCCTTTGTGTGTTCATCCTCTGCACCCTCCCAACAAATTTCTGCCATAGATTAAAGTTGGAAGTAGAGGAATGAATTATTTGATGGAGCAGTTGAACTCATTTCCCCCTGCCTGTAAATTAATGGAGAGAGAGAAAGAGAGGGAGAGGGAATCAAGATGGCAGCTGTGACTGCATGATTGAACCTTTACTCTCTTTTTTTCCTCCAAGTCTTGTGCATGCAATGCTTACAAAAAGAGATGGATTTTTGGCTGCGCGGTGGCAATCACCATCTTGACCTGCCCTGGTTAACTGCACTGCTGGCAATCCTTCTAATTATTGTTCCTGTTGCTTTGCTGACCAAAATCTGAAGCTAAAATATTGTCATTTGCTTAAGGTCAGATAGTAAGTCTGTGAGAAAGATTTGAGCGGCTTCTCTTTTGTGGCAGCTGCACCAAGATGCTAATATTATTATATAGTGTACTTGAAACTTTGCTGTAATAATAAATATCAGGACAAAAAAAATAAAATAAAAAAAAATAAGGGGAAGAACAGCTAGGAATGGCATTTATCAAAACGTCCTGTAATTACAGCAAACTCTCTTAAAGTTCATGTTAACTTCTGTCTTTGTAGTAGATACTAAATAACTTTAGTTCATTTAGTTTATTCAATCTGGTAGAGTAAAAATCATTAGTCTAGCAAGCACTTAAGCAATAGCTGCATATTAACCTAAATAAATTATATTCGCTGTTTGCAGCCTGTAAAACCCTGAGCACTTATCAAATAAATCAGTTATTTCACAATTATCTATTTTGCTGTTTGCTCTGTAAATATTCTTTTGTGATGTCAGTAAATAATCCTGAGGGCAAGCGTTTTTGTGGGGATTTTTTAAAATAGTTCTGATTAGTTTGGAAAACAGATAAGACAAACTGGGACCCATAACAATGGTCCCAGCTTGGATTCAACAGAATGCCAGCCATGTTCAACCACTTGACATTGCCTATAACCATGTTTCTCAAACTTGGCAACCTTAAGATGAGGGGACTTCAACTCCCAGAACCCCCCAGCCAGCAAGGAGAATTATGTTGCAGTCCATCCATCTTAAACTTACCAAGATTGAGAAATACTGTCCTAATTTGTTGACATTCCCCAGCTATTTATCAATTAGCAGAACTGAAAACATGATCACCCCAAGGCTGTGCAAGGCATTTGAGAGAGAGGCTTCACTGAGGGACACCAGACAGTCCTTTGGCTGACTTGCAAAGCTGCTTCACAGGCAGTCCTCTCCATTTGCTTGTGCAAGTGTGCATGCACAAGCACTTCTGCATGGCACACTCATTGATAGCATGCTTCTCTGATTGTTCTGTTAGGTTCCAAGCAGCACGTTCTTTTTTTGTGGCTTTTTCTGAACTTTGCTTACCGTTTTAACAGGGAGACAATTGAGCAGATGATTTTTTCAAATGCATTATTTTAAAATTGCTTGAAATTATTTGCTGACCTACAAATCACTTTTTCAGCCATCGGTTGATGACTGCCAGGCCCTTCAATTTTTCTGCAACGTATTTTCTGCCTAGAGCAAAACTGGACTTTAAACAATCTTCGATGCTGCCAGTTTAAAGAAAACATTTAGTTTCAAAAACTTAAGTTTTATTTTTAGGCATTCAACTAAAAATAATCCCTTGAAGGGAGTGCTGTAGTTTATCATTTCATTGGTTCTGTTAATACAAAGTGACGGGCACTGCTCATATTTCATTATTGGAAGGAATGCTCCGTGAAGGGGGGGGGGAAACTTAAGCAAAGGGGAGTTTATTTTGTTTTCATTCAGCGTGCTCTCTTTGGAGTTTTATTGTGCATCTTCATTTCATCAGGGAAAGAAATTTGAGATAATACTGATAAGTGGAATGTACTATGAAGGGGGAGGTGGGAAATAAAACGTTCGGTTTCCTTCTGAGTTAGATTTAAAATGTGCATATTTTCCATCTTTAATTATAGCTTTGATTCGGAGTCATGGCTTTGTAGTCGGGCTTGAGTTTTATTGCTTTCCTTTTCTCCCACTCCCCACCACAAGTTTTTAATTGAAAACAGGGGCCTAAAGAGGCACCTTGGAAGTTCTTCTGTGTAGTGAACTGTCTTGGGAGGCTGGCATTGCCTTACACAGCTTGCATTTCCTTCACACTGTCCCTCTCCCTTATTATCCCATCCTAACTGGGCTGCTTTGCTTGTAGTTTCATTAGGAATTGAGTCCATTTTGTGGGACCAGTTTTCCCATACTCTTTGACTGCTGGAAAATCCCAAGAATTATTACCACAATTTCTGGTGTCATTTTGTGTGCCTTTATTGTTTATGCCACAGACAAATTCAACAGTAGGTATTAATCTTTAATCTTCCCTGCCCCTTGGCTTTAGTTAACAGTAAACTCCTGGTAGTTAGGTACCTTGTTTATCATGCAGTTTTTGAGGGAACTTGCCACAAGTGGTGGCTTTAGTTTAAGCAGGGAGGGGGAAAAAGAAAAGGAGAACAAGGTTGTATTTATGTGTGATTACTCTGTGGCTTGCTTTAAAAAAAATAGAATTGGTAAATCATTTCCCAGTGGCTGAAAAGATTAGCATTGCATCTGGATTTATATATATATATATATATATATATATATATATATATATATATATATATATATATATACATATATATATATATATATATATATGATGCTATGTTTCTGACTTGGAAAAGATGGATCAATCTTATTTGTACGGATTATCTGACCTGTATTGTGAACCTGTGCTTCATGAGTAAATAGCCATAGCAATAGCATTTAGACTTTTATACCGCTTCATAGTGCTTTACAGCATTTACACAGAGTCAGCATCTTGGGTTCTCAATCTGGGTTCTCATTTTACCAACCTTGAAGGATGGAAGGCTGAGTCAACCTTGAACCCAGTCAGGTTCAAACTCCTGGCTGTGAGCTGAATTAGCCTGCAATACTGTACTGTGCCACCACGGTTCATAGGTAAAGGGAAAAATATTTAATGCATAATGATAATTGGATCTGTACTCCAAGAATTAGCCTGCAATACTGCTAATGTAGCATCAGGATGCTTACAGTGCTTATACAGACACATAGCATTATGAGTCTCTTTCTTATTGATTTAACTTGTGCTTTTGCGTTATATGATTAAACTTTACATTTTCACGCGTACAAAGGCTCTTTGTCCCTATTGTTGTTGTTGTTAGTTGTGAAGTCGTGTCCGAACCATCGCAACCCCATGGACAACGTTCCTCCATGCCTTCCTGTCCTCTACCATCCCCCGGAGTTCATTTAGGCTCACGTCTACTGCTTCAGTGACTCCATCCAGCCACCTCATTTTCTGCCGCCCCCTTCTTCTTTTGCCCTCAATCTTTCCCAGCTTTAGGCTCTTCTCCAGTGAGTCCTTCCTTCTCAGTGAGTCCTTTCTTTGTCCCTGTATAGTCTGTTAAAGCGCTAACTAGTCACTTTTCTTTTTTAGAATGTCCTGACAGTGTATGGATTTTTTTTTTTTTGCTTTATTTCATTGAACACAGCCTGTCTGTTTAGAGATCATGGAAGGGAGCTTCTTATTGATGCTGACAATGGCATCTCCCAGGCAAGGCTAAATTGTAGTTCCTCATCTTTTGCTTTCTCCTAGTGCATCTTTTCATCACTGCTTTCCACAGTCAACACATCTTTTCCCATACAACACCCTTTCTCTTTCAGTTTCACCTTTTCCTCTCATTTGTTTGTTAGAATTATATCCAGTCTGTCCTCCAAGAGCTCAAGGGGCTGCATGTAACTCACTTTCCTCCTTCCTCCAAGGCATGGTTGGGTTGCCCAGTCCAACAGTTTTCTTGACAATGAGACTGATGTGGGTAAAGTATATCTCTGCTTAGTTCTCTTCTCTGAGCTGCTCACTGGTAAACATAACAAGACAAGAGAGCCAGGTATCTGTCAGCCCTTTGAAGTAGCTCAGACAAGAAGCACTAACCATGAATAGTAACACTACCTTTATTGTAAGATGGTAGTAACAAAATCTTGCATGTCTGATATCGTATGTCCCCTCCTGTACTTTTACTGTCCATAAAACTAGGGAGGGTCCGTTCTGAGATGCTTCCTATGCTTTCCTTTTGCTTATCTTGGGCTGAGATATTTTTTACATATGGTGGTTGACTACTCTGTGGTTCTCCTCTCTCATTCCTACATAACTATTATGTATCCAATTAAGAGGTTTTTCACCACTATTAAAGGTATCAGGGTAGATATCTGCTGGCTACCATCTCATTCTGAGTAGTAAATTAGCCTAATTCCACTTCAGGGCTGGGGTAAGGGTTGCAAGATTTCACAGAACCCCTCTTCTTCCACCATACAGTGCTGAAAGTTTACCATACCCCAGCTGGATCAAATCAGACCCTCACCTTTTCTTTTTGGAAAAGGGAAGCAAGACATGGCAGAAATTGGCTACTACAGTGCTCATGGATTCCAGCTAGAGTGTAATGTACGTGGCTCTGTTTCAACCATCTCCCACATTCATCAGAGAAAGCACAGATGGCAAATGTGGCTGAATTTGATAAGAAAGGCTCTTGTCTGAGAGGCTCTCCTTCAGCCATGATTTCCATTTCGAGGGTGGCTTTCTGGCTTTCATCCATTGAAGAGAATTGGCTCAGACAAGATGGCAGCAGGATCCCTTGTTGCAAGTCTTCTTTTTGGATTCAGAGATTTGTTATCATCGTAGAAGGAAAGGCAGTAAACATTACTTCCACTTTTCTCCATGGAGAATAGAATACAATTGATATTAGGGGTCAGTCTTCTACCTGGGTGTAGATTTCTCTCCGTAAGACCTTCAGTCTTGATTCAGTTCCCAAGCCCCAATGGAACTTTCTCTTACTTGTTCCTCCTCCATGTTAGATTCCTTTGCTTTTTAATAATCCAAGTGCATCATATACTTCCTCTTTTCATTATTTTCAAAAAGGAGGGCAGAAGCAGCATAACATTGCAGGGATTCTAAGCCTACCTAGTTTGAAATGTACATATAACTTGACAATTAAAAAAAAATCATGCAAGCCACATTATTTTGCAGCATATATCCACCTCTGATTCCTAACAGATTTAGTGGGAAAGACTTACTGAATGGAAATTGTGAGCCTTGAAATGTAATAGGTCTGGAGCTATTATGTTAATATTCTAGTTTCGGGAAAGACTGAGTATAAACTCAACTTGAAGCAGGTTGTTCATAAAGAAGTTCCTTTCCTTTCCTTTCCTTTCCTTTCCTTTCCTTTCCTTTCCTTTCCTTTCCTTTCCTTTCCTTTCCTTTTTCCTTTCCTTTCCTCTCCTCTCCTCTCCTCCCCTCCCCTCCCCTCCCCTCCCCTCCCCTCCCCTCCTCCTTTCTCCCTTCCTTCTTCCTTCCTGTCTTCCTCCCTCCCTCCCTCCATCCCTCCCTCCCTTCCGGAGAGGAATGCACCCTTTGAAGGAATGCATAAGATAGCCATTCGTTCAAATGACAAGCTTTCAGCTTGCTGACTGATGCCTGTGTCAGCATAAACAATTGTCCACAAAGAAGTGTACTTGTCTTCAGCTAAATTATATAATTGCCTGTCAGGTTGAAATTGTTAAAGGAATAAGAGATAATGGTGAAATGGGCACTGAAGTTTAAAACCAGTTTTGTTTCTCTTCCTCTTTTCCCTAAAAAGGTTCTGAACATGCATTTTTCACACGTAATTCATGCAGGAGCCCTCTCAAGGACAGCTGTACTGAACAGAGAGAGGTGCATCAGATTGCATGTGCTGGAAGCAATGGGGGTGATGGGGTGGAGAAATATAGAAAAGTGGGGGAGGGGGAGATTCATGTGTGTCATACAGCCTTCCAGTAGCTGGTAGATCTTGGCTATACTGTCATCTGCTTCAGAATAAAATTCAGCCACAAGTGCTGTCAGCTTTGTATATGGAACTGGAGAGGGTGGTATATAATCCATCATTTCAGGCAGCATTTTCTTTTGTGCCAGCTCCGGATTGAGCCAGTTTGGACCGCTGCTGTTTTTTCCTTCTTGTGCGTCATTCGGCATGGCTGCCTTCTGTGCCACCTGGACCACAGAATCCTTGGTGACACAGCAGGGAGATTTGGGATGCATTTTCACTTAGTACAAGAATGCCCAGTTTTGAAAGCTGCTAAAAATGTCAACTGATCCTCAGATCTGGTTCTTGTGCTAAATCATAATTTATCTTAATGGTTCACTGTGGTTATATCATAGAAAATATATGAACAATACTCTAGACTTCTAGCAAAGTCAACCCCAACCCATTTGGTTTATTTATTGGATTTATACCTTGTCTTTCTATCAGTATACTGATCAAGGAGACAAGAAAAATAGGGAGATGAGAGAGGAATCTTCCTTCCTTCCTTCCTTCCTTCCTTCCTTCCTTCCTTCCTTCCTTCCTTCCTTCCTTCCTTCCTTCCTTCCTTCCTCTCCCTACGTTGCTGTCTTAGACTTTGGCTGATCCTAAGCTGCCAAATTTCCAAACTTTCCAGGAAACAAGATTTTCAGAGGTTTTGGAGAAGAGATGCAAAAATGAAAATAGAGAAATGAAACAGGCTTCTGGATAAAGAGGGTGCAGTATCTTTTTGGGGTAGGGATGGGGATGAGGGAGAAATCAGATAGAAGGCAGATTATTTTGTTTACACTTTGTTTATTTGTTTATATCTTTTTGTCTACTCTTACTCAATTTAAAGGTGCATTTTTTAAATTAGTGTCTAGTGGCTGTTAATGTCAAGGATAGCAAATCCGAGCTGCAAAAACATGGATGAACAGACTTCTTTAAATTACTAGGGATTGCCTTGATTTTTGTAGTTCAAGTATGATGAGAGCCTTTGTTAGAAATGGAGACAGCTAAGAAGGGAGGAGTGATTGCAGATTGCCCAAGTGACAGAGTCCAGCAGATTATATTGAAGGAGAATTTGGTGATTTTAAAATCTCTGCAATACTGTCTGTCATCTGATAACTCTAAAGGATCTTCAGACAAGAAGTGACTGAGGGAGCTGACTTATCAAAGGAGTGAATCTCTCTCTTTTTTTCCTTTCTCACATTCAGCATATAGACTTTTGCAGTGACCTGCAAAATTTCGAGTATTAAATAAATGGGACAAGTCCTTTGAAGGCTAGTCTGGGCAATATTACTCATGTCAAGTTTTGGGTTGGTCCTAAGCTGAAAAATAAATAACCCCACCTTTGTAAGTCAATAATCCATTATGCGCATACATTTTCATTTATCTTTATCCCTTGCATGTTACTCCATACACTTCCCCCTATTTGTGCTAGCTCATTCTTGGGGTAGATGGAGTTACTTTATGGGTGCTCTGTCTTTTTTCTCTCCTCTGCAGTCTTGGGGACCAGTTCTACAAAGAAGCCATAGAGCACTGCCGCAGTTACAATTCCCGTCTCTGTGCCGAGCGCAGTGTTCGCCTTCCGTTCCTGGACTCGCAGACTGGTGTTGCTCAGAATAACTGTTACATATGGATGGAAAAGCGGCATCGAGGACCAGGTACAAATATGATCTGTGGGAAACCATGTGGGCTTCCTTTACTAGGAATGTTAAAGTTCTGAGCAGCCACTTTTTGAAGAACCAGCCTAAAATGGCTGACTTGGTAGCCAAACGAGATGAGTAAGTCTTGGTTATTCTCCCAGCTGTATTCTCTGTCAGTGTACAGACAAATTTTGCCCCATCCTCAATTTATATCACTCTGTCTTCTTTATTTCTATCTAATGGAAAAGCAGTACTTACCAGAATTGACAATTCAGTAAAACATTTATTGAACAAACCCATATTTAGCAGACTTTGGATGCAATGGACAAATTTTAACTCTGGACATCCTCCCCAAATCACATACAATTTTGCTGAATCAGAGGAAGTTTGGATGAAACAGTTCAGTTTATTTTCATTTATTTTAATGAGCAATTCATATTGTCGGTGTAGTGATGTCATTACACCAACAATTTACATGATTTGTGTAATGACATCACTGCAAAAACATTATATATTGATGAAAGGGATATTTTCATATTTAACAGATGTTCAGTTCCTTAAATCAAAAGTTTAACTGTGTTAAACAGAGCTGAGAGGAAAAGATTTTTGAGTCACCTGAGAATAATGTACATTATTTTTCAAAAGAAAAATCCACAAATGACCACCACATCCACTAATCCACAAAACCACTAACTATTTTGAAAGACATTCAATTTGAGAAAGAGCTTGGCTTGCAACTATAATGTAAAAATAAAGTGATGTATTATATGGAATTCTGTGATTTCCTCCTTCTATTTTGTGTGTCTTTGTGTGTCTGTGTGCACGTGTGTGTGCATGTGTGCAAGCAATGTAAACTGTTTCTGACTGGGAGACAATGAGGTATAGATACCCTTAACTTCCCCCCCCCCCGCTATTTAAAAAAAAATTGTAATATGGCCTTTTCTGCACAGCTTTTTAATTGCTGAAAGAAGCATCCAGTGAAGACCAGAGCTCTTGGTTTAGTTTACCTGAATAGATAATAATAATAAAATTTGAACTGAAGAATAAGAAAGTAAACAATATTTGTCTACATTTGTGTTTCCCTTTCTTCCATTCCATAAGAAAATTAAGAAATATGTAGAAAAGAGAAGAAGGAAGATAGTTGCAAAGAAAATGACAGATTTCAGTTGTTCAGAGGGTCAATGTAGTGTTCCATATCAGTGTTCAGATTCATTGTAGATCAGGTGTGTCCAACCTTTTGGCTTACTTGAGAGAAGAGGATTTTTCCTGGGCCTTTTATGAAATATATACTATATTTCATGTATATAAATAAAAACTCCCTTTATTTATATTTTTTTATTATGATCTTGTGAGGCCACATTACTAGTTGACCAGGGCTGCATGTGGCCCTCGGGTCATAGGTTGGAGATACCTGTTCTAGATGAAAAATCCTGCCATTGTATTCCCAATATGGGATCGAATTAGGGAGAACAATATAGAAAGAGAATAAGAGTCAGTTAGTCAAATGCATGATACTATTATGGTCAATTGATAAACAATTATGCCAAACCTTCTACCTCTGTGATGGCATGTGTGCCAGAGGTGGCACGCAGTGCCCTCTCTGTGGGCATGCGAGCCGTTGCCCCAGCAGCTCTGCCGCGCATACGCACGTGCCTCCCGCTGGCCAGCTGGTCATTGGGTCTCTGCCACGCATTCGTGGGGGCAGGGTGAATGCAGGGGTGTGCGCCCATGCAGGGGGCAGTGCATGTGCGGGCGCGCATACATGCAGGGGGCGTGCGCATGGGCAGGGGGCCATGCGCACATGCACAGGGCTTGCTCACATGCATGGGGGGGCGGGGTGCTTGCTCAGGGCATGCACACGCAATGAATTTGGGGGGTTCGGGCACTCGGTCCAGAAAAGGTTAGCCATCACTGTTCTACCTTCTCTGATTCAAGATTAAATGTGGTTACTTCAGGACGTGTAAAAATTAGTTGAGTCAAAATGGCCCCTGGATTCTTGTTGTACAAATTCCAAAATTAAATTAATAATCACTATTTCCTCCATTATCTTATACAGAATGTAAAAATGATATCTAACTGTTAAATCTTGAGGGTTAGTTACTGATATATACAGAACGAAACATCATACGATTTTCTCTTTATTCTCAAGATTATGATAAATGTGGGATCAAATCAGTTCTTACATTTTTTTTGGTACAGCATGAGTTCCTTTTCTCATTACTGTTGAGATGTAACCATGGACAGCTTGGGTTTCCAAGGCTCATTTCCCAGCTGAGCAGGCCAATTGATGAGGAACAATTGACATTCTGTGTGTGGGCACATGAGAAAGCAGAATATAGGTACTTATGTTGGAATAACAGCTCCATTCTTTAGTTAAGTATTATGAGGCATTTATTATCTTCCTTGTTTTTCATTTGTTGAGTTATCTTTTAGAGAAACCATTTTGGAATATTTTTATATTTTTGTTCATGTAATCGTTTTTTCTCTTGAACATCAACAGCTTTTGTCTGTTCAATCTAGAAAGCTTAATTCTGCAGTTATGACCTAACAATGTATTCTAGCAATCTAGTGGCGTCAAATCTATCTTTGTGAGTCAGAGTGAGCCTCTGGACTATAATCTGAAGAAAGCTAGAAAGGGCCTTGAAACAAGACTGAAGAATAAGTCAGTAAATTACTGGAAATAAAGGAATGATATTCAATCTGTAATTGCTCTTGTAAATTTTACAGAGAAGTGTTGGCATGTGGGGAGTTTTAAAAAATCAGTTATGGGAGCTCCCTAAAATAATGATAGGTACAGAAATCTTTTGCTTCTGCTACTTCATTTGAGGATCCCTTCCAATTTTTCTTACAAAACAATATCTAGGACCTAACGACAATTCTTATGTAAGGGTTGATGTATGTGCTCAAAGACATGGATCCTTCCTGTAAAAATCCAACTTCCTTGATAGGTCACTGAATGATTAAATATTTAGTGGCATGGTTTAGGGCTCTAAGGCTTAGGTTCTAACCTAGTCATATCCTGGGTTGTTAAACATTTTCAAACTACAGATGATCATCTTCTACATACCTGCATACTTCAAATAGATTGGATTCAGGCTTTAAAAAACACACATACAATAGCATTGACAATTTGATGTTATAAGCTTCCCAGAGTCGCCTTGCAGCAAAATTAAATAAATTGTTAGTAGTAGTTTTAACTGTTTACTTGTGTCCAACTCTTGGTGACTTTATAGGCAAGTGCTCTTCATGCTAGCCTGTCAAGCACAACTTCTTTTAGTGATTGAATTTCATCTTTGTATCAGATATGATGGTATCAAGCCAGTAAATTCTTTGCTAGCCTCTTTTTCTTGATCCACTAACCATTCCTAGCATCATTGACTTCCGATGAATTTGCATGCATGACTTGGCCAAAGTAAATCAGATTTAGTCTTGTAATTTTGGCTTCTAGTGCTGTTTCTGGTTTTATATGATTCAGCACCTCTCTGTTGGTTGTTCTGGCTGTCCATGGTATACTCAATAATTTACGCCAGCATCACAGTTCAAAGGTGTTAATTCTTCTTTGATCAGCAGTTCTTAGTGTACAACTCTCACACCCATACATCATTATAGGGAAGACTATTGCTCTAATTAGCCTGCTTTTTGTATTTATATCAGTATCTCTGCTTTTCCATATCTTATTCATGTTAACCATTGCAGTGCAATCTAAGATTATCCTGCATTTGATTTCAGGTGTAAAACTGCCATTGTGAACAATTTTTGATCCAAGGAAGATAAATTGTCAAACTATTTCAATTCCCACTTTCTTGATTTTAAACCTCTCATGTCCATCTGCAGCTGTTTTCATTATCTTTGTTTTCTTGAAGTTAAAACTCAATCCTACTTTTTCACTTCCATGCTTGATTTTCCAGATCATTTTTTTCTTCTTTATTTTCAGCCAATAATATTGTACCATCTGTGTACTTCAGATTATCTATGGTTCTTCCTCCAATCTTCACTTCCAAACCAGGCAATTCTAATTTCCACACAAATCACCTTAGTACACACGTCTTAAAGGTGCTTTTTCAAGAGGCAACTGGACTTTCTTTTTTTTCTTTGAAGACGTTTAGCTTCTCATCCAAGAAGCTTCTTTAATGCTGACCAGTTGCCTCTTGAAAAAGCACCTGTGGGGCAACCATAACTTGGATGACTGAGAATCTCCATGGACCTCAGCATACAGATTGAACAAAAATGGTGATAAAATATATCCTTGCCTGACTTCGCTTACTGATCCTGAACCAATCTGTGTCTCCATAGAGTGTTCTCACTGTTGCCTGCTTTTGTGTGACACCAAGATCACACAAAGTCACCCATAGCTTATTGTGTTTTATATAGTCAAAAGTTTTTCTGTAATAGTTTTTCTGTAATATACATACTGTATATAGACCCTTTTGATATTTGTGTGCCTTTTCCATAATCCATTGGCAAAGTGATCTCGAGTACCACACCCCTTTCTAAAGCAAATTGTATATCAGCAAATTCTTGATCAATTTTTTACAAAGTAGTTCACCATTGCTTTCTCTAACTCTTCTCATTTATCCAGGCTTGGAACGATGCTGAATCAACCATGTGGCTGGGTTAAGAAATTAATAAAAAATAAATACATCAATTGACAGTGATGTATTTGTCCCCAATTCCCTTTCTATTTGACTTATGTACAGTTCATGGCACTGCTGCTTACTTACAGTAAGAAGCAAAACCAACATTTATTTTAAAATCACTTCTCTTTTGCACCAATCTGATTCCTCAAATAAAGGCTGTATTTCATGGTGAACAGTTCAGGGTTAATCTTAAACAATACAGTACACATCCTTCTTTTTCTTTGTCTTCCTCCCCCTGTAGCTTTTTCACTAGCTTTGAGTTATAGCTCTTCCACACTAATGAGATAAGCAACGTAATTCACTGTGGATGTGTGTATTTCCTCTATAATCAAACGGTTAGAACTTTTGGTTAAAAACCCTGAAAGGTAGCTCAGGAGAAGGGAAAATGATACCCCAAACCAAACCCAGCCTAAACCAAAACCAATGCTCACTTTTTCTATTCAGGCAGACCTGGCTGGATGTATGCGTAGGCAGGAACATTTCTCCTTCTTGATGTTTCCCCTACTTTTGTCTTGCTTGGGATCTTTTGGGTAGAGGAGAAAAGAGAAGGAGAAGGAGAGAAAGATGGAAAGAGAAAGACAGTAGAAGAAAGAGAAAGAGAGGTTTTTTCCCTAGGAAATTACCTTGCAGGGACTTCATCTCACCATATAGTCAATAGCTTCTACTTTTAAGATTGATGGTCATATGAAGAATTCTTCTCAGATGTATTAGGCTGAAGTTGCCCTGCTTGCTTGTTAGCGTGGAACCTTGTCAATTAGTAAAGGAAAACCAGATTTTTATGTAGGATAGTTTCCAGCCTTGTTGTGCCTCTTTTGATCTGGGCTTCTTGAGGTTATCTGCTCTTTTTCTCAGTGGGAAAGGTTTTTGTCACTTGGAAAATAGAGTGAATGACAGAGATTTGTTTCCTCTTGCATTTTTCTTAGGAAATACAATTGCTCTGCAGGAATAAAAATGTACAACACAAAACAAAACACACACAAAAATTCCACCCATCTGCAGCTTCTTCTATTCAAATTAACTGGGACAATTGTTTGTTATACTTACCAGGCGAGAAAGCATCTTTGCACCCCACTTTTACCAAGTGCTTTGCCTGAGTTTGATCTTTCAATTTTGTTTCCTTTGTATGTCTCTCACTTGATGTTTTCAAGCCACAGTACAAATTGAAGCTGCTGTACTGACCTGATCATTCCCTACCTTAAAAAAAACAACAACCGTTATTTCAGTTTGGGTGACCTAGTTTGTCACAGATGGATTATTTTGCAGTTGAATCTGTTTCTGTGATGCAAGGTTGCATAAATGGTACTTTCAACATGAGAAGCAGACTGCCAAATGTCACTTACTTTGAAGACATCTTGTCTTTTACTAAGGCTCATATTATATTATAATACATCATGCTTGTTCCATGTTTCCAGTTTTAACCACCTCATAACACTGTACAGAATTATCCATCATAACTCTGTGTGCACATCTGAACACCTGATCTCACAGGTGGAAGGCAGGAGTAACTTTGGGTTTGCAATTCACACATTAGGGTTCCACTTTATTATATGTCACTTCGAGTGAATCAAACATCATTGCTTTATTTAGCATGAGAATTTATAAAATCTCTCTGAAAACTGTTTAATATTCTTTTAATCACAGATATTTGGAAGACTTTTTTTAAAAAAGATTAAGGGTATGTATATTAGGAAGGGCCAGTTTGGTGCTTACATTATTGGATCAGGAACAGGGAAAAATGAGTTTAATTCTACCAACTGTGTGACATTGGGCCAATCACTCTTTCTTAGTCCTTGAAACCCAATCCTGAAAAGATTGCCTAGAAAACTGCAGAGTTTTACTAGTCAAATCTGAAGAAAATAGGATTTGGGCATTTGTGGGTGCTTCCTGTAGACTCTGTTGGGAACAAAGTAGATGTATTATGACAATAATTGGGGCTGGAATTTCTGTTGCTAAGTGATGCAGTCATAAAGCACAACATCCTGTGACTTTAGCAACAACAATCCTGGCAGTCCCTGTTGCCAACATTAAGCAAGGCCATTAAGTGTGGATCTCATGTGACTATGACTTGTGACTTCCTGCCAGCTTCCAACAAAGATGGAAGGAAGTTGCAAGTTCCAGACACAGCTAGTTTAATTAATCAACTTGCAAGCAGGTTGGCGGGCAGGTGAGTGCTACAGCATGTGTGCAGGCAAGGAGTGGATCCTGCTAATGGTATAAGTGCATACAAATGGGGTACTGCAGTGCAGCATGATAGTTGGGAGGGAGTGCTATGGCAGGCGTGAGTGCAGGCAAATGAGGCATGATGGTGTGAGTGTGGGAAGGCAGTCAGCTGCCTACTCACCTGGGGTCCACACTCTCCTTGCAGCCTGATGGCTTCTTGGGAGAAAAACTGGCAGGAGCAGGAAAAACTTACCGGAGTGACCTGCAACCTCCTGCCCTATTGATTTTGTTTGTGGGAAGCTGGCAGGGAAAGTAAAAAATGTCAATCATGTGACTGCGAGATGCTGCAACTATTGCCAAGTGCCTGGATTGTGATCATGTGACCATATGAATGAGATGGCCGCAACTTTAAGAACCAGTTGTAAGTTCTCCTTGTTCAGGACTATCGTAATTTTGCTGGATGGTTGCTGAATGAGTAGTCGTAACCGAGGCCTACCTATGTGACTTTTTTTGAGGTTAGAACACAAACTGTTGTTCCTAGCAGATTCTAGATCCTTGTGCTCCAGTAAATATTTTGCCCTTCAAATCTAGATGGCTGCACACACCTAATGCATATTGTTGTGGAAACTTTAGGGAATTAGACCCCTCTGGAGGTTAGAATGTTAAAAAGGCTTAATAAGACAATAGCATGGAATGCAGTTTAAATCAATTAATTTAATAGAAACAAACAAAACTTGAGATGATGTTGAACTGATGAAACCATTGAACAGATTCAGTGGGAAAGCCTAGCCTGAGATTACACAGTAACCTATATGAAGATGTTTTGCCACCTTCATATTTGGATCCGAGTATCAGGTTGGTGAATGTGAAATTAGATGAGCTGCCTAGGACCTCCACACTTTTAAATGTATTAGTTGTACTGATGGACATTATAATGAATTAATTAAAATCATTTAAAAATCTTTCTACCGGATACAATTTTAGGAGTAACACTTCAGGCTGAAGGTCCTGAAGTGTTTTTTTTTTTTGCTCTGTGAAACAATAAATATAGATTTTATAGAGATCCTCGATTTTTTCATCATGTTAAGCACAGAATAAAAATAAGATATTTGAGAGGATTTCTTGGGAGGAAAAAGGGAAAATTTAGTCCCATATCTTGGGGCTTGTTTATGTTTATAACTTTGCTTTACAAAGGAAAATTCAAGAATTAAAAAAAAAACCACCACCTTCTATGAAAATGTATTTTCTAATAAAATTATCCAAAATCAAACAGTATATGTAAATATATTTTAAAAGAAAATTCAATTTCTATATTTTCCACATGAATGTGAAAAGCTGCGCATTAAATGCCACCATTTATATGGCATAAAAGTTCAAGTCCTAAATAAAGATCCAATGTGACTTTTTGAAAAATAAATAAATCTAAAGTGCAGCTTTCTAGAATAAAGTACTCTCCTTTATAATAAAGGACATATAGTATTGAACCTATACAGCTCTACATGGCATATGGCCTTACTATTTTTGTGAGATCACCTCTCTCCCAAACTGTTCACCTGTCATTTGGCTTTAAGGGGTGCGGTGGCTCAGTGGCTAAAACACTGAGCCTGTCAATCAAAAGGTTGGCAGTTCAGCATTTCAAATCCCTAGTGCCACGTAACTGGGTGAACTCCCATTACTTGTCCCAGCTTCTGCCAACCTAGCAGTTCAAAAGCAGGTAAAAAATGCAAGTAGAAAAATAGGGACCACCTTTGGTAAGAAGGTAACAGCATTCCGTGTGCCTTTGGCGTTTAGTCATGCCGGCCACATGACCAGCGCTGGCTCCTCGGCTTAGAAACAGAGATGAGCACCGCCCCCTAGAGTCAGGAACGACTAGCACATGTGCAAGGGGAACCTTTATCAGGGGTGGGTTCTACTTACCTTTACTACTGGTTTGTAGTGGGGCCGCGCGCAAGCGCAGAAGCTCCTGCACATGCACAGAAATGTTTTGATGACATCGGGGTCGGTGGGCGGAGCCTCCCACTGGTTTTACTACTGGTTCTATAGTACCAGTACGAACCGGGGGCAACCCACCACTGACCTTTACCATTTGGCTTTCTTCTGGGCTGTGAATTAACAATGTCAGGGTCATGTAGCAGGATCCAAGAAGTAACTTTTTTCTTTTGCTAGACCTATTTTTTTGGAAAAACACCCACCCTCTCCCTTGAGATACATATTGTTCCCACCTTGCCTGCCTTCAAGTAGTTTTTAAAGAAATATTCTTTCCCAGGCCTTAGGTTGTTTGAACAGGTTCCTTTTAGATGAGGGTGATGATAAGACACATTTTGTTGTTCCCCTCATATGTTCATTTTGATTTTATATAATTCCGTGTATGTGTTTTATGTATGGATACTATTGTCTTTTAATGTTGTAAAACCACCCATAGTCATTTTGGAGTTGGGCTGCCTAGAAATTTGACAACTAAAATTAATGAACAAATGAATACATAATTTTAAAAGTAGGAAATCTTACACTCTTGTGCAAATTGTATCATTGCAGCCCTTTCCAGTGAAACAAAGTGACTTGTAATGGTGCATGATGGTATCAAGCAAATTGTTCACCAGTGGACTTTCCTAGTGGAAAGGCAGGATTGAATTGATCTTCTGGGAAGGTCATTGCAGTACTATAGAAATATGCAGGTCAAGATGGTACCAGCATTTTAACACCTGCAAATTAATTTGAAAGTCCAAGTTCTAGAATCTGATTTGGATTAAAGTAGCATAGCCTCTTATATTTTTGTTCCACAAAATCTAGTTGAGATAACAACGAAAAGGGTTCCCCCACATTTCTGTGTGGGGTTATAGAATAAATGAAAATTTTTAGACAGTCTCTGGTTGATTGCTTCCATTTTACCATACTTTCCTTGCTTCTGAAAATATATGATAAGCTTTCAAATTTGACCAGCTGGAATCCTATAGGGAAAACATTTTCCCCTGATGTACAGACACCCATAAAATATGATTGATAGAAGCTGGATTAATTACAATGCACAAAATTGCTATGATGAAGCAAGGGGCAAAGGACAGTGCTATAAAAACACTTCCCCCTCAAACCTTGGTTCATAGAAAGTCCAAATATTTGTTTCTCAATACTGCCTACTGCCAGTGATTCTCCAGCTCTCCCCTATGGACCTTGCAAATGCCATGTATTTAAATGTACAATCTTTTATTTAAAACAAGATACTGATATTGGCCCTTTCTTTTCTAATATGTTAACATTGAGCAGTATTCTCTGATCTTCCTCCCTCCCTCCCTCCCACCTTTAACTTCCAGAGAAATATATAATATTCAGGTAGTACTCACTTAACAACTACAATTGAGACTGGCAGCTCCATCAATAAGTGCCACAGTTGTTCAACATGTGACTGCAATTTCAATTTTATTCCCATCTTCTCCATTGAGTTGGCTTGTTAGAAGCTGACTGTGAAGAACATAAATGGCAATAACATGTCTGTGGGCTGTGATGGTCACAACTGTGACAACTAGTCATAAAGTTACTTTTTCAGTCCTGTTTTAAGTTTGAACAGTTACTAAACAGGGCAGTCATTAAGTAAGGATTACCTGAATATTATTTGTCTTAACCCATCTAAAAAAAATCTTGTAGGTGGAGATTTGGCTAAATCTCAGCTGTTTTTGGTAATAATTGCATCTTGGCAGCACCTTGCATAGACATCTTGGATAAGAGGTCCTGTTTTGCCAGAAGCCATGATAGTTTATATTTAAATCAGCAGATCTTCACATTATCTAGTAAAGAAACCTTAAAAGATGGTTATTGGGGGGAAAAACTGGGTTGTTTTTTTTTAACGCTGCTAATTAAAAAGTTCCTATTTGTGAAGTTGCTCTAAAGAGTACCTCTGCGAACTCATCAAAACTGAAATATTACAATGTAGAGCAACATTTAGTGATAAAACCTTTCCAAGAAATAAGGGAGAACGGAAAACTGTTTTGTATTGAGCTGGGCACTGCAATTTTCAATATACCGTATATATTTTACTAAATTACATATTCGAGAGAGATTCTTACATGTAATTTTACATGTAAGACACTTGGTTATTTGTATTTAGATTTCTTCTGCCATAAACGTTTTGGGCCTCATTCTGATTTCTAGAGTGTGAAAAACACATGTAAAAACTGCTTATTTTTCTAACGGTGAATGGAAACCAGTATTCAATGTACTGATATTGTCACAGTTATCATTTGCTCTTACTAAATTCCTATAATAGTTTTTAAGGTTCTGCAAAATAAGCAGTGGCAAAATTGGTGAATATTGGTGAAGAAATGATTATAGTAGGGTATAAAAAACCAACATTTCCTGGTCCTAAATAGGAGGAATTCAAGGATCTCTTGCTTTTACACTAGCCTAACAAAATTGACTCCACTGAGTCTGTATTTTCTAATTTATTTATGAATCATCTGATAATTTGTTAGCCTCAAGAGGAGGAAGGGTGGATCAGACTAATTTCATTCAAACTCTTACTGCCAACAAGTCTGGATAATTCAAACAAAGCAAAACCCTATAGTTATAATTGCAAAATTCAATCCAGTTTGTTTAGGGTTTTTTTGTTTTTGTTTTTTAAGAAAAGGGGAAGGTGAAATACTTTCCCACATTATTAAGTACCTTGTTTTTTTTTGCTGGAAAAAGAAATATAATGTGATTCTTCTTGTGCTCTGCTTTTCTAAAACTTGTCTCAAAGGTCTTGGCCATTTCTTTATGCTGCAGTTTAACATTACTAGCCAAGCATTGTCACAGTTTGACTCACTGCCAGCCTCCAACATACTGAAGTAATCTCCGCCTTGGATTTTATATATTTTATGTTTTTCCAACCTCTTAGATGCAATGATCTTTGGAGATAGTGGTCTTATCTCCCATTTCAGTCTGCTGCACCTTGATGGAGAAACCATTTGTTCATAGAGATCTCTACATAGGAGAGAATGTTGGAATCTCTGCTTCTGCTTAGCGATGTTGTTTAGCTTTTACTTTTCCAGGAAATAAAGAATTGTAGTCTATTCATCACTGGGTCTTATTTATATGATTGTATTAACATGTGATATAGTTCTAAATGAATATTTTGAAGAAAAGCTGTGATATTCTTGAAGAAACTTATTTATGAGTGTTTTGTATTACCTAAAAATCTACTTATTTTTTTTAAAAAAAGCTTCTTCAACTAAAGCAGGGGTCCCCAACCCTCAGGCTGTGGCCCACTACTGCACCGTGACCCATTTGGAACTGGGCCATGAGAGCAACAGGGGAGTGGGTTTGCTTGTGCAGCTCCACTCACATGAGTTGCAGGCACTCACGCGAGCGCACAAAGCTCCATTTGCATAAGCAGTAGACACAATGGAGCTGTGTGCATGTGCATGTGCACCTACCACTCACCTGGAGCAATCCCCTCTCCCTCCTTCAACCCCCCCCCCCCCCGTGCTGGTCCAAGCCAGAAAGGTTGGGGACCACCGAACTAAAGGAATAATGTATCCATCCATCATTGTCTATCTACTATATCTATCTATCTATCTATCTATCTATCTATCTATCTATCTATCATCTATCTACTGTATCTATCTATCATCTGTCTGTCTGTCTGTCTGACTGACTTTCTGTCTGTCTGTCTGTCTATCATCTGTCTGTCTGTCTTTCTGTCTGTCTGTCTTTCTGTCTGTCTGTCTATCTATCATCTATCTATCATCTATCTATCTATCTATCTATCTATCTATCTATCTATCTATCTACTCTCTTTCTATGATCCATCCATCCATCCATCTCTCTATCTCTCTATCTAGTCTATCATCCATCCATCCATCCATCCATCATCTACTCTGTCTGTCTGTCTGTCTGTCTGTCTATCTACATAACTGGATACAATAAAGACATTTTTTTGCTGTCCCTGTCCAATCCTGATTTATCATTTCTTTTAAACTCTTTTTCACTTTATTACCAGCTTGGGTCCTTCCTTGTCTCTTTTGCTGAGCTAAGAAGAGCAACAATCCTGTCCTAAAGTTTGTGCAAATTTGCTCAGTGCAGCAGCAGATGATAGGGCTTAGATGATTACCGATGTCATTGGACAGAGCTCACAGACAGTACAAATTAAAGACTTTGTCAGGAAGTATGGCTACTTGTGCTGATATCCTGCAGGGCCACCCAGAAACAGTGACATCCAGAAAAAGCATCCAGAAACAGCAACATCAGCTGAAGGCTGTGTTTCGGAGATGGAGTGAGGCCTGAGTTCTGCCTCAGGGAGAAAAACAACAACAACAGATTGCCCAGACGTTTGTCAGGATTTCAGTGCTGAGCCAGAAATAAATCAAGTAGCTCCAAACACAGGCAATGATTACAGAGTTGTGAAGCTGATTCTGGAGTGGTGCAATGACCCCATGTTTAAGTGCCCAGGATTTAGAATATGAGCACAGCATATGTAACTTCTAAAGAAGGTTTGTAGTAAAAACAAAAAAGTTTCATATAATAGCTTGCTTCACCTGTTGAGTGAGGTTTTTTTTTAATTTTTTCCCCCAAAAATTTCATCCATGTGCACTTGATGTGGCTCTAAAAAAATACCTTAAACCAAACTAATCTTTACCTGTCTTCCAAGTCTCTGGGGGAAAGGACAGATAGGAAATGCTCCCTGCCTCCCATTCTCTAGTCAATTTTTCAATCTGATCTTATTAGAGAACCTGATTTAATCAGTTTTGCAGTCAGACAGAAAACTCCCTGGATTGATTTTCCTTGTTTATATAAGGAAGGTACACTTTCCCCAGCAGTAAAATTGATAGCCCAGACTGTATTTGGTAGTACATAGGAATCACACTTGCCTGAAGACCTATAATAAAAGCATTAAGAAAAAGGAGAGAGGTGGGTTTTTTTGGGGGGGGGAAAGAAAACAGTTTCAGGAGAACTCTTTTCACATTTTCTGTAGGTAAGGCAGACTTTATTCTTAAAGGATAAAATGTCACGTGGATTTTTCTGCAAGCTGATATCATATACTGTACATGCATGTTTGTGTGTGTGATAGATATAGAAGTGCCAAGGATGTATATTTCTGTGTGTACACATTGTATTTACATACACGCGCACACTCAGGCACACACAGGATACCACTACAACTTATCACTACTGCTATCTTCTAATCCTTGCCTATTCCCCCGAAATCTGGTTAGTTTGCCAGCACGTGCCTGTCTGTCTGTTCTGCCCCAGCTCCAGATTCCCAAGGATATAAACACACACCAACGGTCCTTATCAAATTTATTAAGTAGCAAGAATAAACCAAAGTCCAGCAAAGGTTGGCAACCAGCCCAGAAAGCAAGATAAGACTTGTCCAAAAATGCTCTGATGATTATTACAAGTTGTTTCTAGCAAGAAACTTACTAACGGTGTGTGACTTAAATAGGCTAAGGGAGTGGCCAATTATCCTCAAGCCTTACTCTCGAGGAGACCTCCTCCTCCTGAGTAGCCACTCCTGCCTTTTGGCAGCCCTGTGTGCTCGAGCATTGAGGAGAGGCTCCTCCACTTCACTCTCTCCACTTGAAGGAGCATCTGGAGGTTCTGAAGGCCCTGGCTGAGTCTCTGCCTCTGGCACCACATCCTCTTCAGCCTCCTTGCTGTCCGACGTGAGCGCCGGCTGCGCAGGCTGCTGGCGTGACACCACACCAGCCTCCTCGTCATCGGGATCAGCCACGATCCGCGCAGGCCGCTGGCGGGCCACAACACTGTCTGGATCTGGAAGTCCCACAGGATCTTAGCCCTCTTATTCTCCATGGCCTTCTGTGGAGTCTCCCATCTGGACTTCGGAGAGTGTAGCCCATACACTGTGCAAATATTCCTGTACTTGGTTGTGCCGTTCAGTATATGCTATTCCTGCTTGCATTTGCAGTCTACCATGTTGGACTGTCTCTGATGTCCCTCTACACCTTGAGTCCTACCTAGGGTGGTGGACCCCTGCTTCTATGGATCTGCAGTTTGTGCCTGTTGTTGTGCTGCTATGATCAGTGCCTCAGTTCTTTTTTTACTCCAGCTCTTTTCAGCCACTGGTAGAATTCCCAATGCCTGCCACCTCAGCTATCAGTTGATGGAACACCCCATGCAAGGTCTTATTTTGCCATAGCATTTCCTCCGCTTTCTCTTCCTCCCATGTCTGCTACTGAGCCACAAGGGCACAGTGGTTAGAATGCAGCATTGCAGGCTAAATCTGCTCACAGCCAGGAGTTCAATCCTGACCGACTCAAGGTTGTCTCAGCCTTCCATTCTTCTGAGATCAGTAAAATGAGGACCCATATTGTTGGGGGCAATATGCTGAAATTTGTAAACTGCTCAGAGAGTGCTGTAAAGCACTATGGAGCGATATATAAGTTTAAGAGCTATTGCTATTACTTCAGACATTCTCTCATCAGATTATCTTTGGGTGGCATTTTACTGATGTACTTCTGGATGTTCTGTGTTTTATCCAGGACAGTGGCTTTGAGTCTTATTAGATGCCACCCACCCTCTTTCTGGTTGTTGTATAGTCTCTGGGTGTGGGACTTGGAGTGGAAACCTCTATACATTGAAAGGAACTTCCAGGTTTTCATTTCAACAACCTCCTTGCCTTCCTCTGACCAGCTCACTATACCAGCAGGTTATCTAATGACTGCCAGGGCATGTTGGTGGCCTGAATCTTGTGCAAGCTGTCTTTAGTTGACTTCAGGTGTTATCTTCCACAATCCCATTGCATTTATATAGTGCCAGGGATCCACATTGAGCCATAGGTTATCCTGTAGTCAATCTAGGCTATGCTAAGATTGGTCAGTCTAAAACTTGACTTTTGGGTGACTACTCTACCTATGAGCCTCTGGTATTTTAAGCTTCTGGTGGCAGTGTGTGTGTGTGTGTGTGTGTGTGTATTTGGGCATGCGCATGTGAGTGTGTATTGTTATCTTGAAGGATGAGAGCATATTAGAAGATAAATTAATAAATCCAGGCTCTCAAGTGAATTGTTATGTTGCTGACATAGTTTTTAAGAACAACTATCACTGAACACATTCTTGTGGTACACATTTGTAACACTATAATATAAAAAACATTGGTTTCTCTGAGCGTTTTACATTTGTGGCTAGACAGCTGGGGAAGTAACATGCATCTAAAGCATATTAAAGAGATCTTTAGACTCTTCCTTTGATCTCCTGGCTTAACTTCCGTAAAAAATACAGTAAAAGCAGTAAGTCACCTAATTATTCTAATTACTCTGCCATTCAGTGATTAACTATTTTGTTGAGAGAGAGAGAGAGAGAGAGAGAGAGAGAGAGAGAGAGAGAGAGAGAGAGAGAGAGAGGGAGATGTGAGCCATGTTGTTGGACAAATCAAATGGCTAGAAACAGTGAATTAGTAGTTGAAGAAGTGGTCCTTCAACTGTTTTTGGGAAATTTCATCAAGTCCAGTCAGGTTCTGGGATTCAGGATCATAGACAAAAAAGCGGCAGAATGAGCAAAGGATTATTTAGTAGCCCAAAATGAGAGTGAGAGCAGAATGACCTCTAAAGTAGAATATTTGTAGCTTAGGGTTGAATGAGCAGTTCTTGGTGCTCTCTGAGCTTGGTTGTTTTCGTGCATGATAGTTTGGATAATGAAACTTCTGCAAGAAAACAACCAAGCTTAGAGAGCACCAAGGACCCCTCAGAATGCTGAAGTCAATGAAAATGCTTCATTGACTTCTGGACAGTCCCAAGATCAGTTACAGCTCAATGCTCTATATTTATGTACCCTAACAGGACCCCTGGTGGCGTAGTGGTTCGGGTCACAACCAAATTGGGTTGCAACCAAAGTTATGGAATGAATTATGGTCGTGACCAGAGGTTCTACTGTATGTAGTAAAAAAGATAGTTACAAAAATTACAAAGAATATAATCAAATAACACGGAATATTTAAGATTAAAAGAGGCAAGTAAAATGGAGTGATTTTCTGGAAAAAAGGTCTTTGCAATGTCTTTTTTTTTGTTTTGTTATCTCATGTCTTTTAGTTGGTTTTTTTTTTTTTTGCTTACCAATTATTACTCTTTCTTTCCCGCTTACATAAATTGCTTACCTTCAAAGGGAATTTTATGAGATACAGTATATGTATGTATATTTCTAGCAATATCACCATTGTTTACAGATAGTTTCCTTACCCTGAACAAGATGCTCAGGCAGACTATTACCAGATTTAACTAGTTCATTTGTAAAGTTTAAAATTAAAATAAAGTAATTCTCAGTGCTGATAGCAGCAGTTTTGCCAATCAGCATTTGGTTATTCTAGAAAGTGACGTTCAGCATAGAGTTGCCTCCTTTCTGAAGAACCAACTCACTTCACAGTTTATTTATTTATATTTATTTATTTATTAGTTCGATTTATATGCCCCCCTTCTCTGGAGACTTAGGGCGGTTTACAATGCATCAAGCAATAGCCTTCATACTTTTGTATATACCTGCTTAGTAGGGCTTAGGAGTTTTAGGAGTTTTCCTAGGTCCAGCTGGATTACTTGAAGCCCAAGATGTACATTCTCTTGCATATTGTACCGTTCTTGGCTTAAGGTTATGGTTAGACATAAGTAAGATCAATTGCTGGGAAAATTTTATGCTGAAATCAATGAAAATATTTCATTGACTTCTGGACAGTCCCAAGATCAGTTACAGCTCAATGCTATATTTATGTACCCTAATAAGACCCCTGGTGGCATAGTAGTTAGACTACAGTATTTCAGGCTGACTCTGCCCACAGCCTGAAATTCGATCCTGACGGAATCAAGGTTGACTCAACCTTTTATCCTTCTGAGGTTGATAAAATGAGAACCCAGATTGTTGGGGGAAATATGCTGACATTATAAACTGCCCAGAGAGTGCTATAAAGCACTATGAGCTCAGGGGTGGGTTCTAAATTTTTTTACTACCGGTTCTGTGGGTGTGGCTTATTTCGTGGGCGTAGCTTGATGGTCATGTGACAATTCTTTAGGATTTAGCAGAGATACTGGTCTACCAGGCTTTTAACTGCTTGCAGAGCTGTACCGATCTACCCATTTATTTTTTACAGGCACTGGTCTACCCATTTATTTTTGCAGGCACTGTTCTACTCATGTATTTTTGTAGGCACTGATCTACTCATGTATTTTTGCAGGCACTGATCTACTCATATATTTTTGAAGGCACTGGTCTACCCATTTATTTTTGCAGGCACTGTCTACTCGTTTGTTTTCTTTTAGCACTGATCAGCTGTAGGGCGGCCCTTTGAAGCCCCGCTGCAAGAGTTTAAACAGTTTTTTTCCCTCTAGCCATCAGCTGGGACTCAGGAGGCAGCAATAGATTGGGGGTGGGGCCAAATAAAAAGTAAGAATAACGCGGGGGATGAGTGGGTGGGGCACAGGGGGTGAGTGGGTGGGGCGGAGGGGCCAGAACCGGTTCGGTGATGTCATATCGTGACCGCTACTGGCTCGGGCGAACTGGGCCGAACTGGGAGTAACCCACCACTGTATGGGCTGGTATATAAGTCTAAGAGCTATTGCTATTTATGGGTTCCTACAAGATTTGTGGCTTAGGTGCTCAATGGAATATCTGCTTCCAAATCTGCCTTCCCATTTAGTACAGAATATACTAAGATTTTTCCCTGAGTGTTATGAGAAATAAGGTGAGTAGTAAGTGCTACAGATATCTTTTTGGTTATGGCTTCCCTCATTTGTGGAACTGTCTCCCTGGTGAGATATATAGTGTTTTGTTTTCCATGAAAAAAGGCACTGCCCCTTACATTTTAAAATGCTTTAATCGGTTAAATTAATCCTATTTTCAGCGCCGTTTTTAGTAGATGCTATTGTATGTAATTTCTACCAAGATAAGTGATAATTTTACCTGCTAGCAAGGATATGTTATTTCTATAAGCCAAATAGGTCAGCTTCTAAGTAAGGGAATTAAAGGACTTTATAAATTGGAATATAAAAATAGAAACATAGCACTGAAGCACTTTTGAGACTCCCTGCTTCTGGCCTCATATTTTGGATATTTAAGAGCATTAGCATGAGAATTAAAGCATTAGAATGAATGGTGTGTGAGTAGAGTTCATTATCAATTTTACTACTATTTATTTCTAGCACTATGCAAAATTATTGTCCCCATGCGGTGTCAGTTATAGTGGCTTATTCTTTTATGTTCTGGTAAATAGAAATCCCTGCAAACAGGACTATTTGTTCCCAGTGTCCACTTCCCAATCTTTAAATCGTACTTGTTAGCCTACTTTTGCCTTCCAAATACTTATTTGTGGATAACGTATTTACTCTGTGTATACAGTACAGTACAGAAGAAAATAGTTTTTTGCATCCTGAAGTCTGTGCCACAATTAACCGATTCATTGCCAACATCCAGCTACACTCTTCGTCGCTTGTTCAGGGGTTATGAGGCAGAAAGATCAAAAATTCCAGATTGAATTTTTCTGGGTCACCTGTTCATATCTCTTCTTTAATCTGAGTCGTGTTATTATACTGTGATTTTTCAAAGATGCTGAGAAAAATAAAATTAAAAAAAGAAGCTTATTTTCAGAAGAATACAAAACCTGAGCCCTTTTTTAAGCTTCAGAGTCCATGACTGAGCCATTGACTTTTATCTCCTCATAACGGAATGCAGTGCATGCAGTCTTTGGTACCAGGCCATATTCACTTGCATTTTGATATTCGCCAAGTGAGAGAGATGGATTATGCTCCAAACACATAGCATTGCATTATGCTATATAGTATCATGTATAGGAATTTGTGCTGCAAATCCATCGTTGGTCTAATGTGATCATTATACCTTGTACATATCCTGTACATATACTGTATGTAGCTATGTATGATGTGCAGCTACATATATGCAGCTATGACCCTAAATAAGGCAGAATTGTTCTAAACAAAGTCATTTTGGAATTTTGATTTTTGAATTCTCTCTGAGTCATTTTGAAACTAATAGGAGGACAGTGAAAATAGATATGGAACACCATTCTGAATGCAAGAAAGACAGATACGGGAAGTATTCTTCATCAGTTACATGTGGTCTGAAGAACTATTTTCTCTTTCTATATCTGAAGAAGCCGTGTACCACTGCGGGAAATTAGGGCATATGTACACTAGATTATATGCTCAAAGCTCCTCCCCCTTGTTAAATAAACTGACTTAAATGTTAAATGAAAAACATAATAGAAAGATGTATATACTGGTAGTCCTCGACTTACAACAGTTCCTTTAGTGACTGTTCAAAGTTACAGTGGCACTAAAAAAAAGTGCTGAAAAAGTTTTTCACACATTGCTGCATCCCCATGGTCACATGACTGAAATTCAGGTGCTCGACAACTGGTTCATGTTTATGACGGTTGCAGTGTCCTGGGGTCATGTGATCTCCCCTTTTGCGACCTTTTGACAAACAAAGTTAATCAGGAAGCTTGATTCAGTTAACGACCATGTAACTAACTTAGCAACTGCAATGATTCACTTAACATGTGTCGGCAACAAAATGGGGCAAAACTCAACAAATGTCTCACTTGGCCACAAAAATTTTGGGTTAGCTTGGGGTCGTAAGTCAAGGACTACCTGTATTTTTGTTCTTTTTTTAAAAGGAGTGAGTCTGTCTGTCTGTCTGTCTGTCTGTCTGTCTGTCTGTCTATCTATCTATCTATCTATCTATCTATCTATCTATCTATCTATCTATCTATCTATCTATTCTTTGTGACTCTCTTATTTTTATTTCTTTTTGACCCTCAGGACTAGCTCCAGGGCAGCTCTATACATACCCTGCTCGGTGCTGGCGCAAGAAGAGACGTTTGCATCCCCCTGAAGACTCCAGGCTGAAGTTGCTGGAGATTAAACCTGGTACGTGCTCTTCCCGCTCCTTTCTTTTCTTTCCCCATGCTTGCCTTTGCCCACTGGTGAGTCGTGTCTGTTCATCCTTGAATTGGAAGAAAACTATATTAGCATGAAATGGGCTGTCCTCGTTACTGATCTCTTCAGTTGCCTCTCTTTTAAGTCCCTTAAGTCACATGAATTTCCTCCAGGGTTAGAAGGTGACAGTACCCTTGGACCAGGTGGAATAAGAAGGACTATAGCAATTTAACAGTGCTTCAGTGAAGCATGATTTAATGCTGTCTCATTCATGGACAAGGCAGGGGGGAAAAAAAACTGTTGCTGGGACCCTTCCTTTTCCTTTGAAAAATGCAAGAGAAAAAAGGCCTTAAGTGTCTTTAAGTTACTGTTGGAGTAGACTAGAGCACTAGCTATTGCCACTGAAGAAAAATCTGCAATGCAAACTTCAGTGTATTTTCTGCTTCTCGTCTAGCTTTATCTATCCTTTGTTGCACTGACAATGTGCAATAGAATTTAAAAAGCCCATTCTAAATTCAGGTACAGATGTGGGAACTACAGTAGGTATGTGAGGACTTCATTTTCTTTCACCTTTTAAGAACCTGACGTTTGGAATGGAATGAAATCTCTTGGGTATTACACAAAGCATTACTGTGGTAGGTTCAAGAACTCCTTCTAAGGGCATTACTACTTGGTGCTCTTTTCACTCCATAATCCTCCAAACCATTTTGAAGTTATGTTTGCAGTTCCTTTCACTCTACAGACCTCAGAAGGTAGACAGCAGGAAGGGAACAGAGTAAACCAATTAGTGCTCTCTCTCTCTCTCTCTTTCCCTCCCTCCCTCCTTCCTCTTCTGATCAAGAGGAACATGCAAGAAACCCATGTGGTTATTATCAGGAAGTGAGTCATGGCAACTGGACTTATTTTCTTGTTGGTTTGAGATGTTTCACTGCCCATCCAAGCAGCTTCTTCAGTTTGAACAAGTTGGTTAGGGGAATCTGAACAGGCAGAGAATCGCTGGAATGTACCAACTTCCTAAAATTCTTAGGGGTATTCCTGCACCAACCTCAGGGTTTCTTCTGCAAAACGTGTGGCTTTCTTGTTGGTTTGAGATGTTGAGAAGCTGCTTGGATGGGCAATGAAACATCTCAAACCGACAAGAAAATCAGTTGCCATGACTCAACTTCCTGACAATTTTACCTGGATGACTGAGAATCTTCACCGACCATTCAATCATTACTTTCTCCAAGAGGCAACTTCTAGGCTTCTTTTCCTCTGTTATTTCAAAATAATATTACCTTTGCTAGAAGGCAATATGGCAATTCAATGCTCTCCCCAATAGCTCTAACCTTGGGTGCAAGATGCTAGAGTGACTGAAGCAGAGGAGATGGGGAGGAGGGAAGGTACATTCTAAGCAGAGAGATACTTTGAATGGCGTTCCTGAAGGTTGCTGTGGGAGCTGGGGATAGGAGCAAGTGGCGCAGTAAAACTCCCATCATCCCCACTCCACACAAAATCAACAATCCTCCCTTGTGAGACAGTTGCTTGAAAGGATGGCAGATAGAAGTCTGATGTTTTGCAATGGGCCAATTTCCTGCCAAGGAGAAGGGAAAATGAGACAACCCTCACATCAGTTTCAGCACCTGACCCTTGGGCTACTGTATGGCAGAAACACATAAAGCAGGAACCCCCAACCTTTTGGGCATCAGGGACCGGTTCCGTGGAGAGAAGTTTTCCCATGGACCGGAGGGAGCTGGTTTCGTATGCTGCCTGCGTCCTGTGAATGGGGCTTCGCTTATTTGTGCGGCTCAGTTTCTGGCAGGGCCACAGACCGGTGCTGATCCACAGACGGGAGGTTGGGACCCCCTGACATAAAGGATCTGAGATGAGCCAAAAGAGCTGAGATCAGTTCTGGCTTCTGCTTAAAGTGGGATCAGCAGTGTGGTTTGCATTTGCTAATCTTAGGAATTGGTATTAAATGGAACCTGTGAAGCTGTCAAACTATCTTTCCCTCAGAATTAGAATGCTATGTCAAATGAAGCCAGGAGACAATATCTGCGATGAAGGAGCCCACATGTTCTGTGGAGCTTTACTGTTACTTATAGAAAGATAACTTGTTTGTGTAATTTCATTTCGCTACGATAGAAATTGATTGGTTTAGCTTCTAAAGGTGTGAGAATGCACATCTTTGGACCTGATTTTGGAGTGGTAGAAAGATTCCCTATGAAAGTACCCTAAAGTTCCATTCATCTACTACCATACTAGCATAATTGGGTATTGCCATTTGCAAATGAGCACACGGGAAAGGTGTAGTGGGAAGTAACTTCCATATTGTTCATCGGTCAATTTTAAGCAGTTTCAACAGCTAGAGGAAATTTTATCTCCACAGGGAGATCTTGTATTATAGACTATATGAAGTCCTTCACTGAGATACACTAAGATGTAAATGAAAATTAGCAAAACATTACGTCTCTACTACCTGTGCTATTTAGATGAAAAGCATGACTATTTCTAGTATCATAGAACTAGCAAGGTGAGAAGCGATGATGATTTCCTGATTTTAACTAAATTGCATGTCTAATAATTCATATTTATTTTATTTTCTAATTGCTGCATTCATAGATTTCCTGATTTATAATGTGGAAATCTGAGGACGTAAATCTGAACTGCTAAAGGAGAATCAAAACTAGGGAGAGCTAAAGATCATGTACTCCTCCATAAGCAATGGAGTAGTATAAGTGAAAATGTGGAGCTGCTTATCTATTTTTCTCTGTGCTTCTGAGGCCTTCATATATCATTGCTGGAATTTGAACTGCCTATGACTTGGCTCATCCTTGAAAGATAGCAGGTGGCCTTCAGAAGAGAGAGAGTCTAATTCGAAGAACCAACATATTTTTGTGTGGTTTCTAACTGCTTAACCGAAACATTTTTCTACCATGTTATTGTGCTCAACTACTTTCAAACCACAGCTAGCACTTGGAACCACAGCACCATATGATGGGGACAGGGTAGACAATGGACTCTTCTCTGTTCTTTCAATCGCTAGTTAGGTTAGCATTAATGCATGTAAGGATTACTTCCGTGGTCTGCCTCCACACAGTTCTTTGTTTGCATTCCGAGGCTTAGCTCAGCTTCTGTTATCACATCTGTTTTAGTGAGCAAAAGGTCTTTTTGGATGGCTTGTTGACTTAGGAGGAGTCTTTGAAATAAAAAAAAAAGGCTGCTATGTTTTTTGTTATCATTGAGACAACTTGTAAAACACGACTACTCCAAGTTAACAACCTTGTCCATTTTATCAGGCATTTGTAGGTGTGTGTACATTACTGGGTGTAAAAAGATCCCGTGAGATTTCAACTGGCCTTGTAAGGATATAGAGCAAATACTAGCATATAAGAAAATTCTTGCTTCTGGTTATATTCCTTTACTTTTGTTAGATATTATTTGTTAAGTCTATGAAGGTCCATCCAATCTTCAGATACATTTTCTTATGAATACAATGAAGAGATTTCTCTGGAATTTTTATATTTTTATCTATCTTCTAAAGAGCCAGCTAAAAAGAATAGATTGATGTAAGAATCTCACCAGAAGGAATGGAATAGAAATTGAGTAGCTGGCCTTTGGATCATGGCAGCAATTACATAGCAGGCATTCCATTTTAGTGCATGTGTAGTGCAAATCTTAGATAGAGATGAAGGCATATGCAGGAATAGCATAAATGCCTTTTACTAGCTCAAACAGAATAGCTCCACTGTATCCTAGAAACTGTTGTGGGGATAATGGATGTCCCATGATTTCTTTTGATTTGGATTTTTCTTTCTTGGTTTTCTTTTTCAAATGCAATTGTCTTCACTAATAACTGCTTAGCCACTTCAGTCCAATAGGGTTAGAGCGCACGGGGTCATTCCAATTAGACAATTTCATTTATTCTCTGGAATGAGGCTTTCCCTAAGATCCAGGGGGATCCTACCCTACTTATTGGTCTTTCAAAGGGCCTGGAAAACCTGGCTCTTTGCTAAGGCCTTTCTTTGCCTAGGATGGATACGTATTGCTGCTCAGTTTGCCATCTTTGCTTCTTGTTCTTTTGCGGTACTGCTTCATTACTTGATAGTTTTTCATATTATTGCAAACTGCCCAGAGTCATTAGGAGTTGGTTGGTATACACCCGGAATAAAGGGGCGTGGGGGGAGAGAATAAAATGGTTAGCAAATCTCAACAGAAAAAAATGTCAGGAATGAGGAGTTGAAACCAGTTCAAATGTAATAGTAAAGAGTTCTTGTTAGTATTTTCTTTCTTTTGATTTTATTTTCTTTCTTTTGATTTTCTTAGATGAAGAAAAATCAAAACAGTGTATACTGAGCCCCCATTTTTGAAAATGTAGAATTTTGTAGAATTTTTGGGAAAAGTGCATCTTATAGTGCGAAAAATATGGTAAACATAATCTGAATTTGTCTGCAGCTTTGCTCATATTAAAAAAACAAAGCAGTTTCTCATGACTTATTTTTTCCACCTAGAAACCTAGACATTTTGCTCTGGACTCAGTGGGGTATGAAAGTAAAACTAATTGCAATTGACAAGTTAAAAAGCCCCGTAACTGTCTGATATTGACTTTTTCAGTTTCTATTATTTGAAATGTCTATTTAAAAAAACAAAAACAAAAAAAAAACCACATGCTTTACAGAGTTCAGAGGTTTATTTTAGAATTTTCTAAGAAAGTTTCTTTTTCTTTTAACAAATCGTAACATAAAATCTCTCTCTCTCTTGTCAATACGTAATTCATAAAGGCTTTATTTCTTTGAATCGATACAGAAAAACTACTATCTCAGGACCAGCAGAGGGAGTAATATTACAGGACTACTTATATAAGGGGTTTGATTCTGCTTCCATTACAAATGCTACATATTTAAATCAAGTGATGAAATAAACATAATATTGTAAACTTAACCTTTTACTCACAGAAGGGGAAAAATGCAGTTTCAGTTTTGAAAGTTTTGATTAGGGTCTGACTACCAGCTGAATAAACCTACATGGAACCTTCATGGAAAAATGAATTAGCCTATTCTGCTCCGTCACTAGCAGTTGTTAAGTACTTGCAAGTTCTGAATTTTCATCTAGTAGTATGGTGTGTAGCCATGCTGGCCACATGATCACAGAAAATCTCTTTGGCAACGTTGGCTCTTTTGGCCTAGAAACAGAGATTAACGCTGGGTCCACGTCCAGACAGAGAAATATTTACCTTTTAATATGTTTGTATGAATCCAGTGCAGCCTTTTATACAGAGGTGGGTTTTAGCAGGTTCTGACCAGTTCTGGAGAACCAGTAGCAGAAATTTTGAGTAGTTCGGAGAACCAATAAATACCACCTCTGACTGGCCCCGCCCCCATCTATTCTCTGCCTCCTGAGTCCCAGCTGATCGGGAGGAAATGGGGATTTTGCAAGAACCTTCCCCTGGAGTGGGGTGGGAATGGAGATTTTGCAGCATCCTTTCCCTGCCACGCCCACCAAGCCACCCCCATCATGCCATGCCCACCAAGCCACCCCCACAGAACCGGTAGTAAAAAATTTTGAAATCCACCACTGCTTGGGGTGGTACATGGGGATATAGTATATATCCCAGTGGTTACTCTCAAGCTGTATTTTTGTTCTTGGGTTTTTTAAATAAATATGTATGGGGTTGGGGCTTTTAGGGAGTTTTTCAGATAATCTTCAAGTCAATGTCTCCAGGCTAACGATTTACAAGGTGATGTGACTTTCCCACTCTGAAAACCTGTCTTCTTCAACCTTGGATTCACATGATATGGGGCATCCTGCACAGCATACAATCTGGGGTGCTGAATTTTCTAGCTGTCAGGCTGATCAGGGATTGAACTGTTGCCTTATGTGGTGTCATGGCAAAAGCGATGCCCAAAACATGGAGTTTATTTATGAAAGGAAGCCAGTCTTTTTAAGCTAGACTCCGCAAAGCAGACTAATACTGAAGAACAGAACTAATCAGAGACGGGAAAATCAAATGAAGCGGAAGATAGAAAAGTAATCAGCCAGTTAAAGAGCAATACAGTAGCATGAAACCAAAAGCAGCAGAGGTCTTTTACTCATATGGAAGCTACTGTGCAAATCATTTTATGTGTGAACGTTTTCTTCCAGCAGACCTCCATGCAATACGCCTAGGCATTCTTGGGAAGCAGGTTGTAGAGGAACGCAGTGATAAAGTTGGTGAAGGAATGCAGGAACCATTAGCAGATTAGCTATTAAGATATAACAAAACAGAGCACAGTTGACAGTGTGGCTCTAGAGCAGGGGTCTCCAATCTTGGCAACTTTAAGACTTGTGGACTTCAGCTCCCACAATTCCTCAGCCAGCTTTCTGGCTGAGGAATTGTGCGAGTTGAAGTCCACAAGTCTTAAAGTTGCCAAGATTGGAGACCCCTGCTCTAGAAAAAGAGAGACCAAGAGAATAGCCCCACTTTGATCCTGTTTGCCACAGGGAAACTGGCAGATTTACAAAAGACTTGCTTGCCCTCCAGAAATGTTCTCTGATATGTACTGGTGTGGTTCACCTGTCCATATGGTAAGACCCTAAACTTGTTTCATAAGCATAGGGTTCATAAACATATGATTTAAACATATGGGTTTTAAATATAGAATCATGCAATCATAGAATCAATGGAATAGCTTGCCTCACGGTTTTGTGGGTGCTCCATTGCTGGAGGTTTTCAAGAAACGATTGGACAACCGTTTGTCTGCGAGCATACAAAGACTCCTGCCTTGGGGAAGAGGGTTGGACTAGAAGACCTCCAAGGTCCCTTCCAGTCCTATGATTCTATGATATTGTAACTAGTTAGAGCTGCCCAGTTACTTTGTCTTGAACTCTAAAGTTTATTTATTTAGTTAAGAACATTTATATGACTGCCCAACTCATGCTCAGAGACTCCAAGCAGTTTTCAAGGATAAAACCCCACAAACAAAAGCAATTAAAAGCAATAACCCCCCCCATCCCCCTGGTCAATGAGTTATTTATGGGCTCCCTTTTATTCTGAAGTCCGTAGACCTGTTGGCAAAACCAGTGTCAACGTTGAACTGAACCTGGCCACAGCCGTCTTTCTATTCCTCAGTTGCCACACTGAGGGGGAAGAGGGGAAGGAGGTTGGAATGCATTACTAGACACAACAAAGAGCTTTCTAGTGAGAACCAAGGTCAACTCTACTGGCAACCGATAAGGCTGGGGAAGGAGTGCCTGAATTTACCTGTCAACCCAATTGGCCAATGTGATCTGTGACACTTGGGGATGGAGTTATTTCCTAGTTTAATCATACTGAAACCATGGGAAAGATTTAGAATTGGTTTTCCATTGAAGCTATGCTGATATGATGTACTCAATAAACAGGACCTTTGAGAAGGAGCCAAGTCTCAGAGTTCTGATTCTGATTGATAGTCGGAGCCTTGACAACAAGGTCTTCAGGGCCTTGCAAAAGAGTGTCAGAATAGGGCTCAATGATATCTCTGTGGGGATGAAGTTCCACCGGGAGGGAGCCACCATGGAGAAGGCCCTTCTTCTTGGTCCCACTAGATGGACCTCCTTAGGATAGGGGTTATTAAAGTTGTTAACAAAGTAGGTTCAGGTACTCAGTACTGTTTTCTGATTGGATGTCTAAGATCAGAATGGATACAGATATTGGAAGCAAAAAAACACTTAGCCTCCCCATAGAGATTGGCTTTTCCTTATCTCTGCTTTCTATAAAGCTGTAAAAGTATTTCTCTCAAAGACAACAATTGAAGGAAAGGGCCACCTAGCTAATAAAATTTAATTAGAAAGTTAGGATATTCTCTATTTCAAACAATCCATTTTGCAGTTAATTCTGGTATGCTCTTAAACTCAAATCCCATTCAAGTAAATAATATATTCATTTGTAATTATTGACTGGTATTTGCTTATCTGAGGCTCCTTATCCTACTAATCATTCTGATCTCCCTTTCTCTTTTCATTTATGTATTGCCCCTCCCTTCTTTCTTACCTTTTGTTATCAGATGAATAAAATATTGTTACTGGTTGTTATTGTTGGCGAGATCCTACATCTTATGTTTAAGGTTTTTTCTTCTTCTATTTAATGGTATATTTGTTTTCAAATTCTTATGCTGTGAGCTGCCTAGCAGCAATCTGGAGTTGGGCACTTAAATTGTTTTTTTTTTTTATTATTAATGAAGAAAATAATGAATGACAGAAGAAAAAAAGGTTTGGATTCTGAAACTGAATTATATAATATTAATAACTTATTAGGTATTTTAGAAGACGCTAAAGCACTAGGGCCGTATTGAACTATTAAAAAGTTTCATCTGGATGTATCTCCATCATTGCATTGATGGTAAAGAAAATTCTATTTTTAATTGTTGAAAAGATTTAAAGTAATAATGGAACAATATTGATCTAATATAATGATATATTTTTGTACCCATCCTTTCCAGTACAAAGTTTTACTATGTGGTGTGAACCTAGGAATCCAAATTCTTTCACTGAAAAAAATATTAAAATATATTATTTCCATGTAATAATAAATGTTGAAAGACGGTATCGGTTGCTCACTACTTGAGATGGCTAAGCTTTTTGTTCATGCCCTGGTTGTGCCATACTTGGATTATTAGAGCAGCTTTATGTCTGAGTTACCTGAGAATTTGCTCCCTTTGACTGATGTCTAGAGTACTGTTCCTTCTTTTGCTGCTATCTCTTGATCTTATCCAGTTGTTACACTGGTTGGGAATAATAAGAGACATACCAGTACAAACTGAGAGTATTGACATATCAAGATTTGCATATGAACACCCAGTTATTGGAAGGAGCTGCTGATGCTCATGGACCTATACTGTTGACCTGATTATTACCCAAGGATCATTTAGTTCCCCTGTGCACTAGAAGAGTCACATCATAGCTATGAGCCTTTTGTCACCAGGCTCCAGTTTGTTTCACCAGGAATTAGACTTCCACCAGGATTACACTTGGAATCAGATTGCTTCAAGTTTGAAAAAGCACATTTCTTTTTCACTGGCCTCCGTGAAGTTGCTTTAAAATCAATACATAAATAAATACCTGTCACTTTGAAATGTCCAGAGGTCAATAATATTACATGTCATGGAACTTTTAGTTTAGAAACATCTTATATTATGATGTTATGACGGAGTGAAATATATTACTGTGTATTGCTGGAATTGCAGTTAGTTATAAATGCATCACAAATGAAATTAATAGTACAGATAAAAACATTGCATGTTTGTATTGCTTACCTCTTTTGTTCAGTTCTCTCCTCCCTTCACAACATTTGTTATGTTCTGCATTTCTGATCATTGCCCAGGAAAACCCAACTATTTTTTCCCCTAGAGTTGAGTTGACTTTCACTTTATGGTGAAAAAGTTTGGACTTTAAATGAGTATACAGGCTAGAGTATGTCATGAAAGTGGATCAGATAGTGGCAGATAACAATGTCAAGGATCATGATCATTCTTTAGAAGAATAGCAAAATCATTCCAACATTTAACTAGCATAAGGTGACCAGATTTTAACATTGGTAAAGAGGGACATTGTGGGCGTGGCTTATTTTGTGGGCGTGGCTAGCTGGTCATGTGACCGGGTGGGCGTGGCTAGCTGGTCATGTGACCGGGTGGCCATGGCTATGTCTATAGGGTAAGGTGAACAGATTTTAACATTGGTAAGAAGGACACCATTGTGGGCGTGGCTTATTGTGTGGGCGTGGCTTGGAGGCCATGTGACTGGGTGGGCGTGGCTACCTGGTCATGTGACCGGGTGGCCATGGCTATGTGTATAGGGACTACTCAGAGGGCTGAAAAGTCATTTCTGACAGGTCCTCGCACTTTTGACTGGTCCTCACACTTATGACCATCCTCACATTTATGCCCGTGCAGCATTCTTAACAACCATGTCACTCATTTCACAACTGCTTCTCTTCAACAAGGTGACAAGATAGAGCAAAAATGTAAAATGTGAGGACAGTCGTAAGTTCGAGGACTGGTCAAAAGTGTGAGGACCAGTCAAAAATAACTTTTTCAGCCCTCTGAGTAGTCCATATGCACAAAAGGACTAACCAGAGAGCTGAAAAAAGTCATTTCTGACAGGTCCTCGCACTTTTGACTGGTCCTCACACTTATGACCATCCTCACATTTATGCCCATGCAGCATTCTTAACAACCATGTCACTCATTTCACAACTGCTTCTCTTCACCATGATGACAAGATAGGGCAAAAATGTAAAATGTGAGGACAGTCATAAGTTCGAGGACTGGTCAAAAGTGTGAGGACCAGTCAAAAATAACTTTTTCAGCCCTCTGAGTAGTCCATATGCATTAAAGGATTACAGCAATAGAGAGGGATGAAGGAATGGAAATTAGAGTAGGAGTGAGGGTAAGAGAGGGAGGAAGAGAGGAGGAGAAGGAGAAAGAAAGAGGAAGTAGGGAGGAGAAAAAGAGGGTGGGGGGAAGAGAAAGTAAGAAGGAAAGAAAAGAGAGAGGTGGTAGGTTTGAGGAGAAAGATTGCTGTACAATAAAAAAGATGAAAGGGAAGAAAGCCAACCCCAAGCAAATATAAAGATATTAAGATAAAGAATGAATTGTTAAACTTTAAAGAATAAAAGAGAACAAATATGAATAAATAGCAATAATTAGAAACACACATACAAACATACAATGTATTTTCTTTGAACAGAATATTTGGCTGGTTCACAAATTTAAACAGCGTTTAGTCATTTCAATTAAATTTACAATTTCTATATTTCCTTTTTGCCATATTTATTCCTCATCTATTTTTTAAAAAAACCAATATTACCCTTCATCCTCATCTCTAATCTTAATCAAATTCAATTTTTCCCTTCTATTCTATATTATACCCCTTCCCATTGTCATCTATTTTTATATCCATCCTCACATTGTTTAATTATGTAATTATGTAATACAGTTGTTTAATACAAATTCAACATTTTAATATAAATCAATTAGTTATAAAACTATCTTTTTTGTATATTAATCAATATGAACATGAATATTCCAATTATTTCCATGCAATCCAATTTCTTACAAATCAATTAATTATATTTACCAATAATAATAAACCAAATAATTTCTCCCATATATTCCTCTGAACCACAACTTAACCATTTCTGCTTTCAACACAATATACAATTAATAGTATCTCAATTATTACAATTCCCTAGTTAAATACAGCTTTTTTTCCTTTGTGTTTTAAAATCTTGAACTCTCCTCCTAAATTTCCCATTGTTTGCAGTTTTTCACCTACCTTTTTTGGGGAGGAAAAATAAAAATAAAAATAAATCTCTCTCTGCCTCATTTTGTCACGCTGCACCAAAGACCCTGGTTTCGGTTTCGTTTCTGAAGCTTAGCTAGGGGGAAAAAAAACTGCTTTACACTGATTGCCTGTAGGGCGGCCCTTTGAAGCCCCGGGCAAGAGTTTAAACAGTTTTTTTTTCTTCTAGCCATCAGCTGGGGCTCAAGAAAAATCGGGACTTTTTTGAAACGCCGCGGGACGCGGGACAAATTGCTCAAAAGCGGGACTGTCCCGCCAAAAGCGGGACGTCTGGTCACCTTAAACTAGCAGCTTTTTTCTATGTGTGTCTGTGAATCACATATTCCATTTAATATCTGTTTAAAGCAGGGGTCCCCAACCTCTGGTTCGCAGATCAGCAACTGTATGCGGCATGCCAGAAATCTGTCTGTACAAACAAGTAAAGCCCCATCTGCGTATGTGTGGGATGCACGCAGGGCAGGAAACCAAGCCCCTTCCGGGTCCGTGGAAAAACCTGTCTCCACGGAAACAGTCCTTGGTGCCCAAAAGGTTGGGGGGCCACTGGTTTAAGAACTAAATCTATACAGCTGAAGTAGTGATCAGTGTGATAGAAAGTGGAATAAAGTTTCATATACTTTATATGTTACAGAAATCTGGAATAATACTTAATTAAAGTGTCATATTTTTTCTGTTCAATTTCACTGTGGGCTTGTAGATAAAACTGTTCAGGGGGTTGAAATAACCTAATATTGAAATAATGTCCCCTCCCACTTTCTCCAGTGCACAGCATGAAGGAATCAGTAATAAATGATATTAAACTCTTGTTTGAAATGTTGTAAGCCAGTTTTTATGGTACAGAGAAAGCAGAAAGACTGTAGATAATTTTCCATTGTCCTCATTTGTTGAAGTGAGTATTTTCAATCTCTTGTCTTTATTCTTCTCCTGGGTAACTTTTTATAGTGTAATAATCATTTTACTTTTGATGGATAGTAAATAATTTTCTACTGGTTTCTAATTCACTTTAATATCTCCTTGCAATTTGCACTTGATATCCTAATAAAATTTAAGTGTTTTATGCTAAAATAATAGGCCTGCCAAATACTGTATCTGATGAATTCAATTATTACATGTGTTTGTGCCAATATTATAGGATCAGATGAAGGAGGACAGGTGATGCCATATTCATTAAAGCAGGATACAGATACATAGTATGATTTGTTGGAACAGATACCCTGTCTTCTATGTAACATGACATGTTAATATCAGAAAGTAGTTCTTTATTAAGCTGTGCTCCAAATGGATGGGAGTAAGACAGTTTAGGAGACTGCACGCAAACATCCAGACAATTATGTGACAACCAAGGTGTAGATATTTCTGTGTCTGTTTCTATCTAGCTCACATATAGTAGTCTTCAGTTAGATTTAGCTCTTCCTGGAAAAAAGGTGATTTCTTACATATAGGCCCACTACTAGTAGAAACAATAATTCCACTCCTGTGGTGCTACAACCAGGCATAAAAAGATTTTTTTTTAAAAAAAGTCTGGAAATAAAATTGGAATTCTGGAAACTTCATCAACATGTTCCTGAAATTCTTGGCAGCAACATAGCACCCATGACCTTCTCCCAGGTTGTTTTCTTATTTTCCTGTCTAATTTATAGTCCAGCCACAGGCCAACCTTGTTTAGCTCCTATCAGCACACAAGGGCTGTCAGATGCAGGCACCTGGATGTACAGCTTCCAAAAGCCTTTGTGTTACTTATTAATCATTAACAAAGTAATTATTTAAAATGCAAATTAACTTTAAATTATATCTAGCATTTCCCTTGTCTTTATGTACCTTCCAAAGTGTAATCCTCTTTCAGCTCTCCCTGGTAAACCAGATAGGAAACGCAACTAGATGAGCTAATTCTACGTCAGTGTTTGTCAGTTTTGGCAAATTGAAGATGTGTGGACTTTAACTCACAAGAATTCTCAAGGTTGAGAAACACTGTTGTACTTTATTGTAAGCCTACAGTAACAGAATCTTGCAGATCTAAAGGCACAAATGTCCCACTGCCACTTTTAAACTGTTTGACCTGTTAGGGCGAGTCCTTCCTAAGTTTCTTGCTCTGAACACTAATCCATTGGGGGCTTATCCCTCTCTTATGTGATAATTTCCTAGGCAGCATCTCTTTCCTTCATTCCCCAAGGTCATCCACACATTCCATTACATCAGGGGTGTCAAACTGGCAGCCCGCGGGTCAGATGCATCATGCCCAGGCCTTGCCCTCACCAGCTCCACGAATGGGAAAATGTCACAAAATGTCACATGATGGCAAGGTGACACGGTGAGTTTGACACCCATGCATTACATCTTTTGCCCTATGGTGGACTTTTGGCTTCAACTCACAGCTTCTGTGCATTCAGGATTGTATGACTTGGTATGACTTGGGATCAATACTCCTATATTGACATTAAACTAAAACACAAATCAACGATACCCTGTGCAATTCCTGTTGCATCACAGCATGGTAGTTCTCCAGTGTAGCTGCGGGATAATCCAGGAATGGTTTGCTACAGTCGGATCTGCCCAGAGACTGAGTCATAATTCTTTAGCCACGCCCTCCTGCCTCTCTCTTGGGCCCAGTCTTTCGACTCAGTCTGCCCAAGAGAGACGTTTTTGGAGACGGCTGTAGTTCTACCTCCATTCCTGGACTATCCTTCCAATACACACAGGTTTTTCCGACTCGGTTTTACTTAAGGATGGCTTGTTCTTTGATTGAGCCGCTGTTTCCGAAGAGCGTGCTGGCTAGTTCAGCCTGGCTGGCAACGCCGCCACCGTTTTAGGCCCCCACTGCCATCCAAAAGTAATGCTGTATTCAACTACAAGTACACCTGTCACTGTAACTCAGTGCCCTTCATTCTGCAGGATGCAAATGCTGCAAGAGAACTGATAATTGTTATGGATCACAAACCTGTCAGCAAATAATGATCATGTTAATGGCACAGGGCATGACTTTAGCTTCTGTGCCTGCAGTTGTAAGCTACACCACAATGCCTTTGGTAGATGGAAACCATTTAGGCAAGAACTACTTGCCTAAATGATCTCCATATAACCTTTGGAATCTGCCGCTGAGAAATGAGGCTGCTGGAATAGGTCCAATCATCTGAGCATTTAGCCTGGTAATTGCTGTCCTATTACAGACACTAAATAGATGGTGAAGGTCCTCAGAGATGGAATGAGGGCCTTTTTCCTCCTCCCTGAGGAATGTAATGTGGTCACACTTGCCTAGACAATTTGAAGAGTTACATGAGGGAGAGCTGACTTGTCCCTTGGTTGTCCTTCCATTAGCCCTCTGTCATCTGGATTGCCATAATTTGCTTTACACGGGGACATCCTTGAAACCAGTGCCTGCTGATATGCTTAGTTGTGAAGAAATTTGGAGTTGACCTTGGGGATAGAGAAAGAATGGGCCAGCTGTTAAGGGGAGCTTGCAGAAATGATTATTATTTTTCAATCTTGGCAACTTTAACATGTGTGGATGTCAACTCTCAGAACTCTCCAGCCAGCATGTTTCTAAGTCCATTTTATGGTGCTGATTATTATTTATTCTCTATGAAGGCCTTTTCTGGGGTCTAGGTATCTACAAGGTTACTTTTTTTGCAAATAGATTCTGCCCATCTAATCCAGGTGATTTGAATATATCTGGTGAGGATTCCCATCTATCAAGAAAGGGGATAGAATGAGCATAAAGCAAAATGAATATTATTTTCCAAGTTTCCCTCTTCCGAAGCCACCCTGGGGCAAACGTGATATCTACTCCCAGACCCTTCTGAACTCATATAAATCCTTGGCTTTTCAGTGATGGATGCTATCCATGCAAGATTGAAAGATTGCTAAAATATCCCTGTTGTTATTTTGTTATTTTTAATTATTATATTTGCCTTACTGTTCTTCACCATCTATTTTTGATTGAATGATCTGATTTTTAGAACATTTATTTGGAGCAAACTGATATATAAATAAATAACCAGTCATCTCAAAGGTTTTTAGAGAGAGTGAATTTGCAAAATACATTCAGCGAATTAAGAATTTAATAATTTTTATGTAATTCAGAAAATCCATCTCAAAACATTCAAAGTAATAAAAATAGTAAAAGAGGCTAGGCTTTTAAAGCCTCATTTAGCACCCTATTTTAGCAGGAAACACAATACAAACTTGCTTTTTTGACAGTGTGTAAGCAGAGCAATTAATTAGGTCAACACTCAGAGGTTAGTTCAAGTGAAGGCTGTAAAGACAAATTAAACCTGAGTTGACTGCTGCCATTAGTCTTACAAGGGGAGAGATGAAGCTAGTGAGAGTTTTTAAGTATTTGATGCTGGAACCAATCCAAAGGAGGCAGAAGACTCTTTATTAACTTCTACTTGTGCTATGGAGTTCTACAACAATAGGAATCAGAAATATGATGGAGCATTAATCTATGAATTCGTGTATTTTGTTTAGCCTATAAAGTAACCTCTACTTACAACAGTTCATTTAGTGACTGTTCAAAGTTACAATGGCACTGAAAAAGTGACTTATGACCATTTTTCAGTTAAAACGTTTGTACCCCATGGTCATGTGATCAAAATTCAGATGCTTGGCAACTGGTTCCTACTTATGACCATTGCTGTGTCCCAAGGTCATGTGATTACCTTTTGCAAACTTTTCATGAATAAAGTCAATGGGGAAGCCAGATTCATTTAACAACCAGGTTACTAACTTATCAATTGCAATGATTCACTTAACAACTTTGCCAAGAAAGGTCATAAAATGGGGCAAAACTCACTTAACAAATGTCTCACTTAACAATAGAAATTTGGGGCTCAATTGTGGTCATAAGTCAAGGACTTCCATATATATAAAGCATACATCAAAATTGTTGTAAGTAGCTGCCTAAGTGAAATACCTGTACTCTTACAGTGACAGAACATAGAACTAATGAAAATTATAGTTGTAATTGTAGATAATTATAATTTTATAATTATATTTTAAAGACACTCATCATTAGATTTAATGTAAGGAAATTGGTAAGTCTCCCCCTACATTCTTGTAAATGTAAATCTTGTAGGCCCTTTTGGGGAAATTTAAGACTTTTTAAAAGTGACATTTCTTTTGGAATGGATAGGCTCATATATCTCTAATCATATACTCTGGCGATTCCTACTTTTCATAACCTAACAGGCAAAAATCAATCAGTTTTCTCTTAGAAATGATGCCTGAAAGGGATCTAAACAATCATTAAGATGGCTGAAACCAAACCTTCTAACTCTTTCGGCCAGCTCTTCATTCCCTGAATTTTAATAGGTCTCCTACTGCTTTGATACACGACAGAAACACATTAGTGGAGCTAAGATGTCTTCCAGCTCACTGTGCCATTGCTGCTGTTCCATCTTTCACCATCACTGCCAATTCTCTCTCACTAAAAGCAGCTTGCAGGATGCTCAGCAGCAAAACAGATCCACAGATTGATTGGCTTTATTACCTTTCTGGTTTCTGCAGTCTTTTCTTTACCTAGTAACATAAGCCTTGCTTATGTTCTGCAGACTGATGAATGTCCAGAGGAAGAAAAGTTGTTTAACAAATCTCAGGGACAGATGTTAATGAATGGACACACTGACCTTGTGTGGGAGCCCAAGGTTGCCTGCGTGTTCCCTCCTTCTGAGCGAAAGAATTAAACAAATCCAAAGGGTTATGCTCCCTAGGAGCTCCATCTGCCTTCTGTTTATCTGACTTTGAAACAGGGACATGACATGCCTGGGTTTGGCCTGGCTGTTCAGAAAAGACATTTCTGTTCACATCAAGGACAGATGAACAGTCATTCATCTTTGCAATCCAGCACCTCTCTGCAGCCATCCATCTTTTAGCCAAAGCCACAGCTTCTGGGCTCATTGTTAAATCAAATGAAGGAAATCCAAAGTCACTAGCACTTCACCCTCTTCATTATAATTTGCTTTTTTTTTTTTTCTTATGGAGAGATTTCTTTTTCTTTCTTAAGTTTTAGACGTATTGGTCGGGAAACGAGGGTGGAGTGAGAACAATTGATTGAATGTAGGGATTTAGTTCCACTTCCCAATGCTCTTGCTAACACTTGGATAAACAGTGATGGGTGATGATTCCCATGTTTTGGCCTTCAAATCTGCATAGTTACACTCAAGGCTGATTCTATCTGAAAATCGGCTGGCTACCTTCCAAAATCAGACTGATCAATCCCATTCTATCCCTGTCCTCTGCCTCCAGCAGTGGTGGTATTCAGCCGGTTCTATCCGGTTTGGGAGAACCGATAGAGGCGGCTGCGGGAGGCTCCACCAACCCGCCTGGACGTCATCACGTCCTGTTTTTGATGCTTTGCGCATGTGCAGAAGGTCCTCGCGTGCTCACATTTGTGAACAGGTAGTGAAGGTAAGTGAATACCACCTCTGGCCTCCAGCATTGGTCACTCAGAAGGTTATAAGGAGAATATTGAAATAAAAGTCATCAGGTATTGCCTGCTTCTAAAATTTAATAATTAAAGAAACATCATTTATTGTTTATTCCTTTATTGTTGATTTATTACATTTTTTTCCCCTTTTTTGCTCTAGGATTAGGGAGGTATGTATCAGTCATATGTTTCCTTTTACCTCAGAATTAGTGATTCATCCAAGGTCACCAAGTACCTTTGGTAGATAAGAGAGGGTTTGGATCCTGTTGGCTATGGTGCGAGAACACCATGTCTGGCTATGTGTGCCATGTTTGCTCCATAAATTTGCTAGGTTAATTGCCATACATAGAGCAGCAGTCTTACAAATACTTAATTAGATGTAAGCCCTGATGAATATATTATCATTTATGCATAAAATGCAAAACACTATGCTATTGTTCTTTAAAAATGGATGCCTTTGTTCTCTAGTTAATAATAGATGTCTAAAACAGTTTATTTTTATATACTATTTTTATTTTAATAGTATAACAAAACGATCTTCTTACCAATAAATTTCTAGCAGTGATGAAATGTTTAAAAGCAGGCCTTTAAATACTGGATAGTTTTTCCAAATTATTTTTTAAGAGTTCAGATTTTAACACGTCTTTGTGACTTTTTTTTTTTAAAAAAAAACCTGCTTCCATAAATGGAAGATTTACATAGATTTATTATAGATTATCATTTGACCACTTCTGCATTCAGTTAAGAAAAAACAAATATCAAAAAAGTTACTATGAAAGATGAATGGGTTCTTTTTTTCTTTTCATTAAAAATCTTTAACAATGATATAGTGTGTGTGTGTGTGTGTGTGTGTATGTATGTCTATGTACATGTACATGTACATGTACATGTATATGTATTCACTAGCTGGACGCCCATGCTTCGCTACAAAACTACAATATGTGCTCGGGCTTGATAAATTGACACTTACAGCCTGAAACTTAATGTACAATGTGTAACTCCATAGCATCAGAGTTCGTTAATATAATGTAACTGGCAGTTGGAATAGAGGGGGAGGGGGAGTAGAATGTTCCAGCCCGCAGCATCCATCAGTATCCATCTGGATAGCATCCTAACAGTGTGTGAGAGAGTTGAGGGGAGTTTGGAAACTCAAACAGTATTTGCTGTGTGAGCAAGAAGACAGAAAGGAGGCTGGGCATGGCTCAGCTCAACTGTTCTGTAGTAAAGTTGCTTGCTGCTGTGAAAGTAAAACTGAAAGTGAAACTCCTCTCGTCTGCTTGTGTTTTGCATTTGGAACATATTTCTTTTCAGGTGGGGAGGAGGAGTAGAACTCCTTAGCATCAGAGTGTGTTAATAATAATATAGGAAATACTAATGCTCTGATGGTCATTTTGAAAAATCCTTTCTTAGTGAGCATCTAGAAGCCAAGAGGAACATACGTGACAAATTTCAAGTTTGTAGGTTTTACGGTTCTGGAGATTTCATGATTATGCCGTGAGTGGTTTTCGCTTTTATATATATATATAGATTTTACTCTTTTAAAAAGTATATCAACAGTATTCTGTGCTGGTTTTAATGTTTCTGAGTTCTTCAGCTTTCATATAAAAGCATAACATAATTGAACAATTGCTAAAAATTATATAGTTATATTCAAAGAATAAGGGACGCAGTGGCTCAGTGGCTAAGATGCTGAGCTTGTCTATTGAAAGGTTGGCAGCTCAGCGGTTTGAATACCTAATGCTGTGTATTGGGGTGAGCTCCCATTACTTGTCCCATTTCTGTCAACCTAGCAGGTTGAAAGCACGTAAAAAATGTAAGTAGAAAAATAGGGACCACCTTTGGTGGGAAGGTAACAGCATTTACTTTGCACCTTCGGCATTGAATCATGCTGGCCACATGACCATGGAGATGTCTTCGGACATTGCTGGTTATTCGGCTTTGAAACGGAGCACCGCCCCCTAGAGTCAGGAATGACTAGCATGACTAGCACATATGTGTGAGGAGAACCTTTACCTTTATTCAAAGAATGCTAATGCAGAATTTACAATTTTTTTTTTACCAAACAAGATTTAATATGTAAAGCTTAAAAACTATAATTATCTCTGTAATTTAATTCATTGTATTATTCTGAATTGAGACAAGGATTTGTGGAAAAGTATACTTTAATGGTTATCAAAATAGTTTCAGGCATTTTTTGATGGGAGAAAGGTAAACATTTCCACCTGTTAATGCCTTTGTATATACAGTATAAGGTTCTACAAATAAAGGAATTATATATGATGTGTTAAGGTAGAAGTTTGTTTACATAGTTCCTGAAAAATAACCGTCCTTGTGTTCTTAGTGAAAGGAATTTCTGGTGGAACCCATTTTGAGCAAATATATAACTAATCTGTAATTTTCTTGAAGATTAATTAATTATGTGTTCTCAAGTCAATGTTGATTCTTAGTGACCACATAAATAATAGTTTCTTGTAGATACACATGAATCTTCCACATCTTTAAATAACTAATTTTTTTCTTTGTTATTACTATACAAAAATAAAGCCATCACTTTTTAAAACCCTTATGCTGCAAGGATTATGTCTTTTAAATTGTATAAACTCCAGATCTTTTTGCCCCCATAAGTCAGTCTGGGTGTCATCCTTCAGTCAAGGAAGATTTCTTCACTACTTAGTGTCTGCTGTTGACACTCTTAGAAGACAACAGTATTTGTGCAGGAATTTCCTTAATGTCTTTATGGGGCTGATTCCAAGTTTAAGACTGTCTTTTGCCAAGGTATCACTTCAAGAAGGGCCTAGGACTGTGACGGCGAATCTCAGAGCCCTCTCTGTGGGCACATGAGCCGTCGCACAGCTCAGCTCCATCCTGCATGCGTGTGTGCCTCCCGCTGGTCAGCTGATTTTCAGGTCTCTGCCATGCATGCACGGCGGGTGGGGTACATGCCTCCCTGAAGCCTCCTGGGACCAAAAATGGGCTGTGGGGGGAGGGGGCGCGGACCATTTTAAGGCCAAAATGAGGCATGGGGGGTGTTGTGCGTGCATGCGTGGGGGGGCAGGGAGCACGGGGGGGGGTCACACACGCATGCATGGGAGGATGGGGTGGGGGAGTCACATGCGCATGCACGTGAAAGAGAGCTTTCGGCACGCAATGACAAAATGGTTTGCCATCACTTGCCCCAGCTGACTTGCTGTAGCCGATTTTCCTCAGCCATCTTGCCCTGACTATCTTACCCTGGCTGACTCGCCTGGCCAAATCACCATGGGAGAATTCAATGCAACGCAATGCAACACAATGCAACGCAATGCAACGCAATGCAACACAATGCAACGCAATGCAACGCAATGCAACGCAATGCAACTCAAGAGAGGGACAAATGAATAGCAGCAGTCCTTGTCTTGCTTAAGGTTTGAACTTTCTCAAGTTCAAAGTCCTCAAAGTGGAGTAAGCTGCAATTCTTCTTATTCCTTTCTTGAGTTATCCTACGTTGAATTGTCCCATAGTGAGTTGTCCTGTGGCAAGTCAACTGGAATGAGTTGGCTGCAGTGAGTTGTCCCATTCTACTTCAAGAGGGCTAAAAGATGCTGCAACAATGACATATTTGGAAAGCAGTAAAATCAAAGTTATCCTACAGGATGTGTGGTGGTTGACTGTCATCTTGCTACAAGGTTAGGTACAGGGATGGGTTCTACTTATCTTTATTACTGGTTTGCAACAGGATCACTTGTTAATGGACACATCTTCAACAGGGATTTGTGGCTGATTTGGTCTTCCTTAGATTTGAATGTTATAGGTCCTTATAAATACCCAGTTTGTCACTTTTCAAAGACAGCATTTTTTTAAGAAAATGAAGCCTTAAACCAAAGTTAGTTTAATCTAATATTGCTTAGAGGTTGCCATTTACTTTGTCTGGATGATTCTCCCTTGTGTGTTTTGTGGTTTTGTAGTTTTATATATTACTTGGTCTTTTTCTTGATAAGTAGAATTTATGAAACTCATAATGAATACAAAACCTCAAAGAGATCTCTCATCATTAAATCTGAGACAGAAACACATATGCTTTTTTCCTCTCATCCATAATATGCAATGGGTAAGTAGAATTTCAGATGGACAACAATCCTTCCTTGTATAGATTCTCTCATTCCTAAATCTTATTTATTTCAATAATATCCAAAATTGCAAGAACTGCTTATTTGAATAATTGTTCTATGATAAAAAGATCTATAAGGACGAGGGCAAATTTTAGCTTGCTTTTAACTATCCTTGAGCATTATTCATTTTATAAAAGATCTATCATTTTTCTCTAAGAATAGGATAAAACTTCTAGACTTTATTTTTTTTTTTAAATTAACCTTTGGAAAGAGGCCCTTTAAGAAAGAACCATGGTCTTTATAAAGTGGAGACTTGAAAAATGAAGGTGACATTGAGGCAGGAAAATAATGTGAGGAGTAGAGCTTCTTTAGATCAAACATAGAATTAGTTAGATTAAAGACCATCTGCTTTTTTTGCTACAATTTCTAGTGCTAGAGTAGTATGGAACTATAAAGTCATAAACTATGCCTTGCTTTCTTTCATCTTATGACACTACCTGTCCTTTTTGTGAAAAAACCCTCCTCTAGGTCCCCTATTTTCCAGAATATTAAAAAAATGAGCATAATGTCTCCTTAGACATTTGATTAAGATGTCGTTAACCAAAGAAGAACTCTCCTCCATCAAAGCAAAAACATTGTTGCTCACACAGGATAAGCAGAGGACAATATTATTGTTTGTGGGCAGGAGACTGGTAGGACATCTATGTCCCAAGAATAACTTGCAGAAATCTAGAGTGGCGAGTTTGGATGAAGTCAAGCTTGGTTAACATTGGGAGACAAATGCATTGAATGAGTGTTACAAGACAATGTGGAGGCTGTTAGTTTGATTTTAGGGGCTTCTGAAGCTAATAAAGGTCAATAAAAATCCCTTTCTATATGGAGTTTGCATAGTGCTAAAACAAAAAGACTCCACAATAGTATATTGATATGACATCATCATTTATCTAAACTATCAACTACTCAAGGAAGAATGTTTATACTAGTTTCTCCCCCCTCATCCCCCATCTCTAAAACTCTATCCCTGCCTTTGCATTCTAATGTTGCATTTATGCCTTGGAGATGTGGAAATGAGCAATATGATGGATGAATGCAGCTTGCCTGGATTCTCTACCACCATTTCCCTTGAGGCTTTCCAGCTGCTGGCAGAGAGCACCATCCCAGAAGATGGTATCTTTTGCAAACTCGACAGCTAGCAGACAATCTCTCTCTCTCTCTCTCTCTCTCTCTCTGTATTTCCCAGCAGAGTAAGATTCATCTGTTTTTCCCCCTTCCCCTGGCATACCTCATGATTGTCTTTCTGACTTTAGTTGTTTTGAATAAATGCCATAAATACTTTCCACAAAATAAAAATGGGAAGAATGGGAAGCAGAAATGGAGCTGGTATTTCATACTCTTGTGATGTTGATAGATTCTAATTTGGAACTGACATGAGATGTAATTGCTCATTGAGCCACTCAGTTGCCCTTTAAGGCACTTTCTGCCTTGTTTTGTTAATGAGCTGTGTGGTTACATTCACCCAGCAGTAGATCTCTGATGTGCCAGGCATTTCATGCATTTCAATTTTTAAAAAATTGTTAAGAGGTCTGCCATGTTAAATGGTATCTATCAGAATCAGCTACAGTGTAGAGCTTATGAAAATAAACTGGTTCCAAGGAATCCAAGTGACAAACTAATGATATGTGCATTGTGTAAAGCATTTCTTTGCGAGCCAGTTGGATGTAGTGGTTAAGGCATTAGGCTTGAAATTGGGAGACTGTGTATTCTAGTCCTGCCTTAGACATGAAGCCAATTGGGTGACCCTGAGTCACTCTTTCTCAACCCCGGAAAATAGTCAGTGGCAAACCACTTCTGAAATCTTGCCCAAAAGACTGTAGGGACCAGACAATCACCAGGAATCAACATTGATTTGAAGGCACCCCCTCCTGCCCTCTACCCACTAAAAATACCCCCTGTATTTCTTTTGGAAGTTGAATTGCTTTTTTATTTTTCACAGTCTCACAAGTGACAAAAAGGGAGCTATATTGGATCTATTCTTTACTTATTCAGTACAATATTAGAATAGAATAGAATAAAAGAGTTGGAAGGGACCTTGGAGGTCTTCTAGTCCAACCCCCTGCCCAGGGAGGAAACTCTACACCACTTCAGACAAATGGTTATCCAACATCTTCTTAAAAATTTCCAGTGTTGGGGCATTCACAACTTCTGCAGGCAAGTTGTTCCACTTATTAATTGTTCTAACTGTCAGGAAATTTCTCCTTAGTTCTAAATTTCTTCTCTCCTTGATTAGTTGCCACCTATTGCCTCTTGTTTTCCCTTGGTGCCTCAGGTGCCTTGAAGAATAGTTTGACTCCCTCTTCTTTGTGGCAACCCCTGAGACATTGGAACACTGCTATCATGTCTCCCCTAGTCCTTCTCTTCATCCAACTAGACATACCGAGTTCCTGCAACCGTTCTTCATATGTTTTAGCCTCCAGTTGCCTAATCATCTTTGTTGCTCTTCTCTGCACTCTTTCTAGAGTCTCAATATCTTTTTTACATTGTGGCGACCAAAACTGAATGCAATATTCCAAGTGTGGCCTTACCAAGGCATTATAAAGTGGTATTAACACTTCACGTGATCTTGATTCTATTCCTCTCTTTATGCAGCCCAGAACTGTGTTGGCTTTTTTGGCAGCTGCTGCACACTGCTGGCTCATATCTAAATAGTTGTCTACTAGGACTCCAAGATCCCTCTCACAGTTACTACTATTGAGCAAGGTACCACATATATGGTACCTGTGCATTTTGTTTTTCTTCCCTAAATGTAGAATCTTGCTTTTTTCACTGTTGAATTTCATTTTGTTAGATAGCACCCAATATTCAAGTCTGTCAAGATCCTTCTGTATCTTGAGTCTATCTTCTGGAGTGTTGGCTATTCCTGTCAGCTTGGTGTCATCTGCAAATTTGATGAGTTGCCCATCTATTCCCTCGTCCATATTATAAAGTTATATGCCTTATATAGAAAATCATAAAGGTGAAATGATTGCTTCAAATGGATATTAGTCTATTGTCATGACATATTCGTTTGAAAGATGTTGGCTATTACCAATCCTCCATGGAATCCTTGTCTTCCTCAAGTAAGGGCACCCTTTTGAAGCTGACTTTGACAGGGTTGGGTCCTGAGCCTAACTCTCTGAAGCCTAGCTGCTGTCATGTACAGTATTTGGCATTGATCTTCATCCATTTTTTTAAAAAAAACCTTTATTGTTAAAAAAAAATTGTGTTATACTTTGTATGGCGGAGATATGACCAAGACGGTTCCACCATGTACAATTTTTTTTTTTAAATGATCGTCATCCATTTTAACTTTCCACCAGTCATATAGAAACAGAGGTTGGTTGTTGATCTTTTGTCTTTTGCCTGTTTAGACTGTATTAAAGTTAAAGACAGACAAAAAGAGAAGGAACTTTTTATGGGCAAAGCATAGGAAAAAAAAAGTCATCAATCAAATAAGCACCTCCTCCTGCACAATAGGAAAGAATGTAAAGTTCTCTCCTCTAATCCTATATTTGTAACAGAACAATATAAGGGAGAGTTTTTAGGATGCTGAAATGAGACACTCCTTTTTTCAAAACAATACTGCTTGTAGGAAGGATTTATTCTTTTTTTTTTTTCCCACCCTTGACCCTGGAGAAGAGAAGAGGAAAAGTTATTTACCGGTATGCTCTAAATTTTGGCAAGAAGCATCCAGGGTTGAAATGACAATGTATGTGAAACAGCATTTGTTTTATTTTGGGGGGGAATGTGATGAGGTGTCTGTTCTCAAAGCAAAGTGAGATTAGCTGGATAGCTATAAAAATACATAGAAACAGATTTGTTTGTTTTAATACACCAATATTTGAATGGAAAATTGGTAACACTTAATGATACATTACCAACATACTTTACTTTAGTTAGTTTACTTTACTTTATTGTCATTGCACATGGTACAACTAAATTAAATGCCGTCTTCAGTGTACATTATAACTATAAAAATAAAAACACAAACATACATCCTTTACATTCTATATAATTGAAATTGAAAACCCAATATTGAACTATACCGTAGAATTCAATATGGTTATTGTCCTGGGATAGAAGCTGTTTTTCAGCCTATTTGTCCTTGCTTTTATTATCCTGTACTGTCTGCCAGATGGTAATAGTTCAAAAAAAGGGTGCCCAGGATGAGATGGAACTTTAAGAATGTTTTGAACTTTCTTAAGGCAGCGGGAGTTATAAAGCTCTTCCAAAGAGGGGAGAGGGCAACCAATGATCCACTGGGCAATGATGTTGACAAATGCAAATACAAATTGGTGCTCGGCCATAAAAGATGACATCCCATTACCTGGTTTAACTCCGATTGTGGCACCTGCCCAATTGAATCTGTGCTCAGTAGCTAAGTAGCACCTGGGCTGGTTAATAATTGGGTGGTACATCTGTGGGAATTCCCAGGGTTGGAGGTTAGACTGGGACATGAAAAAGTATCTCGGAAGAAGATACTGTTTTTGTGTCTGTAAAGTTACCAGAATTCAAGCCTGACTCAAAGGAGGCCTTTTTTTATCCAGTTAACTCCTTCCCACTGACAGAAGCCCATAAATGTCCTCAGACTCTATTTGCAAAACTCTCCAGAACAGTTTTGGGAAGCATGAAGGGGAGGGATGGGAGAGAAAAGTCTCTTGCACAATAGGAATCCAGCTGCAGGCTGTTGAATTTTATCCCAATTATGGCACTTTAAATTGACTAGAAGAATGCATCACTCCCACCACAACCACCATTACCACCATGGTTGGTGGTGACTTTCGCTGGACTATGCTAGTGTGTGCATTTGTCACAGGAATCAGGAATTTTTCTCCATGCAGTACAGTTGCTGTCATATGTATATATCTTTTGCAAAGTTTGGATAGATGGTGGATGAGCTTATTCAGTTCTTCAAGCTGCACATAAATGTTTGCAAAAGAGAGCCATTCAACTCAAGGAACTGTTTAATATTGATTCCCAGTGTGGTATTTCTTTAGTGAGTGGCACCAAAGATCTCAAGGATAAGACTGATTAGGTGATGGATTTGGGTATTATTTGGGTAAGAAATGGTCTGCAAAAGAAAAGTGATAGGAACTTCTGATCATCTAGGCTACATGTCAAAAGGGATGCTGTATTTTTCAATGTTTGACAATATAAAAAAATAAAGTCTCTTTGTGATGAGCTCAATTTCTTGTGACTTCATGGCCATGACCACCCAGTTTTTTTGTCAGCAATAATCAAAGGGGTTTGCCATTTCCATTTCCCAGAATCTTTTTCAACTATTGAATATAGTGTATATTTCTTAGCATTTCTGCAGTTTTCACCCCCAACTACTAACCAGGTTAAGCTGTTTCATTTGTAGATTAGACAAGATGACCTGATGCCACACCAGCTAAGAGCTGTTTCCACATCAAAGCTCTCTTCAAATGATCAACTAGACAAATATTTACATTAATGTTTCTTTGAAAAAAATTCAGTATTGGTAAGAGATGGCTATATTTTACTAGCGAGGCTAGTTCATAGAGTTCAAATTTGACTTTTGTATATATCAACATCAACATGTCCAAATAATAACTGTATGTTTAAAGACATTTGCTCTTTCTTGTGAATAAACTGAAAACTGTATGACTATTCTATCCATCCTTCTGGTTGCTTACTGTAAGGAAATAATAGTAGTCATTGTGATTTGATTTGTCAGAAGTTGACCTGCCACTGAAGAAGGATGGCTTCACATCAGAAGGGACCACACTGGAAGCCTTGTTGCGTGGAGAAGGGCTTGAAAAGAAGATAGATACTAAAGAGGAGGATACTCTACAAGAAATCCAGGTAATTTCCTCACATTTTCAGTTCATAAACTGTATGTTCATAAACTGCAGGGCTGAGCTGAGGACTTTGTGCAGTATCTGTATGACAAAATCGCTCAGATTCGGGAAGGGCTGGCCTCTGACTGGGTATGTCCGGATGGGATGACTGAGACAGGTCTTGAGAGTGTTATCTGGGGGGAGTTCGATCCTGTGGCTCCCGAGGACATGGACAGGGTCCTGGGATGGCTGAACGCAACCACATGTTTATTGGACCCGTGCCCCTCCTGGTTGGTACTGGCTTCCCGGGAGGTGACACGAGGCTGGCTCCAGAAGATTGTTAACGCTTCTTTGAGTGAGGGGGTCCTGCCGGCCGCTTTGAAAGAAGCGGTTGTGAGGCCCCTCCTCAAGAAGCCCTCTCTGGATCCGGCTGTTTTGGCTAACTATCGTCCAGTCTCCAACCTTCGCTTTGTTGCGAAGGTTGTTGAGAGTGTGGTGGCGCAACAGCTTCCCCGGTACCTGGATGAAGCTGTCTATCTAGACCCGCTCTAGTCCGGCTTCCGGCCTGGGCACAGCACGGAAACGGCATTGGTCGCGTTGGTGGATGATCTCTGGAGGGCTCGGGATAGGGGTTGCTCCTCTATCCTGGTCCTGTTAGACCTCTCAGCGGCTTTTGATACCATCGACCATGGTATCATGTTGCACCGGTTGGCGGGGTTGGGGGTGGGGGGCACCGTTCTGCGGTGGTTCTCCTCCTACCTCTCTGACCGGTCGCAATCTGTGTTGACAGGGGGGCAGCGGTCGACCCCGAGGCAGCTTGCTTGTGGGGTGCCACAAGGGTCGGTCCTCTCGCCCCTTCTGTTCAACATTTATGTAAAGCCGCTGGGTGAGATCATCCGTGGCTTTGGGGTGGAGTTCCATCAGTACGCTGATGACACCCAGCTGTACATCTCCACCCCAGGCCACCCCAACGATGCCCTTGAAGTGATGTCCCAGTGCCTGGAGGCCGTGCGGGCCTGGATGGGGAGAAACAGGCTCCGACTCAACCCCTCCAAGACCGAGTGGCTGTGGCTTCCGGCGTCCTGATATAGCCAGCTGACGCCATCGCTGGCTATTGGGGGCGAATCACTCACCCCCACGGAGAGGGCTTGTAACTTGGGCGTCCTCCTGGATGCACGGCTGTCGTTAGAAGATCATTTGACGGCCGTGGCCAGGGGAGCTTTTTATCAGGTCCGCCTGATACGCCAGTTGCGCCCCTTTCTAGATCGGGACTCCCTACGCACAGTCACTCAGGCACTCGTCACTTCCCGCCTGGACTACTGCAACGCTCTCTACATGGGGCTCCCCCTGGGGTGCACCCGGAGGCTCCAGCTGGTCCAGAACGCGGCCGCGCGGGGGATTATGGGGGCGATGAGGCGCTCCCACGTAACACCTCTCCTGCGCAAGCTGCACTGGCTCCCGGTGGTCTTCCGGGTGCGCTTCAAGGTGTTGGTGACCACCTTTAAAGCGCTCCATGGCTTAGGGCCGGGGTACTTACGAGACCGCCTTCTGCCACCAATAGCCTCCCACCGGCCAGTACACTCGCACAGAGTGGGCCTCCTCAGGGTGCCGTCCGCCAGACAATGTCGGCTGACCACCCCCAGGGGGAGAGCCTTCTCTGTGGCGGCGCCCACCCTCTGGAACAACCTCCCCCCAGAGATACGTACAATAACAAACCTCCGGATTTTTCGTCGGGCCCTGAAAACCCATTTATTTCAACTAGCGGGGCTGGCTTGAGTTAATTTTAAATTGATTTTAAATTGGGTTATTTTAATTTACGGCCAATAATATTTAATTATTTTAAATTGTTTTTAAATTTTGTATGTATTGTTTTTTATTCTGGCTGTTCACCGCCCTGAGTCCTATTCTGGAGAAGGGCGGTATAGAAATTTAAATAATAAATAAATAATAATAAATAATAAATAAATAAATGTGCATGGATAAATAGGCTAATTAATCATTATTTCCAGATTGTACGTATTGCCTGTAAGAAGATTGTCTGGCGTCCAGATGGATTGAATGAATAAATAGTTCAGAATTTTGTATAATCATTGCATAAAAAGTGATGGGAACTGAAAGTATCATTTTGTAGATAAATATTCGTGTTAGCAATAAGCACTTGTAAACAGATTTCTTCTAGATGGGAGGTGCAAGAAATATCTTTAGAACAGGGAGGCTTCCATTGTCAGTTTACAGCTTTTTTACCACCTTATTTAGCTGTTACTTTGATGTCTTTTTATTTCCAATTTAGCTTTTCTAAAGCATCCTTCTCCCATCTGGGACAAAAAAAGCTCACAACTTGAGGTCCTAAAACTGCATGAGGTCCTCAGAAGCATTGAGCACAGCTGCAGGTGGCACTACAAAAATTGCCAACAAATTGTAGTCACCATTCATTCATCCATTTTGTTATATCAACTAGTATGGAAAATGCAGCAAAAGAAAATGATTAAACGCACGAGGAGTAATTATATTAATTGACTGTAATTGTCCTTCAAAGAATTTACCAATTTACCATGAACCTTTCTGAATCCTTCTCCCCAAATACTTTTTAGAGCACAAATGTTTGCATTCTACTTAATGACCATCCAAAGGAAAAAAGTGTGCATCCCTGAAATAATCAAATCATATTGGCAATAAAATAATATCAGTATTTCTTGGAAAAATACTTAATTAAATGCACTTGATTTATATTTTTCTGCTCAATCAAATGGAATATTTAAGGTGGTTTATCATTTATTATTTAAAAGACATACAATTTTTTTTCAAAATCAAAGAATTAAAATAAGGAAATGAAAATACCTAGTAATATCATTGCATATTAATAGATTGGCTGAAGATTTTTTTTTCAGATTTTTTAAAGGCATACAATGAAGGCCTTAAAAGAGTTTCTAAGGACAGCCCTAAGTAAAATGCAATAATCAAGATGAGTTGTTCCTAAGCCATTAGAATTGTTAATCGCTAGTATTCCAACTGTAGTTGTATAACTCAACGTCCTGAGAATCCAATGTCATCTAAGGATAAAATAGCATTCCTACGTTGTGGAACGCTGTTTTGTTTTAACAGACTAATATTCTTATCTAAAACAATCTGAACTGTAATCTCCATGGCAGTTTACCTATTAACCAACAATACCTCTATCTTTGCCCAATGAGTATTCTTACTCATCTTCTTGAAATTAGGCATTCCAGCTAGTAAACATTTTGGATGACTTGGATGATAAGGAAAAATATCACTGTGTGTTCTCACCATACAAAGGGTAGTGGGGGGGGGGGGAGAGGGAAAGAGAGGGAGAGAGGGAGGGGGGGAAGTAATGTAGGTTAATAATATCAAAAACTAACTAAAAGTTCAAAGGAATGAATAGAGCTATAATGCCCGTAAATTCTCCCTCCTACATCCAGTTTCTAGTATAAATTATCCAACAAAACAATTAAGTCTAGGCTACCCTATATCGTACTTGAAACTCTGATTCAGAGAGATTCATGTAAAAAGAATCCTTTAGATTCCTCTGGAATTGCCAGATATAAAATGTTTGAGCCTGGCCTCAAGTACTGTATCACCTTTGGGTTCCACTTTAAGAAGGAGTCAGACAAACTGAATCAGGTTTTGGGAAAGCAATTAAGCTTGATCAGGGGACCAGAAATTAAATCTTTTCTAGAGTGGTTGAAGGGACAGATAATGTTTATCCTTGACAAAAGGGGATCAGAGGTGGGATTCAGCCGGTTTGGATTGGTTCAGGCTAACCGGATGTTAATTTTACGCCTGGTTCAGTGAACCGGTAGTTCCGACGACCGGCTGCCCCCGCCCTATCCTGCCCCTCCCCTCCCAGAAGTCCCCACGTGGCCCGTTTTGGATTCCAGGTAAGTGCAGGGGGCATGTGGAGCCCGAGGAGGTTGAAAATGGACCTCCCAGAGGCTCTTGGAGGGCAAAAATGGGCCTATTTCCTGCCTCCGGAGAACCTCCAGAGCCCAGGGAGGTGGAAAACGGGTCCTCCACAGACCATTTTTGCTCCCAGGAGGCTGCAGGGAGGCCTACTAGGCCCGCAGCCTGTTTTTGCTCCCAGAGGGGTGCAGGAGGCCAAGTGCTGCCTGTCACACCACCTGGCCATGCCCACCATAGCCACACCCACCCAGCCAGTCATTAGGGTAGAGAACCTGTTTTAATTTATTTGAATCCCACCACTGAAGGGGATGTATGGTAGTACCCTTCAAAACTTAAAAGGATGAAGTACAGAAAGAGGTAAAGTTGTATTCTCTGTCATTTTAAAGGATGGGTTTAAGTTAAATTTAATAGATACAGATACAGATAATATGTACCGAAAGGCAGATTTCAGCTAAATGTCAAAATGGTTTCTAGAACAGTAAAAGCAATTTGAGAGTCTAACCAATCTCCTAGAAAAGTGGCGAGCTCCCCTTCAACGGGTTAGGGGCGATTTAATTTGGATCCCTGCAGAACAGAAGGTTGGACTTGATGACCTAAGTAGCTTCTCCTGGCGCTCTCTTTCTGTGATATATTTTCTTTGCAATTCTGTTTAAAAAGGTCTTCCGTTGCACTGGGATTTGTTTTTAATTATTGTTTATTATTTCAACTCCAGCGGGTTTTGGAAAATGATGAGAATGCAGATGAAGTGAACGAAGAGGAAGAGATAGAAGAAGATATTCCAAAACGAAAAAACAGACCCCGAGGACGGGTAAGCTGCTTTAACCTTGAGGGGAGGAGGAGGAGGAGGAGGAGGAGGAGGAGGAGGAGGAGGAGGAGGAGGAGGAGGAGGAGGAGGAGGAGACGACAGTAATCCCAATTCTCATTTTTACACATTTTTATATATATGCATATAGAGACACAAAGTTTAATGACACACAGTGATGTGTGGTATGTTCTAAAACTGTAGGATGATCAATTAATCACGTGTGGTAGTTAATTCACACCTGCAAATTCTCTGTGGGTGGGCTCACTGGTATTTTTGTTTTTCGCTCTCTGATCTTTAATATAAAGCCATCATGAAGTGAAACGATGCAGAAAGCATCCATATATAGTTATGGCACATAACTTGTACTATTTGCTGCCTGTTTTTTCTCTGTAGATCAACTGAAAGTAAGTGTGTGTGTGTGTGTGTGTGTGTGTGTGTGTGTGTGTGTGTGTGTATTTCCCTTGGCAGTTTCAGGGCAGGGACGAGCTGGCTATTGATCAGTCTTCTCCACATGATGCTCCAGCTGCAAGCTCTCACTAATCAGGTCCCCTGGCAAGAAACCCACGCGGTAGGCAGGCAGCTCACCTCACCTCCTACTCTTCCTGCTGCTTGGCTGTCTCAGCCCACTGGGGTGAACTCTTGCAGGCTCTCAGAACTGAGTGAAGCCCAGCCCTACAAAGTCCCAGGAGTAGCTTTCCAGCAGAGAACTCTATTATATTCACCAGGAACTATTCAGTCCTTCATCATTTTAATCAGATAACAATTAAAACAGTGCAGACTGATAGAACTCCATTTTCTAATGTAATCCCAATTGTGGAAAATATATTCCTTCAGCATACAGAAGAATTTCCCCTCCCTGTATGGAAGAGAGGGAAAATCCTCAGTGCATGGGAGAACAGATCTCAAATGCAATATCCACTCCATATGCTTTCCCCACTGACTTTCTGGGGAAGCCAGCAGTAATAATTGCAAATGGTGAACACATGATTGTGTTGGGCAGGCCAGTACAATGTTTTACAATGCCTGGAAGTACTTTACTGGCCATATAGCATTCATTCTATAGGCTTTCGGGACTATGAATGGTTGTAAATCAAGGACTATTATAGAATGAAGGACATTGCATTCTTGAGACACTGTTTTGCGCCTAGTCTTAATTGATGGAACTTGCAGCTCTAAAAGAGGGCAAAACGGCTCAGTGGTTAAAGACACTGAGCTTGTTGCCGGAAAGCTGACAGCCTGGGTTTGAGACCTGAGAGCTATGCAATGAGGTGACCTCCTGTTACTTGCCCCAGCTCCTGCCCACCTAGCATTTCAAAAGAATGCAAATGTGAATAGATTAATATGGTGGCAAGGTAACAGCATTCTGTGCACCTTTGGCATAAAGCTATGTTGGCCACATGACCATGGAAAATGTCTTCAGAAAATGCTGGCTCCCTTGACCATGAAACGGAGATGAGCACCGTGCCCTAAAGTTGGACACAACTGGACAGGGAAACCTTTACCTTTATCTTTTTCAGCTTATAAAAAGTAAAGCATAAAGTAAATCTTACCAACTTGCCCATCTTAATGTATTGTAATTCTTTCACATCCATTCCCAAACTGTACTATAATTTGCTTCAAACATTCTCTCTCCTTGGAATACTTCCAGTACATGTGACTGATTTATGTATACCAGATTTTTTTTTCCCTAAAATAAATGGGACTTTCTCCTTCTCTGCACTAAGCTGCCATTTGCAATAGATTTTCTGAAGCAATCTGGATCTTCTAAATTATATCTAGAATATATGACGGCATGACTGTAACTTTGCTGCTTGTATCCTTATGATTTATATTGATATTGATTGTTTCCTGTTTGCTTATTTGTACCCTATGACTATCATTAAGTGTTGTACCTTATGATTCTTGACGAATGTATCTTGTCTTTTTATGTACACTGAGAGCATATGCACCAAAGACAAATTCCTTGTGTGTCCAATCACACTTGGCCAATGAAGAATTGAATTCTATTCTATTCTACTCTACTCTACTCTACTCTACTCTACTCTACTCTACTCTACTCTACTCTACTCTATTCTAGATTCTTAATTAATTAATTTCAGAGAACTAATAAGAAAGGATCCAAGGCAGAAATAATACAGAGAAATGAATATTCCAAATTTGTGCAGGTCCCTTTCTTTCCACAGCATGATTTCATTTTTAATCCTGGGTGCCTTCATCTGTCCTCTTGGCAAGCATTCCCATTTGGCTGCATTTGAGTGCTCCAAGGCTGCTCTGCTGAAGCTTTTCAGCTGTATACATCAATTCTTGCTATACGATGGCAGAAGCTGAAGGCAGCTGTAGATGACTAAATGCTACAGATAGAAGCAATGAGAGCACGCATGAAGCTCTCAGTTTGTGCTTCAAGGGTGGTTGTCTCTTTGCCAACCCCCCTGAGGCCAGGTATAAAATTATCGGAATGTTGATAAAGAGATTTGAAGGCCAAAGACATGTGAATCCACAGAAAGCAATTTAAGGACTTGGATTTATAAAGTGGTGGAACACTAAAATCTGAGACTCTAAAGCACAGATTAAACAGATAACGTGGATGTTTTCATGCTTATTCTGTATACTTGATATTTTATACACTTCAATGAAGATTAGGTGCAGTTGCAAATTATTATGCAAAACAGTATGCATAACATTAATAGTAAAATTACTCAGTCATAATATAATGTACACACCCCATCAACCATGACTTTGAAAAAGGGAGACATTTAGAAATCAAGGTACAAACATGGGACTAGGTATTTTATTTTTTTGCTTCTCTTAATTCTAGCAACACATATTTTAATTTAATTTTAATAAGCCTCATTTAACTAATTCTTTGTAGTTCTTTTGAGAATTCATATAGGATATGAAAGAGTGAACCTGTTGCTATGTTGCAATTCCCACATGGTCCAAGGCAATGTGGAACAATGAAATGGGAACTTCCCAATTTCCAGCAGCTGCAACTTAGATAAGGAGAAGAGTACCACAGTAGTGCTAATGTTATTTGAGGACTCTAGCAGTATCCAAGTATATTATTCTACCAACTCATGTGGACCCAATTGCTACATTTTCCTGACAGAGTCAATGACTAGAATAGATGTATGCTTCTTTTGCTGCAGCTCTTCAACTCAAGCAGCTCTTCAACTCAATATCAGAAGTAACTACACATTTTCGAAGCTAGTGTTAATTTGTTAATCTGCTCAAGGGCAGCTTTTCTCATGAAAGTGTAATAATAATGATGACAAAGCAGAAAGTTCACTGTATGATATGTGAAATTATTTTGAGTTTAATGTTTTGGGATCACTATAAAGTGTAGCTTTTGTATTAATATATTGGTTTCATTCTAGGCCCGAGGCTCTGGTGGTGGTAGGCGAAGGAATGATGTTTCTTCTATGGATGACCATGATAAACCTTATGTTTGTGACAGTAAGTAATCTCCAGACTTTCACTCATCTTTTTCAAATATAATTTTTACTAAGAATTTGATTACAGTAGTAAAATACCAATACAATCTATACTTAGAGAAAAAGAAGAGAATAGAAAAAAGAATAAAAAGTGCAGAAAAAGAAAAAGAAAGAAAGAAAACGAAATATATATAAAGAAGTGAACTCCAACCTTTATTACAACCAGTAGAAGTAAATTCAGTAATTCTTCACCTTCTTTTTATATACAGGCTACCTCTTCTTCCCATATCCCATCTCTTATCAATAAATAAATCTGTAAAGACTCATCATTTCAGTCCTGATTTCAGCAAAAGTCCATTAAGAGTTACCTAAAATGTAACTCATTGGAGAAGAGCCTAATGCTGGGAACGATTGAGGGCAAAAGAAGAAGGGGACGACAGAGAATGAGATGGCTGGATGGAGTCACTGAAGCAGTAGGCGTGAGCTTAAATGGACTCCAAAGGATGGTAGAGGACAGGAAGGCCTGGAGGAATGTTGTCCATGGGGTCGCAATGGGTCGGACACGACTTCGCAACTAAATAATAACAAAAATGTTCTATTTTAACCTTAATCAAATAAACTAATCTCATATTCCTTGCTTCTAACAATCTTGCTTCTGATCCTTTGATCCCTTTAAATAATGTCCTAGAAGTTGATTTATTTTCATTTTTTCTTTGTCTCTTCTCACAAAATTCTTTAAAATTTTAACAAGTCTCTTTTGTAAATCCAATGTAGGAAGATTCTCCAAGTCATTCTCTTAATTTGTTATTTGTATATCCCTTTTAATAATAAAGACATCCGCCATTTTCTATTGTATATCCAGTATAGCATCTTTTTCCATATCATTCTTGCAGCCTGTCATTTGTAAATCCACTTTCAGAACAGACTCAATCTTTTTAGGTAAAACTTGTTCCTCTTTCACAACATCTTTAAACACACTCTACCAATAAAATTAGCTTCTGGATCCTATGGGAAGGATTCTTTATAATGAAAAAAAAAATATTTAAAAATCTTATTTCAAATTTATCTGGATCCTTAGTTTGTTTGTAACATTCTAAAATCAAAATCTAAATACCTCTTTTGCCTTCCCTTATTTTTTAGGTCCTTAAACTTGTATTTAAAACTTCTTAAGGATTGAAGGAAAGTCATCTGGTGCTTTAAAACTTGTCAATCCAAGGGTTCTTAATAACCTGAAAGGTGTTAACAGGCCGTTAACAAGCTGAAAGTAACTAGAAAACAAAATACATAAATCTAGTGTCGTTTCAAAGGCCCAAACCATTGTTTGAGCTACATGGCTTGTCTCCCAGAATCCTATACCCATTGGAAAGCACTGTCTTGAGGTATCCTTGCAAAGAGCAACTATCTGGAGCACTTATGAGAGATAATGAGTCCTCCCTTTGTCTACAAAGGAATTATGAAAGAGCTGGTCTACGCCCTAGTTCTTCATTTTGCCAACGTTGTTGCCTCTGTTTTTCATGGAGTCTATCATTTCTTCCTTGGAAGTCTACTTGTTTTCCTACTATGATTTAGAATCCTGTGATTTAGAATTTACATTCTTGTTGATGCAAGTGAAATTTGCATTGCTCCATGTTCAATTTTTATTTTCAAATCATTTATCTAGTTTATCAAAATTCTTTGGAATTTTATTTCTGTCCTTAGGGTATTAGTAGCACACAAATATTGTGTCATCTGTAGATTTCATTAATATGCCCTCACCTTTACATCTATGTCATTAATAAAAAAAAGTGTTTAAAAACACAAGGTCCAGGACAAAACATTGTCATTTCCCCCCCCAGAACTTCATTCCTATTTGATAAGAAATGATAGATGAGCACTTTTTGAGTGTAACTTTCAACCAGTTATGTATCTATTTAATTGCCATGCCATAACATTTGACATAGTGATAGTTTGCTACTCAGAATATAATGGGATATTTTGCCAAATGCTGAAATCTAAGCATTACATTTACAGCATTCTCATAATCTACTAAGAGTGGTGCAGTGATCTAGAGGTGGCGTTCTTGCCTCACAATCAGGAGGCTGCGATCCTAGGTAGAGGCAGATATTTTTCTCTCTGGGCACACTGAGATTATATCTGCTGCATAAATCTCCACATTGGCGACAGGAAGGGCATCCGGCCAGTAAACACTCAGCTCCATTCAGTTGCCCAGACTCCACCCCGCAAGGGATTATGTGGTCATTAAAAGAGGACAATGATTCTCATAATCTACTAAGGAAGTTCTACATCAAAAAATTGAAATAAATTTAGTTTGGCAATATTTGTTCTTGACAATTCCATGTTAATTTCTGCCAGTCACCATATTATTTTCAAGGTATTTACATATCAAATTCTAGATTTTCTCCAGGTTTTAGTATTACATAGAGTTTACTATAGTTCTCTCAAACTTTCTTTTCTTTTCTTTTTTCTTGTGAAGATATGGTCATTGCCCTCTGATAGTCATCTGGCAATTCCTCTTTTCTCCAGGATTTTTAAAGCATTATAACAGTTGAATAAAGGTCCAGCAAGGCCATCTGTTCCTGGGGATGTAGTTAATTTAACCCTGAAGATTTAAACTTGTTCCAAGTGAATAGTTGTTGCCTAGCGTTTTTCTTATCAGCCACTTCATTCTGCCTAGTGGAATCCATATTCTCTTGCTGGAGAAGGCTTGAGATAAAATTGAAGATGAATAGCTTGGACTTTTCTTTGTTGAAGACATGTTTGCATTGTTTTGTTTTGCCTCCATTTTTGAAAATGTGCTGCATTCTTTTTAGTATCACTATTGGTTTTATATAACTTTCATTGCACGATGCATTACAGGCAGCCTCAACTTACATCCAGTGGTTTAGTGACTGCTCAAAGTTACAACAGCATTGGAAAAAGTGACTTATGATCAGTCCTCGCGCTTACAATGTCTCAGTATCCCCATGGTCACATGATCAACATTCAGTGCTTGGCAACCAGCATGTATTTACATTAGTTGCAACATCCTGGCATCGTTTGATCACCATTTACAACTTTCCTAGCCAGATTCCGACAAGCAAAGTCAATGGGGCAAGCAGAATTCACTTAACAATTGCTTAACAATCATTTAACTCCACCGGTGAAAATTTTGGTCCCAATTGTGGGTTCTAAGTCAAGGACTATCTGTATTATTAATATTTTTGTTATTTCATTAATATCCATTATGTAAAATTATTCTGTATTTTATGTTTGTCTGCACATGGTTCCAAGTGATTTTTGTATATTACTAAAAGTTTCATACTTCGGTAAATATAAGTGTTACTTAAATTATACATCTGAGCAATATCTGTGTACTCAGTTGAATAATTTCTGTTCACCTTGGATCCATTTTATGAAAGACTATCTACAGAATGTAATGGAAACAAGATACTCTAAATAAGGTTGCTCTTTATAAGAATTCCATTAATGTTCTTTTTGGAAAAATCATGCTTATTTCTTGCTCTACTCTATTGATGTTCTGGAGAAAATCCATCTATAGTACATGGTTGCTAAAATTGACACTGACTAGATGGCACATAATCACTAAGTGAATCAAATAATCAGTATATTTTGGGTTTTTCTCCATGGGTACAAAATGCACGTTAAGCATTCATCACCTACATATCAACAAGTACCCTGACCGCATAGGCTGTGTTACTATTTTTAATAGTATCTATTATACTAATATAGAATTTATTTGGACTATCTTTTGTCTCCATCATATGTATGAAAAATATTTTTGTTTATAGAAAATTCAGTTCAAAAACAATATAGAATTTCCAACATTCCCTTCAGTTTTAGGTGCTTTATCCCTGATAACTCACTTTAGAGAATTTTGTTCCATCAAGCTGAACATTTTTCTGCTAAGATAAACGTAGAGTGCAAGGTGACAGGTGTTTCATGCAAATAGATAGCATACTTTCTTATTAATTGTGGACTATATTCTTCTTACTATTTTTTTAGATGAAAAGGCATTGACTATAATCTTAAAGTCTGCTCAGCAATGACCATGTCATTCTTGCCTTTTGCCTTTAATTAGTGTTCTTGGTTAATAACAGTGTTGAAATGCCTATGTTGCATAAGAAACATTGTTTTGTTCCTGATGACTAATACAAATTAGTGTGGGTTTTTTCTTCCCATGTTTCAAGGCAGTTGCCTTGTACCCCTAACTTTTGTTTCTTTTAGGCATTTTTCTTCCATGAACTGATTTCAATTTGAATGTGATAGCTAACAGTGGAAGTAATATTCTGAATTTTCACATTAGCTTGGTTTCTGTTTTACAGAGAGATGGGATTCCTAAAATATGTTCAATTTAAATATTGGTTATTCATTGCACACTTGTCAGTGCAGAATGTATCTATATCATATCATAATTATGTTCATGTGTTGATAAGCAATTAATATGTATTCATTATGCTGACTATAAACCGCTTAGAGAGGGCTGTAAAGCATGGTGAAGTGGTATATAAGTCTAAGAATATATAAAATTGTATTTAGGTCTAAGTGCTATTGCTATTATCCCAGACATTGCAACTGTGATTCCCAAACATTGCATTTCTGATTTCCCAGCTCTCTGAAATGAGGTTTGGCAGCTAATTGGCTGATTTTCTTCTTCTAGAGACCTAACAGTCACTTAGACTAAGTTTCATTGGGGGCATCTATAGTATGAGAAAAACCTATCCAGACTTACACACTAAAGACCACAAAGACATAAATACTATAAGCAAATCCACAAATATCTGATGCAAATGAAAATCATGCTGTCATCGTGGACCAAATATTACACTTTATCTCTGCTTGGATAATGCATTTTAGTTCAGATAGTGCAGAGAAGAGCAACAAAGATGATTAAAGGACTAGACTGGAGGCTAAAACATATGAAGCACAGTTGTTGGAATTAGGTATGTTCAGTTTAATGAAAAGAAGGACTAGGGGTGATATTGATGGCACTGTTCCAATGTCTAAGGGGCTGTCACAAAGAAGAGGGGTTCAACCTATTCTCCAAAGCACTTGAAAACAGGACAAGAAGAAGAGATTGGACAACCATTTGTCTGAAATGTTATAGGATTTCCTGCTTAAGCAGGGGTTGGACTCTAAGGTCCCTTCTAACTCTGTTTTTCTGTTAATCTGTTATTTTTATTCTAATTTAGTAAATAATTCACCACAAGTAGATTCAAACCAATCTACTATATTGAGTAAAGACTACGAGAGGACAGCTTTTGTTTAACTTAACATGAGATATGCAGATAACTAGTGTAGCAGTGGATTCAGCTTTGATCACTAGGGCTAAGCAACTGATTTCAACTCAACTAATTTAAAGCAAAGTCTCACCTTGTCTTTTATATTCGGATATGGAATAGACTTTTTTTATTAGACAGCACATATAGTATTTAGATGTTGCATGTATATTTAGCATGTGCCTCAGATGCAGGACCCAATTCTCCAAACGGTGGTCATTTCTAGAAGATAAGAGTTAAGATGGGTGGGATAATAATCGGGGAACCACATATAGCAATAGCACTTAGATTTATATACCACTCTAGAGTGCTTTACAGCACTCTCTGAGTCAGCATATTGCCGCAACAATCTGAGTTCACATTTTACAAATCTTGGAAGGATGGAAGGCTGAGTCAACCTTGAGCCAGTCCTGGCTATAGGCAGAGTTAGCCTGCAGTACTGCATTCTAACCACTACACCACCAGGCTCACATGCACAATTGAAGCACTGACTTTTTTTTATGTGTGTCATACAGCCGTACTTGAACAATCATATTTGTAGAAGAACTGGCAGAGGCAAGAGGCAGAGTTAAAAGAGGGATCAGCCTAGAATCTCTACATAGTCACAAATGGACTAAGTCCACCCCCCCCCTTGAATTTGGTTGACCTTTATCTAACTCCATGCAGGTGCTGACCATTAGTTGAGAAGATTCCTGCGCATAGGCTTTTAGAAATAAATCAGTTTAATAAGACTTTCACGTGTGGACTTGATAATGTTACTTTTAATGAATGGAATGCTTAAAGCAGCAGTACTTTTCTTTCAGAGCTGCTCAGAAGCCTGAAAAACATTAGGTGGCTTTAATGAATGCCACATATGTTCACACTTGTATATGGTTCCCAGCAATTCTTCTGCATAATATTTGAAGCATGCACAATTTCTTTGGGATGCAAAACTTTATGTCAAGACATAGAAATAGAACTTTTGTTGACTGACGTAGGCAGACAACTTGTGTAGAAATATGCAAGATGAGTTCTGTATTCCTGATGTATCATTTGCTGATCCTGTTAATTGTTCTCTGCACCTTCTGTGTTTGCAGTTTGTGGCAAGCGCTATAAGAATCGACCAGGCCTGAGCTATCACTATGCTCACACTCACCTTGCTAGTGAGGAAGGGGATGATGCTCGGGAACAGGAGACACGTTCACCACCTGTCCACAGAAATGAAAATCATAAACGTGAGTAGGATATATGTGTCTTTTATATTTTATAATGTAAAGCTCCAGTCCCTATTTTACCCTCCCACTGCTGCATCCATCTTTGCATTACAGTTGTGGCTACGCTTACTTTGCTCCTCTGTGAATTGTTAGGACCAGGCTTTTTAATGGAGCTAATCAGCTGCAGCTTTTCCAGATGCTGAGCTCAGCTAATCCAAAATTCGTCTCAGACCTCCCATTAGCTCAGCAGTGGGTCGCTTTCCATCACTTTTCCTCTGGGATGAACATGTGGAGAAGAGACAAGTCAAGCAGTTTTCTAGTGGTTCATTTTGAGTACAACATATATGTTCCCTTTTTGTTTCTGTCTTTTTCCTTCTTGTTACGGAACAAAATTCCCAAGCTTTGTAAAGTTCCCTATTAAGGGACCAAATAAGAGACAAAGTTCTTTGTTAAAGAAAAAGATTTATCATGGGCTGTAGGTCCAACAATATTTTTTTGCTCCTGAAACTTTTGGACATTTTCAAAAATGTATTGGGGCTCTATTTGCCTCATTTTTTATGACAGAAGGTTGGATGTTGGATTGAAAGGTGAACACTTTATAAATTTTTATAAAGTATTCCACCTTTCTAAGAGAGGAAATGGCTGTAGGAATATGTTGCTTCCCTAGAATGTATTTTATAATTATAATAATATAATATAATGAATGTGGTATTGAAAGTAAAATAAAATTGGTGCTAAGATGTAACTCTTAATTTATAAGAATAAATGGGGGAAATGTTGAGTTGCATTCCTGTCAAAGTAGCCTAAATAATCATGGCTTTTTATCAGATAAAAGTATAGCTGTAGATTGGCTTTTAGTCTTTTATTAGAAGTATAATTCTAAATTAATATAAACTGTTATTTTATACATTTGGTTGTTTAATATAAAGTGATGCTTCTTTTATTTTTTATTTTTAATAACTAAATACAAAAATAATAAAAGAAGGGAGGAAAGTTGGAAAAAATAATGTATAGCAATACATATCAATAACTTGAAGCCATGATTCATTACAGCCATCCATGGTATTCTATATTAATCAATTCTGTAAACCACAGAATAGTTGGAGGCTTATATATGTCTTTCTAATGCTGAATAATTCAACTTTTGATTGTAAATCTATTTTTTTTGGTCCAGAAGTCAACACCCATGTGATTGAGATAAAATGTAAACTTATGAAAATATTAAATCTCATCGAATTAAGAAAAAAAATTGATAGTCTGGGGCATATATGCTATTTCTTTTAAAAGATGATAGATACAGTGCATGTTTCTAGTTATTTAAAAAAAATAAAACTGCAAATATATGCAAGAAAAAAAATCTCTAAATGATTCATGACTCAATTAGATAATTTATTAATGCCAATTAATGACTAACAATTTTCTATGAATTATTCTATATATATATAATTAGATTTATACGCCGCCCTTCTCCGGAGACTCAGGGTGGCTTACAATGCATTAAGCAATAGCCGTCATACTTTTGTATATTTTATACAAAGTCAGCTTATTGCCCCCACAATCTGGATCATCAATTTACCTACCTTAGAAAGGATGGAAGGCTGAGTCAACCTTGAGTCTGGGGAGATTCGAACTTGCAATAATTGCAGACAGCTGAATGTTAATAACAGGCTTTTAGTCTGTTGAGCTATCCAGGCTATCATATATATATATATATATGATAGGAAGTTGTTGATGTCTGGTCTGATATTCCAAAGCTCCCTCCTTCCCCTAAAGTGTGTCAAGCTGAGAAATTGAGAAAATTGGCTGTGACAAGCCCAATCCATTTCAAAGTTAACAACCTATCTGACATGATTGTAGACAACAACATAAACTAGAATTTGTTAGTTGATATATAAAATAATAATAATAATAAAAAACCAGATGAGGCTTTTAAAATAAAGAAGGAAATAAAAATACCAATCCCAGAGACCTGAATTGAGAGAGGAAAAAACATTGCTAACTGGAATTGCCTATAGATAAGAGTTGACTTATGGGGTGAAGAATTTTGTATTTATTAATAAGGAGAAGGTTAATAAAGAAGAAGTGAAGAGGCAATGAAACTGTTTCTATGTGTTGTGGTCCGCCAGCAGCCTGCGGAGCTGGCAGTGGAGTCAGACAGTGAGGAGGCTGGGGAAGAACATGGGCCAGTCCTGGAATCTGGGGAAGGCCTGGACGAGGGCTCTGCGTCGAAGGCAGAGATGGGGCCAGGGCCATCTGTGAGTGATGTGCGGACTCCGGAGCCTCCAGAATCGGAAATCAGAGAGGCAGAGGAACAGGAGGAGCCTGTTCCTGGTGCACACATGTGCAGAGCTGCCAGAAGGCATGAACAGTTAAAACAAAAGGGACCATTCGGGAGTCAGGCCTGGAGATGATTGGCCCCTCCTATAAGGCTTAAAAGAGGAACAAAGGCATGTGGGCACTTTGCAGGAAAGCAACATTGTTAATTCTGTTCCCAGTTGGCATCTCTGTTTGATTCTGGAATCCGTTTGGCTTTGCCAAGTAGGTTTTTGGCAGAGTGTCAAGGGAGATAAAGGTTGGTAGTTATCCCAAACGACTTCTCCCAAAGGACTTTTTGCAACTAATTGGAACTCAGCTGTGAATGAACGTAATTCACAGCTGTTGCAATAAAATAAGTTTTGGGGACCACTTATGTATTTTAATGATTCAGGAAGCCTAGGTCACAACACTATGGTACTTATGTAGAGGGTGGGAAGTTGTTCTTGTTTTTTTCCCCTTTCCTCTATTTTCCTTTCCTTTTTGATTTCTTGCACCTTTATTCTCATTCTTTATAGTATCTTTTATTATTGTACTTAATTTTTTTTAATAAAAACATTTTTTTAAAAAAAGGAAAATCTGTTCTCCATATATTCTTCCTTGTAATTTTACCAGATATTTACAGTCGGGGCCTGCCAAATCAGGAAATGAGCTTTGTGAAAAGATGTATTTTGTTAGCCATAAACTGTCCTGGTCTAAGATGCCTACTTTGAAATCCCTCACCGTATGTATCTATAGTGCTTTGTCTATCTCTCCATTCATCTCTCCATCCATTTACCAATACCTCCCCTCCCACCAACACCTAATTTTTAAAATCTGAAAGAGAAGAGAAAAATATTGCAAACACGTTTACCTTTATGGGTTCATGGCATATTACGTATCATAACTTTATTCTAATTACTGGAAATAATATTCAGCTTCTTTTTGAATTTTGAGATTTTGGTAGCTATTCCCCAAACATTTTCAGGCAGTCAGTTGTGATGGTATTTTCTCTGCCATCACAAGAGTCACAAACTGTTTTTTAAATGAACTTGCTTAAATGAAGTTGTGTATCCTATCCACATTCCTGTTTCTTGTCTGCAATTCCATAGAATTTGGATCATGCACCTTTATCTTTTCTTTTTATGTACACTGAGAGCATATGCACCAAAGACAAATTCCTTGTGTGTCCAATCACACTTGGCCAATAAAGAATTCTATCTATCTATCTATCTATCTATCTATCTATCTATCTATCTATCTATCTATCTATCTATCTATCTAATCTCACAGCAAAAAATGGAGATGGTATGATTTCTCTGTGTGTTCTTTAAACAGTCACAGGGACTGGCTATTTAAAATAAACTTTAAATACAATCTTGGTGCTCCCCATTTCTGACTTTAGGTATTTTTTCAGGCTAATGGAATGGCTAAACTAACAGCCCTTCCCTACTCACTTTATTAAACTGTCATATAAATTAGAAACATTGGAAGAGATCACCTGTTATTCTATGATAAGGCTTCTTAGAGCATTTGCTACCTAAACAAGAAAGTCCAAACACATATGCTTGAAGATAAACAATTTTCCAAAGGAAACAAAAATTTCTATATAGACTAATATAGACTATTTTTTTTAAAAAAAACATAGTGGCTTCCAGACAATGGTAACAGATAAATAAAGAGAACCCAAATGTAAGAAATAATACCTGTACTGGGGACTGCAACAAGAAGTGCTCCATTCTCATAGATATGAAAGATATTTTTATTTATTTATTTTGAGACTATTATTAATGTCTTGGGGGTGGGGTTTCAAACACAGTCATTTCAATTTAATTGGTCAGATTTAAAGTATGCTGTGATACATGTAATGCTGCTGAACATATAATTGTTAATATTGCTGTTCATAGTTGATTTCCTTGTACACGGAATAAAGCAAGGAAAGAGCGCCAGTTCCTTAAGTCTTGCTAGGGTGGCTGGCTGTCGAATTTAGATTTGACAGAACTGCATTGTTACATAGGCCATTTCCACACTTGTGATTTATTTATAGCATCATCTAGTATCACCCAGCCACTGTCGAGGCAATATAGAACGTGTCCTCATTACTATTATCTTGGCCAACAATGGCTGGCTGATGCTCTGAGATGCCATAAATCATTAAAGAGAAAATCACTAAAGACTGGACTTGAAGAATCTTCTCATTAGCATGAATAGAAGGTGAACTGATGGGAGACAGAACAGAACATCTCTTGCTGATTTAATGGAGATGTCCCTTTAAGGTAATTGTCTCAAATAATTTTTGTGGTAATAGGAACTAGAAATACCTTCAGTTTCACCAGTGGAGTGACTGGTAGTGACGTTGGTATAAAGTCTGAGTAACATGTGCCCAAAAACCAGCCCTTGTCCACATAGAACAACTCCACATAGAACAACATTTCTGCAGCTGTATTTTGTACCTTTGCAAATGGTTATATTCTCTTGGAGAGTGTGATATAAGTAATCATTTACTGCCCTTTTAAAAAACCCAAATCTGGTGTTCCAGATGAGCCACAACTATGTGCAATGGAAGGACTTGCCTTGGAGAGCCACATATTAAGATAATTTCTATCACCACCTGCTTTAAAAACTTGTTCTTCTAGGAGAAAAAGAAGATTAATTTGGCAGTTCGAATGTCACCAGGCTCAAGGTTGACTCAGCCTCCCATCCTTCTGAGGTTGGTAAAATGAGGACCCAGATTGTTGGGGGCAATTTGCTGACTCTGTAAACTGCTTAGAATGTAAAGCACTGTGAAGCGGTATATAAGGCTAAGTGCAATTATTAGTGCTATTGCTATTAACGTTTCCAGCATAAATCTTTATCCATTTTAGACAATTTATCTGGTGACATATATCAACAATACAGCATTTTATAAAAATTCCTTTAAAATTAGAACATAATGTAAATTTCAAACTGTTTTAAAAGGGGTATTCATTTCTCTGATAGAAATGTCTTTCAAAACAATTATATCTTATTAATTTCCAATGTTGTAAAAAAATGCTATTGCAGAACTTGATTGCTTGTTGTCTTCTTCCTAACAAAATACACTAGAATATTCCTTGGCTTTTTTCTTGTTCTATCAATCTAGAATTTGTTTTTTTAAACTTTATCAGTTTCTGACTTCATATTTTCCTCTTTCCAATCTCAAAAAAGAGGAAAAAGAAGGCTTCCCTCTCCCCATAACTTCATCACAACTGCATCAAAACATCACTGTCTAGTTCAGTACTTTATCTTTTGAGGTGTAGAGTACCCCAGTAAAATGCATATGTTAATAATCAACAAAACGTAATCCCACAAAGCTCTGATTTCTTTAAGTAGCTAAGTTCAAGTTTATGCCAAAGTACTTTCCTCAAAAATAAAAATAATAAAAAATAGGAAAATAACTGTTCCTTTTATCCATTTTAAAACTTTCTTAAACCTCTTTGTTGAGCTTTCTGCAAAATTTTCTTAAATCTTTAAATCCTTAGAATCTCTTTTCATTTTGTAATCTTGAAAAAAAGTTTTAAAATAAAGGAATCTTATCTATGCAGAAAAGGAAATCTCTCCATATCTGTAGATTAATTATTTCCAAAAGTGGTTAAGAAATTAGACTAGCAGAGGTTGATGTTTGTGTAAGCAACACTGAAATTGTAAGCATACATGGAATTCTGGGCTCCCTGCAGTTCAATTCTTGAGCTGACTGCAAAAACTTCCATTTCTGTAGTTTACCAGTGAGGATCCACTATTCAGAGTGCACAAGAGTTATCTCATGATCTCCCTTTGATCCAAGGAAATTACTGCAGCGAGCACCCATCTTCCAGTTGGCATTCTCAGCCGTTGTGTTTCTTGGTTTATTTGGAGACATCAGCCTGTCATAATTCCTTACTGGAAGTCCCATAGTCAGCATCTCCATTTTATGCTGTATATAATCAATTAGAACTGACAAATGCACTCATCTGACTCTGCCCTTACAGAGAGAGAGAGAAGGAGGGAGGGAGAGGGTGGGAGAGGGGGAGAGAGAGAGAGAGAGAGACAGAGACAGACAGACAGACAGACAGACAGAGAAAGAGAGAAAGAGAGAGAGGGATGGAGAGAGAGAGAGAGAATTCTGCTTATGTTTGGATAATTGTTTACAGCTTGGAGTTCAATTCACTCACTCTTTTTCACCAGCAGGATTTCATTTATGCTGTCATCTATCTTCCATGTGAATGTGCTGTTCATATACCTAATACACAGTTGTTGACTGGTTCTTTTGTGCCAAGGGATGAGGCAGAGAATGCCAGATCCATCTACTTCTGGGAGCATTTGTGAATCAGATTTGACAAACCTACAATGTCATAAGCCTGGATTTTGTGAAATCTCTCTGCCTAGCTTTTGGGGAGGGCATAAATTCATATTCTAATCTTCAGCTTTCTGAAATGGATAGAAAGGGCAGAAATACCCTAAATAGCAATCCACTGTTTATTCCCCTAGCTGCATCGATAGCAAATTAAGCAAACCAATTAAATGAAGGCAAACAAAACCACATTGAAATATAATGGGGGTGAGAAGGTAACAGACATCTTATTTCTGCACTGGCTTTCTTACATATTCCCTTCCCCTCAGGTTCTTCCATTTCTTCCAATCAAGCACCACCTTGAGGCAATATCTGTTGTAGTAACAGGCCTGCTGATGCTGAATCTGTCAAAAACAGATATTGATTTGCTGCCTGATGCCAGCTAAACAGCTAATAGCATTTGTTCCTCTATTTATTTATTTATTTATTTATTTATTTATTTATTTATTTATTTATTTATTTATTTATTTATTTATTTATTTATTTATTTATTTATTTATTTATTGGATTTGTATGCCGCCCTTCTCCCGAAGGACTCAGGGCACCTCACAACAATAAGAAAATACAAAAGTTAAAAAACAAATTAAAGCAGTATATCCAATATATCTCCAGCCCTGTTCCTTTTTCTAGCATCTTTTAAACTATTTGGAATGTGTCACTAGTAGATTATCCAGAAAATTATTGAAGCTAAATCTGAGCTGTAGCGAGTCAGTACGATAAAGCAACAGAGGATCCATGAGCCCCCCCCCCCGCCCCCGTGCCTCGTTTTTGCTAGTAGAGGCATCACGGGTCAGTCCTTTGCTATTTCCAGGCCGGTCCCACGGGCCAGATCTAAGTACCTCACGGGCCAGATGCGGCCTGTGGACCTTGAGTTTGATACCCCTAATCTAATTGAAGCTTAGTTTTGCTTTCCCAGACCAACACTTATTTCCTTTTCTCCTTGCCTCCACTACTTCTTGCTTCATATTTCAGAAGTTTTCAAATTGTTTCAGGCTATGGAATCTTATTTTTTTAAAAAAGACTTCCAGAGTCTCTGACCAAGTGGTAAACTCTAGTTATAGAAAACTGACTAAGTTCCTAGCTAAACTTTTCTAATTTTAAAACACTAGCCAGATCTTTTTGATCATTCATGTTATTACATATTTTTGCCTATCAGTACAAATGTATTGGCCAGTATTGATTACATGATTTCTTGTACTTGTTTTACTGTCTCCTAAATATTTTTGAAAGCCATTTCATTTGAAGTCTCCTTTTCATAGCAACTACAGGTAGTCTTGGTTTAGCAACCACAATTAGCATCTTAGTTGTAAAGCAAAGCAATCACTATGTGAAATTGCAACTGTGCTTATGATCTTACTTCAACTTTCCTTTGCTTTACATAACTGAAGGTCCTAAGTACAAGGATTTGTTACAGATTTACTGTTTCATCACCATATAACTTCGAGTGATGCTGTATGAGGCAGTCGCTAAATGAGGACTACTTGTATAACCAAGGCAGCCACTCTGTGATTGGCTAGTACAGTATAATAAAAATAAGGGCTCTGCCCTATTTAATTGCACCAGAAATCCACTCACAAATCATAAACGGGACAATTTATAAAGAAATGTAAATACAATGTTTCATTAGACCTTCATATTTTGAAACTGGAAATCATATCTTTTTTGCACAATTTTAAATAATTGTTTTATGCAAGTGTATAAAATCAGAATAATGAATACTTCAATTGCATAGTCATAAAAAGTACTTCAAGAGTGCTACTTTTTGCTTTTGTGGTTGCAGATCTACCCTTTTACATGCTGTTTTTGAATATTTCTGAATCACCAAATATTCATCTGAACTTCATTAGGCAGAAAACGTGAATGTGCAAATTCGTCAGATAGAAAGCTTACTTAGGGAAACTCAGTTATGAAGCAAAGTAAACACATTCTCCCTAGAAAAATGCCATTTAATAAGTTCAAAATAAAGGTTTCACTGAAGGCTAGACTTGATTCATTTTATCTCAGGCATTGGACCTGAAATCCGAGACACTTCTCCCTAGTTTCTTTCACGGTCTTGTCATTTGTTCTTTTCTCTTATCTGGTCTGGCAAGCAGGTCTTCAGGTTCATCATGCAGAAGTGCAGATAACGCTAAAGAAGGATAGATGGGGACAGCCATTGTGTTCCATCTGCTTTTGAATCAGGAAATGAAAAGGTCTAACTCCAGTACACTGGAGTTGGAAAGCTGACCAGAAACTATATTTTAAATTACTTAACATTGTGGGGTTAATTCAACCTTCAAGCTCTGGGCAAACATTATAGTTTACAGCTACTCTGCTGGAGAAATCATCTAAGGCAAGTCTTGCAGCTGAAGCTTGATTTGATCTATCATCTCCAGAGATTAAGAAAAAAATGATGCCATTATCCTAGTGGGTTCCAAGCCGTTCCTCCCATTTCCCAAGCAAAGCATCTTTGAAACATTTTTAAAAAGTACAACTAAGCATAAGTCTATGGATAGAGAAATAAATAAAAGCAACTTCTCTAATGGAAAGGAACCGTCCTTACCCCAAGCTGCAGTTTTAAAAATGTTACATTGGGGACTTCCCCTTTTCTTTTCTTTCTTTTTTCCTCTCAATTGGTCAGTCATATGAAGTATATTTGAATGTAAAGTACTTTTTTCTTTCCTTTTTAAGGAGATTCTCATCAGTATACATGTATGTACTGATGAGAGTATATACTTTCTCCCTCATACAAATATGAGGGAGAAAGCATATAATGTAATGTAATATAAGGTAAGGTAAGTCAAGGCAGTGTAATGTAATATATATTTGTGCATGTGTGTGCATACATGCACACATGCACTATCTCTTACACACACAAATACATAGAGAGACCCAGACATGTGTGTGTGTGTCACAAACACAAACATACATACATACATACATACATACATACATACATACATACATACATACATCTGAGGAAATGTGCAGACAAGCAATGTGCTTGCAGAAATTGCATGAACTAAATGTGTGTCTTTATACATTTCTGTATAGAGCTAGATCAGTGAGCTTGAGAGATGACTTTTGAGTGAATATCTTACTTGCTAGACCATGGATGTCAAACTTGTGGTGTCACGTTGCCGTCACGTGATGTTTCACGACGTTTTTTCCATTTGCTGAGTTGGGGTGGGCGTGGCCTGTGTGTGACGCATCCAGCCCACAGGCTGCCAGCTTGACACTCCTGTGCTAGACATTCTGATGCATGGTGTTTCCTAATAATGACAACTATCATTAAATACAATTGTCTCTTTATTGGCGCATGTTTGTGAACAGAAATAATGCAATCCTCTTGCCTAAGTTCAAATTCCTTCTAGAAGATAGAAGGTGAGGTATTATAGACTCTGACCATTACTTATGCACATCCTTTTCAAATTCCAAACAATTGCATAAGCATAGAGCACTCTTGTAGTTTTAATGAATGTGCTTAGTTGCATAGTAAAACCTTGCCTTAATCTCAGTTTCTATATACAAATATTGATATTTTATCTGCAAAGACCCATCCTTCTAAAGGTGCAAAGATTAATACAAATATTGATTTACAACCAAATCAGAAATTAAATATTTTAATGTCTGATTCCTGTTGTCTACATTGTATATGAAAACCGTTTTTGTGGGATAGTTGCAAAATTACAGTCCATATGCATATTTTAATAACACGTAGTTCAGATCACATGGCTACTTTCCACATTGGCATTAATGTCTTTCATAAGGATACTTGAGAACACAAGCAACCCTCCTGCCCAATTGTTCAATGGACAATATTCTGTTATTGTAATCTTACAATAAAGGTACAATACAATAAAGGTATTAGTACTTATGGTTTTGGTTTCTTGTCTAGTCTATCTCAAAGGGCTGGTATCAATCTTGCAAGCCTGAAAGAATTTCTCCACTCCCTTGCCTTTAAGAGAACTAGGGAAAATCCCTTCTGAGACAACCTCAGGGCTAAGATATCTTTTGCCTGATTGTTGTCTTTTGTCTCCCAAGGTTATTCTCACAGCCTTTACAAAAAGCCTTAATGAATATTCTACCAAGTATAGCCAATATGTCTGTGGCATATTTCTTGACTATTGGTTTCTTTATTGCTTATAGTCAATCTTAAAGGGCAGAAGCTATCCATTACTTCAATAATTTCAAGCTAGCAATCGTATCTATTATCATTAGTTTAGTTTTCTTAATATTCACTATGCTCCCTGACTTTCATTATTGGAATTTCCAAGTCATTTGCATTTTCGGCTATCATAATCCTTACCATATTATTGGGTCATAGTAGAAGAATGCACTCTTCTGAAATCTTCTCCTTTTCAAATATCTTCTGCTTCTTTCCTCCCAATGATTCAAAGTGTATTTTAAGCACAGACAGAAGAATGAGATAACAGAGTTTTGATATGGTAGAATAGATACTAATACATTGTCTACAGGTGGAACATAATCTTTTTCAGTTCAGGCACCTGGAATTGTAGAGCTGCCCTGTTTTTGAACCCACTAAAGTCTTTTCTTTTCCTGATTTGTTGCACTGTTTGACTCTCTTCTTTTTCTTTCCCTGCACAAATTTTTCTGTTCTTATCAGGAACAACTAGCCTCCTCCTCCTCCTCCTCCTCCTCCTCCTCCTCCTCCTCCTCCTCCTCCTCCTCCTCCTCCTCCACCAGCACCACCACCACCACCACCACCACCACCACCACCACCACCACCACCACCACCAGCTTTGTCACTTGAGCTGACATCATGGGCTGAGAGAGATTGACAGACCAAAGTCACCCACCTAGCTTTCATTCTTTAAAATGGGATTAGAACTCACAATCACTTGATTTCTAGCCTGGTGCTTTAGTCACTAGATTAAATTGGTTCTTAATGACATATGAAAATATCATCTCATACCATTTTAATACTTTTTTTTTACCAAATGTTCCTGATACTATCAGTACAGGATGAGGTTTTGTAACAGAACCTGTAGAACAATTTTGAGATTTAGATTGTTATGTTAATTTAGTCTAGTATTGACAGATGAACAGCAATATTTATCAATTTATCCAAACAAGTTAGACTGCTACTCCAATTATCCACAACTAGTATACTAACTAGAAGGTGACAAGTGCTCAAGGTAGTGGCAAACAGGCCTAAGATCAATACTTGAATGGCATGGGGGTGGCCAGAGCTTAAAAAGACTGAGATTTACCTCACAGCATTCTACACTGTTTCCTTCTTTGTTTTCTTTGATATTATATAGATGGCTGCTGGTGAGATATGCATTTCATTGTAGGAGTTCATTTATTATTTTAGCTTTTAAATTTTTATCTTTATAAATTGAACTTAGTATTTTTAAATAATTATCCAGCACAGAGCTGACAAGCATCCCTGACTTTAAATAATATTCCGAAGGAAGGCAGGGCCAGGACAAAAACTACATTTAATTATATTTAAATTTAATCCAATTTAACACAAATTAAATAAATATGGTTTACATATTCTTAGTAAATTCCCTCTTCTGTCATATTTAGAACACAGCTATAGGTCAGGTTACACCCAATGCTTTTACTAGGGTTGAGCCCTTCTGACCTAATGGCAGCACTGATGAGGCATGTACTCAGGGGCGGGTTTCAAAAACTGTCGCTACTGGTTTGTTTGTGGGTGCGCGCTCGTGCTTGTGCACGCACAACACTTCTGCACATGCATAGAAATGTCCAGGTGCATGGGCGGAGTTTCCCGCCACCGCCACTACTGGTTCGCCTGATCTGGGACGAACCAGTAGCAACCCACCACTGCATGTACTAAAATTCACTGCAAACAGAACAGCTTAGGGCTGTATAAAGGTTTAGGCCTGGTTCCAGAAAGATGCTTGGGGGAATGCTCACGGGGTTGCAAATTAAATTATCCATTGTTGATTGTTCTTGTAAAATGCCTTAAGTCTGTAGTCAATTAGGTAGTATATAAGTGAGATGAGTAAGTAAACAAACTGTCTAACCAGCTTCATCTTTTCTCAGTGTTGCATAGTGATGACACAACCGCTTCAAAGAGTTACAAACAGGTGCTACATTTGCACTGCCCTGTGGTTTGAAGCCCTTGTTTAGAAACAAATGCAAACCATTGAATAACTTTTGAACAAAATGGTGAGTTGATCTGGAATATTTCCCCTGATATGCTAGGTTTTTTTACTTGCATAGAATTCTCTTTTTCTCTTTAGAAAGAAAGGAACATTGCAAGTACTATCTTCTCCCTGCAGTTCAATATGCAATTCATGTTACTGTGTATCCCCCTCACCGCACAATACCCAGAGCTGTGTAGTTTCCAATTTGCTCCATAAATGGAAAGTATATATATATATTTTCTGCATTAAGCAGAGCAGAGAAAGGCTTTCCCCTGTAGTGACTGACAGACACCTGGCTTTAGAGCAATGATAAGACATCTTGGTTGAGGTGGTAGTGATATTAGCATTTTCCTATCACATACAAAGTCAGGCTATCAAAAAAGCTAAGAAACAGGAGTAGAAAAATGCAACAGTGGAAGCAGAGGACAGTACAAAAATCCTTTTGAATAAAGAGGAAATGTCTGAACTTTTTTTTTTTTAACGTAAGCTCCATCTGGCTTGTCCTTTAGCACTCTGGGAGATTTATGCTGCCTGCTGTATTTTGCTTCCGTCCCCACCTCTGTCCTGGGCAAAACAATGTGCAGTCTGTGCAATGAGCCATTCCCTTTGAATCCCACCCCAATGACTTTTCTTCATTTCTCATTAAACGTTGGGAGAAAGCCAGCCGGAAGTGGACTCCTCTCCAACAGGGATTCAATCGCTTCTTCTCTATGCACATGGCGCTTCCAGGAACGTGCCTTGCTCTCAGCTGCCGATGTTGTTCTCCTCTTCCTGTTTATTTGATGTGGCGATGGTGGTAGTTTTAATTTCTCAAACCCATCTATGCCTTTTGAAAAGAGGGGGGGGAGGAGGGAAGAAGAGGAGGGGGGAAAGGTCACAAATCAGTTCTTTACACTTGAGAAATGGAGTAATAACAGGTGGCAAGATCAGAGGCAGCCGGAGCCTGGAATTTTGGTTGTCATGGAAACATGTCAGCCTGCAGAGAGATGAGCTCTGTCAGCAGTAGGGGGGAAAAAGGCACACGAGGGGAAACTCAATGCCATTTACCCTGTAGGTTCAGATTGTATGTCAGCCGTCCCTCCGAGGGATGAAGGCTGGAAAGATATGAAAATGGGGAAGCCAAATCCTGCCCACAGATTGGAACCGTTCAAAACCGGGTTCCTGCACAGTTTAAGCCATCAAACACAAAAGCTTTTTGTTTTTCTTTTTGCAAAGAAAACACCCCAACCCTATTACCCATTGTGTTGTGTGCCGTTTGGTCTTCATGCCAACAGAAAAGGCTCTGTTGGCAGGTAGACGAGTTGCACCAGAAGCAGATAACAGATTTCACGTTGCGGATGCCATTAGAGTGTAAAACGCTTCCCTGCCTTTATTTTGCAAGTTCTAGCGTATAGTTTCTTCATGTCGTTGATAGCAGTTTTTCTGGCTTTCTGGTGAAATGCTACCCAGAATATTAAATTCAAAAGAGTGTTATGATGCTCAATGCTAGAGGGCGTGTGTGTGTGTGTGTGTGTGTGTGTGTGTGTGTGTGTGTGTGTTTCTGTAGCCCTACTCCACTCCAAAACCGACCCTTAAGAAAATCTATTTTAAAGTCCTGGGTAAAGGTGGAGGACATCTTCCGGAATTAGCGCAGTCCAGAGACCAGAGATGGGTTTCAGCAGGTTCTGACCAGTTCTGGAGAACTGGTAGCAGAAATTTTGAGTAGTTCGGAGAACCAGTAGTAAAAATTCTGACTGGCCCTGCCCCCATCTATTCTCTGCCTCCCAAGTCCCAGCTGATTGGGAGGAAATGGGGATTTTGCAGTAACCTTACCCTGGATTGGGGACGGAATGGAGATTTTGCAGTATCCTTCCCAGTGGTGGGATTCAGCCAGTTCGCACCACTTCGGGAGAACCGGTTGTTAATTTTCTGAGCAGTCTGGTGAACTGGTTGTTGGAAGAAATCATTAGGGCAGAGAACCGGTTGTTAAATTATTTGAATCCCACCACTGATCCTTCCCCTGCCACGCCCACCAAGCCATGCCATGCCCATCAAGACACACCCACAGAACCGATAGTAAAAAAAAATTGAAAGCCACCACTGCCAGAGACAGTTTAGCATTTATTGTCTGGCATGGGAACAGAATGGATTAGAAAACAGACAAAAGTATATGATATCATCAAGAGAGTAAACGAATAGAAATGGAAATGGGCTGGTCACATAGGAAGAAGAACTGATTGCAGGTGGACCAAGGCAGTCATAGAAGGGATCCCACTTGATAAAAAGCATTCATGAAAGAGATGTAAAACAAGATGGATCGACAACATCAGCAAGTATTGCAGGCCCAATTGGCAAAAGAAAGTTCAGGACAGTATTGGTTTGGAAACATGCAGAAGAGGCCTTCGTCTTGTAGTAATGGCTAAAATGATGATGACGACGATGATGATGATGGGAACAGAAAGGGAAGGAAAAAGGCAAACCAGAAAAGAAACTCTTGCTTTTCTAGCTTTCTAGAAGGCCTCATTTAAAATTATTAAATAATTATTTAATAACATTATTAAATAACATTAATGTGATATTATGTATTCCATTTGTATGTATTGTGTAGATATTTAATGATTTTCTTCCTCAGTCACATTAAAAATTACAACTTTTGAAGCGATGGTGTACCCAAGGCTTTCTGGAAAAACAGATGGTTTTGGATTCATGTGTGGTGCACTTGTGCCAGAGGTGGCATGCAGAGCTCTCTCTGCTGGCACGCGCACCGACGCCCTAGGTCAGATCTCCATGGCATTTCTTTTGTGAGCTTCTTTTTCCCTGCAAACAACAAAACAAAAGCTCATGAAAGAAAAAGAACTTACCTCTTGCCATGCTGCCACTGTTGGGATGCCCCGCCTCCTGCCAGCTAGTTGGTCTCGGCTGTGCATGCGCACATCTCTGCACATGCGCACGTGCATGTCTGCACACACACATGCATATGCACATGTCCACCAGAGGTGAGTTGCTACCGGTTCGTCCCAGATTGGCGAACCAGTAGCAGCGGCAGTGGCAGAAGACTCCGCCCACCTGCCCGGACACTTCTGCGCATGCGCAGAAGCGTTGTGCGTGCACACAAGCGCTCATGCACAAGCAAACCAGTAGCAAACTAAATTGAAACCCACTACTGATGCCCGCGCACACGCACCTTTCAATTTGGGCATGCGCGCGCGTGCAGTTTTGGCACTCAGTGTCTAAAAGGTTCATCATCACTGTGCTAAACAATGATATTTATTTATTTTTTCTGGCTTAGAACCCATCACAAGAAATAAATGGTGCTCATAAGCCATGGTAAATGAGTTCATATATCATACTAAGCCAAAGATAAAACACATTATGGCTCACTATTGTATAACAATTGTTTTTGTCACATTTAATACTGCTTTTGAGTTGTATTACATTTTAAAACTTTACTGGGATCCAACTACTTTAATTTCTTTTAGAGAGCCAAAGGATCAAAGCCCAACTTTGATCCTTTGGCTTTGGCCAGTTAAAATTTTCAGTTGATAAATACGCTGTCCAAATACAACTAAATTATTAAGAATAAAAGATACACATGGAATTTTTCTCAATTTAAAGTATTATACTTCTACCTGCAGCCCAAAAAGGACCAGATGGGGCCATCATTTCCAATAACTACTGTGATTTCTGCCTTGGAGGATCTAATATGAATAAAAAAAGTGGACGACCAGAGGAGCTTGTTTCATGTTCGGACTGTGGGCGTTCTGGTAGGTGATATGTTATTGCAGCTATCTGTGAGCATTAAGCAACAACAACACTCTTTTCATATCTTGATGTTTATAGAGATAAGATTAAGGGATTTTTGAGTGGATTATGTTTTACAATATATGTTTGAATGCATATTTTAAAACTAATGGACGAACACAAAAGTGGAAAGTCTTGTAGAAAGACATTTGTTCTCATTTAGATGAAGACAAGATTAAAGGAGAGTTTTTCTCTTGACATGTTATATTTGGTATTCAATAATGTGCCACTCAAATTTTCTACAGGCTGGATTATGACCGATACAATGGGTCATTCTTTCTGTCTCTGCCTCTCTTTCTCTTTCTCTTTCTCACATATGCACACAAACAAGCACACCTCAGATTATGGGGTAAGGTTGAAGACAACTGTCTAATATTATTTTTTTAGAATGTAACTTTTAGGGAGTTTTTTATTTCTCCATTTAATATATTATGCTTGTGTATGTATTTATAAGTGTGTACTTTATATAAATTACTTGCTCCATCATAAGTACTTTTTATTTCTGAGAAGTTCTGTTTGGATATTTTTATTTATTTATTAGAATTTATCCCAATTTATTAATTTATGAGTAAGTTGAATATTATTTTAACAAAGAAAGAAGCTGAACTTTGTAAAAGCATTGACTATGATGTATATGTTTTAAAAATCATTTAAAAAAAAATTACTTTAAGACTTAAATTTAAAACCCATTTTTTAAAAGTATATATGTAGCCCTTCTGTGACAAGGTTTTTATTTCCTATTTTATTTTTAAATTTCCAGAGATGTTATTTATAACAGGAACTATTTTTTGTCTTAAATATGTATATGGATGGGGATAATATCGCAAGTTATGCATTGCATATACACAATATAAAATTGAGTTTGTTGTTTCTCCTTCTAAAAATTGTTAACTTGAGACTATTGTTAAAACAATGCCAAAGCTTTTTAAAAAAAATTATCAGAAATCCTCAGTAATTTCCCTTGCTTCACTAAATATGTCTTGTCAGCAGCAGAGTGCTTTTGTATTTTTCTGGAGCTTCATACTTATTAAAGGGACAACGAAGAGTTGTGTAGCACTTTAAAGAATCAGCTTCATAAAATTAATTCAACTTTAGTCACCCAGTCTTTTGGAATGAGTGACCATAATACATTTAATAAAATTAAAGCTAAAGAAACTTATCCTAGGTAAGCAAACTGTGTGTATGTGTCACACATGCATATATGGACCTATAACTATAAAAACATGGCTACAGAATGCATTTTTCAGACACAAAATGCAAGAAAGGGATTTCTGTGTTACATGGCCTCTAACGGGAAATCTTTACCTTTACATTTTATCCCTGACCTTATGTGTGTGTGTGTGTGTGTGTGTGTGTGTATACATACATACATACATACATATACATGTTTCTTGTTCTCCATCAGAATAAATCACATTATACATTCTCTAGCTACACTGATTTCAGGATTTTGGTTGCAATATTATTTATCTGCTTATTTAACAGGATTTATACCCTGCTGCAATTAATTAAACTCTCAGCAAATTACCGATATCTATTGGGCCATCCTTAAACTACACATAGCCCATTCAGGTGGAAAAATAGACAAAACACAACAATATTGAAGACAAATAATTAATCCTAGAGTGGAGAAAAAAAGCCCAAACATCAGTTGTTCCAATCAGCATCATTTAAACATGATCAATTATGTAAAGCCCTACTTGAACAATGTTACTTTGTTCTCCTAGACCTTGAACAGTAGACCTGTCCTTGAGCATTGTGGGATTTCCCTCATCTGAAAGAACTATTGGCATATAAAAGGAGGCTGCTTATCAGACACAGAAACCAAAGGACAAAAACTTGCAAATTTGAGACTTTGTCAACCCATCCATCAATTTTATTCATGCATATATTTACAGAACGGTATTGCAGGATCTACAATTCCTCAATATGTGATACGCCTGCATAAAAACCTGGCAAAGAGACATCCTGGTTCTGGGTAAAGATCCATCTAATCTAGCACTCTAGCCCACAATAATAGCCAAGCAGATGCAAATGGAAAGCCCCAAACTAGGATGTTAGTGTAATAAATCCCTCAAATGTCAGTCATATGACTAATACAATATAGACATATTTGTGGTATCCATCGATATTATATAAACGTAAGTAGTATTTACTGATATACAGTAGATGGTTGTGTCCCACAGTACCATCTGCTATCTAATAGAATAAAAAGGCAGTGGTGGGATTCAAATAATTTAACAACCGGTTCTCTGCCCTAATGATTTCTTCCAACAACCAGTTCACCAAACTTCTCAGAAAGTTAACAACCGGTTCTCCCGAAGTGGTGCGAACTGGCTGAATCCCACCACTGCAAAACGGTATATATATGCAAAAGGCAAAATTGCAGTGGATGTAAAAAAAAAAAAAAAAAGGCAGAAATTTGTGCTGCTGTAAAAAAAATTGACTTTTTTTATCCCTTGCTATTGACATCCTTGATATGACATCATTCAGAGGATTTTATGGGTGTTAGGGAGAGTATAGTAACCATATGCTGGCAGCCAATGAAAGGAATATGGTACTATCTTTGCTGCTGCCAACATTAAAAGCAGTTGCAAGTAATGTCAAAAATGAAGCGAATGATTTTAGTTTCATGTTTGTCCTGAAAGTTTTAAAAAATGGTTTTTGTGCTATGCCACACAAACATATCCCTTTTGTTCCATGGCCAGTTGACTCCAATATTTAGAGGGCTTCTCCCTCTATTTTTTTATATCTATATCCATATATCTGTGTGATACATGCATACATCTTAGGAAAGCTTGGGTCACTTTATCTTTAAAATACCACAAGGTGTTTTAATTTGCTACACTAGGAAAGCATAGCTTCCCTCTGGATATTTTTATCAACAATAATTAATTCTTACCATATTCATTATCTGTGAACTACCAGCCTGAGGCAAAATTTCCAACATACTTTACTTTTCATGCTTACTTTTATATAAAAAAGTTTTTCTTATCTTCTTGTTCTCATATTTGTAAACCATCTTCAAAATATGCCATAGCAATTTGATTTTATATATGGCTTTCTAATGATAGAGTTTAGTGTATATATAAACATATATATGTATATGTGAGTATATTTGTATGTGTGTATACACACACACTTATACCAAAACTTATTTTCTATATATATAGTCATACTGAATGCTTATTAGAACTACTGATCAACAAGGAATGGGGGAAGGAAATATTTCACACTTTAAGGAATGGATTCTGTAACATAATATTTCTGATATATATTAAAAATTATATACTGTATTAGAAATCTTCCCCGCTCTCTCTCCCTCCTGCTTTGAAATGTTTACTTTTTACTTATATTCATAATATATTTTTACAAAGACATTTATTGCAATATGTATTTATTGTTAAAAATATTTTTCATTTTAATTTGCAAAGAAATCACACCGCTTAGGAGAACTGGTACAGAAAGAGAACTCAATGAGGTTATTTAAAAAAAAAAACATGGAAAACTTATGAAATGGGTTATTATGCTAAAATAGAGTGGTTGATAATAAGTGAAAGACAATCATTGTACCCTGCACTTTTAATGGATACATAATATAAACTCTGGGCTCAAGATAAAGTTACTCATATAATTACAAAAAATATTTTCTGTGTGTTTCAAAAGAGAGGAAAACAGGGTTAACCCTTTTGCTGCCTTAGATATGGGGCATCTGGAATGGTATAAATATTTTTTTTAAAAAAAAAATCAGTTGTTGTTTATAATTTCCTTACTATTCATGTTTTGTTTTTATTGCTTTGCATTATTGTCCTGAATATATGTGTATGTGTGCATGTGTGCATGTATACACAGGCATATATACATATATATTTACGACTGAGATAAATCTTTTATCTGAAATTTCTAATAATGATTAAAGTAATGTTAATGAAATAAATCATGATGCCTGTTACTTAACCAATGTGCTGATATATTCATCATACATGTCAGCTCATTTGGGAAGAGAAAGCAGGAAGGAAGAAGCGGCTGCAGCATTTCCCACGGAGGACTTGTTCGGTTCCACCTCGGAAAGCGACACCTCAACTTTTCATGGTTTTGATGAGGATGATTCGGAAGAGCCTGTCTCAAACTGGAGCAGCAGCTCCCAATCTGCAAAGAAAAAGGGCAGTTGCTAAAATAACTAAAGCACACAAACTCTGTGAATGACTTTTCTGCCCTTTCTGCTACTTTTAACTCTTACTGTTATTACTGCATTTTTTTTAGAGCCACCTGTTTTCACTTTGGGGCGAATACACTGAAAGCACAACAAACTAATTTTTTTAAAAAAGAAAAGCTGAAATCTTTTTTTGACAAGTTTATTTTCAATATTTCCTTAACAGTGCAAATGTGAAATGTGGATATCCTTTTTTTTTAAAGTAATAAGTAAACAATTAAATAGAAGAGTGCTAATTTTCTCAGCTTTTAAGATATATATAGGTATAGATATATATATATATATATATTATACACAGGTACAACACAAAATTGGAAGGGTTGGACACCAGCAGGTACCTATCTCAAATAGTGTTTTAAATATTTATTTCTATATTCTATATATTATTAGAAGAAAGACTTTTGAGATTAAGGCAAAAAAAAAAAAGCATGAAATCTATGCGGTTATCTAATTATTAAAAAAAGAGAAACAGTGATAGTATGACTAGTTCAAGATGAAAAGGAAATCCAAATGTTTGCAAGTGTGAATTTTGCACTGCAAAAAGATTGCATTTATTGTAGCACACTGGATTTTTTTTTTCCTATTCCCCTTTTGTACTACTGCTATGTTCACCTTTAAGCATATACCAAACACAAGGACGATTGACAAAATCACAAACACAAATTTCCTGCCATTTTCATTTGGACACAGTTTTATGTCTTCATCTCTCCAAGCTTGGCATCTTTTTACCAGATACTGCTTTTTGGATCGGTTTTGTTTGTTTTTTCCATCACCATTTTAGAAAGGACTTTCTGAGCACATCTGTGGAATACACCCATTAATTCTATGGATGAAATAAATAATGTGAATCTTGAAAGAAAAGAAAAGAAAAAATATACCTCATGTTCCTTATTTTATTTTTAAAAAATAATATTAAAAACCCATTTAGTCTTATTTTTGATATTTTTCTTGAAATAAACCAAAGCAATACTCACTAATTTTCAAAGGGCAACAGAGAATACCGAAACTGATTTGCTATTCCAGCAACATAAATTTGAACAGCAGGAATAAAAAGGTAAGTTGTAAAATAAGCATGTTTTATTCTTCATGAAATGCTTATGCTTTGAATTTGTCGCAAATAATCACCGTGGCTAGTGAAACTCATAAGCCAAGATATGAATGAGATAAGAGATATCTCTTTGTGATACAACCAATCAAATTGGGAAGTGTCTAATTAATATTAATATCCGTTGCTTTTAAATAGGGAGATGATGGACACCAACTTCAGAACAATCCAGGATATTATTTAATTTTAATTACCTGGATTCCAAAATCAAAAATCAGTTTCTTGGTTCAGAGAGAATGGTAGTTAATGTGAGACTTCCTACTTTGTAAATTTGTAAATTCTGTAAAGAGATTAATAAAGGATAGGCAAAATTATTGTTCATAGTATCTTAGTTTATTAGTTCAGTAGTTCATCATATTTTACATTAATAATATTTCATACATACCTGTGGTTAAGATAAAATTTAAATGAAAATGTGATTTAGTTAACTGAATTATGTCCTGTTTTCTATGTGTCTATATATACATTTATGCCTTTGTATGTGTGTTTTGATAGGCAAGTATAAGTAGGGATATTAGTAATTGTGTCATCTTGTATCACATAACAAATACATTTCAAAAGCTGGGGAATAAGAACACTATTGAATTCAGCATTCTGTATCTTATTTTATTTTATTTATATGCCTTGTTTATTTAATTTAAATCATTTATTTTATTTATATATTTAATATTCTATAATTTACTTTACATAGTGTCTCTGTGTCTTACATTAGTCAAACAGATGCATGCTGAATGTCATAAGTGGGACATTAATACAATAGCCCTCGTATTTAAATATGGGACTTTTAATTGAGGAAACATAGCTATCAGTAGAAATAGTAATTCATATTTGTTAATTTTATGAATACATAGTTCCTTTTAAACTCATCTAAATGATACCATAACTTATTTGATGATGCAGAATTCTGTTTATCAGTCCTGAATTTCCTCACATTTAGTTTCATTGGCTTAATTTAAATTCTATTATTAATAGAAAAACTTCTTGCTCAATACATTTTCTATTCTTTTTAAACTTAAAAACATCTTAGCATTGTACTCATTCCCCACAGAACTACATCTCCATATAGTTTATATTTACAACTAATAATATAATATAAATAAACCTTCTAAATCTGCATTTACTTATACCTAAGCCAATGTTTTTCTTTGTGTTTTTTTTTCTTTTTAATGATGAATAAGTGGCCATTCTATAGTCAAAAGCTTTTTCTGTAAAGATTCTGTGGGACTTAGTTGATATAAAACATACTCGGGATGCAAATAGAAGAAAATAAGTTTATTTAGACCTATAATTATAAAAAGAAGATCTGCCCAAATAGATTTAAATGCACAAGATCTCAACAGCAAAGCAACTAATAATATGTTAGTCTAAAGAGAATATAACATTCTTGTTTTCTGAATTTTAGTCAGACAGTCAAAACATTTTCAGGACTTACTTGGCTACAGATAACAGTAGTTCCAGAAGAAGAGGCTAACAGCAATGGGAAACATAGATTGTTGTTTGGGACACATAGTCTTCAATAATGTACTTATATAATAAATTAGATTCCTTATTTCCTTGTTAATTAACCATATCTGTCTTTCCATGGGTAGGTAACCTAATTTTATTTAAAATAAACAATGGGAATATATAATTATATAATTATTATTCAGCTTGACAGCAAAACAAGATGCTCTTGTCTCCTTTTGGATAGATTTTTACCATCAGTTGAAAGTAGTACTACTGGGAGTGAAGAAGTTGGAATTTAGGAGCTTGGTCCTAAGTATTGGAAATGTGGGCTTGGCCTATCTAGGCACTACCCATTATTAGACATACTCATTTTAGTGCCATACATCTCCACAATTATAAGGAAAGCAAAATACAATGTTGCAGTAGGATTTGAAATGATAGACGACCCAGTAGATATTAAGTAAAAGTAAACATTTGTTCTTCCACCATCAGACTTTCAGAATAGTTATCCAGGGGGATAGCAAAGTTAGTGATATAATAATTTGTCCTTTCCCCATATAATCTCTGTCTACGCTAAGGGGCAGTATAAGGAAATGAGTGATTGTTTGAAAACAATGAGTTTTCAGAGAAACAGCTTTTATTATACCATGAACTCTAATAGCAGATGGATACTAACTTGAGCATCATGTTGCCTAATAAAGTTTACAAACTAGATTTGATAAAAACTAGTATCTCATTGTTACCTACTGTAATCCCAAAATACCTAAAAATAATGCTCTCTAGCTTCTATGCAGGATAAACACATAGTAGCATATTGATTTATTTTATCCTTAATCTTCCCTCCCTCAGTAAATACCCATAAGTATTGTTCATTGTTAGTGGTTGCTCAAATTTGCTATTTTTTCAACTATGGCTGTAGTTTCAAAGATAGAGCAAATCGTCCCTGCCAATGCCTGAAGCAGATCAGATAGCAAATACACACAGCCTGTGCAAGGGACACCATCTGTGATAAATGCCTTCTGTGCCTGCTGTCAAATTATAATCTGGAAAATTATTTTTATTATTGTCGTGGTCAGAAACAAAAGCAAAAGTAGTTGTCCAAAATTTGAATTAGTCCGAAATATAATTTAGTTTGCTTCTATAACATCCACAGTCTGACTGTTCTATTATACAGTAAACTGTATGATAAACCCCATTCTGTTCTGGGTCTAATGTTGTCATTGGTCGTGAAAATACCAAAATCAGGCCTAAAATGAAAGCTCTCTTTTTAAATAAAGATTTACTTGAAGGAAGGCAGAATAAAAAGTTTTAGAGCCGTGATGGCGAACCTATGGCACATGTGCCACAGGTGGCACGCGGAGCCGTATCAGTGGGCACGCGAGCTCAGCTCCACCAACTGATTTTCGGGCCTGCCAGGTCCACCGGAAGTTGGCAAACCGGCCATTTACAGCCTCCAGAGGGCCTCTGGAGGGATGGGGAAGGCCGTTTTCGCCCTCCCCAGGGTCCTAGAAAGGCTCTGGGCCCATCATGCCATCGTGTGCCAAATGCAGGGGGAGCACGGGGGGTCGCATATGGATGTGGGCACACACATGCGTGACCACCCCGCACTCCCCCCCACTTTTGGCATGCGATGGCAAAAAGATTAGCCATCACTGTTTTAGAGAATTCTGTTCAGCACATTATGAATTGTACAGAAGGAAAGTAAAAATCCTATTTTTTAATGTTAGAATTTCAATATTACTTTGTTTCTTTAAATTTATAGTTCCCCAATTTTAGTCTTAAAACTTAAAGCAGTTTGTTAAACATTCATGGAATTTTGCACAGTATGATAATTTGTAATTGACATATACATTTCCCAAAAATGTAGCTGTTCTTCAGTAAAATTTTCAAATTCTAATGATTGAACAGATATATTTGAAAAGACTTTCTTATGGCCACAATCCAACAAATAGCTTGGTGTATTTATGTCTAATGAATTCAGTACTAGCTAGTACATATGGACCTATAATCGAAGTGGTAGAGCATAAACAAAGATGCCTCTGCTTTTAATATATTCTTGACAGGTGCCATGAGCACCTGTCACATATGCCACAAATCAAATTCTGGCTTTTGATTTTTCTCTTGCAGAACACTATTTCTATGTTGAATGGTTTTTACTTCTACCTCATTCTAACATCACTCAGGGAGCAGCATAAGCATCTCTTTCCCAGAAATTACAACTAAGAAGTATTATCTTTATGTCCTTCTTGAATGCTGCACCAACTACTCCCCATTTTTCATCACTATTTGCTTCAATCCATCACTATTTCTTCCAAAAATTTCTGATATTTTTTTCTTTCATTTGTATGGATTATAGCCGGGGGGGGGGGGGGAAGAGGGCATATTTTTATGAAAATCCTTCAGTTTAGTTGTAGTTCCCTACATAAAGTACAAAACAATTGTCAGCCTTCCCAATAGACCAGATCAGAAGGAAATCAGAAGGAGCTAATTTTATTTTACCATAGGGCTACGTTAACAGAATCTTGCAAGTCTGATATTGTAATACAAATCTCCTGCCATCTCTTTTACAGCCTGATAAGTTCGGGAGGCTCCTTTCTTAGTTCTTTCTCTATCCCTTATGCAACTCCAGGCTTCCCCAAGCAGCATTTGGTACCCGCTCCCAAGGTCATTCCCATATAACATTACAACAATGAAATTCATCTTCACTAAATTATTATGGTATATTCACTACGTTAAGCAAGGGACTCCTCTTTTCAATCAATATTTATGGTCTTCAAAGAGCTGGCCCTTAATTTTAAAGCTTCCATATACTGACAGATCTGAATAATGTGATCTGATTGCAGAACACCATTTTATCTTCATCAGAATCTGGATGATATGAACACTTGAAGGATCTTTCCTCAAGGTAAATAGTATGATGGTACTAGTCTTCTTAAATAAAAGGAAACATGCACTTAACAGAAAAAGAAAAAAACTAATCAAACCGAGTAGCACAATATTTCATAGGATAGGGACAGAATTCACAGTTGACAGTGTTATATATAAGAATATATAATAACTCAGTGACTAGTTTCATTGTCTATATATATAGTCAATAGAGAATCACAACAGATCATTGAGAATTGAATATGTTTAAATGGCATAAAAAGCTGGCTTCCAGAGAGTAGAGAAAGAATAGAATGGTTAGATAAAGGAATTAAATCTATATCTATATTATATATTTTATTGATAGGCACTACTCATTCATCACTTAATCACAGATTTCTTATCACCATGCATCTTTAAAAAAATTTTTTAATCAGAAACTGAGTAATAAAATGCACAAATCAAATGCATTCCTAATAAGCAACTTTGTATGCCGAGGTGGCACAGTGGTTAGAGTGCAGTGCTGCAGGCTCCTTCTGCTGACAGTGGGTAAAATGAGAACCCAGATTGTTGGGGGCAATATGCTGACTCTGTAAACCACTTAGAGAGGGCTGTAAAGCACTGTGAGGCAGTATATAAGTCCAAGTACTACTATTGCTACTATATGTTGCTTGGCCTGGTTTTTAGCAGAAGTGTGAGTTAATTTGTAAAACTTCTGAATTTGATTCAGGCATAGTATGAACATTCATATAATAAATCCTTCTGAAAATTTATCAAGTCCTAAAGAGGTTGGTGATTATAGTGGTGCATTTTTGTAAGAGTTATCACTGTCACTATTTTTAGTAGCTCAGAAGCTGAAGGATTGGTATGTCAACTTAATCCCGTAGCAGATAGTTTAGGTGAAGAATAAACTGAAACTTTTTTATTCAGTTCCAGCATTAAAAGCAGGCAGCTATCATTCCCTTATATGGTCTACTATTCTTAGACTTGTCACATAATTCTACTTAGCTTTAAACTACTGTATCATGAATTTACAGTGTCAGTTCTTGTTGTAGTGAAGTATATGGTCCTGGATTTCATCCATACTTCTGGAAGGTGATGACATGTTATATATAGTAGAGAGAACTTATATCTTTTAAAAAGTTCGGCAGAAGCCAGAATTCCAGTAGATTTTCTTCACCCTGAGTGTTATTGTGACATATGTACTAGCTAAATTCATGTATATGTATAACTAGTTTAGAGTAATAGGGGTACATTAAATAACACACTGGGGAGGGATTCTGCAAGTGAAGCCTGGACAAATGCATAGAGGATATTGCCATGATTCTGCTCTTACTAATGTAGGATCATTGTACAGTAGTAGCCAAAATTGTGGAAATCTTTTGGGAAAAGTATATTTTCTAAAACTAGCTAATAACACCACTTTTTTTTGGGAGTAGTACCATAAAATTATATATCAATGGAAATATAATTTAATCAGAATGTAATGCAATAACTTTTATGAAGGATTTGCTATTAGAATAGCAGTTACAGTATAAAGAAGAAAAGTGAATCACATAGAAAAAACAAGATATAAAAAAGTTGTTTCTATTACTCCAGAGCTGTGAGATGATGCACTGACACAAAGCATGTTCCAAAGAAAGACTTAGTGTGTTTTGGCTCATCCAAACTTGGAGATGCGATTTCTTGTTATACCAGTTATTGCTATTTTTAAAAAAAAGAAAGTCCGCTTGGTGTTTGAAATATCTTTGAGCTTTTTTCTTTCTTTCTTTGCTTTTCTTCTACAGATAACACCCCTGTGCTTACTTGGAATCTGAATCCTTCATGGAATCTATGGAAGAAACCAACCAACTAAGAGTGTTCAAAATGCTCTGATCTTTCTCACATTGCCCGATCCTGTCTCACCTGTGTCTTGTTCCCACACGAGAGTTTGGACTGTGGAATGCCTGCTGGCACTTGCTCAGAGAAGTTTTGGGGGTTCCCTAAGCTTGTGCAATACAAAAAAAAACTTACATTTTTTTTAAAAAGAAAAATATCTTTAAAGTGTTGTGCGAGTTTGTGTGTGTGTGTATGCGTGTATATCTAAGTCCAGGTCAAACTGGAACTGTTCAGCAGCAGAAATGACTGAAAACAAAAACAAAAAAACTAATGAAAAAAAAACTTGACATAAACTAGAACAAGTTATTTTATTTATTTCAATATTTAAGAGAGAAAAGTAGTGCTGACATTGCACAGTATTTTTGTTTTAAATGGATTTTACTTCAGCATTTAAAGGCTTTTTTTGTAAAGGTAGGACTTTTGCAAAACTCTTAATGCAAGATAAAGGCTGTTTACTTGCAGGATAGTTTTTTAAAGTTATGAAAATAAAGATAAACTTTGCTCTCTCTTATACTTTAAATATGCCATTCATAGACCATGCTGGGGTTTTCATTTTTCAAAGTGGATGTGGTAAGTTTAAATTATTCTGGATTATTTTTTGAATGTCTGCTAATGTTTTCTACTTAGCTGTACTAAATTAGACAAAAACCCTAGTCTAAACAAAATATTTTGAAAAGCAAATGCTGACTTCTGGGCAGGTGTTTAAACCACAGAATAATAAAAATGTAGACATTAGCAATAATGCTACTGAAGCTAGGTGTTTTTAAGGGAAAAATGCTGTTTTTTGTAACATTTTCACCTCATGCTAACAGCTCCTTGTGAAATAAATCAACAAAACATGAACAACTCAATATTTAATTACTGGAATAGTATATTTGGAGAAAAGCCTATACCTCTAATAGTATTATATGAAGCATTTGAAAGAACATTTGGGGACATTTAGAAGATTAATTTTCTTTTCTTTTTTTAGAAATTATAAAATGGGATGTAGTCACAGACCATAGCTGTTCTCTACTAAAGTTTTTTTTTAGGACCAAGGTATGATCCATGGACAATTGGTGCTTATAAAGTATGTGTCAGAAATTCTGCAGGAGACTTCCTATTAAAAAGTAACGTGAGAATAGGTTTATTCTAATCATTTTGCTTGGAGGTGCATGTAAATAATGGAGCAATAAGTGATCCTGGAAGAAGTTATCTGGATAAAGTTTCCCTCTAAATTAATTATGCCAGATAATGTAAAATAATCCATTGTGTGTGTGGACCAGCAATACCTTGGAACTGGATGGTGCAAAGGAATTGTATGTGTGCTTGCCTGGAAGCAGATTTTGCAGAGTTTTAGAATGATTTATACCCTAATAAGTGTGCATAGAAGTGTTTAATCTGGTGTGTAGTTAAGTACAGTAATCCTTGGATAAAATCTGTTTGCCATAAAATACAGGTAAAAAAAATTATATGCTTTTCTAAAACCTCAGTCGTCACTGTATGCATGCACAACTCCCTTTTATATAGGCATCAAATCCTATTAGCCAATAACAGACATTCAGGTATAACAGACCCTCATTCCTCACATTAGACTATTAAATTAAATACTTAATGTCATATATTCTTTTGGGGTGTAAATGTGACATCTATTCTCTGAATTTCTGGGAGCAATCTTCAGTTCGCTGCTGCACAATCACTATACAATTCTTTTAGGATTTTTCAGGAGTTCAAGAATGTGAATCCACAGTTAAGTAAATTAAAGTTGCATGGCAGTGGTGCTATAAATTGTGCATATCCTGTTGTCTCTCAGGGATGCTGGATATTAGGGCAATGCAGAATCAGCCCAGAAGAAGCACTACATACATTCTAGTCATGGAATCCAATATGAGAAGTCAATGTCCCAGGATACTGCATACTAAAAATAATGAAAATCCTGTTAGGAGAGGAAAAAGACTCCTACAAAGTACATCAATCACAACCCATAAATTACAATTATGCTGCCATTTTATATAAATATTCCATTAAGTTAAAAAATGTGCATCCATGTTGAAGAGCTTTTGTGTTCACATACAATTGACTTCCAAGACATATCCTGTACACTTTTCTGTAAATATTTATTTGTCCACCTTTTTTAAAAAGAAAAACTTGTGAAATTGCAATTGCTGTATATAATTTTTGAAGGTCCTCATTGTTTACAATGCTGTCCTCCAGTTTGCAAATAAAACTTCCTTCTCTAATTATTTTTGTTTTTTTTCCCAATTGATAAATTATTACTTACTTGGTTGCTTAAATGCTTTTTATGAAAGTATTTTTAAAATTTTCCCTATTGCTTTCACTTTGTAGCAAAAGAGAACAGGACATACAAAAACAGCTGATTTAAAGTAGACTTCTGCTCATGTAACCCATTCTTTTGCTCTTTGAGCAGGAAATTGATCTTATTGGTCTAAATAATCTCTTTCAATCAGTATGATTCCACTGCCTAATCTATCATCCATCTTCTCTGGGAGTTAGTCCAACATCAACAGGAGAATAAGAAATTTCACATCCCTGGCCTTGCATAACCCAAAGCCTTTCCCAGTTCTGCTTTCCAGTTCTAGGAAAGTCATGTTATCTGAACTTTTGAAAGTTGCAATCCTAATATTATTGAACCCAATTTTCAGGGAGACTGAAACGGTTCCTACCTGTAGGGTGTATAAAAGAAGACTTAAGGACTTTTTAAATTGGCCTTTTTATGTTGAAGAAAAATAGCTGTCTGGCACCCTGACCTGGATTAAACCCTGATATAATCCAGAAGACACAATTATCTTCTACGGAAAAACTACAGATGCAAACATCAGACGCTAAAGAGTCATTTGGCCATATGGAAATTAGTCACAGAAGCAAAAAATGAGTTCTCTCAAACTCACATCGAATAGTGCTGAGTTTTAGAAGCAAACTAAAAGTAGATTTTGTAAATTTGTTTTTTAAATGTAATTTACATAATGTGTAGCTTAAGTCTTATTTATTTAACTATAAAATTTATATAGTTTTGACACTATACTGGATAATTACAATAGCTTGTGGACCCAGAGAAATATAAAATTTGGAGCACATTACATTGGGGAAATCTGCAAGAAAGATCATGTGTGCATGCCAGTTCAATAGTGTTTTGTTACTGGAGGTGTTTTGATCAAGATTTTAAGTAGCATGGTTACAAATATATCTGTAATAAGTTAGGCAAGCTTAGTCTACACAAGCTAGAAATTAACTTCTGGTGCATGTAAAATATTGCCTTCTGAAGGAAGCATGTTTAAGATCACAGGACCAGAGATAATAATTCACTACTATACTACATATTTATATATACTATATAAAGGGAATGTACTATATATTCCCTTTCTGTTCCTCAAGAGGGTAATGCATTCTGTGTTGAAAGCTGAAACCAAACAAACCATAAGAAGAGCCCTGGTGGCACAGTGGTTAGAAGGCAGTACTGCAGACTAACTTTGCCCACAGCCAGGAGTTCAATCCTGACCGGCTCAAGATCGGCTCGGCCTTCCATCCTTCCGAGGTTGGTAAAATGAGGATCCAGATTATTGGGGACAATATGCTGACATTTGTAAAGTGCTTAGACAGTTCTGTAAAGCACTATGAAGCAGTATATAAATCTAAGTGCTGTTGCTATTAATGCAACATAACCTGTTCTGTCAGACTAGTCATTATGATTTGTAAACCTTACTTTATGCCAGTTCTTCCCTAATTTGGATGCTTTCCAGATGTTTGGATTCCAATTCTGAGAATTCTTCTGCTAGTGTTGATGTTGCTGAAACCTGTGGAAATTTGGGTCTACATATTTTTAGAGTTTATGAGTTTATGGCTTAGCATTGTAACTGAACAATGATGTAGCTTATTCAGCCAACCATGCTTAAGTCTGACTGAACTGATTGAATCAGGCTCTTACATTCCATGGTGTATTATACAAAGGCTGCATTAGATTTCTCAGACTGTAATTTCTCGATTCTGAAAGCTAGTCACATATTTTACTTCAAATATATCAGTATAATCTATTTTGGAAAAGTTGGAAAGGAGGGTATAACCAAAATGATGTATGATAAGCAACAAGATAAGGCTGTTTCAAAAAAGGGATCATTAAGTGTTTGGATAATCTTTCAGTTTCAAAAAGTTACTGGGGTAGGTAGGTACAGGTGAGACTGTCATCACAAAGCAGTGTTTCTCAACCTCAACAACTTTTAATATCTGTGCTCTTCAATTCCCAGGATCCTGAGAGTCAAAGTCCATACATCCTAAAATTGCTGAGGTTGGTAAACATTGTCATAAAAGATACATTTGAAACTTTTTCCATTTCCCAGTAAGAGATGACACTGTAGTCCAGAGGCATAGATTCATTTATTTTAAGTATGAATTTACCCTCTTTTATATGCTAAGCAGTTTCACAAGTCGTGCAATCACAATACTACTTGTGTTAAGAGAAACAAGGTCAAAAAGGGCATTATATTAGCACTTTAAAGGTACCTGTGTGTTTATGGGAAATGTTTTTTTTATATCCAGTCAGACATTCTGCATTTTTGCATCTATATCCTTGGTTTTTTTTTTTCTTTTCTTTTTTGCTTGGTTGCACATTTTCAAAAGGTTAGTCAGCTTGTCAATTAACTGAATGCTTTGTGGCACGTGAACCTGTCTGGGTGGAAAGCCTGTGGCAAACCAATCATAAATTTCTGAGCCCTGCAGAAATTTTCTTCTAGGATAAACTTGGTTGAGGATGTCATGAAAACAAAAATGGGCGCAGATACAGTATCTATAACTTTTGTGTTATAGCTAGTTATTCTGCCTAGTCATTTGATTTTCAATTTCAAATGTGTTCTATTAATTTTTTGCTTGAGAAGTAAACATTGAAATGCCCCATGTAGAGGTATAATATCTAATGACAGCTTTTACCATCAATGGGTAAAATCTTTGCATTTTCCATTGCTGATATTATAAAGTTGCAGAGATTATTTTATTTTTAAGAGCACTTCATACTATTACATTAGATTCCAGCTGTTCAGAGAAATATTCCTACCCTTAATTTCCCTGTATTGCAAATTGGTAGAATAAGCTAAGACAGATTTCCTTCCTGTTAGCTACTTTTGGCAATGGGTCTATATAACCCATAGTGTTTGTTTATGAGACATAATGGTGTGCTTCTCTGGAGGTTGCAGTGACCTACTTTGTTCCCATATGGTGTCAGGCTGATGCATGAATACAATTCTTTCTCAGAAGACTTCATGAACAAAGAGCAAGTAGCTTGCTAGCAGCTAGTAGTTTCAGGGCCAACAAGGTGAAACAGAGAATTAGCTATTTATCCTAACGAGGAGACTGTAAGTAGCCCCCTGGTGGTTTTCAGGTTAAGACTTTTGTCTATAATACTGTGTACATGGATCTGGAGGGGGGGGAATCAAAGATGATCCTTTTTAATGGAAAGATCAGAGCCCCTCATTTATATTGATAAAAGGTGCTTCCTTGTCAGGAGCTCAAATGTTGGAAGGTGGAGGAAGGGATGCCTCAGTCCTTAAGCTGACTAGGCAGTGAATCTGTGTGCTGCCTGATGATACGTCCTAGGTTATGAACGTTTCTATTAGGACACGGTATGCAAGGTTTTTTTAAAAATATTTTTATTTGCACATTCTCCATTTTTTCTCTTCATTTATTTGTTTCCCTCTTCTGTCCTGGTACCTGGCAGAAAACACAAAGTTTTTTGTTTTTGTTTTTTACTCTGGGAATTTTCCCGGTCCTGTACTGCCCACCCGACGCACATCAGATAGACAAACAGCGCATAACTAGTTTTGCTGCTTCACTATTCTGCCACGGACACCTTGTTTTACAGAAGGAATCCTCCTTTGAACGTAGTTCTTTCATTTGATGCCCTTAGAGATGCTTAAGATTTAAATATATATATACCTTTCAGCTGCAAGGATTGTGTAGTGCTTCAGCTGTGATCTGATCTCTAAAACACATTTTGGAGTATATGGGAGTGTAAACATTGTGCCTGTCTGCAATTCAAAGCAGCTGTCTCTTTTACCCTGGATCAACGTTTTAAAGCAGTATTTTTTAACCTCAGCAACTTTGAGGTATCTGGACACAAGCTCCCAGAGTTCCTCTGGTTGGGGAATTCTGAGAATTGAAGTCCACATGTCTTAAAGATGCTGAGGTTGAGGAACTGTTTTAAAATAAAAGCAGACTTGGCATATTCTTGTTCACACCCCTCTATAGTCTGAAGTATATCTTGGAGATCAAATCCAAACATTGCACGACATTAACATTTAATAGCCACAAAATATTCAGGGTGTCATTAGGAAAAAAAAGAAAAAGGGAAGTGGAGTGAATGGAATGAAATAATCTAGAGAAGAGTACGCAGGGCCGGATTTAGATGAAAAGAGGCCCTAGGCTATTCCACTTATGAGGCCCTTTCACCTATAGTGAAAGTGTAATTTTAATTTTGCTAACAATTTGAATGTAGGCCCCTCTTGATCTTGAGGCCCTAGGCTGAAGCCTAGTTAGCCTATAGGAAAATCCGGCCCTGAGAGTACGTCCAACTCTCTAAAATGTAGAACAAGAGCTCTTCACCTAGAAGGGTCCTCTAAAAATTAGTATTATATAAACCATGTACCAAAATGTTACAATTTGTCATAAAAACATTTCACTGCCAGAAAAGATTGAGATGGGGATAATGATTAGGAGTTTCTTCCTCTGAAAGAAAATGTTTTCTATGCAACCCCCCAAAAATGATCATAACAGTAAATGCATCACATACTCTTGCTGCCTGTGCAAGATTAAAAAAAAAAAATCCTTATGAGCCACCAGGTGACTGACCAATCCCAACTGTTTCCAGGCCAAAAAAAAAAGCTTTTATTTTATGGAATATGTAATTCAGAACATGACCTAGATTCAGTTCCACTTGCACTATTGGAACTAAGGATAGGGAGTACAGCATGCATATCAGATTTGGAATTGAAACTACTTATGTGACATCCTTTCCACAAAGGATGACCCAGAATTAACTCACTGGATGGTGATACAAATTTGGGACCCCTATTGAAACTTTTAAGCTTTCTGCTGTCTGGGTCAAGGAAGGTGTTTTCTAAATAGCTGATCCTGAAGAATCTTTTGAGCAGGGCCTGCTGGTGTGGTGAGCTATGAGACAGCTCTCAAAGCGAGCTGTTCTATTTTTGCTCCAGTGTACATCTCTGGTGTGATGTGCTCTGCCTTTCCACACTAAATCTTTTTGTCCCTGGATCTTTCCTTTATGGTCATTAACAAGCTCCCTGAGCTTGGCTGATTTGAAAACTAAGCAGGAGCAGCATTAAAAAGTATGTGAATAGGAAACCTAGGTTAGACTGGGAAGACTAAGCAAAACGTCCTGGAAGAAGACAAGCATAGATGACTTCCATACACTTGTCAAGATGAGCGTATGGATGTGCCTGTAAAGCCACCAGATGTTTAGCTTGATTTGAAGGAGGCTTGACTTTGCTGGACTAGAAGTGACGCCAGGGAATTCAGCAGAATGGCCATCCATTCCTCCATTTTAAGAGATTGTATAGTATTTATAGATCTGTAAATTGTATTCAGTTATTCAGGCCAATCCACAATTCTCAAAGACAAACTAGAGTTAACACTTGAAACAGAGACTAATAGCATCTAATAGTACTTTATCCTCTAAAAATCTCTAAACAAACAATTAGTTTTTGTGGGATTCCTTCAGATACCAAATGACATGCCCTCTTGATATTTGATCAGATTATATTGATGTTCAGAGTAGCGAAGAAGGTAGAACTGTGGTGATATTGAAGAAAAAAATTGTAATGAAGTAGGGTGAAGTCTATAGTGAGGTAAGTATTTGATTTCTAAGTTTTGCAGTAGAATTGTACATAACTAGATACATATGAAACAACTTACTTTCTTATTTAATATAAATGGATTAGCTTAAACTTAGATGCTAACAAGCCTTTGAAAAGTCTGTTCTTTTTTTCCTTCAGATATGTAATATCCTTTCCCCTCTTCATAGTGAGCCAGCAGATGGGATTTAAATGCTACACCATGGGATAGGTATTTTACAAAGACTGGTTGTGAGCAGTCCTCACAGGATCAAGTTGGTGGTGAGTGCTGGCAGGAACAGGTCCAAAACTGTCTATTGATCTTCCTAATATAACCAGGAGCTTCTAGTATTGCAATAGCTCTGCTTTTTCTCTGCTACTGTGATAATGATGAGGAATCATCTTCTTGTAAAGTAATCAATAGCTACAGTGCTGAGTTCCTGGCTGCTGATGTAGGCCTCTTATAAGTAGCATTTTGCACACAGAATGCTCAAATCAGCAGGAATTGGACTTAAGGAAAGAGCTTTGCTCAATTCTTCTTTCTGCTCTACCTGAAAATCTTTGGGACACATTCTGGACTTGGAATTGTTTCAGCAGAGCTTCAGTACAAGGGATGGGGTTGATGGAAATGACCTCCCCCTTTCTGCAATGGAAATTCTCCATTGAGCACCTTCTAATTGTAGGTGACAATTGAATATCCAAGCTAATGTCTTCTGTTCATTTGTGGTGGATTATATCAATAATGCAACATGATAGTCTAAATTTCCATAATCCTCCTAATCTTTCAGACACAGCAGTAGTATCAGATAAACCTGCAATTTTTAAAAGGAAAACTGCATTTTTTTTAAAAAAAATGAGAAAACAGTGAGCTCCTCATATGTTTAACTTAGTTATATTAAAAAAATGTTTTCAAGATGGTACATCTAATGATGTGTGAACTGGTTAATGCCAGTCACTTATACATTGAATAATTTTTAGCCCGAATTTTTTTTATAAAATAGTAAGCTTCATATATCAATGGAAACTATCATATCTAAACCCGTTGCTTGAAAAATTCTTAAGGAGATTAAATGCCTTCGCAATTGCTGTTTTATAAGTCATAATCCTAAAAACAGGAGCTGTATTATCAAGGGCCAAAAAATTAAATTCATGTAACTAGTCAGTCTAAGGCAGAGGTGTCAAACTTGGGTCATCATGACTTTCCCCCCCTTTGCTAAACTGGGTGTGGCCAGCATGTGATGTATCCGGCCTGCAGGCTGTGAGTTTGACAGACCAGGTCTAAGGTATCAGTATAGCAAGAGTAAGCAGATGTCAAAACTATTCTGAATTTATTAGGAATGTATGGACATTTATCAGGATAGTGACATTCATTGCCTTCCATACAAAACAGTAAAATAATTCCACAAATGCCCCTGAATAACATAATATATTCAATAGCCTATTTTCCCCCAAAATGCTTGTCTTACCATAGGTAGATCACTTTTATTGTTAAAGTTAAAAGATACACCAGTGATAAAGTAGCACACTACTTCCTTACTGCTTTCCAAAATAGGTATACGTAAAAACATGTCCCTAATGCCAGCAAGAGTCAAACTCAACTATAAGGACATTACTATTTCCATTTTTAGTTAGTTAGAGGAGAACTGATTCCTGGATCTATCTACTGCATGCCACTGTGGTTATGTTGGCTGGGAATTATGGGAATTGATAAGAACTGCAGAGTGGAACTTCAAATTCTTGTTCTTAGGGTGCCTTATTGTTATAGGATATTTGCAACTGGAAATGGAAATAGGGAGCATATGGCAAAAGAGAATAATATTTTGGTGGAAAGAGGTCCTAGGCATTGCCTTTTATCCAATCCTGGCTAGTAACAGGGTTTATGTGCTTTAAGTTTATACTGAAAACACACTTAAAAAGGACTGTGTCTATATTCACTAATAAACTATGTTTATAGTGTTGTGAATGCTATCTGATCAGTTTAGATTTCATTGTACTGTGGAAGTTGGGTTAATTGATTAAATCAAAGTTAAATTAAACATAGCTAAGTGTGTTAGCTATCTACAGCTGAGAGAAACTATTGACTTTTCACATAAAGGCAGCTTCAAAGCAAAGGGGATTTCTTTTCCCCAAGAAACAAATCTGTAGATAATCTTGGTGGTCTAAGAGATTATGATTGGTCCAAAGTCACTCAGGGAGTTTCTGGGGTTACAAAATGTCAGTCAGTTGAGATTTAGCAAATCAGGAAACAGACTCCCCAAGATGACTAAAACCATCTCAGAATAATTTCTCCACAATCATCTCTGTGGCTTCCAGCACCAGACAACTAGAGCCTCATTATTCCCAAACCCTAAATCACTTCACCATGTTCAAATTTGATTCAGATTTGTGTTTCATTTCTTAGACTAGAAAGGTTAGTAGCTGTTTGCTAGCTAGGTAACTAGACTTTGAGCAGAGAATTATAGCCCAGAAAGGGTTTTTTTGTGTGTGTGTTAACAAATATCCTTTTCCAGCTAACAGTTCAAAATTGTATAATTTTTAGTCATGTCACTTTAATTACATCAATCACCCTTATATGATCTCATAATCCCTAACATGACTTATTTATTAGATTACTATCTCATCTTTCTGCCAGGAGCAGAAGATGGTATTGTTAGCTCTCTCCTTTCCAATTTATTTCTACAACCACCACCACCTGGAATGGGTTGGGCTCAGAAAGAGCAAATAAATGTTTCTCCAGTCTTATTCTAGCATTTTAATCACTAATTGGCTCATAAAATGTAATCATCAAAAATACATTGCCAAGCTCACATGGTCGCTGTCACTCTTCATTGCATATTGTTTTAAGAATTTGTTTGAATTCTTGAAGCTCCTTCTTTCTCGGTCTCCTTAGACTGTTCTAAATATTAAACACCAGGTGTAGATTTTTACCCCAACATGTTATCTATTTTTGACTGGCACAAATGCAGTGCTCCATCAGGGGAACTTCCTACAATTCATTGCATGTTTGCTTGTGGTACCCCGGGATCTTTCTTGTTTTTGTGAAAAAACTCTATATGATGCTTAAAGTGCATAAAATTCATTACAAAATTGAAAATGCAGAAGGTAGTATGGTGGGGCAAGTGCCACAAAATAATAAGGCATTGTTCACTGTTGTATGAAATTTTGGAATAGTACCCACCATTGGATATCCCTGTGTAATTTTCCAGTGGGGCTATGATTTAAGGTATGGGTGAAAAAGATGTTCAACATAACTTCTCAATTATAAGTGAAACAATTTTGACTAACCGCAGTTTGGGGAATTGGCTATTAGGAGCAGGACTACTGTATGGAGAGGCATATCCTCTGGGCTGAGGCCACTGCTCAGATGCCTGTTTTCCCTTTTGCAATTGTTTTTAGAAGAAAAACAAATAGCAGAAAATGTAAAGCATGGATTTTTCTACTTAAGGTTCTTTCTGGCCTGCAGATCTTCTGCTTTTCTAAAATTCCTTTCTCTAAGTTATGTCATCAGAAGAACTGTTATATGCAAGGTGTAAAAATATACAAATCAATGGATCTGCCCAGATTCAAGAGAAGGAAACAGATGTGCACATGCAACAGAGGATACATAAGATCTAAGAGGAATGAAGACAACTCGGTGTCAATGAAATGGTCATAGAGCTCTCTGTTTTCAGTCCCCAAACTCTCACAAACCAGTTCAAAGCATCCTGCAATTGTCCTCACTGATACTTTCTTGCAATGCTACAACTTGTCTGTTGAAGAGCAGTCCTCTCAACTGAACAAAGTGAGTCAAATGGTGCAAAACTGGCAGCTTATCTGTGTCTCATTCCTTACCTCAATATAGTCCTGCATCTGTTTCTGTATTGATTAAAATACAGAAGCAGCTTATACACAAAACCACTCCCCACTACTAAAATAGAGAGGCCAAAGTGTGGACTACTGTCATGGCATCATAACCTCCACGGAAGAAGAAAAGCTGAGCATCCTAAGAAATCCAGGCGTTCCTACCAACATTTTTATCTCTGAATTCTTCAGCTGCAGAGTAGCACTATTAAAAGAGAACCACTGAAAGCAATGTGTAGCGTAGTATATGAGAATGGGAAGATGAAATGTTCTGGAGACAGGAAATGAACAAAAGAGAGAGATTTACAAGTGGAAATTGAAGCAATATGTTAGTGTGTAAAGAATACATTGAAATGAAAAGTTGAAATCTTTGAATAGAAAGGCGATTGAGAAGTAAATTCTACCTGGGGAAGGGAAGAATAAAAGGTAGCCAGTAAACCACATTGAACTTAGTAAAAGAGAGGAGTGGGAAGAGTAAGCTGGTTTTCCCACTATTGCTACTCCCAACCCCAAATTTAATAATTAAAACTCAAACATTTGTCATAGCCTGATCACCAAAGGTTTCTTAGAATGTGTGGAATGACTTAAAGGCTTAAGAATAGTTTGTCTATTTTTTTAAAAAAACATACCTCTTCTTCTTTCTCATGGGTCAAGTAGGAAAGTTTAAAAAATGATAAGAGATATATGACAAAATTTGCTTGCAATTTTGCAAGCCCTATCCAAGGAAAGCAAAGAGGTCAAAGGATTTAGTCTGACAGCCTGATAGAGGTGAAGACCTCGTGTCTTTTGCACAGGTCTATCTTGAGTTGTAGCCTCTCTAACTTCTAAGAATACTAAGAATAGTGTTTCTTTGCTCTTTCACGTAGGAATGAAACTTCTTTTTCCAGGCCAGGCCTGAGTGTCAAATGCAGAAGACCATGACAATTGTTAGACAAAATGGAGAAATGGTTGATAGGAAGGCTGAGTTAATCTTTTTTCCTACTATCCATTTTCTCCACCCTCATATACCCATTAAAGCAAACATATAGTTTGAGACTGAAAGGTTTCAGAACTGAAATATTATTTCTTTGTTGGTTGTAGGAATTCTTTTATAGACTAGAAGAAAGAGAGTTGAACAATGCTACCTACATTTATGAGGAAAAAAATAATAGAGGGAGAATAAGTTATTTGGGAATTTTCATCACACATTCTTAGTTGCTGTTCCTTATAACTGTCTTTGTTGTGAGCAAAGATCCTTTGTTAATGACTTTCCACCAAAAGCTTGTTGAATACCAGAAATATAAAATGCCTCATTTAGTACACAGGTACATATGGGTCTTGTACAGAGGTGGGTTTCAGGAGGTTCTGATCAGTTCTGGAGAGCCAGTAGCGGAAATTTTGAGTAGTTCGGAAAACCAGTAGTAAAAATTCTGACTGGCCCCGCCCCCATCTATTCTCTGCCTCCCAAGTCCCAGCTGATCAGTAGGAAATGGGGATTTTGCAGTAACCTTCCCCTGGAGTGGGGAGGGAATGGAGATTTTACAGTATCCTTCCCCTGGAGTGGGGTGCGAATGGAGATTTTTCAGTATCCTTCCCCTGCCACGCCCACCAAGCCACATCCACAGAACTGGTAGTAAAAAAATTTGAAACCCATCACTGGTCTTGTATCCTTCTCTGCTTCTGCACATGGATATTTTGCTACATGTTAAAATTTGAGGGCGGGGGGAACATAGGATGAAAAATATTCTTTTGAAGAAAGATGCCATTCACTTATGACGGAAGATAAGGCAAAGGATTGTGGAGAAACAAAATGGGCTGTTTCCTTATTGTTTTCCTGTTATAAAGAAAGAACGCTGAACCTACCTTATGTTTGTTTGTTTGTATCACCCCTCTTCCAGAACTCCCCATTGCTGGTCCTGCTATAGTAGTCCTGCTGTTTGGCAAAACCATCCACACGCATGTAGGGAAGGTCTAGAGTTTCAGCAGTAGTTGTCCTTCCCCTGTTGCTAGCTCTCCTACTTCTCTTCCTTTTATAAATTGTTTTGGATTGGTGGGGGGATTTTTTCAGTTGATCCTGAAAGCTTAGTTGTGCAGTTTGATTTCTTCTGTGCAGGCTAACCTTAGTAGTGCAGAGCTCTTAAAAATATAAGTTTGCCCCATTGTCCTTCTGATGTATGAATTTGCATTGCAGTTACGTTTCAATCAGGTCAAATAAATCTTCAATTTAAAAAAAAACTCTCCCTCCAAATCCTTCATTTATAAAGGAAGAGGAAAAGCCTATTCTTTCTTCCTTCGACTCAGTTGTCTTGTTTTTTTTTAATTGAAAGGAAAAATAACAACCACAAAGTTTTTAAGAGCTCTGAATAAAATTGCTTTGCCAATGGGGCAGTGGGAAGGAATGACTTATTTTTCTTGTGCCCGGCAGCAAAAGGGTTAATGCTTGCTTTCCTCTTTGATATCCATTAGTTTGGAACCCATGTTGTGATTGGTCCATGTCCATGTCTGTTTTGTTCCTGAACTGTATGACTTTGATTCAAAGAACCATTCAAAGTACAGCCTACTCAGCAGAGGTGTTTCCCATTCCTCCAGGTCACCCAACGTGCCTGCAGTTCACAGCAAATATGACAGAGGCGGTCAAAACCTACCAGTGGCAATGCATCGAATGCAAATCCTGTAGCCTCTGTGGGACTTCTGAGAATGACGTAAGCTTGTCTTTGTTATCACCACCTAAATTAGACATTTGTAATAATGAGTTGCAAACTAATGTACACGATCTCCAGGGTTCATTCGTTGAGCTCAAGACATCCAAGCAGCCAAAGGGAGCTCTTTTTTGTAAATTCTACATACATACTCAGTTACCATATACTTCCTCGTCCTTTTTCCCTTTTGTCCCCTTCAAAATTGCTTCCTGGTTCTCACTTGGGATTACTTAAGGGACCAAACCTGTCTGTTTTGTGGCAATACACAGTCCGATCCATGTAGACTGAATCTTAGCAGCTAAGAAAACAATTCATCTTTTAAGAGCAATACTTCCTTCCCCAGAAGGATTGTGTGCTGGTTCAAATGATATGACTCAAAGGCCTTTATTAGACATTATTTGCCCCAGTCAAGTCATACTTTTTACTACAGAGCTTGCAACAAGCCGAACAAATTTGAAGAAGTGCTGTTCTAACAATATATCAGGAGCAAAAGTCTCAATCCTATTCAGAGGTTGTCTCTTTTCAAATCTTGCAAATGCCTATCTAATGGCAACTGCATCCAGTCAGCTCAGGGCTGTGATGGATGCCAATCAATGGTAGGCTCTTATAAAATGATGGTTTTGCTACAGAGTGTATTGGATTTGAACAGTGATGACCCATAGAGTCTCAAGTAAAAAAAGGACCTTTAGGATGGCATCTATGTCAAAATTGAACAGCCCTCTCTCAGCAGAGGGGGAGGGATATGACACCATCTATCTCCAATCTACAACACGGTCCTTTCAACAGTTCCAAGAAGACCCCATACCAATTTGCCCCACTCGGGTGACCCTGATGACACAGGTAAACCTCCTGGTGACCTTAATGACCCGCTAAAAGAATGCAAATGACCAGCTGTCTCCAAGGAGTATAAATCCTTCCATTCCCCACCATCCAGTAAGAGCTGAAGAAGCTTCTTGGATGAGAAGCAAAACATCTTCAAAGAAAAATCAGAAAGTCCAGTTGCCTATTGAAAAAAAAAAAAACACCTTTGGGATGACCTTTAGAGATACTATGCATTTTTTATGCATTATCTAAAAGAAACTTTTTCTAGTTGGCATGCATATGTAGTTCTATCCTAAGAGGTGCTCTTAGCAATATATACATGCAGAGATTGGGAGAAATAATCTCTCAGCATGGGATGAGATATCATCAATATGCCAGTGATATCCAGTTGTATGTCTTTACTTTGGGCTGAGCAGGAAATGCTGCAGAGGTCCCTGGAGGCTGTCTGAATCTAGATGGGGGGAAACTAGGATCAGGCTTAATCCCAACAAGATGGAGTGACTGTGGATTCCAGAGATAGTCCATCATTATTTCTAGAATGGGTTGCACTCTCCCAGAAAGAATTGATGTGCAATTTAAAGGTCCCAGCAAATTCTACAACAATGATCAAAATGGCCTTTGCATAATTATATTTATGTGCCAGCCATGGTACTTCATGGGACAGGAAGCTTGCTTTATTCAGAGCACCTCTTGAAGAGCATTTGAAAGTTGGTTTTACTCAGAAAAACTCAGAATACCATACTGTTTGAGGAAGGTGGTATGAATGGATGAACAATAAAATAAAAAAAGGAAAAAAAGATGTGCCTAATAAAAGGAATAAGTAGTTTAAGAAATACCAGGTGCATATCTTGTGTATATGTATATATGTATAAACATTGCACTTCCGATGTAAATAGAAATGATACCTAATATATTTTACAAACTTAATAAAAAATTTTTTTTAAAAAAAGAAAGTTGGTTTTACAAGCAGAAGACTGTGCAGTTACAGTCTATGTAAACCAAATTTTTCTCATACAAAAATATGACTAAGGAAGCTTTTATTAATTGCCAATTAGTTGGGGTGCAATTCAAGGTAATAGTTGTCACTTGTAAAACACTGTGTGATTCAGGATTTGAGTTGAATCTGCCCATCTGGTGAGATCAGAGAGGGAAGACTCTCCACCAAGGGAATGTCATCTGCCATGACCTCTTCTGGGTGGCCTAGAGTATTCCTCCTTTGGAAGAGCCTCCCCTTGGATATCTGGTCCACCCACTTCTTATTTAGACTTGTTCAGAAAATTTGTCTCTTCTGGAAGTCATTTGAGAATGAGAAGGAAAATCATAACATCCCCATGCACAGGAACATTAGGTTGAATGTTATCAGCAGTTCTGTAACATTTCCCCCCTAATTCCTACTTGCATTGCAGTTGGCCACTCAGATTCAGATTAACCTCTCTAAATGAGACTGTTTTTCTATTTCAAATGCATATTGCAATATGCAAGTTAGTTAGATTGCAAGAACATGACAATGTATCACAAAATGAGCGTTTGTAGGAAGTAATCTCTTTATCCATTGTTATTGGTGACTGATGTACTCTTTGGTTACTTATCATTACACATTAACTTTTTAGTACAACAATGGGCAGGGTTACATGTTTTTAGCTAGATTGAATAATGTATATATATTTTTCTTTTTTCTCAACAATTCTGGATCAGGACCAGTTGCTCTTCTGTGATGACTGTGACCGTGGTTACCATATGTATTGCTTAAACCCACCAGTCTCTGAACCCCCAGAAGGTACAATTGCTTGGAGTTTCTATACCAATCATTTCACGATAGCACAATCAATATCATTTCAATATTCATGTACGTGTTTTGGCGGCGTTGTTCTTTTCCCATATTGCTGAAGCAGATTTTTGAAAGCGGGAGGAAAGGCATAGGGAAATTGTCCCATGTGGGGTTTGTCTTGCTATATCATACTTCCCATGTGAAATTATAGTCAAAGTAGCTTAAACAATGCAAATCATGGCAAAAAAGCTGTTTAAAGCAGTTCCTGCTTTTTTCCCAATGGTTCCATCTTGTTCATTTCATAGCAACAAATCTAAGGATCTCCTTAGGTCACATTTAGCTATAGTGTCCGTCCAAATATTGAAATGATCAATATTGAATTATCAATGTTAATATTGAAATACCAGCAGTGAACAAAACAGTAATAAGCTAATGGAAATCCTGTCTCACTGCAGTGTTCAGAAAACACTTCTTTCTCTTCCTCACTAGTAATTATTATTGATTGGAAAGGTTAATTTGATTAGAGGGAAAAAAATCTAATAGTTTATAGGCCTCTTCAGTAGAAGTTAGGGTAATAATTCTCTGAAGCGTGTGATGAGGCTCATAAGCAGACCTTGGGGGAATCAGTTGATTAAATCATGTAATTCTCCTATGAGTCCAATGTCTCCACCCATAGCGAATGGAGGCTGCCTGCCAATTCTATGAAAGATTTTACTCTTTCTAACAGCCTTTTCTGGTTTGAGTGGGTAATTCCAGTGGATCCTTTCCTTGGAGTGATGTGATTATTCATTGAGTGTTCAATGTGGAGGTGCAGTGGTCTATAGTATTCCTTCAATTGTTGTTCTGCTCATGGACAGAATTGTGACTCTTTTTGCATAATCCAAATTGTGTAGTCATATACATTTTAAAAACAAACCTTTTGTACAACCTTGGGAATGAGGTAAGTATTTTTCCTATGACAGCCAGTAACACTTAAACTTGTAAAGACAAGTCCCTTTGTTTAAACCAAAGCAGCAATGAAACTTGAGAAAATTTCTCACAAGACAAGTGAGAAATTCCTCATAAGGCAGGTGAGAACTGAAGTCATGTCCCTCCCTTAGCATGTCCCTTCATTTCATGAATTCTCTTTCGGTAGGCATTTTTGTGTTCTTGGTTGGTTCCATTCTGCTTGCAGAGGAAAGGATGAGGAGAATTCAGTTGATGAAGATTACGAGTCTCCAAGCCCTCGGGCCTTGAGTTTGACACCCGTGATTTAGAATGTCTTTTCAACATCTAAACTTTTCTATATCTTTATTTATAGGAAGCTGGAGTTGTCACTTGTGCCAAGAACTACTCCAAGAGAGAGCATCAGCTTTCTGCTACCAGCCCTAGATGAGAATGAAGGATTGGGCTTATTCTTGAATCTGTAGCACCAGCACACCATGATCGTCCATCACATAGGCTATGTGTAACCATAAACACACTCTTGCCCTCATGAAAGGATGAACACTCAAAGAAGCATCCATAGCACTTGCTTCTCCAGGGTTACATTTCACCAAGAATTGACCTCCTGGGTTCTACTAGAAGGAGCACATCTTTGAGGCAAGGGGGAGGATTCTATGTTCCAAATGGATCATTTTCCCCTGCAGTGCATGATTGCAGGTCTGTTGTAATAGATTCATATGTGTTATGATTATAGCATAAAGGGGAGCTGTTGTAACTGTTGGTATTTAGGCATTTAAATTGTGTGAATTGTGATTCTGGTTTGATTTATCTTCTCTTTCCTTCAGATAAATCAGTATTCGCCATCCCTCAAACAGTCATGTCCCCTAATTCCTAACTAACATGAGCAACAGCTGAAAACAATGGGAGTTAGATTCCCAATATATCCGGAGAACATTAGATTAGTATTAGAGTGCTTGGTGATTGTTTGTGATCTAGAGCTGTAGTGCAGTGGTGGTATTCAGCCGGTTCTATCCGGTTCTCACGAAGTGGTAGTGGTGGCTGTAGGAGACTCCTCCCACCCACCCGGATGTCATCATGTCCCATTTTTGATGCTCTGCGCATGCGCAGAAGGTCCTGCACATGCACGGAGGCGGCGCATACGCTCACATTTGCGAACCGGTAGCTAAGGTAAATGAATACCACCCCTGCTGTAGTGGGATATTAAACCTTACTTATCAGAAAAGTTTCAAAAGGAAAATTTCTGTTTATAAGTAAATATGTCAGATAATAGTATCTGGCTGTTTACAGTTCTATAATAAAACCAAAATAACCATTCATAAGGAAGCGTATACACAATATCTACCTTGAAACTTCTCCATTGCCCTAATAATATAGAGATAAAATGGTGGTATGACTTCATTACTTTAATGTATCCCACAGCTAGTCTAGATTCCCTGACATAGCACATCCAGTCTGTTGCTCTGCCTAGGTAAAGGACACTCCAGTGAAGGAGTGCCAGACTCTCAAGCAAAAATCAAAGCTATCCAAATTCATTTACAATGGCTGTCTTCTCTTTCTTTAAGGATGAAAACTTTAAAGAAAAATTTCTGATGTCATAACTGGGATTAAAGTAGCCAGCAGACAAAAGACTGTCTCTTCACCTTCTCTTTCCCTGCACTACACTCACAGGTACAATCGAGAAGCCTGTTTCGTGCAGGGTCACTCAAGGCTCTTGTCTCTGGCAACAGAAGATTGGCAGCTATGTCGGCCCTCATTTCCATATTTGGGTGACATAGCTGACTTGGGGTCATTAGTTTAATCAAAAACAAATCCAGGTCTGACTTGGATTTCAACTAATCCTCTCTAAATGCAGCAGCTCCCGTTTTATTTTTAGTTTACAGCGCATTCTGATCTCTCCTTTCCTTTCCTTTTTTCCCCAAATAATCCTATTAAAGATATGAATAAAACAATAAAAGATCATGGAGACTAAGGGAAAGAAAGAAAAGAATTACAAGAAAAATAAATGTATAAAGAGAAGAAAAGAACTCCACCCCCTTCATAGCAGGTGTAAATAATTCCCTAAGCTGTTCACTTTCTCTTAGCTAATAACTGTAAACTCTTCATCTCATAACCCTTTTCTTAACAACAAGCAAATCAAATAAGTGACGTCTTCTTCAATCCAGTTAATAGCAAAAATCCATGCAGAGCTCTAAGATTTTAACATTAATTAACACATATAAAACTCAATGTTCCACACCTAATTTATGTCATGAAATGGTCTCAACATTCTATTGCAAACAACATTTACAAAACACCAAATTTAAACATGACCAAAAAAAAAAAATCCCCTTTAGAAACGACAAATTCAAATGCAAAATATTCCAAATAACATATTATATTTTCCTCATTTCCACCCTGTAAGCGCATCCACATTTCAGAAGTATATAATAACCCCAATATCCTAATAGAGACAAAACAACAACAACAACCAATAACTAAAATTAGATAGAGCAAAGGTAAATAATTTCTCCTTATTAAAAAAAAATTCTCCAAACTTCCTTACTTTAACTAAAAAAAAACAACAATTAAATGTAAAACCAATATTATAAAATCATAATTACATAAAATAACTCTTTGGGAAGAAGCTTTTACATAATATCTACTTTAGGCAAATCTAGTACAACATCACTAATTCAGAAAGAATCATCCTGTATAACAATGTAACCTATTTATCTCTGCTAGAATAATTTTTTAATTTTCTTTTATATAAGAAAGTGTTTTTCTGCAATCCATCCAGGTGGTTGTTGATCCTTATACAAATTTCTTTAGTGCCTTAAACAGTCTTATAAATCCAACAAAGGGAAATTATTGCATTATTTCCTGGTATTCTCATTTTTATTTCTTTTTTGATTTTTAGTACCTCATCAGGTATATTTGGTGACAGATTTTTCTTCAAAGTATTCACATTCTCTTTAAGTAAATTTTGTTGGACAAATTGTTCTGTGATATCTTTGATAACACAATGTTCTCTAGAAAGACACAACATAATTTTCATTTCTTGGTGCAGATCCTTACACAGTTCTTCAAATATGTCTCTAAATACCATTATAAATTGCTTGTCTTATACCTCCAAAACTCAAAAACATTCTTTCTTTTCTATTTATATATGTATTGTTTTCAAAAATAGTTTCAAAGTATTAATATTGAAAGCTCCAAACTCTGAATTTTTTGAACTCTTAGAACTTCCTGTAGCCAAAACGTGATCTAAGTTTCTTAATTTTAAATTCTTAAAAATTATGAAATTAAATCTTCATATTTTATATTGAGGATTAACAGCATCCACTCACCTGGTGTTTCCAATCTTGTTATTCTTAAGGTGTCTAATTTCCTTAAATCCATTAATAGACCATTTCTGAAGATCATTAAAAAGGGAAATACGTGAATTTAGTGTCCTCAAAAGGCTCCAATTTGCAGTTGAAGCAAAATGATGAATTCCCCCATCTCCTGGTCCTGCCCAATATTTTGATCAAAGTATATTATCTGCTTCAAGCCTGATGATAATACTTTAAAGGAGAGCATGGGATGCGCTGAACACATGTATCCTGTGTAATCTTATGTTACAGATTGAAACATGTTGAGTTAGATCATGTAATAGTCTTACCTGCCCTGGCAATTTTTCAGGATTCAATACAATTTTTTTCCAGTTCTATATGGAATGCCAAGGATTGAATCTGAGACTGTTACACCACGCAGCAGGCCTTCTAGTACAAAGGGACAGTGACTTTATTGGGCGAATTAAGCCCATACTACTTCTATAAGCAAGGGATGAACAAGGGTTCAGCTGCAGTGCTCTTCAGTTGTTGCAGAGGCTGTTTCCTCCACTCCCAGATTTATTGTTTTGGCTTAACATGAGATTTTAATGTGCAATCTCAAATATTGGTAATTGGCATGCAGCAGATTGCCTTCAATGAATGGGATTTTTGTCCCTTCAGCCATATTTTGTGACTTGTTACACTACTGCAGCACTTAATTACACGCACTCTGATACACACACAATATCATAAAGTGGTAGATTTGGTTTTGGCTTGATGTAATGCGATATACAAAATTATCATGGCTTAGTGTTAAGTGGGAATGTGCCATGTCATAATGGTTTCTTCAACAAATTGTAGTAAGTTTAGAACTAAATTAACTTTCCCTCACTCCTCTCCCCTAGTGCTGCATAAACTATTTGTTTGAGGTTGAAATGTCCCTTGTGATGGAGGTGATTGAGGAAGGGTCTTAGTCCCTCTATGACCATTTTGGTTTTGATTTACTGTGGTTGCATGGTGGATAAAAAGGGAGGGGAAGGGGGATACAGACAGCTGACCCGGTCCATAATGGTTCCAACCCCAAGGCTTTTAAAAAAAGATTGCTAGATGAATGAGAAAATCATTCAACAGTATATGATACACAAATATAGGTTAACAAGGTATTGAGCCAGGCTGAAACTGAAATCATAAAAAAGAATGGCTAGTTAAAGCAGAAAGTATTGATAGCAACTCCAGCCTATAATATACAACATAAAATACATTTTGAAAGTGCAATAATTTCCCCACTTCAAAAATGAAGATACATTCCATCTAACATTAAACACCTCTATATTAGGTTGATTTCAGTTGTAAATGTTCCCAGAGAAAGTGTACATTTTGCAGTTTCATTCTGAGTATGTTTATAAAATGACACAATTATTTCAAAATTATGACTAGTGTTCGATAATAAGACCATGTGTTGTTATACATACTCTGTCTCCGAAAGCTGCTTGAGTCTTTAGTGAAAGCACTGCAAGCAGAATGCATAAATTATTATTATCTATTAAAAGCCCAAGCACAGTTAGCTTGCCAAAATTAGGGTTGTGATACTCCGTATACACTCATGTGTGAGCTCCGTTGATTTTAATAGGACTGCAGTCAATTCAAGCTAGAATATGAAGTGCTTAGACTATGAACAATGTTATTGGCTCTTAGACCAGCATTTCAAAATTACAATGCTACAGTGCATTGCCAATATATCACAATAGTCTTGTGTAAGCTGGTCATACAAGGTCAAAGCCATCTGCAGAACTGAATGTCTCTTCATTTTTTGCATTAGAATTCTAAGTCCTGAGAGAAAGTCTTTCACAAACAAGCATAGATTTTGGGATTAAAATGTTTGCATTTGTTGGATTTAAACTGCTGCTTCTACATACGAAAAAATTCTGCTTCATGAGAATTGGTTCTTAGATGTTAGGAATCTTGAGGCAGGTGCAGTTTTAGATATTTCATGGTAAACATTCAATGCTTTTTCGAGGGAAGCAAATCCTGTAGGTCAATCTAATCAAATTGATGGAGTTGCTTTTTTTTTTTCTTTCTTCTGGGTGAGAGCAGGATTATAAATTGAATTTAAGACCTGCTAAATCTGCTTTATTTAGTGAATTAATTACTAATAATGACCTCAAAGCCAATCATCAAATTATTTTTCAGGACAGACGCCAACCTAAAACTCTGAACGTGCAATAGTGGTGGCACAAAACACACCCACCCAAGTTCTTCCAGACAAACTGATCCTGGATAGAAAATATAAGCATCGTTCAAACACATGTTTAAGATGCTCCTCCTGTAGTTTATCAGTGAAATAACCAAGGTTCAAACTGGTAAAAGTGTTGCTTCTAAGAAAAGTCATCGCAAAATTATGTCCTCATGTGGAAAAAGGAGCAACTGGAGAAAGGATGGCATCCCAGAGAGATGCAAGATGCAATTATGGTGATATTCACAGAATTTATTATTTAGAAAAGGTCTTTGATTTAGTACCTTCGATGTGTGTTGTTTGTGCTAGGGAGAAGGGGAGAGATTGGCAACTGGCAGGGTCATTTTCATCTCAATTTTTCTCTTCCAACAAAAAGAGAAAATGTCAAAATCCCCTTCGGTGAATAAGTAATTTAAACACGCGGTATGAAATCTCGCCTTGCCAGTGATCACAGCAAAGGGACGCAGCGGCCCAGCTTGCTAAAACAAGGACCTGTATAACAAGAGGTTCTTTTTTAATGGATGAAGAAAAAAAAAACAAAAAACAGCCAGATAAAAGACAAGTTATAGAGTGCTCTTTTCTTATTGGATCTTGTAATGGCGATAGAAATGTGGAAAAAATGCCCAGGCAGAGAAATAGAATAGCTCAGCCACAAACTGTGCTGCAAGCTGATTTCTGCAGCATGCTGTTTTCTATTTCCAAGACTAAGCACCTGCGATGGGAGCTTCCTTGGCTCTGACCAGCTCAGCCGTTCAATTTCCCATTCTGTAGTGACTTTCAGTTACAGAATGGATGCGCTTATGGTGCATAAGAAAGAGGCCCTGGAATTAATCCAGCAAGGCAGATAGGTGGTGTGCACGCGTGCATGTACGTGCGCCTGCATGCCCATGTTGTTTCTTTGCATCTCCCAGCTGATTCCAAAGCTTAGGACTTAACAGCTGCAGTTCTCTGGCAGAATTAATTCCTTCCGAGCCTTCCGCTTCCCTCCCGCTTGTTTCATTCAGGCCTTCTTAAGCCGAAGTGTGAAGGTGCCTGGCAACGCAATTTCCTCCATGGATTTGGGCAACTCGCGACCTTTCCTCCCCCTTCCCTTTTCCAGAGGTAGCAGCTCAGACAAAAAGTCAGAATACTTTCTTTCAGAGGAAAAGGCTCGCTTTCCATGCAAACATGCCCGGGGTTTCTCCACAAGCCAGGTCTTGCATTTCAAAATTTGGGTAGCTAATCCAAACCCCCGAAAAAGCAAGTGAGTCTCAGAGGTGTGCCTGATGGAGAAATCAAAGGCTAAACTTTAAGCAATTAGCATTGTTAATGTTTACTTTGAGATAGTACAGCTGTGAAAGTCTCATTAAAATATTCTCCAGGGAGGAGAAAGGGGGAGAAGGCAGAGATTAAGGTACCAACTTTCTTTCCTATTTTTAAAAAAAAATGCCCACCTGATATAATGGCAGATGTATGTGCTTAAATATCTTGAATGGCAAAACATGGAAAATATACATATTTTATCCCCTGGCTGGCAAGTGGCAGTGTGTCAGGAATGACACCTTATGGAATAACAGGTGCCTAATAAACTGGGGGAAAAGTGGATTCTTTAAAATTTGTATTTCGGTAATCAGGATCTCACAGATTCAATACAAAGCTATACAAGCAAAAAGATACATTGTACGTAGGAGATGAAACTTGTCCCTGGGCCTTAGGTAGAAAGTATTTTTTTATTGATCCAGGATAAAATCCTTATCCTGGATCAAAGACCCTATAGCACCTTTTTCATCTCCGCTCACCTGTGTCTTTAAGGTGATGGCACAATAATGAACTACTTTATGCCATAACTGTTGATGCCCGGTGACAGTTCTGTAGTACTTATATTGTGCCCAGCCATCAAGAGAAAAGGGAGCAGGAGACTTCAATGGATATCAACACAGAGAGCATTGCTTTATACAAAGCAGATCATTAGCTTTTCTAGCACAGTAATAGTAATGCAATAGGCATCAGATCTGTCATGTTTGAGACAAAAGTCCTACTCTGGTGGTGCCAGAAATGGAACTGGGAAATTTTTTCATGACAGCCATGGGCTTTATCCCTGAACTACAACATGAAGGACCCACTGTTCTCATTCCAGACAGCTTGTTCAGAAGGACACCATGATCGATGCTGCTGAAAGCATCTCAAGGTTCTGGGAGATGTAGCAAGGCTGTAGACCCCTTATCTTTCTCCTGGCATTTGGGTGATTGATTTGAAATGTTTCCCAGTAACCGTATCCAGGAGAGACTGAGGTAGCATGGCAACCATCTGAAAACCTATTCCAAGAAAAGGTATTGCATGCTCATTAGAAAGAAGTTCATTTTATACTGCACGGAAGTTTGGTAGGCCTGCGTGAGGATTCGCTTTGGTGCAAAATCCCCTTATAATCTCACACAATAGCACTTGAGGGCAATCTAGGGTCTGGAAGTCAGCTTCATCCCAATCCCATACACTGAAGGGAAAAGTAGAAGTGTTACATTCAGATTATTAGGCATGCAAAGCGAACCGATGGTAACACTAGTTAGAACCCACCACTGGTGGGTTTCACTTTTTTTTTTTTTTTTAATTTGATTTATATGCCGCCCTTCTCCGGAGACTCAGGGTGGCTTACAGTGCGTTAAGCAATAGCCTTCATCCTTTTGTATATTTATACAAAGTCAGCTTATTGCCCCCACAAACTGGGTCCTCATTTAACCTACCTTAGAAAGGATGGAAGGCTGAGTCACTTACCTTTGTTACCGGTTCGCTCGCATGCGCACCACTTCTGCACATGCGCAGATCGTATTTTATGATGTCCGGGTGGGTGGCAGAGCCTCCGGCTGCCGCTGCTACCGGTTCTCCCGAACCGGGGCAAACCGGTAGCAACCCACCATTGATGCACTCACTCTCTGTTCATATACTTCCCCTGCCTGGTGCTTTGCTTCAGACATTAGCTGAATAGCTTGACTCTCAGCTTTTGTGTCAAAAGATATCAAAACAGGACAAAATTTCAAGTCTGCAGGGAACAGGCATAGGAATAGTTTTTAGATGATTATTTCCTCTGTGTCCTTCATTTATTAAATTAAGGAATGTGTGTTTCCTCCACTGATTCAATAAAACAAAATCTTTTAATCTAGCTATGCAGATAGTCTTCGATTTACAACCACAATTGACCCCAACATTTCTGTTGCTAAGTGAAACATTTGTTAAATGAATTTTGCAACCTTTATTGCCACATTTGTTAAGCGAATCATGGCAGTTGTTAAGTTAGGAACATGGTTGTTAAGTGACTCTGGCTTCCCCATTGTCTTTGCTTGTCAGGAGGTCGCAAAAAGTGATCACATGACCCTGGGATAATGCAACCATCATGAAGCATCCGAATTTTGTTCCTGAGACCATAGGGATGCTGAAACGGTCTTAAGGGTGAAAAATGGTCATGAGTCACTTTTTTTAGTGCCGTTGTAGCTTTGAACAGTCACTAAATGAACTGTTGTAAGTCGAGGACTACCTGTATATAGACATATAAGCTCACAAGAGTCACTTTTGAAAACCCTTATTGCCTCCAATTACGCCTTCTGTTTCTAGGACTTTTTGTCTTTTAAGCAAAAGGCAAGAAGTAATCAAATAAGCCTTTTTTGACTGCAGCAGATGCATTCGTTTTTCCTTTTGTTCTGACTCATCCTAGGCATGGATGTGGAAGCATAATTCTTTATTGCTTCTGCTCACAACTGTCTTTCAGCTAGGCCAGTAGTTAATGCTGTGATCTCTTCTTCTGACTTAATTTAGGCTTTTTTTTTTTGGAGGGGAGGACCTTTGACTCAGGGTTGGGTTTTTTTTTTTTTTTTTTTGACTCCTGGTGGCTGTCCCTGCAGTTTCCTAGCAAGATTTTTCAGAAGTGGTTTGCCCTTGCCTTCTTCCTAGGGCTGAGATAAAAGTGATGGGCTCAAGATCACCAGCTGGTTAGTGCCTAAGACAGGACTAGAATTTAACAGTTGCCCAGTTTCTAGTCTGATGCCTTAATCACTACACAGAACTGGCTCTCTTATAAATGTTTTAGTATGATTGAATACACTTAGTCCACGCATGAGCCTTAGGAACCAGAACAGAGCCAATGCTAATGTGATGCTGGGACCAGAACAATTGGTTGATCAAGTCAGACAAAACCATTTGTTTTTCGGGCTTTGTATCACTCAACAAGGCATCTACTTAATGCTACATATGGTGCCAGGAGAAAATCATATCTTGGAATCTTGAGGTCAATGATCTTGGTGGCCAAGCAGGAAATGTTATTTGAAACAACAAATACAGTTTGAGTATTGGCTAATTTAGCAAGCTAGTTTTAGCTGAGATGCCAATCAGCAGCTTTGCCCACTTGGTATTCTGATCACTGCTATTAAAATTTCAATATAGTTCAGAATAGTCATGTGTTGGGCTCTTTGCTGTTATGAATCAAGGCCTTTGTCCTTATTTTGGTTTGGATGCAACTTAAGAGATACTAGAGCGTAGGAAGCTTCTCCGTAATTCTTTGTGAATAACTCAGAAGTGTGTATACTTGTGTTCCCCCATCTCCAGACCTGGTAATAATAAACTGTTTTGTCCTGTTTTCTTTGTCAGTTTTGTCTCTGCAGCTCCCTATTTTCACCAGCAACTAAGTTTCCTTTGATTGATGTAGCAGCTATTTCCCATTTTTCTCTAGTGCCTCTTTCCACTCCATATTTGGGATACACTATTTTCCCCCTTTCTGTCTTTTCTATTTTTAAGTCAGTATAGTTATAATAAGTGTGCCAACCTACATACTAGGGTAGGCATGCTAACTAATATATTTTTTTTCTGCAATGTAAGTTATTGCTTTCCATGTGTGTTTGTGTCGCTACAATAAACTTGTGGATCTCTTTGAATTTTAATCCTTGTCTGACTGCATCATTTTCTATTACTTGTGAATGTTTGTGCCGTTTGAATTAACAACCCCTTTGATTCATTAATTTAAGAGAGAGATGAGTTAATCATTGCTCAGATTTTCAGGAATTAAATCTCCTATGGCTACATTGCACTTCTGTGAGGAAATACTTTGGAAATGGTTCCTGATTGCGGAGTGTTTGATGCTCTTTGAGCTTGGTTGTTTGCTTATAGACATTTCATTACCTGACCAGGTAACACCATCAGCACTGATGGTGTTACCTGGTCAGGTAATGAAATAAACAGTTTTTGGTAAGGAAATAGTGGTCTGTGGTGACAAAGAATGTCCTTGTTTGAGGTTTCCAAACTTTCCAAAGCCCTTTGCAAAGGAAGCAGAATTGCGAGTGGTATGTGAACCACACCCATTGGTATGTGAACCACTGAATCATTTCTGAATCACAGATGTGCCACCAATAGTCCTTGGCAGTGGTGGAATCCAAAATTTTTACTACTAGTTCTGTGGGCGTGGCAGGGGAAGGATACTGCCAAATCTCTATTCCCACCCCACCCCACTCCAGGGGAATGATACTTCATTCCCTCCCCACTCCTGGGGCCAGCCAGAGGTGGTATTTGCCGGTTCTCTGAACTAATCAAAATTTCCACTACTGGTTCTCTGAACTGCTCAACATTTCTACTACCGGTTCTCTAGAATCTGTCAGAACCTGCTGGATTTCACCCCTGGTCCTTGGGTTGCTTGTAGGCCATTCTTCTATGATTTGGCTGCAGTCCTTAGCAGTCCTCCTTTCATATTACCTCCAACACTGATAGTATTAATTGCTCCTCCCATATTGCTGAGACACTCTGGATTTCAAAGACTGAAAGCACTAGCTTATTCAGACCCAATTTGCAGAACCTGGTGCATATGTGCTTATTAGGACTACTATATCTTGTTGCAAAATTCTGATCAGTAGATAGCAGCAAACAGCCTGGTAGACCCTCTGGACCTTGAAATGCAGGAAAGGACCTATGAAAGTGCTCTCTGTCCTGGGAATCCTAACATTTGGAGCAAAGCCTGTTTCTGGTTGTGTGAAAACAACAGCTGTGCAGTACTTCAGATTCATACACCAAAAGTATAGCTACATATAACTAGGAAGCAGAAGCTTCATAGGTTTCATTCAGACATCTGTTATGCTTATCTGGGGTAAAACCTTCAGTTAACATTTAACTAATTTACTCTCTGTTCATTGTAATATTTAATATTTTAATGTACCTTTGCTTTTATGTTTGTAAGCCACCCAGAGTCACTTGACAATGAGATTGGTGGTATATAAATTTAATTAATTAATTAAATACAGAATCTTAAAACCTCAATAGGCCTCTTCTGGTCTCACTTATAAGATTTCTAATTAAAACAAAGTCTCTTTGAAAACTGTGAGATGCTTCTTCCTAAATTTGTCTTCCCACCTAGGTTGAATAGCAATTTATGAGATAAACTGAGGAATGGAGTTTCTTTCCAAGCTATCTCCAACATCTTTCCGATTGGGCTGACACAGACTGTGGATAGTTTCAATTATTGCTTTCCATTACACTGCATGCCATCTTGATTCCTTTTGAAAGTGAGCAAGTCCATAAATAATTGAACAAATTAACAAAAAAGCCATCTAGAAGCCAGGAAAGAAGTAACTCTAGTCCTTCAGAGCACCTCTGAGAGAAAGGTAAGATGCTCAGATGCTGTAGCAATCCTTGCTTTTATTCCTAGTTAAATGCTTTCATTATCCTTAATCTGTCATATTTCGTAGGCCAGATTTAAAAAATGAACTCAGATGTCTTCACTAACATGGTTAAACAGTTAATTTCAACAAGACGAATCTTATCAGATTTTGGACGCAGGCTTGCCATTTCAACAACGCACTGCAAAATGCAAATGTATGTTTCTTTCCTCCCCCCCCAACATATTTTAAGTGCATTTGTTATATTTTATTTATTTATTAATCAAATTTCTATACCGCCCTACTCCCGAAGGACTCAGGGTGGTGAACAGCCAAGATAAAATACAGATAATACAAATATTAAAAGTCCCTTAAAATTATTAAATATTTTGGCCAAAACACAGATTAAAACACCCAATTTATAAGATCAAACGAATTAAAAATTTAAAAGAGGAGAGTTAGGCCAGGCCAGCCTGCTGAAATAAAAAAGTTTTGAGAGCACGACGAAACATGCGCAGGTCCGGGATCCTCCGTATCTCCGGGGGGAGCTCATTCCAGATGGTAGGTGCCCCCACAGAGAAGGCTGTCCCCCTGGGGGCCACCAGCCAACACTGTTTGGCTGATGGCACCCTGAGAAGCCCCTCTCTATGGGAGCGTACGGGTCGGTGAGAGGCTATTAGTAGCAGAAGGCGGTCTCGTAAATACCCCGGTCCGATGCCATGCCATGCCATTAACCATTTTACATGTTTAATATTCAAGCCCATCCCTGTTTTAGAGTGGCAGCTGAAAAATGACCTGACCTGATTTGAAATTCATGGTGTTGCCCAACTATCACCACTGACTGAATTGTGAATCTAGGCTCCTGGTAAACGCCGTTTTCTTCAGCAACGTTGAATATGATATTCCTAGATGAATACATACAAAATAGGTTCAGCAACATCAATGTCCAATTTCATCCAAAGATGTGATAATAGTGGAAAAGAGCATAGTATCTGATCATCATGTAAGAGGTGAGTTTGCACAGAAAAAAGGACAATATTGGATAAAATGTTCCACACCTGTGTTTCTTTTAGGACAGTAAACAACAATCCCCAGTCTCTGTTTTGCACCATGCTTTGGCATATAGCAAGAACGAACTTTAACGATATGTACACTTTGCATACAGCAATCTGCTCACTTCTCAGTAAAAGATCATAATATAACCAAAATTTTGGAGTAACATGCTGAAATAGTCACAGTGAAGCAGGGGATACTTGTGGCCATTTGTGGATTGAAATATATATCAAAAGCCTGAAACAAATCATTTTACTAAGAAGTTGAAACAGCTTTAATGATAAAGCCTCAATATCCAGCATAGGTAAATCAACGTATTCTGAGTTTAATCTTGAATCAATATTGGAAAGTGTGAAAAGGAAACAACTATATTCATTTTCCCAGAAATGTGTCAAACAACAAAGCAGCAAGATTGCAATCGCCAAATGACAGGCTGATGTGAAAAACCACGACAAAACTCTGGGTTTTTATGAGGTTGAGATAAGCATGAGCAATGTATGATCCATTTACAGCACAAGTGGGCACTCCCACAAATAGAAATATTCGGTAGTCCATAAATACACCACATATGACTTTCCTGATTTTTTTCCCCATGAAAACATTTAGCTTCTCATCCAAGAAACTTCTTCAACTCTGTACCATTTGAGAGTATTAAATAGTAAGATTCAAATTTTTGACAAATTTTTCAAAAACCTTTGTGGCATCTAATTTAGCAAAACTCGGTTTATCTTGCATCATCATTGGCATTGGCATCCTTCAGTCTCAAGAGACTATGGTATCATGCTCTGGAAAGAGGTCCTAAAACAACATCTAGGGTGACTAAAAAGGCCAATTCGAGAGTGGCAATCCCTTCCACACTGAGAGCAGATACATTCTATCCCCTGCCCAGTCCCCAGATTTCGCTGGTTCCGGGACTGCCTCTTTGCCTCAGCCTGCCGAACAAGTGTCTTTTCGAATTGGAGAAGGCCATGCTGCGTCTTTAGCCTCCAAGCTGAGGGCAAGGTTTCCCAGTTGTTAATATCCATTCCCAGGGCCTTTAGGTCCCTCTTGCAGATATCTTTATATCGCAGCTGTGGTCTCTCTCTGAGGTGCTTTCCCTGCACTAATTCTCCATACAGGAGATCTTTCAGAATTGGACCATCAGCCATTCTCACGACATGCCCCAGCCAGCATAGACGTCGCTGTTTCAATAGTGTATACATGCTAGAAATTCCAGCACGTTCCAAGACTGCGCTATTTGGAACTTTGTCCTGCCAATTGATGCCAAGAATTCGTCGGAGACAGTGCATATGAAAGGTGTTCAACTTTCTCTCCTGCCGTGCGTAAAGGGTCCAAGACTCACTGCAGTACAAGAGTGTGCTCAGGACACAGACTCTATAGACCTGGATCTTTGTATGTTCCGTCAGCTTCTTATTAAGCCATTATCTTGCATAAAGTACAAATAATATTGTATTTGTTGCTACAGTTCAGCACTCCCAAACCACTGCTTTGTTTACTGTTCTCAGATGAATAAATTATTATATTGATTATCCAGTTTGCATCTTCATACCCTTTTTATAATATTATTCTCCAACATTTTGTCCAATTCAGTATTCACAGCTTCTTCCCATAGCATACAGTAAACATCTATGTTTTGGTGGAATAGGCACAATGGATTTACCCACTGAGAACATTTAGTAATTTGTCCAAGCCCTTGAAACAAAACATTATGTTGTTCTACCAGTTGATCCAGTTCACTCTGAGAATGAGGAGCAGCAGTTGCAATATGCTTTAAAGTAGTGTTTTCCAACTTTGGCAACTTTAAGATGCCTGGATTTCAACTCTTAGAATTTCCCAGCAAGCAAGGGAGTTGAAGTCCAGGCATCTTAAGGCTGCTAAGATTGAGAAACACTATAAAGTCTTCTTTCTGAAGAATATGAAGAATAAATGGGGGATTTTTTTTTAATTTGGTCAAGTAGAGGCTTTAGATCTCTTGATAGCATATACAAAATTATCAACAAACTTATTGTCCAAAGCTGTAAAGTAATTAAATCTTAGGAGACTGTGAGGCTGGTCATAGACATGTCCTCCTTTTTTTGCTAACAAATTCAACCCTTGGGTTGCAATTATTTTATGACACCATTGTTGCAAATAAGTTCACCATCTCTAGCTGCTTCTCACAAACAAATCACATTTTTTCTTTTTTCTTCAAAATCCACAAAACAACCAAACATTTCCTCCTCTTCATTTTCTCTTGTCTTAATACTTCTAACAGACTCAGCTATAAAAACCGCTCTAACTTTCTTGTTCCAACTCAAGTGAAATGTCATTTTTTTTCTGTGACAGAAACAGGTAATTATTTGATGCACTGCATCCATAGTGATAATAAGGCATTTCTGACTTGAGACTGACTTGAGTCCTAGAGTACTAGGTCCCCAGACAACTTTTGATTTTATTATACTGGCCTTTTGAACACCTTTTGCTGGTGAATGGAAATGTTTAGAGAGATGGTATTGATGGCTGCCATTAGGTGACTTTCTTCGTGAGCCCTGTCATATAATCTGCCAATGAAAACTTTTTTATTCAATGTCAAATCTTCTTGCCACAGATATTTATCATACACAGTTTGGTGAATGTCTTTTTCTATCACCTGATTTTGAAACATACTGTATCTACTACTAAGTCTCCAATACTTATGTGATTTAGCTAATTTTTGATGTGTATTTACAGATGTTTCTATAGATTCTTTGAACTCTTGTATTCTTTGAGCAAATTGTAATCATTCCATCACAATAGTGTCCACTTCCACCCCCCAGCCTGATGACATCACTTGAGGACCTTCCTTCCATAAATCAAAAATTAGGGGCTGAATCTAATTTCAGGGACAAGAATGTTCCATAAAGAGGATGTCACCCCGAGAAGGAACACCTCCTGGGACCCCCCCAAATGTCAAACTCTAGATGATCTTTTTCTTCCAGATCTAATGGGCCATGCTGATATAACTGCGTGGCGTGAATTATTTATTCAAAACAGTTTTAGATTATGAAAAGTTACCTTCTATTTAGCTTAAGCTGCTTATCCTGAAAGGGAGTCATGTGAGAGAGATAGGTAGTTTTTAAACTAGATAGATAGATAGATAGATAGATAGATAGATAGATAGATAGATAGATGATAGATGATAGATAGATGGATGGTAGATAGATATAGATGATAGATAGATAGATAGATAGATAGATAGATAGATAGATAGATAGAGATGGATGGATGGATGGATGGATGGATGGATGGATGGATGGATAGATGGATGGATGGATGGATGGATGGATAGATGGATAGATGGATAGATGGAGTGGGTGGGTGGGTGGGTGGATGGATGGATGATAGATAGATGTGATAGTCACTTACATGTGTTGTATGCCTGAATAACTATCTAACCCATTGTGAAGATAACCACCAAAAGGTGGGCTTCCAGGAAAGAAATGGCAAACTGAAGATAACCATGGAAAAATAAACAGCCAGTAAGTAGACCAGGTTTTCATAATTCCTCTTAGACAATGAGAGAACTTAAGATCACCCATAAGTGATCCAGACAGTTGGATTTCAAAATGACTAACTACAAGAATGATATGCAAAAAAGTGATACATTGGACATACAAAGGAAACCAGCTGATATCTTAATAACTAAAAGGGATATAAATATAAGTTAAAAGAATGACCTGCATAATCTTCCCATACTGTATATACAAAAGAGGCTTGATAAAACTTTGAAGAAGTTTGAGAGAATGGACAAAGAAAAAAAAAGAAATCAAGTTTTAGGATATTATTTGAAAGAAATAAAGATCAAGTTTGTCAAAGTAAAATGAAGAAATATAAAGTTTGTTCCTTGATCAAGATTAAAATAGATATGTTGTTATCTCTGGTAACTCTTAATGGACTTTGCTGATCAGGACTGAAATGACAATTTTTAAAAATGTTTCTGGAGATTCTCAGTCATCTGGGTCATGGTTGTCCCAAAGGTGTTTTTTCAAGAGGCAACTGGACTTTCTCGTTTTTCTTTGAAGACATTTCACTTCTCATTCTTGGATGAGAAGTGAAACATCTTCAAAGAAAAACGAGAAAGTCCAGTTGCCTCTTGAAAAAGCACCTTTGGGACAAGTTTTTTAAAAAATTGTTTATAGATAAGAGATGGGATCTGGGAAGAAGAGATCATTTGTATATTTTAAGACAATGATAAGTCACCAAAATTGTTATACTTGCAAAGAAAGAGGAAGTCATTAATTTTTTTTACTATATTCTTATTTTTTCTTTCTTTTCTATTGTTTGCCATTTTCTTTTTCTTTTCTATTTTTCTATGTTTACTTTTTCTTCTTTTCTTTTGTATTAGTTTTTTTTATTATCATAGTTGTAATTTTTAATAAAATTACTATTAAAAAAGAACCACCAAAAGAAAAAACAGAAGCATCAGTGTTGCCCACAATTTTAGGCCATCTGGACAATTTTAAATAGGAGCTGTTTTGTGTAATAATTCTGTAACTAATAAAAGTGAATTTTACATATCAACAAGCATATGCAATGTATTACTGTGTATACTTAACTTTGTTTAATGGTGGAATAGTATACTGTAGCAAAAGGAAACTGTGAAATGAAAATCAACTTTTTCAACGGCAAAGTAATATTGAGCAGATTTGTTTGTGAGTAAATATTCTAAAATAAACTTGACCTTGAGAAATGATATTTATTTCTAGTTATTTATATACAATTTATTAAATCTTATCCTGTTGCTTTGAACAACAGAAAACAGGAAAGAAGCTGAATAATAATTTTTTTTCACATTATCAGACTGAAAGTTTGTGAGTAGACAATTTACAATGTCTTTGGTCATTACAAAGGGCCACTAGATAATAATAGGGCCACTATAAGAACTGTGTTATTCTTGTCATTTATCTTATAGTTAATTAGGAAAAATGTCCCTGCCTGTTCTTAATACCATCTATCCTAGTATATCTCAACATTAGCATCTTAAAGATCTATGAACTTCAACTCAAAGAATTCCCAATTTTCAACTATGGCCGTCTGGGAAATTCTGAGAGTTGAAGTCCAGACATCTTAAAATTACTGAGATTAAGAGATACTGATCTATCCAGTGGAAAGACCCCTGCTTGTTCTTCTTTCACTTTCTTAGGAGAGCTGTGACTGTACGATGGTAACTTCTTCCAATCTGGTACCTCCAAATGTGTAGGGTTGTATTTCTCATAATGCCTGATATGGGATAATGAGAATTGTAGTCAACTCTTCTGGAAGGCATCAAATTGATGAAGGTTGTTCTACACCTTATAAAACTCTAGAAGTTCCATAAAACTGTAATGCATTCATCATTTTAGCATCATTGTGGTTAGGAATGGATGCTTATGATACTAACCTAACTTTCTCCAAACTGAACACTTTCAATATATGTTAAATTAGAATTCCCCATTATTGAGATACCCATCTATGTGTAAATTGTCAAAATTAGAGAAGGCTATATTAACCCATATTAATTTAAATATGATTAACAAAATTCTCTGGTTTCTGTAAATTAATCACATTGGGAAGGTTTGCATAGTACACCCAGCCTACAATATTCTTGTTTAGCATGTTGTGTGAACTCTGCCTCAGAATTATCATTCAGAAAGCTAAAAACTCTCAATAAATTTATCTTGGTTTTCTGCCATATGCCCTTCTTTTGTGGGTCTTGTACATTCTCTGGACGTGGCTGAGAAATAATTGCCATCCTACCAACAACCACTTCAATGGAGCTGCTTTAAAATAGGAATACTGTGCCAGAATCAGATCAGGGGTGAAATGCTCCCAGATCGGACCGGATCGCCCGATCCGGTAGCGATCTTGGCCGGTGGTTCGGCGATCCAGTAGTGATGGTGGAGCGAAGCCCCGCCCACCCGCCCAGGTGTCATTACTTCCTGGTTTTAACACAGAAATGTGTTTTTTATCTTCTGTGCATGCGCAGAAGGTCTGCGTGTGCATGTGATGCATGTGCGGGCGAGCAAAGCAAGCACGCGCATGCGATGCGTGTATGCGGCGCATGCACTTCCAAACTGATAAGGAAGGTAAGTAGATTTCACCCTTGAATCAGATACATACAACCCAATAACATGATATATATTCCCCCAATACTAAAGTCTTTGTGCAGCAGACAATTTCACACACATTAAGCACATACAAAATAACTTTAGTATTGCCAGGCAGCAAAGTGAAAGCCTGGTATTCAACTACTTACACTGGAACCCTAAGAAATGTATTTCCATCATGTCTTAAGAGCACCTGGTTGGACAAGGCTATGGTAGCACCCACCACTTAGCTTCTTCTTGACAGCCTCTCCTTTTCCCTGGTTGGACTTCTTGTTGCTATCTCAAAGGTCTCCAAGCCCATAGCACAATTAAAAATAGTAAAGGTTTTGGTGGGGCTCTGATGCTAGAAGAAGTCTTGAAATTCAGAATAGACTGTTGGGTTTCCTCCCTTGGCCCCCTTATTTACCCACACTTTTGCAGATGCCTAAAAATCAGCCAAATCAATAAAACTTCCAGTTTTAAGAAAGGTGACAAGTTTAACCTTATCAGTTACTGCTGACTCAGTCCACTGAGCATGGCTGGCAGCTCTATAATACCTTTCTTCTTATGTAATATTGATTAGTCAACATCAGAGAAGGGTGCTGACTGAGAAGCAAGCTGGCTTCTCAGTTGGAGAGTCCACATTTGATCACATGGCAGCATTTGGTGGAAAAACATTCCAGCTGCCCAGGAGGAACACTTTATGCTGCCATTATTGATTCAAAAGTAGCTTTTGAATCAATCTCTGGGGTGATGCTGTGAAGGATTCTGACCACCTCTTATGGAGGATATTAACATTTACATAATTTACAGAAGGTTAAATATGATGCTGCATGAGGAGCATCGATTTCCTTCACACTTCAAAAGCTCTTTGCTCCAATTCTCATCCTTGAGGGTGTTAAGCAAGGGAGAATTCTTGTCCTATTTATATTTTATACTGACTCCATCATAAAAAAACCTTAAGTGAGTTTCATCCCACAGAGCTAGGAATGACAACCCTGTTTTCATCTGATGATGCAGTAATTAACCTAGAACAGCCTTTAGTGATGTCTTTGAGTCCTTGCAACATTCTGTTGTAGCGATGTACCAACTATTCCAAAACCAAAGTGGACCTTTCATTAACTGTCATGCAAATTGCCTAAGTAGAACATCAGTGGTATGCAGCTAGAACAGTCAATAGTCGAAATCTATGTTCAATCATCCACTGTATGGAGATTATACAAAGGTTATGTCCTTTTCTCAATCAGTACCAAAGGGACTTCAAACGAGATACTGAATTTTGCCAATGTAGCAGTAATAATTATGTTTCATCTGCTGCCAAACTGTTTAGAGCAAAGGTGCTGAGCCTTCTATTGCTTGAAACATGGCTCTGTCTCTATAAAGACCTGAGCAGGCTGAAAGCAAGACAGTCAACCTTTTTAAAGAACCTTCTCCGGGTCCCTTCTGTGTGCCTAATGCATTTCTCTGCTTGGAAGTTGTTTTTGCCTCTATTGATTTTGTGGGAGAAACTGCCATTTAAAGCATTAGGTACACTAATCTTTTGGAGTGGGATTTCTTTCAGACTATCTTTATTGATAGATTTTTACATTCAAGGTTAAAAAAAAGAAGAAGATATAAATAAGGCTTTCAACTTGAATCCAGAAACATGCTTGGCTCTGAAAACACCATTATAAAGGCCCAAGGAAGACAACAGGCAGTCCTCAACTTTCAACAGTTCATTTAGTGGCTGTTGGAAGTAACAATGGCATTGAAAAAAGTGACCATTCGAGACCGTCTTCTGCCACCAATAGCCTCCCACCGACCAGTCCACTCCCACAGAGAGGGTCTCCTCAGGGTGCCATCAGCCAAGTTATGTTGGCTGGCAACACCCAGGGGGAGCCCCAGCCCTGTGGAATGAACTGCCCCCGGAAATACGTAAGATCTCCGACCTCCGGGTGTTTCGTTGAGCATTGAAGACCCTGTTGTTCCGCCAGGCAGGGCTATAAACATAATAATTTTAATTGGGGTATTTTAAATTTTTGGGGTTTTAATCCGGCCAAATTTATTTAATTATTTTAATTTTTAATCATTGTTGTGTCTTGTGTTTTTAAATTGGCTGTACACCACCCTGAGTCCTTCGGGAGAAGGGCAGTATAGAAATAAAATTATTTATTTATTTATTTATTTATTTATTTATTTATTTATTTATTTATTTATTTATTTTTCACATTTATGACCGTTGCAACATCCCCATGGTCACATGATTTACATTCAGATCAGTGGTGAAATCCAATTTTTTTTACTACCGGTTCTGTGGGTGTGGCTTGGTGGGTGTGGCAGGGGAAGGATACTGCAAAATCCCCATTCCCTCCGCACTTCTGGAGAAAGGATATTGCAAAATCTCCATTCCCACCCCACTCTGGGGCCAGCCAGAGGTGGTATTTGTCGGTTCTCCGAACTGCTCAAAATTTCCACTACTGGTTCTCCAGAAACTGTCAGAACCTGCTGGATTTCACCCCTGATTCAGATGCTTAACAATTGGTTCATATTTATGGCAGTTGCAGAGTCCTGGGGTCATGTGATCATATTTTGTGACCTTCTGACAAGCAAAATCAATGGGGAAGCCAGATTCACTTAACAATCGTATTAATAATTTAACAACAGCAGTGATTCACTTAACAAATGTGGCAAGAAAAGTCATAAAATGGGGCAAAACTCAGTAACAAATTTCTCTCTTAGCAACAACATAAATTCTGGGCTCAATTGTGATTGTACGTAGAGGATTACCTGTAGTTGATTCAAATCTGCAGACAGGCAGATTTAAGGCTTTTAATCATTACATTAGAGCCCTCTGATATTACCTTTTAACTATACCTACTTTTTTAATATTCAATTTTTTTCTCATATGAGAGTCTTTATTCTAATGAGGCTTGATGTCCTCTTGTTTATATTGCTGGAGGCAAGATGTAGTAGTGTATCATTAATGTTCGTGCCCAGATGACGCTATTGAGACAGTTGTTCATTTATTGCTGAGCTGTCCTTTTTAATGGCACCTGATGCTCTGAGCTACGAACTCCCCTCCTTAGTATTTAGGTCAGCCTGAAAAGGAGGTTGTATATTTTCTAACAGTGGATCAGTCCATCCTTATTGCTATGAAAGGAGCTAAATTCTGGTCTGGTCTTTGAAAATCATTATCAGGAAGCACTGGGTTTCAATTTGGCCTTCGATTCAATGTTTTATATTATTTTACTTCAGCACTGTTATTGAATACTGTTAACTGTATGCATTATGTCTTTAATTCTTTATCTTTCTTTGGTCTTTGACTATAAACAAACAAATTACTACCCTGTTTCCCCCAAAATAAGACATCCCCTGATAATAAGCCCAATTGGGCTTTTGAACACATGGCAATAAGGCCAAACGCTTATTTCAGGGTTCAAAAAAATATAAGACAAGGTCTTATTTTCGGGGAAACATGGTAACAGTCTAATTAACAGTCCTTAATATTCTAAAAAGGTAGGATGAAAAGTCCTGAACTCAGGAGCATTCATATACTCTATGTAGATTGAAAACCACCAAGGCAATTTCCCTTAGAAAGATTCTACACTTTTTATCAGCGATATCAAAAGCTGCTTTGCCTGGAACTGTAAGCCAAGGGTAGACCATATGAGTGACAAAGCTAATATGGCTTGCCTTCTGCATTCTTACAGAGAGAAAACAGGGGCAAGTAAGATGATCTCAGCTCTATAGTCAGGGGTGGGATTCTACCGGTTCGGACTGGTTCGGGCAAACCGGTAGCTACAACGATCAGCTGGGAGTGAACCAGTGGTGAAATCCAACAGGTTCTGACAGGTTCTGGAGAACCGGTAGGGGAAGTTTTGAGCAGTTCAGAGAACCGGTAGCAGAAATTTTGAGTAATTCAGAGAACCGGCAAATACCACCTCTGGTTGGCCCCAGAGTGGTGTGGGAATGGAGATTTTGCAATATCCTTCCCCTAGGAGTGGGGTGGGAATGAAAATTTTGCAATATCCTTCCTCTACCATGCCCACCAAGCCACACCACGCCCACCAAGCCACGCCCACAGAACCAGTAGTAAAAAAATTTGGATTTCACCACTGGAGTGAACCGGTTTGTCCCGTCAATCAGATGGGCCCAGCTGTCCACCCGTGCTATTTTCCTACCTTTATCTTCTCAGCTGATTCGTGCAGCAGAGCAGATTGCTGCACCTCAATTGTGTTTCTCCTCTGAAGAAACACGGAAGTGAAGATTTCTTCAAACTGTGCACGCACGCATGCGCAGCAAAGTGCACAGTCACCGAACCAGTTGTTAAACCGGGAAGATCCCACCACTGACTACAGTCTGAGAGAAAAGTAGAATGGGATATATTCCTGGTCCTTCTTTGCACATAGCCATCTCATAGAACGGGACAGCTATGTGTATGTGGCTCAGAAGTGAGACCTTTGCCATGTGAGAGTCTTCTACATCATAATTTCAAAGATTCTGGGTGGTTCTTCTTTTTTTTTTTTGCATGACCTTGTATGGGAGCTTAATAACAAACTATAATCTTGGTGGCTGATTTGATATGACCTCAGATTTTCTTTCAATGATTTGGTGCATAATGAAGCTTAGAATTGATAATATAAACAAATGCAAACATTTAAAAAAAAAAAAAGACATGGCAATGTTTCCCTAAGACCCTTTAGAACAAATGACATTTTAAAAACAGCTAGAACAGAACTGTAAAAATGATTTCTCTCCTTTCTCCACCAAACATCGCTGTGACCAATTCCGATTATTTTAATGTCACCTTCTCCTGGCTATCTTTCTTCCACCTGTGCTACTAGCAGAGAGCCCAGCTGGTCTCCAATCCTGAGACAGGAGACGTTATTATATTTCTTGGCTGGCAGCTTTCTGTTTTTTATCACTGATCTGAATGTCTAACCTCCAAATATGCACCATCTGGACCTCAACAGGAACATCAGCTTTGCTTGCAAGGATTCTCACTTCACTTGCCAAAAATGTGTTTGTATTCTGGACAGAAAGTGGGAAAGGGGATGAAATTTGGCATACACTCTTACTTATATCATTAATCTTCTTTAGAATCCTAAGTTTCTGTAAGGAAATCTGTGAAATATAGAACAAGATTCTTTAAGAAGAGTCCTTAAAATATCTTCACACATCCCCACAAGGTGGTAAAATAGGAACATTTAGGATTTTAGGCTGTATTTCTCTCCGTTGGCAGTGGTTCCTGAGAAGCAACAGAAGAAGAATTGTATTTGCTCTACCCAATTTGAGAATAAAATTTCAACACCTAAATTTCATTTTCAGACCTTTATAAAACTTGTCACACAATACTAAGATATGGAGGAACGCCATATCTCAGTATGTAGCAATTCCCATTCTATTAAGGTAAAAGTCTCAAAAAGTTGAAGGAAGGCTTTGATCACAGAATATGCAATCTGACATTGGAGTTTCCCTCCTGTCTTCCTTGCTAGCCTCCAAAATTACAAAAGAGATTGATAAAGTTCTAGAAATCCCAGCACCTAGATCCTCCCATTTCCTCATATTTGGGGGGGGGGAATATTTCCCATCAACATGCTTTTGATGAAAAGGACACTTACCTTAACCCCGCCCCCAAGTCTTTGGCAAATTTATTAAGGAGGAACTTGGTTTTTACCAGTATCCAACCTTCTTTCACAAAGCTACCAGTATATGTATGTTGTATATATCAGGGGTGAAATGCAGCAGGTTCTAACAGGTTCTGGTGAACCAGTAGCGGAAATTTTGAGTAGTTCGGAGAACTGGCAAATACCACCTCTGGCTGGCCTCAGAGTGGGGTGGGAATGGAGATTTTGCAATATCCTTCCTCTGCCATGCCCACCAAGCCATGCCCACAGAACTGGTAGGGAAAAAATTGAATTTCACCCCGATATACAGTGGTGGGTTCCTCCCGGTTCGGTCCGGTTCGGCCGAGCCGGTAGCGGTGACGATATGACGTCACTGAACCGGTTCTCCCCCCCCGCCTTCCCACCCACCCACCCACCCACCTTATTCTTACCTTTTATTTGGTCCCACCCCCAATCTATTGCTGCCTCCTGAGTCCCAGCTGATGACTAGAGGGAAAAAAACTGTTTAAACTCTTGCCGTGGGGCTTCAAAGGGCCATCCTACAGCTGATCAGTGTTAAAAGCAAACAAATGAGTCGGGTCGTAAGTGCGAGGACTGGTCGTAAGTGCGAGGACCTTCCAGAAATGACTCTGACCAGCTAGCCACGCCCACCTAGTCACATGACCTCCAAGCCACAACCACAAAATAAGCCACGCCCACAGAACCAGTAGTAAAAAAATTTAGAACCCACCCCTGCCGATATATATGTATACACAGACACAGACACACACACACACACAAACATTTGAAGAAAAAGTATGAGAAGCTAGAGCAGTACCAGGATCTGAAGGAAGAAGAGGAGAGGATAAGGAAAGATCAAAGTGATCCCTGTGGTGGTAGGAGCACTTGGGGTTGTGCCTCTCAAGCTGGGAAAATGGCTCCAACAGATCCCAGGAACAATATTGGATCTCTTTGTCCAGAAGAGTGCAGTGCTAGGAACAGCTAAGACACAGTGCAAAACCCTCAAAGTCTCAGGCCTCTGGTAGAGGACCTGACATTGAGGAAGACACTTACCACCCATGGAGTGAGAAGGGATTTTTTTTTTTGTATCTTTTCTAGATATAATTTTGCAAAAATAAGTGTTGAAAAGAGTTGTAAGCCATGTAAAGGCTGAAATGGGTTTATGGTACAGTCTGTTGTGAGAACGCTTAGCATCCAGATTGTGAATATGTTTCATTCAAGCATCATACATATTGAGAACCCATCTACTGGGTTGAGTTTGAGGTTGAGTTTGTTATGTGACTGTAAGCCAAATATTAGGCTTTTGAGAAGAGAAATGCTTAAACTGATGGAAAACTTTCAGGCTCCAAAGGTTGGCTTGGAATGAAAGCAATTTTCCAGAAATATTGTGCTGTCTGTTTTGAAGGACTGCAAGGGAGATACGGCCAGCTGTTAGCCTACTGATCTGGCAGAATTATATTGGGAGTTGGAGAAATTTTTGAAGAAGGCTGTTTGCCAGTGCTAAATTTCAGACCAAAGCTGAGGAAAGGCTTAAGGGAGGGGCTGGTGCTCTGCTCTGACTTTAGAGTTTGAATTAGGATTGCCTAGTAACAAAGCCGTGGTGAAATACCTTAATATAGTAACACAGCTGCCTTTCTGGAAAATGAAGAAAGGAAGGGAAGAAATGGGAGTGCTACTCTGTACTTCCTTTGGTAGGGAGTGTAAGACCATTGTACTAGTTTGCTTTGATTTTAAAGGAATGTGTTTTAACAAGATTTTAACAAGAATGTGTTTTAAGAGGTGGCTTTTGTGGTGGGTTGCTCCCGGTTCGCACCAGTTCGCAAGAACCGGTAGTAAAAATTTGTGGTAGTTCGGAGAACTGGTAATAACATTGGCTGGTCACGCCCATGAACCAGTCTCCGGCCCAGTCACCGCTCGCTTACCTGGCCCACCTCATCTGAGGCTTTTTCTTTTTCTTTTTACTTTTAAAAGCATTTTTTCTACAACCACTTTGGCTGGAAAAAATGCTTTTAAAAGTTAAAAAAAAAGCATCTGATGATTGCGCGGCTCACCTGGGATTGTCAGAGGCTTTTAAAACCATTTTTTCTGCATTTTTTCTGGGGAAAAATGCCTTTAAAAGTCTCTGGAGACCCCAGCTGAGTTGCCTGATTGTCAGAGGCTTTTAAAAGCATTTTTTCTGCAACCTCTTAAGGTTGTAGAAAAAATGCTTTTAAAAGTAAAAAAAAAAAAGTTGGCCACCCCCACCCAGTCACATTACCCCCACCAAATCACCCCCACAAAATAAGCCACGCCCACAGAACCGGTAGTAAAAAATTGTAGAACCCACCCCTGGGTGGCTTCCTAATGAGAGACCTACCAATACCAAAACGTTTCCTTACTAATCGAAGATGTACATGAACACTGTAGCAGAACAAAAGGGGGGATATGGGAGAAGCTCAGCTGGTTTGGCATTTCTGCAAGCAATAATTTCTGGTCTAGAATTTCGAAGCACTGCATTGTCAATTATGCGAGATAAGCAGTCTGTCGCCTTGATGTATCTCTTCACATGGCCTCTTTTGCTTTCAAATAGCAAATCCTGGACACCATTGGCAGCCAATTCTTTTCTGACTTGCTTGCACCTGAACATTGGCTGGTATATTGTGAACAAGCGGGCAAGGATTGATCTAACCTACATAGACACAACAACGTTTTTCCAAAGGTTATGATAAAAACACAACTTTTGTACTGCTGAATTGAAGGGAAGGTGCTGAAGAATTGTCCACTTCACACACAAGTTCTTATTGAGGATGGTATTTAGCTCCCTGGATCTCAGTGAGCTTCTCTGAGGCAGTTAGTTTTCTCTGAGGCCACTGAGAGCTCCTGATGTTACAGATACCCCAGGACTTTTGTCCCATTTTAGTTGGTTCTTCAAACCTATTGCCCTACTTATGTTTTGAATTTTTTTAAACCAACACAGCTAACTGTCGAGGGTCAAAATCCCCTCGACAGCACATCACCTTGATGGATGGTATTGAAGACCATGAAGGGGGAGGAATATCGCCTGAGGATCCGGAGAATACTGATGGATTCTAGCAACAAAACACGGTGGAGGGTGTGTGTGTGTTGTGTTAGGACACCATGTACACTAATAGTGGATGATGGACGGAAGGCAAGAAGAGGGGGGGTAGAATGGGAACGTACATCAGCTACTGAACAGATAATAGTGCGGAGGGGGATGACGTCCTATGCCTGCGACGAGCATGAACGGAACAAGCGGCAGATTTGATTGTGACAGCTGTGAGAAATCACTGCCTGCCTAATGATAGTTAACTGTATCCAAGCCCTATAAAACAGTACGGGCGGAGAGCTAGGGTGTCTCCGACTTTGTTTTGCTTAGCAACTCAGTCTCTACTGTACGCTGCTGTGTTGCCTCCATTAAAGCAGGTTTTGGAACGAATCCTCCTTTTCGTGTGTGCATGTTCGTTTGCGTCTGGTGAAGCACTGGCGGCTCCAGAGGGGCTGAGACTAACACTGTTTTTGTAACAATAATTGGACATAACTGCATTGTCTGCAGTGTCTAAACACTAAACATGAAATCTCATGACTAAAACACCTGGCCTTCCATAAAATGTCTTTGCTCCTCCTGCTCATCTTTTGCTATCTCCTTGATAAAGCTCTGGAGAAGAATACTGAAGCTTGGCCATTCTTTTGATTTGTTCTAATAAAGGCGCTGTACAATCATGTATTTCTGATTTATTTTCATAATGGAAAACAACCTATTGTTTTGCTTTCTTTTAATATCTAATTGTGATAAAATCAAGATTTCAAGAGTCAGGTTAGTGGATAAGCAGTGGGAGGGAGAACCATTCACAAGGCCCAATGATTTTGTGGTTATGGAAGGCAACTGATCTCTATTTATTACTTTAGTTATAATTGTGTTCATTCCAGAAGGGGAAAAAAATGTTTGCCCTGATTTTAGTAGGAACTGTGCTGGGTTACTGATGGGTGGCAATTGAAATGACATTTGAAGATTTGTGACAGTTTCTAGGAAATAAGGGTAAAGATGCTCAGGGGCTGGATGTGGAAGCCTCATATATATTTTTCCAGATTGAAAGGAGGGATTCAGATCAGCTACTAAACATCATCCTGTCTGTGCAAATGAATAGCTGAGTAATTTGCCACTTTGCTAGACTGGAAAAAGTCTAAAAAACTGCATCTCTGTGCGGTTAAACAATATTTCTCTGTTATCTGTATTTTTGATATTGTTAACACATAGAATTCCCAGATAAAACTACCGAAACATTAAATAGAATGGCACAGATTTAGACAAGGGAGCCAATTTTCTGATGACCAGTTCAAAGGTTTAGCTGAAAGAACCAATCACTTAATAGGTTTGAAGCAGTGGTGTGATTCAAATAATTTAACAACCGGTTCTCCACCCTAATGATTTCTTCCAACAACCAGTTCACCAAACTGCTCAGAAAGTTAACAACCGGTTCTCCCGAAGTGGTGCGAACTGGCTGAATCCCACCACTAGTTTGAAGTGATTAAAAAACTTTATGAGCAAACTAAATATAGAGAAAGTAGTCCGACAAGTGATATCCATACAATCCATAGAAGGAACCATCAAGCTTTGTTAGGCAGGGTAGGAATAAAGTTCTGTTTGATTATATAGTAAATAGAATACCTTTCCCATATGATTTCTCCTCTCACATGATATTGCAGTTTTCATCTTTTTTTTACTCTTGTTCTAGGATTATCTGCAGGGGGTAAAAAAAAAGCTAATATGGCAACGAAACAGCTGCTTATGGGCACTAATATACATGAAAGGGAAGTGGGGCCTTGATTACACAGCCAAAGTTGACAACTTCATTCACCCTTTATCCCCCCAAGTTCTCACTAGCAGAATTTTTTGCCATAGCTATCAAAGACAAATCCAGTTTTTGTGACAGAAAGAATACTTCATTTAACCTCAGAGTAGCCCGTAGCAGTATTCAAAGATGAAGAGACTGCTTACATAAAACCAATAGAAGGATGATTTTTAAAGTAATAGCAGATTTGCTGTTTATATATATTTTAAAGGATGCCAAAAAGAAGGGCGATAATTATTCCAAAGAAATGCTGTTTAGAATATGAAAGGGAAAAAAAAGTGAGTTGAAGTTAAAGGCTCTTAGATTTATGTTTGGAGTAAGAAGAAGTAAAGAGAAAAATCTAAACTGCAGGAGTATTTCAATCAAAGAACAAGCTTTCCAGCAAGTTACTGACTTTCAAGCAAAGGAATTAGGACATTCTGGCTTGTGGATGTTGATTTAATGTGTCCCGGGGAGACTATTGTTTCCATTATACCCTTGCCACAAAGAAGTAAGGAAATATCAAGAATGGAATCATTATTTATTTATTTCTCTATTTATTCAATGTCTATAGCTGCACATGACTCTGGCCGGCTTACAATTCTACAATTATAAGGCATGTTTCAGTCACTAAAATGTTGATGTTCTCTAAAGGGAGGACTTTGAAAAAGCAAGACAGGAAGAAAATGGATTCATTTGAGTTGTGATGCTGGAGAAGGTTCATGCATATTCCTTGGACAGCAAAGGTGGCAACAAGCAAGTACTGGAGCGCATAACACCAGGCATGTCACTCAAAAGGAAAAAAAATCACAAAACTGTGTCTTGCTTATTTTCACCACGTCATGTGGGGGAATTCACTGGAGAAAGCATTTATGTTTGGAAGTTTGCAGTAAAAGGAAAACAGGCTGTCAAAGAACACTGTCAAAGACTTGAAATTCTGGGCTTAGAAAATTTAGAACTATGCCGCCTTCAGTATGACCTAAGCATAGCTCATAAAATTATCTGCTACAATGTCCTACCTGTCAATGACTACTTCATCTTAAACCACAACAATGCACAAGCACACAATAGATACTAACTTACTGTGAACCGCTCCAAACTCAATTGCAGAAAATATGACTTCAGTAACAGAGTGGTCAATGCCTGGAATGCACTACCTGACTCTGTGGTTTCATCCCAAAACCCCCAAAATTTTAACCTAAGACTGAGCTCACCCCATTCCTAAGAGGTCTCTAAGGGCCATGCATAAGGACCGACCGTCCCTGTCCTAATGTTTCCTCTATTTGTATCTATTTTATGTATCCAATCCATGTTTATACTTATTACCTAATACGTTCTTGACAAATAAATAAAAAATAAACTATGGCTGGACCATCAAAGTTGATATCAACCAGAGCATAAAAAATGCCTCAAATAAACAATGCAAGATCAGAAGATATGGAGAGACTTGGCTCATAGGATCATCCAGAGTTGGACATAACTAAATGGATAACGCTGTCAACATCATCATGATCTTTGAAGGGCTTAGTGAAATTTGAGAAAGTTTCCCTGGATAGAATGAAAGATGAACCAAGCTGGCCATCACATTTGTGCTATATGCTAATGTGGGTAATTTTTAATCTTGGCTGATTGAATTTACCTGGTTGATTGGATTCTCACCATCCAAACATAACATACTTGCCTTATCTGGGTTTGCATAATATACTGAGTCACTGAAACCACAGTAGAACCCAACCTTTGCAAAAATTGCTCAAATTGCCCATATTGTTTAGATAGAGCTAATATTTATATAGAACACTTTTTGATTAATGGAGCTGAAAGTTATTGTACACAGTGGTTCAACAACTTCAGTTCTGAGTTGGGATTCAGAGCCTGGAGCAGAAAATTATTCCCTGTAAGACACAGGGGCACATTTGAATATGGCACATGTGTGTTTTTGCACAATTTTGCTTGATTTAGGGACAGATGTGCTAAAACGTCCTACTCCATTTCCTTTAAAGGAAACTCAGTAAGCGTGGCATTAAGAAGAAAGGCACACAAGAAAAGGCAGAACTGAGCAATCCCAGTATATATTTACAAAAAGCCATGCCAAGGCAAGGACATATTGTAGAAAGAATAGATGGATGTTTGAAAAACATGGCACTGAGCACATCACCACTTGCCCTGGTTTGTTGGTTAAGTTTAAAACAGTCTATTCCAGTCTGATGTCTGCTAAACATGTTGGCACTAAAGCAGCCAGGATTTTCATTATATCCTAAGGATACCAGTACAGAGACAGTTGTTTGAAAGCACAAAGCCCTGGTGGCGCAGCAGACTAAAGCACTGTCATTAAGTGTTATTAACATCAGCTGCCTGCAATTACTGCAAATTCAAATCTCACCAGGCTCAAGGTTGACTCAGCCTTCCATCCTTTCTAAGGTAGGTAAAATGAGGACCCAGATTGTGGGGGCAATAAGCTGACTTTGTATAAAAAAGAACCCCACTTGGGGGGGGGGGCGAAAGCCCTACTAAGCAGGTATATACAAAAGTATGAAGGCTATTGCTTAACACATTGTAAGCCGCCCTGAGTCTCCAGAGAAGGGCGGCATATAAATCGAACCAATAAATAAATAAATAAATAAATAAATATTGCTTAACGCATTGTAAGCCGCCCTGAGTCTTTGGAGAAGGGCATCATATAAATCAAATTTTAAAAAAAAAGCAAATCTTAGATCTCTGCAAAATATGGGCATCTGAAATGTCACGTACATTCAGAATTCTGGATCCATTTTGATTTATCTCAAAGATTTCAAGGCTGCATGACTTTGCTGCTTTCTAACTTAAGAAGACAGGTAAGCATTTTTTGCTGGCAGCAGAAACAGCAGCTTGGGTTGAAGGATGTGCACAAAATCAGGGAGCAAGAGAAGCGTGATAATGAAGCTCTCCCTGATGATGAAGGAGGAGTAAATTGGAACGCTCACAAGTTTAGCTCCTTGAAAAGAACATGTACAAGGCCTTATACTTTTATATCTTATTTTATTGCAACATGATATACTTTTTATCATTAACAACATGCCCAGATTTCAGGGCAGTGAGTTAATTTATCTGCAGAAGAAAGGTGGAAACCACAGATGCTCGGATGGTTGATCTGTGCTGTTGTTGTACACATTCAATTCTTCCTGCAGCTCCAAAGCAGACAGTCTGCTACCCAGTTGCTTGGAGTGGGAGGCACAGCTGTGTATTGGTGCATTCCAGCTGGCCTGGGGGATACGCTACCTAAAGGAGCCAAAGGGTAAATCATCTCTACATTTCTCTGTCTGCTGATAACCAGAATTGCTCACTGGCCAACAGCTGCTTTTACTCTACTGCAGGATTCAGAGGCTGGACAAGGTCTCTGTTGGACAACTTGTCCTTCTATTAAAACCACAGGAGAGACATTTGGAGAAGAGCTAGATAACCTTGAATGGAAAATAAGGGGAAATACATGTATAATAAACAGCTTGCATGTAAGAAAGATACACATTGCCTAAGGAGAGAGCTTCCACTTCTCACTGAGAAAGATGTAATTGCTGAAGGCTAACCGTTGACTTTCTAGAAGTGAGGAATCTCTGACTCTATAAATATTATGGGACCACAATCTGCAGCTAGCAGGTCCAATGATGATGGGAATTGTAGTTCAACAAATCCTGGTCCACAAGTTCTTATTTCTGCCTAGAGCTTTGCAGTGTGTGAGAGAAGCTACAAGTTGCATCACCTTGTGTACTTTAATTAGGGCACCGTTTAAGCCATTGTCGACATCATCAGCCATCCAGTCATGTCTGATCCTCAGAAACGAGTGGCTTATGGTTTATGCCATATCATAAGCTAAATAGTACAATGATTCACTTCCTTGATGTAAATACCGTGTAACATTCATAGGTTTTTATCTAGCTGTTCCTAAAGTTGCAAGGGATCATGAAAAGGGGAAGAGATACCCATAAGGATCTGGGTGAGATTGAGTTGGTAAATGTATCTTTGATGTGCTAATTTGCTGTAGAGTGAAGTTTGGATAATGAAAACCTTTGGATATATGCAATCTGAAATTTTCTAATACTAGAAGTTGCATTATTATTATTTCATTCCAGAGGCCCGTTTGATAAATCATGTCAAATAATTTAGTTTAAAAATGCATTTGAAATCCAAAATTCTGAGAAATGATACTGTTTTATAAAAGTCCTCTTCATTTTTCAAGAAGTGCAATTGGGCCCATATACTGTTTCTGTCACTCTGAAGAAATTTAGGATGAAATGTGCTGCTTGTTGGAGCTATTCTTCAGGAATCTCTGTGCAGAATGTAGCTATCCAATTCTCCCACTGCTAAGTGGGATTTTTGCAACTCTGTTGTTGAAATACCGCACTGACTATGAGCTACAAGTCCCAATTTAAGGAATTGATATTACTTCCAAGACCATCCAATCAGTACATCAATGATAGCTTGTGTGTGTGTGTGTGTGTGTGTGTGTGTGTGTGTGTGTGTTGCTTGTGGTCCTACCAAGAGGTTTACTTCCAGACTGTGGCTAGAAGTATTCTCAGTGGCAGCACCTCTTTGATAAAACTCACTCCTAGGCTGCACTTATTCTATTCTTTCTTTAGCAACAAAAGATATGCAGGTTTACCAAGACACATGTTGGCTAACAACTGGCTCAGGACCAGCTTTCTTAAACTTCCTTTAAAATTTCAGTATACTTATTGACTCTTAGGATTATGAATTTATTGGTGACTGGTGTATTCAACTCCTTGCTTGAAGACATTATATACTGTTCTTCTACATACTGAGCCAGTTTCCTTTTAAAAAGCAGAGTTGCGTTAAAATCAAATGTCAAAATTAATAACTGGTAAAATTTTAATAATTAAATTTTTAATAATGCTCTGTCCCAGAATATTTTATATTCTCCCTCCCTCCCTCTCCCCCCTCCCCTGTGTGTATATAAACCTGATCAAGTTACTGCAGAGGTAGTTCATAGTTTTCAAGAAGTAAATGTTCTAGAAAGGGTTTCACAATCTTCTGGCCACAATTGAGAATGTTCCATGCCTGAAACCCAAGTTTTACACCCAGCTAGGATTTACCTGTAGTGCTGTGATCCTAAAGGAAATAATAGAAGGTGGTGGTACTTCACTCTTGTATTTCACTGCTTCTCTGTCGTGTCACAAAAACTCATTTATGGAAACATTTCTTGGTTCCTGTTAGATTCTCTCAGGAGGAAAGCTTGCCATTTGAGAAACCTCCACAAGTGCACCTCAGAAATGAAACTTGGAATGTTGTTGTTCTCATAGTGAGTTGGTGGGTGGCAACAGCACAGTTTCTGTTGCAGTTGTTAGGGGAAAGGGAAGGGAGTTCCCCTTGCTGTTTTCTTCCACTTATGAAATGCAGAACTTTTGCTGAAGGCCCCCTGTAGCTATGGAGTCCTCCAGAAAGCAAGGAGCAACAATAGCAGTACAGATGCTGCCGCAGAGCAGAGTGGCGAGAGAAGAAAAGAATGAATTGCATGTGGTAAGGGAGGTTACCAGTCAGAATAGTGACTTTGTGAAATATATGACTCAAGGTCACTCTTCCTACCAGAGCAGAGAAGGTAAACATTGGTGGTTGATCAATTCTACTTGTGCTATACGCCAAAGGAAAAATGGCCCCTGCCCAAGAAAAAGACATATGGCAGGATGGGAGTATGGGCCCTTAATAGGCAAATTGGACCCTTGCAAATCACCAACCTCCCATGCAATTTCTCTAGAACAGGGGTGTTAAACTCGCGGCCCCTGGGCTGGATGCGTCACATGCTGGCTACACCCACCCATGTTTTAGCGAAGATGAAAAATGTCATGATACGTCATGTGTTGACAACATGAGTTTGATGTTGTCACATTGTCTAGAACCCCTGCTCTAGAAGGTTCACCTAGTAGAAGGTTTGTGGTGGTTTTGGTGAAAAAGTATCCCTATCCTCCCATCTCTCTTTGATCGGGCCTTTGCAGTAGATTGCCCTGAGATGGAAACCCCATTGTCAGAATATATCTCTCTAAATGGCGAGCAGCTTATCAGAGAGCCAAAGCCTGAATGGATTTATGGGGTTGCCTCAAAGGTGGTTTTTTCAAAAGTCCACTGGACTTTGTTTTTCAATTTATGGGGGAAAATTGCATTTATCTTAGTGCCTCTTGATTTCTCAGTGGCTTTCAATGTCACTGACCTCATTGTCCTTCTGAACTAGTTGTGGAGTATGGGAATGGGAATACCATTCTGCAGAGGTTCTCCTCCATTTTTGGTAGCCAGTTCCAGTCAGTATTGACAGAGGGAAAGTGATCAAGCCATGGCCCTTGCTTTTGGGGTGCCTTAAGGCTCGACATCCTTACTCCTTTTATGTAAGTTCTACATAAAACTGTTGATCTGAAGGACCAGGTTGGTTCTCACCCTGGAGGAAGTCTGCCTATGAGTTGGCATTGATAGTACATAATCTATACAAGAAGAGGGAAATGGGAAAATATTGTAATTGAGGAAAGAATCTCAACTGAGGCAGCATATATTGTTTTAATTGTATAATAATATAACATTATGGGTAGGAAGGTTGGAGAGAAACTGCGTATGTGTGTGGGTGTAGTACAAGTTGTGGGACAGAAGAACCATGATTAGGTTAATTGGTATAGTGAGACCATTGCTACATCTTTGACAACAACAACAGATTATTTTCTAACCCATTCAAATGTGGATTAAGTCCATTATCTTTAGAGCCTAACAGTTCCTTGTTCTTTGAAGTTCCTTCTCTTTCCCTGGAAGCCCTGGGTATGTGCCTACCTGACCAGTTTTGACTTACATAAGGCAATTCAGTTCTGTTGGGGCATGTGAGCCTGATGAAATATTTCCAGTGGATCAGGTCACTTGTTTAAGAATCATTAATGATCTCACTGTAAATCTAAATTTCACATTTGACATCTGTTTCTGGTTAACATCCATGGCATCTCCAATACTATAGTAGAATTTAGGAGTAGACATTTCAAGACAAAAAGAGATATTTAATTAATTGAGTAGACAAAAGAGAGAGAGAGAGAGAGAGAGAGAGAGAGAGAGAGAGAGAGAGAGAGAGAGAGAGAGAGAGAGAGAGAGAGAGAGAGAGAGAGAGAGAGAGAGAAAGAAATTGTGAAATAAATGGCCATTAAAAAGCTGGCAGACAAACAATAAACTTGTGCCTGGCCATTTCGTTTGTATTTAATTGACAGGCAGCTTAGGGTGAGAACTTGTACAACACTTTCATGTTATCAGGGAAATACTTAATTGAAAAGGATCAAGGTTTATGTGCCCATAAATGAATAATTATCTCATTATCTAAATAATGTCCTCTTTCTTCAGGTCTGTCCTTAAATCCAAATTGTTCATGAAGTCTTTGTTTAAACTCTTCAGACCTTTCCTTTCTCAAACTGACCTTAAATATGTTGAACTAGCCACATACTTATTTTTCATTGTTTGACTTTTGCTTCAATTCTATTTTCCTTTCTTTATAGCCTCCCCTGGGAATATTTTACAAGTCTTTTTGGACAAAAAAAATCACAGATTTCTGATTGCACTGCCCTAAATCACTCACCTTTTGATGAATCTGGATCAGGAATGGGTAACCTACACTCCGGCCCCATTTTAACGTGCCCCAGAGTTTCTGAAGATCGTACTACTAATATTTTGACCTGATTTTCTGAAGGCTAAAAATCAGTATACAAGCCTCCACTGTATTTAGCATATCAATTTCCTGTTATTCTTTCCCCCCACATCAACAACAAGCCTGACATTTTTACTACTTTGTGGAGAAACAATGTGGTCCTTGAAATCCAATTTTTGGACTGCATAAAATGTGGCCCCCCAACTGCAAAGGCCATCCCATTTTGTCCTAAATGGAAGGAGTTGAGAAATACAGCTTAACATGATAAAAAAAAAATCATAATCACAATGGCTTTTTACAGGGCAAATGGCAGCATAGTAGAATTTTATAGATAATGAAGGCAGCAATAAAGAAACAAAACATAAATAAGAACCCCATGCCACAATAAAAAAATCTGTAGATAGAACTGTGCACATGTACCTCATAATACAGTTTTCAAAAGTTGCTTTCTTTTAAAGTTAAGTGAGAATTCTGGTAACCATATGCATTCTAAATATGTCAGAATCAATCAGAATAGGGTTAGAAGGGACCTTGGAGGTCTTCTAGTCCAACCCCCTGCTCAAGCAGAGACCCTATATCATGTCAGATAAATCACTGTCCAGTCTCTTCTTAAAAAACCTCCAGTTATAAAGTTCCCACAACTTCTGACAGCAAGCTGTTCCACCGGTTAATTGTCCTCACTGTTAGGAAGTTTCTCCTTAGTTCTAGGTTGCTTCTCTCCTTGATTAGTTTCCATCCATTGTTTCTTGTCTTGCCCTTGGTGCTTTGGAAAATAAGTTGACCAAAAATGTCAGTACAACTATTTATTCTTATTTATTTATTAATCACATTTATATGGCTGCCTGTATTGACTGGAGAGCTTTCTAAATGTGATTAATAAATAAATAAAAATAGTTGTGCTGACACTTTTGCATTCAAATGAGATGATGTATTTAGAAAGCATAGCGTATGTTTATCGGAATTCTCACTTTAATTCAAAAGAAGGCAGCTAAGGCCATCCATATGATCCCATATACATTCTAGCCAATATTTGTCCACACAACCTACAGAACACTTTCCATTGCAACTGGTTTTTGGTCTTTTAGTTTATTTGGGGGAGTTACACAAATAATATATGGATTAAACAATTTCCTTCTCTCAGATCTAACCACTGGACACAATTTTGAGCAATTAGTTGGATCATTTACATTCCTGGTTGAGTTTCCCACAAGGTTTTCACCCATTTGCCATATTGTGAAAAAAGAAATCTGATACTTATACCACACAAAACTCTGGAATTGCCAGATTGAAGTGTTTACATGGACTTTTTTTCAAAAAGAAATCTCTGAATATGTTCTTTCTTCAAGCAACTGAACCTCGATTTATTCCTGGATAATTAAATTTTAAATGACCTAACTAAGATTTTAACAGCTTAATTGACCACTGATTCTAGCTTATTGTGCTCAATGCAGTAAACATGTATTATATATTCAATCAAATATGTTTACACTACATGACTAATATTGTGGGCTAAGCCTGGTGGGAAAATAAACAAAAAAGGGATGAATTCAGTAAATATTCCACTCCTATCAAATGTCCCCTTTTTAAATCAGGTGCTTTTATATAACATGGATGCATAAAACAGACCTGTGCAACTTGTCATACACCAAGCTAAAAGCAGCTGACCACCAGCCGTGGTATGTTTCAAACAAGAGATTCAATCAATCTGTTAAAGAACTTTCGTTTGGTTACAAAACACTTTGCTGGGGTTATGAAATAAATAGAAAGGATGCCATTCCTGGCCGGCTGCAGTACCACAGCTGGATCATGTAAATGGTGGATGCCTGGCATAACATTTGGACCATATTGCTGGACGTGATCGTTTTACATATACTGTATAAAATGCAAATCAACTCTAGTAGGATCCAATTGCTCATATGGAGCTCAGAGTCTGATCCTATTGGCCGTAGCATGCAGGCAGTATCCCAAAACATATTTGGGACAGCTAAGGTTATCAGTGAAGAGCTAAAGCCACTTTTGCAAACATCTTTTGAAAAGGTGTTTCAAAGAATGAGGGCAAAAAACAAAGCAAAACAGAAAAACCCAAACAAACTTCTATGCATATTTTCTCCTAAAGGCAGGTTCTTTCTCTCAAGTCTAAGCAGATTCTAGCAATTATTTTATTGGACCTAGACAGTTAGAAGACAAATGACTTGTGTATCTGCAATAAATTTGCAGGTGGGTGTGGAGAAAAGTTCATTTGGGACTTTGGGTGCTCCTTCCAATTACTTAGATTACGTTTTTTAAATCTTCATTTAAGCTCTAGGGTGGCAACCGTCTTCATCACATGACACTTCCTGCAGACAAAGGGAAATCTTCTAGCTTTGGGAAGGATGCCAAATCTGAGCCATTAGTGTGAAGTTAGAGATTACTATTAATCTACTGCTCAGCAGCATGTTGGTCCTACCTAGATATGTGAAAGGCTGATAGAGACATCTGTGCACATGCAGCAGTAGCAGCAAAGAGTGGGAGAAAGCGCCTGCGTTATGAAGACTGATCTGAACCAGCTGTCCTTTCCTTAAATTTCTCTTAGGATCGAACATAAAATAACACTGATAGCCCTTTCTCGCTCTCTTTCTTTCTCTGCTTCCTTTAGACAGCCATGGTGTTTCTCTGGAATCAAATTAGAAACAGAGTCTTAATAGTTGGAGACCTCGGTGCCATTACAAAGCAGTATAAGAAAAGTGTCGGATGTAAACTACAGAAAGAGGAACCCACAGTGGGTCAGAGTCTCCATCCCGGCATCTTTTTCCCTCTCTATGTTTCTTCCATTGTCTGAATATGCTCTCTCTCCTTTGCTCTCTCTTTCGTCTACACCCCCCCGCCCCTCGCAGTGGCCCGTATGCCCCCCAATGTCTTTCCTTGGCCGAGGAGGAGGTGGTAGGGTGCAGCGGTCTTTCGGAGATGTCAGCAACGGCTAGCCCAAACGACGTTGTCAAGAAGATTGCATCAAGCCTGTGAGACGCTTGCCTGCCAGTGACTTTCCCTGGAGGAACAAACAAAGGGGAAATGGGGAGGGGGGAGGGAAGGAGAAGCCAAGGATATGAATTTATCTTGTGATTAGTTGGTAACACAGGCCAGATTGCTCGGTGACTTTCGGAAGCTGGGGGGCAAGGACCAATTATGGAACGAAAGGTAGTTGTGATGACACATGTGGGGATAAAAGAGGCCTGAGAAAGATAATCAAGGTCACACTTTCCCTGTGGAACTATTTTCTGTACCAATTTTATGGCATTTACAAATATGATCAAGCTGCCCTTGATTTTATCCAAACATGTAAGGGAACCCAGTTATCTCTTTGCACTGTTGGAAAAATATGTCCCAAAATGACAACTTGGAAGTCTTGTACAAATTCACTCCCCTTAGGCATACAGGCAGCTCCATTATATTCATTAATAGGGAACACTGATTTTGGGGCACTCTTCCTCCCAATCTGCAAATGCCTACATGCTTCATCCCTCCAGATCTTCCTTGATGCGATGAGCATATTACTCCCTTCCCACAGCCTCTACTGCATTTGCATCCCACCTTCCTTTCCAGTTGCTGCAATCAACATCCAGAGAGATCGGCCTGGCTCAGATCTGCTTCATTGATATAACTACATCAAATTCTTTCCGACCTGTCAATGGATTCATAATTTCTCGAGGGCATTTATAAACACCCAAAATTCTCAAGCATGGTTAATTTAGAACTACAGGTGACATACAAAACTAAATGTTATATATTCAGCAAATATTATATATTTACTAAAACATTTCAGTAAATACTCCCATAGCAAGTGCTTAGTTGGTTACATAGAAGGATAAAGATTCTACTATTATTGTAGAATCTACCATCTACTATTCTCATTGTATTCATTGCAAAGGAATGACCCCCAACATTCAGATATCAACTCCCCAAAGGCAAACTAGAGGGGAAAAAATTAAACAGTAAGAGGGAAAAAAAATCCTGTGCAATGGCTGAGTCCCTCATATTGTCAACCTAAGCTGCCAATTGGCAATTCTGAAGCTTCTTTGTCTCCAATACTTTCATATCTGACACACTTATATGAGTATATGCTTTCCAAACCCCACTTAAAAAAAGACAGGAAGGTAGGGTAAGGAATGAATAAAAGTTAAGTAAAATAAATTGCCTGTAAAACTTACAAAATTAATTTACTACACACCATCCCATGAACCCACCTCCCTCCTCCAGCAGATACAATCAAACAGAAGGGAAAAACTGGATGAAATGGGCATAAGAAGCTTTGTTCAGGCATTACAGAAAGGGATAAAATCAGCTAGGTAATTAGCCCTATTTTTAAAACCACCCAGGCTTTGGAGCAGCAAGTGCAATTCTTTGGCACTTCTTCCCCATTCTTCTGCTTTCAAGAATTACCACGGTTCCTACCTTGACTAGGAGATGAGCCTCTCTCCAATTCAATTTGAGAAAACTCAAGCAGAACATTTCAAGGCATTCTGCCCTCAATGATTGCTCTGAGGTCTATAAAGGCCATTTCTTTCCACCTTCAACATTTCTATTTTAGTTTATGCAACTAGTGCTGCTCACAGTATAACACAACACACAAAAATTTATTGCATTATCTTCAGACAGACCTGAAAGTCACATTATATATCCTTTATAATGCTTTCTTTCCTCCAAATCAGTGTACATCCACCCTTCTTTTCTTAATTGGATCCCAATCATTAGTTCAGTTTGCCAATCGAATGTTAAAGATCTGATAGCTAGCCAGAGAATAGATGTACGTGCCAGATATTGCACTTAGTGATTACATGAAAGGGAGAAAGAAATCCTCTTTCTGAATTTCTTACATTTTACAAATGGACTCAGTCAAGTATGTGAGACTCAGGTTGGCCTTTGTTTCTCTAATCTTCTTGGAAAATAAGAATGGGGGTTGTGTGAGACAGAGTTTTTCCTGATGCCTTCTGCTATTATTTTTTAATTTTTTGTATCTAGAAATTTGTTGACTGTCCAGCAGAATGGATTAGGCAGGGTTTTAGGAAACATTTCTAAATGTTTCCTAATAAAAGAAAGAACATTTTGTTCTTTCTTTTGTTAGAAAGAACAAAATTGATTTATCCTTTCTTTCTTTCTTTAAGAGCTGATTCAGAAGACCAACATATAGCCAGGTTGCAGTAGCTTAACAAAAAACATTTATTGTGGTATAGTAATAATTTTGGAAATGATTTTTCTAATATACACGAGTTTTTTAAAAAAAAAATTTGATTTATATGCCGCCCTTCTCCGGAGACTCAGGGCAGCTTACAATGCGTTAAGCAATAGCCTTCATACTTTTGTATATTTATACAAAGTCAGCTTATTGCCCCCACAAACTGGGTCCTCATTTTACCTACCTTAGAAAGGATGGAAGGCTGAGTCAACCTTGAGCCTGGGGAGATTCGAACTTACAGTAATTGCAGACAGCTGGTGTTAATCACAATGATTTTAGTCTGCTGAGCCACCAGGCCCTTACTTGAGTATACAGGGTACAGAACAGTGGTGGGTTGCCCCTGGTTTGGACCGGTTCATAAGAACCGGCAGTAAAACCAGTGGGAGGCTCCGCCTACTGACCTGGATGTCATCATAGATGATCTGCACATGCGCAGAAGCTTCTGTGCATGCTCAGAAGAGCGCACGCACATGGGCGCAATGCGAACCAGTAGTAAAGGTAAGTAGAACCCACCCTGGTAGAGAACTGAACAAGCTAAGTAGGGCAAAGTGGGTATTTATCAGTAACTTTTTCCTATTCCTAGAGTAGTATATCCACCAGCCTGCTCTCAACCCAATCTTTTCAGAGCCTCCCCAGAATTCCATTAGCTGTCAAACTTCTTGAGTTTTTCACTCCTCCCATTTCTGTCTAGCATTAAACAGCCATTCTGTGCATGGACCAAAACAAACTACTGTATGTGTTTTATTTTGGGCATGTACCATCCAAAATTAGATGTTTTGTGCATAAAATGGCTTTTTCCTAATCCCCGGATAGTCAAATAAAGTCTGAACTCCATTAGAAGAAAAATGGCTTCGTTTACATTCTTCAGCATACTGTAGGCCCAAATGATGTTTAGTGCTATACCAATCTTAGGTTAAGGTTAAAAGTGGAGAGAAATTCACTTTGCAATTCAAACAGAACTTTCATAATTGTCTTTACATTTTGCTAAAAGGAGACTATTTTTTGTAGCTACACCATAATTAATCTCAGTAGTCCTAATTCCTCTATGTTTTGTAATTTCTCAATAGCTTAAGTACAGATAGTCTTTGACTTTCAATCACAATTGGGGTCAGAATCTCCATTGCTAAGCAGGGCAGTTGTTAAGTGAGTTATTTTTCCGCCTTTTTTCCCCCGCCCTTTTTTTTTTTTTTTTTTTGCCATAGCTGTTTACAACATCACTGCAGTTGTTAAGTTAATCATGCAGTCATTAAGCAACTCTGGCTTCCCCTATTGACTCTGTCGGAAGCCAGCTGGAAAGGTCGCAAATGATGATTGCATAACCCTGGGATGCTGCGATCAACATAAATACATGCCAGTTGCCAAGCACCCAAATTTTGATCATGTGACCATGGGGATGTTGCGACGGTCATCAGTGTGACAAACAGTCATAAGTCACTTTTTTCAGGGCTCTTGTATCTTTGAACAGTCACTAAACGAATGGTTGTAAGTCAAGAACTACTTGCAGTGGAATTTGGCCCAAATAAGGAAGCTTTCAAAATGGTCTTGTTAGTTTCGATTCATTTGTAGCCAGCTTCAAAATCCTTAAAGATCTCAGTGAATCTATGATTGTCTGTGAAGGAAAAGGAAAAGCCTTCATTTTAAAGTTTTTTAGGAAGCGGCTGTTACTAATGGAGTCCAGAAATTCTGAACCTTCTGAAGGTACAGCTTCAAATCTTGCATTGCATATGGCCCAAAGAGATACTGATACAGCTGTGTAGCCCCTCTCTGAGGTATTCTCTCAATTCAGATTTGAGAGTCTATTTAATGTCTCTTCAGGTGAGACACTCCTCAAATTCATACTATACAATGATTGCAGGGGTGGGTTCTACTTACCTTTACTACCAGTTCGCAACGGGATCGCGTGCCTGTGCTTGCTTCGCTCACACACGCACCTTGCTTCTGCACATGCGCAGAAGCTTCTGCACATGCGCAGATCGCTTCTGATGATGTCAGGGTCAGTGGGCGGAGGGTCCTGCCAGTTTTATTACCGGTTCTATAGAACCGGTCCGAACCGGAGGCAACCCACCACTGAATGACTGCCATTCTCTATCCAATGCAAAGAAAAAGAAAAAGTATATGTTGCCTCGTGTCTCTATCCAATCCTTATTTTAAAAGTTTATTTTTTTGAGGATGAGATCCCAGAAGACATGTTTCCACTCAGGAGATCATCAAGATAAAATATGATATCTTAAGAATTTCAAGAGATTATATTTCTTGGGGTTAAAAGCTATTTCTTAATTCAGCCGTATACTACACTGGGCTTCTTAGAAAATTTACTAACACAAAGCCTATCTGCAGTATGACACACATGCTATTGAAACGAAACAGACCACATTTCCCATTTGTTTTTAACATATGATTTTGATACAAAACTAAGGGCCATATCCTTTTAAAGTGGTCTTTTATTAGAATTAGAAGGAAAAGAAAGAAAAGATACACGTTGAAGACACATGAAGAGTAATATAAACCGGAAAAAAAAGTTTAATGCCAAACAGAAGATTTTTAAAGCAGAAACCAAAATAACAGCAGCAACAGCAATAATGGCAAAAGAACATAAAATCCGCACAGATACATTTACATAAAAAAAGATCAAAGGTGTTAAATTAGTATAAACAGAATGAGAAAAGATGACAACAGAAGATAGACAAAATTTAAAATATATAGATACATAAAACAAAAGCAAAACAAATACACTGAAAGCTTGTTTACTGAATATTACTTTAAAAGAAAATATGCCTATTTTTCTAACTGCAGTAGTCCAATTAGCAGTTCACTTCAAGAGCCATACAGGTGTTGGGTTAGGTTGTTTCAGAAGAAGGCAGCAGGCTGGCCCAATAAACCTTTAATTTGAAATGCCATTTAAAGGCTCTTGCAGTTAGGTTTGGTGTTTCTAAAGTATGACCATGTATAATGTCTGTGACAGAATCCAAGACATTTTGTCTCCACTGTGTATATAGAGTTGTCGCCCACTTACAAAAACTGTAATTTATTTTATGTGATTCATAGGGGTTATTTTAGTCAATAAGCTGCTTCTGTGGTAAAACTTGTAAACATGTCTGCATAATTGTAAAAAAAAAACCCTCGTCTGTTTATGTGCTCCCTGGGAGGTAATGCTGTTCGCAAATATTGAGTATATGTGTGTGTGTTATTTCCACAACACAGAATACCTATGGATGTATTTGAAAGAATTAAACTACCCTGCCCCTGTATCATGGATCTCAAAAGGCCTCTAAACAATCATATTTTCAGCACCAGAGGTATATAATTTCATACCGAATTAGTGCTTTGTAGGTGCACTTTAAAACAGAGAACAGATAGTCCTCAACTTACAACAGTTCATTTAGTGACGTTACAACGGCACTGAAAAAAAAGTGACTTACGACCATTTTCACACTTATAACCATTGTAGCATCCCCATAGTCACATGATCAAAATTCAGATGCTTGGCAACTGACTCATATTTATGACGGTTGCGGAATCCCAGGGTCATGTCATTACCTTCTGCGATCTTCTGTCAAGCAAAGTCAATGGGGAAGCCAGATTCCCTTAACAACCATGCTACTAATTTAACAACTGCAATGATTCACTTAACAACTGTGGCATGAGAGGTCATAAAATGGGGCAAAATTCACTTAACAAATGTTTCATTTAGCAACAGAAATAGTCGTAAGTCAAGGACTACCTGTAGTGAATTACCTTCATTTTTCAGATTTGTTTAAACCCCACAACAATGGAGTAAGTTGGGCTAAGACATAAAACTGGCCCTAAGTCATTCATTGACCTTCCCTGAGTGCATCCCTACTCCAGCATCCTAACTATATACTATATGGCAGATGCATTTTCAAGTTTCCCAACTGGTAATCCAGAACAATCAGAATGAATAATAACAATTGAAAGAATGAAGATAAATATATAGTATTGTAGTGGGAGACACAAAGACATCACTTTGTCAAGCTATAAGTTGAAAATGTATGGCACTCCAGGTGTTGAAATATAACTCAGCAAAACCTGGACACATTGCTAACGATGAGAAATGTTGGAAATTGAAATGCAGTCCCACGGACAGACAGTTTTCTCATCCCTCTTCTGTGAGATGTAGGGAGAGCCAGGATTGATAAAATGAATATATTACTTAGTCATGATATTTACTGTCAAAAGGTCAGTGATGGCTTCCTCTTTAAAGGGGGAGCAGGATTATAAATCTCTACTATGTCTATTTACCTTAGAGCATCTCAGAATTGTGGGGAATGATAGGAACTGAAATCTGACATATTTCAAGATCACAAAGCTGATAAAATCTGATCCATATTCTATCTCTAGAATCAGAGGCATGCATTTCTGACTTGGCCTGGTCCAGCAAGTTTCTTGTGTTTTTAATGAATGGAGAGTATTTTATTGAATAGTTTCCCCCAATTCTTATGGTTGTCTAAATTCATATAGTAATTTAATTACTCCAATACAGTACAATTTTTAGCCCCTCTCCCATCTATCCAATAGAAACTGAATAAATAAGTAACATAGCTTAGGATCAGATCATCTAAGGGACCATCTTTTCCCAATAATTTTTACCTGTCCAATTTGGCCTAGCAGATTGGGGATGTTATGAGCCCCATCAGCCAAGGAATGTTGGCTGATGGAAACCAAAAGTTCTGCCTTCTTAGCAGTAGATCCTGCCCTGTGGAATATTCTTCCTTCAGGATGGCCCTGACCTGGTTAGCCTTTCATAAGACTCTAAAGACCTAGCTATGTCCCTGGAGACCTGAAATTGTAGGGGAATCCATTACCTTCTTGCACTGTTAATTTTTATGTAATTATTATGATAATTCTCATTTGCCTACATGTATTATTTATAACTTTTTCTGTTTTTATGGTTAATTGTTGTGATATTGTTTGCCACCCTGAGTCAGCTGAATTGAGATGGGTGGCTACAGAAATTGGATAAACAAATAAAGCATAAGTAAAATTCAGCATATGCTTCCCATATCTCCTGTTTTCATGGAATTTCGCCTCATTTTCTGAAACAATTTGCCAAAGGGCTCTAGAAGCGACTGCAGTAGAAAAAAGCATTTTTAATTAAATGTGTGGAAGCTCTGTCTTTTTTTCTTTGCCCACAATAGGTCATAGTATTTTTGCTTTAGTCCTTTGGATTCCCTTCTATGAATATTTGAGAAACCTATGTTGGTCAACAGAACTGTAACAGATTTTTAACACCACAATTGTATTCTGTGTTGATAACAAATAAAAATGCTTAGTTGGCCATTATTGAGGGACTGATTGGAAATAATTCATCAACCACTGATAAACCACATTGAAAACGAGACACCAAGAAAGGAGTGTATCCTAATCCATGCATTAAAGTCATTGTTTTGTGTAAACTAGCATCCATAACATACTTACTTGATATGCAGAAGAATCCACAACATATCATGTATCAATGCTATGGAAATAAACAGAAATCTGATCCTTTGCAGGATCTCTACCTTCTTCTGAACCAAACTATTCCACCCTCTTTTTCTGTAAGGGCAATGTATGTGGAAGCATTGTGCATGTTACCAACATTGTATGTGACTTTGCAGAGGAGAGAAGCTCTGTGTGCATCTTCCCTATTCTCATCAAGGATAACTTGAAAAGGGAGAGAAATGTCATGGGAATGGGACTCTCTGAGCAGGGGAAGGAGGGAGAAAACCAGATACTATCCTGTTTTGTGGGGACCTTTCTATTGTAGATTAGAGAGCTGGCTGTTTAATTTAAATGTGGATCTTGAAATTCTGTCTTTTTATTGCATTGCCATAACTGAAGGATACTACAGAGGAGCTAAAAATAATAATAAAAGTTTTCAAAATAATAGAAAATGCTAAACAGAAGAGGAAAGAGGAACAAACATAACTAAAAACAAATGAACTTACCATACTGCGAGTGAACTTTTCTAGGGAAGTTCTACGACCTTGCTCATTCTCGGGCTTTAGAAGGGGAAACAAAAGTTAAGAAGGGGGGAAAAAATGCCAAAACTAAAAAGAAATCAGAACAAAAACAAAAACAAAAATTAACCCCTTCAGCTTACTTTGATGTTAGAAGTGTTAGCAAAAGAAAAAAAATTAAATATCTCAAACATAGGGTAAGTGCTGTTCGCAAGAGCAAAGAGCAAGAGCAAACTTTGTGCAATCATTTGGTAGCTGCTTTTCTTTTGGGAAATGCTGCCCTCCTTTTTTAAAATATAGCTTTGGACATGTAGCCAAAGTTACACATACCCAAAAAATGGGATATAATGATGATTTCTGCATCTGTCATGTGTCTGTAAGACTTTCAGAAGAAAACCAACATTTTTTCAGTCTGGATTTATGATGCAATAGCAATAGCACTTAGACTTATATTCCACTTCACAGTGCTTTACAGCCCTCTCTAAGAGGTTTACAGAGTCAGCATATTGCCCCCAACAATCTGGGTCCTCATTTTACCAATCTTGGAAGGATGGAAGGCTGAGTCTGGTGAGATTTGAACTGCCAAATTGCAGGCAGCTGGCAGTCAGCAGAAGTAGCCTGCAGTACTGCATTCTAACCACTGCGCCACTGCGGCTCTTAATCCACTCTCTCTGTCTCTGTATGTATGCAAGAATAGCCCGAGGTAGAACAGAATAGAATAAGGGAGGATATGATGAGCCTTGTCCTATTCCCTCTTTCCAAATTTATTTATGTGGACATTTCTATTGTACCTTTCAATGACAAAATCAAATCCAGGAGACTTACAAATAAAACGATACCGTGTTTCCCTGAAAATAAGACCCTGTCTTATATTTTTTTGAACCCTGAAATAAGCACTTGGCCTTATTGCCATGCGCTCAAAAGCCCGATTGGGCTTATTATCAGGGGATGTCTTATTTTGGGAAAAACAGGGTACTCCTTTCTGATGTGCTGGATGTTATATGAAAATTGATTGGGTTATCTGTTTTTTGCTTAACTTGATCCTTTGGTGTTCTACTCAAAATGAACCCCATTGTGTGGTCAGCTAGACTTATTCCCAAGAAATTATGCATAATGCTGCTGTTGGCATAAAGGTTTTGCCAGGCTACATACAAAACAATCAAATTACTATTATTTGCTATTTTTGTTATTTGGAAGCTGTAGCTATAAAATACGGGAATTTTACTATAATAAGAAATTCACCAACGCTATAGCTGCATTACTGTTCTCCAGAGAAACATGATTCAACTCATCTGGCATAAAACAAATCTTATTAAATATGAATGAAAGGGTAATTTCCCAGCAAACAGGCCATTTAGTTGAATAAAGGAATTGTAATGTTCAGGGGCAAACCCATCAAGAGATGACCTAAGTCAATTCATAAGTTTCAGGGGTGAGAGATGGATTTGTGCATACATTTGGCATCATGACTAAATCAGCACAGAATTTTTTTTATGAACAGAAAAACAAGCGCCCAGTTTTAGTTCCTAATTTCTGTTCGTGTCATACTTATTATTATATCATTTTCCCCTAGTAGCCCTTCCAATTTTCCCCAAACTCAAAATAGATTATATTAAACTTGGAGAAAGTTAGTGGTTTAAAGTCATACTCAGCTTTCATGGTTGAGAGTGAAACCGAAGCTGGATTCCCAGGACTTCCCCTACCTCCTCAGGAGAAAAAAATGCAATGGTATATAGCAGGGAAAAGCATAGTGACTCTAACTGCAAAGCTTCTCTTTGTGTGCTAATTAAAAAAGCAAAAGAAAACACAACTTTACTTTTGAAATAAATGGGTTCACAAAATATACAGAGGACAAGAGTACAGGTGGTCTTGGCTGAGAGACTACTTGTTTAGCTGTTTAAACTGACCATAGTGCTGAACAAGTAGTACTTACAACTGGTCCTCATTGATTTTGTTCATCGCAGTATCCCTGTGGTCATAGAATGACCATCTGTGACCTTATTTGCTGGCTTCTTGTAAGCAAAGTCAGTAAGGAATCTGGCAGGAGGTCACAAATGGCACCAATGTGATGTCCTTGTTTAACAACCTGTGGTGATTCACTTAATGATGGCAACCAGAAATGCCAGAATTTCTGTTGCGAAATGGTCATGTAACATTGTGTTTTATGATCATGTCACTTAATGGTGGAAATTCTGGTCCTAATTGCTATAATTAACCAAGGACTATCTGTATAAGTTAAGTGTTTTGGAAAATTGTCTTTCTTGCTTTCCAGGGCTACTGTTAAACTCGTCCTGGTTGCAGAAGTATAAAGATCTCTATATATATAATGACAGAGATGTATACATTTCTTTTGATTTAGGTTCTTGTGGAACTAGAGTAGAAAAGGGAGATAGAAGATTGATCCTCTGATCTGCCTTAAATGGATAGCTTGTCCTAGCCTAGTGAACCTCGGATGTAACCTATTAAAATTTCCTGAATTTCTTGTTAGCATGGTCAGTTATCATGGTGGCTGGGAAATGTGGGAATTGTAGTATGACACAGATTGAGGAAGACTGAGATGGAAGAAACATAAATGCTTCATCACAACAGCTTTTAGGGAAATAATTCTAGGGTACTTTTATCAAACCTCCAGATGTTTGGACAATGGAATTTGTTGATACCTAGAATGATATAACCAATCAATGGAACTCATTTGGCATAGACATAACCAGAAAAGAGGTATGCAAAGCAGTAATTATGGGCTTTCAGATATGATACTATGAAGAATGTGAAATTATTGAATTGTTGAACTTTTCTGTCATATTATCGTTATATAATTTTATCTATAAAAGGACATTTAGTTGCTAGGGCTAAAGCTGCATTAACGTAGCTTTCAGAAATTCTGTTTCCAGAAGCCAGTGTACTCATATTTCCTTTCCTAACTCTTCTTGCAAAGCATTTAAGTAGAAAAGAGGGGGAAAAAGATTCCACATCTGCAACAGTTAAAAAAATATGGAAGCAGGAGAAACTTTCAAGTGATACCTACATATATTTGCAGATGGAATTCTCATCGGAAGCACTGCAGGTTTTTATTTTTTGAGAACTGAAACCTGTGTGCACCTAAAAATGGATTGGAGCTCTGTGTGTTTGTGTGTGTTTGAGACCAAATCTGCTTAGGTGCCATACTCTGTAAACACTAATGTAATGAAGCAACTGTGAAATTAGAAGGTGCCAGTTTAAATGTCAACTGCATGTGAAACCGCACAATGTTCATATGATTGTATGCTGTTTTAGTCTTCCCCAATTTTCCAGCACTGGTTGGAAATTCTAGGATATGCAACATATCAAAAGGTTGTCAAATTAGGGAATGCTGCAACTGTTTCTTTCCCACTAACGCTCTCTGCTCTAGGCCATTTTACACCATTGGAATTGGCCTACCATGGCTAACTGGTTGAGTGAAGGAACATCAAACTTTGATAATCTTGAAAATCTACTATAGTTGTTTTGAGCTTACAGCCCTAAACACTATACTAATCCTAAAGACTATAGATCCTAAAGTTTACAAACAGAACAATTCTATCCATTGGAGCCTGGATGCAATATATTTAATTTAATATATTTAATTACTGTAAATATAGAATCCACACATATAAATAGACAAGGATTAGCTCATGTAGTTTTCAAACATACCCTTCTCCTTAAAATGTAAGGGAAGGGACTATGGCACCCAACCATTGGGCATGGTTACCCAGAGTTAAAATAATTAGGAAATCCTTCATTCTAGTTAGCTGCAGGAAATGAGAATATGTGGGTCAATATGTTTACTTTTTTTAGCTCTTTGCTCTTCCTTTCTTTTCTCTGCTCTCTGTTCCTTCTTGCTCCAATCTACCAGCACTGAGTCCTTTAAAGCATCTATTGTCAAAGAGTCATTACCTCACGTATGGACATTCTTGCAAGGGAAATAGATACATGGGTTTAAAACTACCTAGGGCTAAAATTGAGCTTGCAGTGGCAATAAAACCTCACTATGAAAAAAAAACCCCATCAATTAATTGAACTAATCTAAGGAATAATTATCACAAGCCGTGTATAGATACGAAAAAAAGGGGTCATGATGAGTGAATGCTATACGAAGAAGAAAAAATGATGTTAAAATAACATGGTTTGAAATACAGTGTAATTTTGTTTTAATTGGCTAACTTGGAGAAGTTGACTATTATTCATAAATGTTCATTGCCCACATATACAAGTATGTTACTGCCATTATTACATTATTTGTGTAATGATGTTATCTTATATATGATGGAAATGACTTAATTTGCATTACATCAACAGGCCTGCCTGAAGTCTCTTTCATCACTGCTAGATTCTTCAATTCCACATTCTGATAGATGAGACTAACTTGGATGAGGCCTATTTGACCCTTATGTCAAGAAAGATAAATACTTGCAGATCACCTTTTTGCCCATTCAGCTTTCAGAACAATGGGGAGGCATCAATTTTAACTAAGTCAACATTTTTCCTGCCAGTCAGGATTCAGGGGTTGGGTTTCTCTGGCACAATCTTAGAACATCTTCTGAATTGGCTTCTTTTTCTTCTTTGACCTGAGTCTTTTAAACATTTTTAAGAGACTAAATACATCTTCTTTTGCTGTAGTAATGCTCACATGCACCCTTCTCCATTTGGGAAATAAATTGAAAAGACAGCATCAGAAAAGCTAAATCCATGTAATGCAGCATTCCCCAATCCCTTCTCCTACTCCTTTTTAAAAATCATAAAATCGTAGTGTTGAAAGAGCCCATTTAGACCATCTAAAGACTAATCCCCTCCATGCAGGAGGTTAAGGAATCTTAACAGATGGCCCTCCAACCTTAGCTTGAACATCTGCACCAGAGGGGAGCCATGTCTTCTCTGGAGAAGTGCTCCACCGATAAACTGCTCTTCTCATGAAGACTTTTTTCAACATTCAGACTATGCTGCTCTATAGAAAGTGACGTGTATAATCCCATCTTTGAAAAAGACAGTAGCTGGTGAATCCAATCTACTCATAACCATCATAAGACAAGTGTGTTATAGATACTTATTCATAGATATTTATTGTGTAGAGTCAGGATTTTGGCCTACACTTTGACATCCAACCCAACTACTACGTTAAAATCATTGAATGAAAACTGATATTTTTGTCATGGATTTATGACCAATCACCTAGCATTTAAGACACCCACTGAAGCAATCCTATCTCAACCACAGTCACAACACTGGGTACTGTCCACCAACTATGCAGGCCTACACAAGACCTTAACATCAGTATAAAGAGGAACCACCAAACTAGATTCAATAAAAACGGTCTAATGGCCATTGGAACACATCAGCTGTTGAAAGCCCTCTGAAGTCCGTTTCTTGGATGTGACAATGTCTCTTCAGTTTCAGAGCCTTTATATTGCTCTCACGAGCAATCAGCATGTAAAATATACCGTATTTTTCAGAGTATAAGATGCTCCGGAGTATAAGACGCACTTTAGTTTTGGGGGAGGAAAATAAGAAAAAAAAATTCTGCCTCTGCCTACCAGCATCCATCAGTATTCATCTGGCTAGTGTCCTGTCAGTATGTGAGACTGTTTCAAAACTGAAACAGTATTTGCTATGTGAGCAACAAGGAAAGAGACAGCAAGGAGCCTGGGCGTGGCTTAGGTCAATTGTTCTAAAGCTGTATGCTGTGCTGATCTCTGAAACTAAAACTGAAACTCTTCTCCTCTGCTTGTGTTTTGCTTGCTGCTGCAAACTCTGACAGTCCTTGCAGCAAATAGCAAACAGCCAGGTCAGCTTAAGCACATTATTGCAGCCTGATTCAGCATGAGCAGCTGATTGGCGGGTGGATGGCTTCCCGGAATACCCCCAATCAGCTGTTCCAGGCTGCAGGGATTGCCATAGACCATCGCCTCCTCCGTGCCTCGCATTTTTGGCTACATTCGGTGTATAAGATGCACCCAAATTTTCACCCTCTTTTGGGAGGGGGGGGAAATGCATCATATACTCTGAAAAATATGGTAACTCTGAGAAATACTTGCAAACTCTTGGTGCAAAGGAAGTGCTAAAGGGTTCAGTGAGTGTCCCTGAAGTATTCCACACATTCTATCCAACCTAGCAGTTCTCTATTTATGAGTCCATAGAAATATGCAGATGGTAAACTTCTTGCAAAAACTTGTACCAAAAATAGCCTCATGCGTACATCTCTATTTCACTGCCAAAAAGAGCTCTATGCACACACCTCCACTGCTCAGGAGAGAGTGACCCTATCCAGTCAGCATCAAAGCTTTGCTCATGATCACCAACTGTGCTTCAGAGTTCCTGTGCATACAGGGAACCAGTAGCTTGTCAGAAGGAGGTTCTAAGAATTCTGATCACATTGGAATTGCAACAGAAATTTGATTAGGTTGATTGAATTATGGGATCATGGGAAAGCAGCAACTAGCAGAGGAAAACAGAGAGCCAAATGGAAAAAGTAGAGGACTCAATCTTTAAATCTCTTTACAAAAGCCTATATATAAAATTGAATATGGGAAGTGGGAAATCATTTCAGGTGGGTATATATTATTTAAACCTAGCCACAGATGAAAATCAAAAACTATTATCAGCTCTCTGCCCTTTATTCTTAAATGCCTGGTTTAGGATTCTAGTCCATACAAGAAGCCCTTTGTTGTTTTATATAGTAAGGACAGAAAACAATAATGAGCACAGCACAGCATGCTGACATGAAAATAAAATAAGATGTGGCTGGATAGAGGAATAGTCAGAGTAGCATTTAGTATTTGTTTAAAATCAAAAATAATAGCAGAAGTCTATCTACAGAGAGTGCTGGTGGAAGGGAATGGCATTCACAGAAAATCAAAAGCTGATAGAAAATCAAGAGGAAGGCTTCAGGTAAGGCATCACAAGAACAACCGTGAGATTAAACAGAAGGGGATGCTGCCCTTCTTCCCAACGGTTGCTACGCTGTATGACAAGATTAAATGTTATTAAACTGGATGGTATTTGTGCCCTGCAAATACCTAGAATTGGCATTTTGCTACTTCATGTTAAAAGATGGTGGAAGAGCCATAGTTCAGTGATAGAGGGCACCCATGTCAATCCCAGACACCTTAAGTTAAAGGATGCTGGACAGCAAGATTAGGAAAACTATGGACATAGACATAGAGCAGACTTTCACAAGGCTTCATGACAAATCATGTCACCTAGCTTAGAGCTGCTTCTGCTTCAGATTCATCTCCCTATCAGAGGATGGCCACTGAACACTGAAGTGGTTTATTCAGATGCCAAACATGGAGCTTTAGGAAGAGGGAAAGACACGTTCTCAATCCTTAGAAGAAGGAAAGGGAACAAGCCTTGGCCCCTCACAAAGAACAGAACATTCATGTCCACACAGCAGCAAGCGGCAGCAGGCAGGAGTCAAGAAGGACTTGAAGAAGCAAGCATGTCCTTCCCGATAGATACCTTCTTCTTTGCCAGCAACAAGTCTTGGTAAGCATTGGAACGGAGGAAACGTGCATAGCTGTCACTCTTCATCAGCTTGTAAATATGTTCCTGTGGGAAAGGAAGAAATGACAGGGTGAGATTTGTTGTTGGACACTGTTCAACAATCTCCAGGCACCTAGGAGAAAAAAAAAGTGAAATATCAAAGCACAAGTGAACGGTTCCCCCCAAATTTCTAAAACATGGTGATAGATGTTCCACAATGGACTATCAGCCAGGTAAAAAGAAACCTTGGCATGGCTTTGTTCCAGGAAGGAAGGAATGATTATTTAGGTAATTGAAGGTTTTTAGGTAAGGCGTACAAGAAATAGGGAACTGGTTTTGACAGTGAAAATGAAATAATTTTTGCAAGTTATGGCTAAATGGCAAAAAAAACTAAAGCAAATAGGTGGATCTGTGTACTATGTTTGCTAAAGAGGGGGAAATGGAGCAAGAAATGTTAAGGCAGACAAATGCTGACAGAAAAATAAAGCGGAGTATGTGGTTCAGTACAGTATTGTATTACTGTGAATAAATATTTGTTGAAAGAAGTTAAAATGCCTGTCTATAAGAAAGTGGGTTTGTCCATTTTTGTTATCTGGAAATGAGATTGAATGAACTGGAATGCAGCATTTACGAAGACTATAACTGAAATGGATACTGGATGATTACGGTCTGAATGCAAAAGTTTGGGTCCAATATAAAAGAAATATGTTGAAGTGGTTTGGTTATATAAACAGAATTAATGAGAATGAATTGCAAAGCCATTCGAGATTAAATTAGCATTGGTCTACCATGCCACTATTCATAGTCCTAGAACAATACTCATAATATAGGCATCCTAATATTCTTAATACAATTTGCACAACTGTTTGACCAATTTCCTATGATATTACAAGGACCGGCCATCTGGTATTTTAATCTAGATTTATAGATTACAATTTACATGAGTTCCACTTAACATGATGAGAAGGTTGTGATCATGCTATAGCTGAAAAATTGCTCTATGCACATTATTACGTTGAATCTCATTCTAGCTTTGAATAGGCTCTAAGGCAAGTGATTTTGGATAGCACTTTTTGGTCTGAAAATTGACTCTGGTGGATATAGAATAGAATAGAATAGAATAGAATAGAATAGAATAGAATAGAATAGAATAGAATAGAATAGAATAGAATAGAATAGAATAACAGAGTTGGAAGGGACCTTGGAGGTCTTCTAGTCCAACCCCCTGCCCAGGCAGGAAACCCTACACCACTTCAGACAAATGGTTATCCAAAATCTTCTTAAAAATTTCCAGTGTTGGGGAATTCACAACTTCTGCAGGCAAGTTGTTCCACTTATTAATTGTTCTAACTGTCAGGAAATTTCTCCTTAGTTCTAAGTTGCTTCTCTCCTTGATTAGTTTCCACCTATTGCTTCTTGTTCTACCCTCAGGTGCTTTGGAGAATAGTTTGACTCCCTCTTCTTTGTGGCAACCCCTGAGATATTGGAACACTGCTATCATGTCTCCTCTAGTCTACATTGATGTGATAACAGCAATCTAACCATGTTGGATCTTTCCCAACCTTTTTATTTTTCCTACTGCTCTAATTTGACATGAACGTAGATGCATTAAGAGAAATTGAAAGGATGGTTAAATGCAGTTGTTCAAGAGGAGTCAGGACAGGCATCAGTTGTTGTAGACCTTTACAAGATGCTGTAGCCATACCAGCCATGGCAGATTTATTGATTGTCTAAAGAGCAATATATGGAGTAATCTTTAAATAACCTAATAAGTAGGTTGGCCTAAGACCGTGATGGCAAACCTATGGCACGGGTGCCACAGGTGGCACGTGGAGCCATATCTGTGGGCACATGAGCGTAGCCCTAGCTCAGCTCCAGTGTGCATGTGCGCACTGGCCAGCTGATTTTTGGGCCTTCCAAGCCCACTGGAAGTCAGGAAATGGGCCGTTTCCGGCCTCCGGAGGACCTCTGGGGGTGGGGTGGGGAAGGCTGTTTTCATCCTCCCCAGACTCCAAGAAAGCCTCTGGAGTCTGGGGAGGGCAAAAAATGGGTCTACCGGGCCTATTGGGCCCACCATTAACCTTTTTGCCGTCATGTGCCAAAAGCGGGGGTAGCACGGGGGGTCGTGTGGTTATGCACGGGGGTGCATAACCACATTGAATTATGGGTATGGGCACGCAATCCCCCCATGCTCCCCACACTTTTGGCACGCGATGGCAAAAAGGTTAGCTATCACTGGCCTAAGAGATAATAGGCAGGCAGTTGCCATGGAAGTTCTATGTAGTTAAGGCTGAAGCCCTTTTTAACCACAATCTTCCTAGTTCCAGTCAAAAGTTCTAATCAGTGTTCCAATCTGGCCCCAGCTTTGTTGTTTGGACAAGTTGTCTGACATGTCTCTCCTTGTTCATTAGTGTGCTAATGCATGTAGACCCATATGATGAATAGCTACATACACAGACCTATATATTAATTATGTGTACATCTGGGAATTGGTAAACAGCAACTCTCTTAAATAGATTTTAAAATGGATTTATTCTAAATTGCTTACCACTTTATTAAGCTTGGCATGTTAATGAAGAAAAGGCCTAGAAGGAAATCAACAAATAAACTTGGAGACAGTTTCAGAGTGCAAAGTTTCAGGGACACTTTTTTTAGACAAAATGTTGACTGAAGTATGGCAGTAATGGTTTTCACATGAATACAATTTTAGGAGGGTAGCTGCAATCTTCTTTGCAACCCACTGAGAAGGACATTCAGCTGTCCCTGGCTCAGCATTGCTCCTTTTACCGGACCTGATGGATCTTCCGTCTCCAATGGCTCCAATTTGAATGACGACTTCAGTAATAGCTTAGTCTCCCATATATTATGCACTCGGTCTGTAGCTAGAAATATATTATCTTGTGATAATTCACTATATTGGCCTATGGAGCTGGTTGTATCTGCTGATATGAGATATTTTACCATATCACATATCAGCATGTGGAGCTTGCAGTCCATATGAAGAAGAAGCAATTAGTGTTCGAAAACAGAGGGAAAAACAGATGAGGAGACATAAGCAAATGCTTTGGAAAAGGATTCCCTGTGAAACAGGTGAACATCAATTTAATGATTCTGCTTCCACAATTCATGAGAATAATTCTAACACAATCACAAAGTAATAGGCTATCATTTTATCATTTAAAGTGATAGTGTATATCTATCTATCTATCTATCTATCTATCTATCTATCTATCTATCTATCTATCTAACTAACTAACTAACTAACTAACTAACTAACTAACTAACTAACTATAACTATGGTAGTACTGAGCCATTGATCCTAGGGTTATACAGGGTTAAATTCTTATAGGGCTCTAGTCACAATATTTTTGTCAACTATTCAATACATAACCTTTTAAAAATATGTTTAATGACATATCATTTAATGTATACATTTATTACAAATTAAAAAAGTCCGAAAAACCCCTTACTTTTGATGGCCATTTTAACCAGCAAAATCACTAAGAGAAGACAGACATGACCATGAATAACTAAAAAGGCATTGCAAATATTGATTTTTGGGTTTCAAAGAAATTGTAGCGTGTAGGCAAATTTGCAAATATAGAACCCACAAATTATAAAGATTGTCTATATTTGGAGACCTAGATCAATCTGTCTATCTATCATCTTGAGATATTTCTATATCTCAAAACTGTCACACGTGTGCAATTCTTACTATGTTCAGCCAAGAGCCCATTGAGAACCACATCCAGGCTAGGCAGATGCCTCTGGAAAAATTCAGCTGAGCTTAATGCAACTCGTCTTCTTTTCACAGTTTCCTCCCAACATTTTCCCACTTAATTTCTGTGGGTCATTTATATATTTTTCTCCAACCCTTTTAAAAAGACACTGACAAACAAATACACATTAAAACACCTGCAGAAAATAACAGGTTGAATTCACACTAAAAGCATATGTTTTTATCCAATTAAAATATGTTTAAAACTAAAAAGCAGAATTTAAAATATAGCTATCAAATGCTGACAGATGTTTAACAAAATATTTATTACTTCAGGGGGAAAAAGCATTCCTTCCCTTTCTTCCTCTTTCAGCCTTTTGCTCTGTTCCTCAGACAATTAAGCCTTGAATATGAATGAAACAAAAGAGATTTTCTTTTCCTTCCTTTTTGCTTTACAATAGGCATATCACAGAGTGGAGTCCTTGGTGTTCTCAGAGCTTGATTGTTGGCAAGCTTGCAAGCAAACAACCTCGCTCTGTGAGCACCAAGAACTCCACAGTTCAACTCTGAGCTACAGACATTCTCTTCTGTTGAACATCACAGAGTCCTGAACTACATAAAGACACTCCTAAAGCAGTGGAAGTGTCTGATCCAGGGGTGTTGAAGTGGTGGCCTGCGGGCCAGATGCATCACTTGTAGGCCACACCCACCCCAGCTCCACCAATGGAAAAAACATTGCAAAACGTCACGTGACAGCAACGTGAAGCCATGGGTTTGACACCGGTGGACTCTGACAATGGTGGGTTGCCCCCGGTTCGGACCGGTTCTATAGAACCGGTAGTAAAACTGGCAGGAGGCTCCGCCCACTTATCCTGATGTCATCAGAAGCAATCTGGGCATGCAATCCCATTGTGAACTGGTAGTAAAGGTAAGTAGAACCCACCCCTGGACTCTATTCTATTCAAGCCTTCCAGTAAATCAGGCACTACCAAGTTATATCTTTTTCCAATCAAAATTGTAACCTCTCCTGCATCTTTCCCCCCCCCCCCAACCTGAAGCTTATGGGATGAAAACAAAATGTCTGGATTTCCTTTGTGCACTGAAGGTCCTATGTAGAAGGTCACAAGTCTAGGCAAGGCAACATCAGAAAGAAGGGCAATGAACTGGCAATGAACTGGCATGACAAAAATAATGTTAATGTGGATTTTAAAAATCTCTATCTGATTTATTGAGAATATGAAATAAGTACAAATAGAGGCTGTGCCTGAAGATACTTTTATTGACCTCAGCACAGAGAAGCATTTTTTAGAAGAGAGACAGCAGAGAGAAACTATATGAAGTTTTACAAATGCAATATGAATCAGAAATTAAAAACATAGCTTGGTTCTTATGGTTTTCATATGCACAGTTAAAAGAAATAAAGGTTCAGTATGGATAAAAGGACAGATGGAATTGAGAAAAAAAAACAATACACAGGTTGAAATGGAATTATGTACAAATGATGAGCATGTAATAGCAAAAATATATAAATTTAAGATTTAAAACAGAAGAAGAGGTTAAAGATTGCATGACAAAATGAGCTGCTAGTTTTGGATATAACATAGAGAGGAACATTTGGAGAGAATATGGGTAATTGGTGTTAAATTCATTTTGTGTCATTTAAGAGTAAATTTTCTATAGAACGATATACCATTAGTATGTGACACCAGGGAAATTATTTTAAAAAAGTATAAAAGTATTTCAAACCAGGCATGAAAATGTGAAAAGCACAAGGGAATTTTTTTGTCATGGATGGTGAACTAGTGAGAAAGCTAAGAAATTTTGGATTCAAATTCACATAATGATCAAAAGGACTTGAAGGATGAATATTGTTAAGCAATCAGAACTTTTTATTGGAACCTATGGTTAATAAATTAGAAAAGATTTATGGTAAATTGATACTATAAATTGTAACTGCAGAAAGATTATTATATGCACCACAATGGAAGAATAATGAAATTCTCATAGTAGAAGAATGGATTACTAAAATGTCCAAATTCGCTGAAATGGCAAAGCTGACCTGGTCAGGGAAAAAAAAATATTGGAAGCCTTAAATGGACTTTTGTTGAAAGAAGGATTTGAAGATTAAGAAAGATGAGGACTAAATGAAGGGGTGAAAGGACTTTTCAAATATTTAAGAAGAAGGAGGGACAATAACAACACAATTGTCTGTTAAAAAGAAGATCAGAAGTAATCTATATTTCTTAACATTGGTTTATTTTTCTTCTCTTGCACTTTCCGGAATTTTTTCCCCTTCCCTTTTTTGTTTGTTATTATATGGAAAAATTCAATAAATATATTTTTGAAAAGAAATGAGGGCAACACAGTTTTGCATAAAAATGGCTTGTGTTAAGTTACACAAATAGCTAAAAAAATATGACCTGATAGTTCTCAACTTAGCATCATAAAGGGGTCTGGAATTGAGTGAGATGTCATTCACTTCCAGCTCATCTGGCTACCGTTCTTAAGTAAATATGCAGATCATTAAGTAAAGTGGGGTGCATTGGGAGTGGGAGAGGTCAGATACAGGCAACAGGGCAATGGTGGGTTTCAAAATTTTTTACTACCGGTTCTGTGGGTGTGGCATGGCAGGAGAATCTGCAAAATCCCCATTTCCTCCCAATCAGCTGGGACTTGGGAGGCAGAGAATAGATGGGGGTGGGGCCAGTCAGAATTTTTACTACCGGTTCTCCAGAACTGGTCAGAACTGGCTGAAACCCACCTCTGCAACAGGGCCCCACTAGCATGTGAAAACCTGCCATGGGTCGGGAGAATTTGTGCTGCTCCATGGCTGACCCAGTGCATGGAAATTGCCACAGGCAATAGATCTGAGTGTCTCTCAATCCCACCATTCTTGGGGAGGCCTTCATTGATTACAGGGCCCAACAGTGAGCATAAATTGCTCCACTTATCCTCACATTTTTCTATAGTTGCTGACAGTCATGCCCAACCAATGCACGTCACGGCTTTCTACAGAGAGTAGATATCTTGCGCCATTCTGCTGTCATGTGCTTTTCCAAAGTGCACCCTAATTTCCAAACAGCTGCACTCCTTAGCTTTCCATGCTCCCTAGTCTAAAAAGGCTAGTGAACTTGATCATTCAGGAGACTAGAAAAAAATGCTATTCCTAGCCCACTGATGATTGTGCTCACTAGCTTTCTATGCTTGCCTCCTCGCACAATGATGTTTCATCAGTTGTAGAATCTATGCTATTTTTTCTTTCCATACCCAGTGGTGGGATTCAGCCAGTTCGCACCACTTCGGGAGAACCAGTTGCTAACTTTCTGAGCAGTTTGGGGAACTGGTTGTTGGAAGAAATCATTAGGGCAGAGAATCCCACCACTGTTCAGACTGTATGGTTAGCATCACAAAATGACTTCATTGGTAAGCAGTGCTGTTGGAGAGCAAAAGAAAGGTGATAATGCAACAATAAGAAAAGTGGTACGTTCAAGCTTACTTAAGATATAACTTCTGCATACAATACAAGCCACGTCTTTAGAAAAAAAAACACTCGGCAAAATTCTTGGAACAAAAGGAACACAGAGGTTTCCACCATCAATTTCACTAAGACCTAAATAGGGATAAGGGAGATAATTAAAAAACTGAGCCTATAATGACAAGGTAACTACTTCAAGTCAATGTCGGTGTAAGAAGAGGTCCATTCTCTTTCCTACAACACGCTACAACGATGACCCTGGCTAGGTTGCAGAAAGGCACTTAGTCAACAGTCCAGCATCTTGTAAATTCTAGACAAGGATTCTGGAAACAGTTGGATCTTTTAAAATAAAACAACATTATCTCTGCCTGCTGTATTGGGTAGTCAATGGAGCCTAGCAAGGCAACAATAAACGCATCCCTCATTTTTCTTTTGTGTGCAAGTATGGGCTTTCCTCCTCCTTTCCCCTGTTAGATAATAGATAGGCAAATTCTCATTCAACCTTAGATGATGGATGGGAAGGCACTAGCCTAACTGCTCCCAGGACAATTTCTACTTTTCCTTTCTTTTTCTTTTTCTTTTTCTTTTTGTTTTGTTATCTTTTTGTCTGTCCAGACAAGAACCTGAAACTTCTGGCAAGCCAGAAAGAATGAGCAGCTAATTTTAAACTGTCACAGAGAGTAAGGTTACTTATTAAATTGCTTATTTTATAATCAGCCTTAGTCTCATTATAGAGCTTACATGCTCATCAAAATATGCACAGAGAGACATAGATAGAGTCAATGATGTAAGGAATAAAGCAAAAGCCAAAAGTCATTATGAGAAGAAATACTTCAACATTACATATGGCTCTTTGACAGGGGCCATTTACAGATTGCCAAAGAGAGGGAGGGAGGGAGGGAGGGAGGGAGGGAGGGAGGGAGGGAGGGAGGGAGAGAGAGAGAGAGAGAGAGAGAGAGAGAGAGAGAGAGAGAGAGAGAGAGAGAGAGAGAGAGAGAGAGATCACCAAAAATTGGGATGGTGAGAAAAAACAAGATGCAGGAAACAGAGGGCAGTTTGAGTAAATATAGCCAGACTGAGAAATAATTTACACAGTTCACAAAAGGCCTCCCAACTATTTCATACCTCCGTTTGTATCTGATTTCTCATTTTAACCTTATCACTAGCCAAGTTTCTTATTCTGCCAATATATTCCTATGCCAAAAAAAAAAAAATGTACTTCATCACAAAGTTAAATGTGCAGTGGAAATATGGCAACTTTTTTTTTTGCAGCTCTTGTTCCTTTTTTCCTGCCATTTAAGAGAGGAGGTAGAAGGACAGGATGTGGCTTTATTCAAGCTGTTCGCAAGCATTCTATATTACAGCAATAACTTGTCAGCTTCTTCCAGAAACTGTCAGCACAATGCTATGCATTTGGTCACATCTTTCAGAAGTTTTAAGTAAAAAGAACACATACGAAATAAAATACCGTAGATGTGGTTTTGTATTCCTTGAAACCCAGGGCCAGCCCTCACTGTGGGTTTGGTTGCAGAGTTATTTTCAGAACAAGCCTGCATTTGAGCCTGACATATGTGTGCTTATCGAGGTGGGGGTTGGGGGAGGAGGGTGACTTACAAAGATTTGTGCCTGCTGCTTCAAGATGTGAAGTCGAGAGATTGTATGCCATAAAGCCACCGGGTGCTGCAGCTATCTTGGAGTGACTACGCAAATCAATGTGATGGATGGAGCATTTCTGCATGTTGGAGCATTCTTGTTTTATGGCCTACATCTAAAACTCACCTGGGCCTTTGGCAATCCATTCAGAAAGAAAACCCTGATTTGCTCTTTCAACAGTGCCCTTCGATGTAACACACCCAGTATTTGCTATAATTTGCCATCAAGACAACTAATTGTCAGCAAACACTCCTCGGCTCTCAAATCTGAACTGTAAGCAGAGGGGAAGAAGCTATTTAATATCTGTTGCCAAGAGTCCAGACTTCCAGAAGTCCCTAAAAAGGAGTGACTGCTGGCAAGCTGGTTAATAGTCTGCATCTGAAATGCTGTAACTCAGTCCTGGCTGGGAATTCTGGGAATTGAAGTCCACACATCTTAAAAGTTGTCAAGGTTGAAAAATCATGCTGTGCTGTAGCTATTCTTACACCCGAGACCTTTAGCCACTTTAATACCAGTTTTCTGGCAGAGACATTACATTGCCCTTGATTTCTATCAAAGCCCACCTTCCCTTATGCCTCCTTATTTTGTCCTGACCCAGTTATACCGCTCAATCTTAACACGTTCCTCTTAGCCACTGGGGAAACATGGGATCTACTATTATATGGAATGAAACAGCAACTTTGAACAGAAGTCTAAGATAGGCAGCAAAAGAGGAGGGGGAAGGAGGCAATCCTGTTGCTCCACTGCCCAGAGCTGCTGCTGAGTGGCGCTGAGGGCACATGGTTCTTCATTGTGTCTCACTGCTCTTGCTGGCACTGCTAACTTTTTCTCAGTCAATTTGATAGGGTGACCAGGAAATTGACAAGCTGGAGACTGAATGACTGTATTATTAGCAAGTGGGAAGGGGCATAGGGCAGGGGTGAAATTCAGCAGGTTCTGACAGGTTCTGGAGAACCGGAAGTGGAAATTTTGAGCAGTTCGGAGAACCGGTAAGGGAAATTCTGAGTAGTTTGGGGAACCGGCAAATACCACCTCTGGCTGCCCCCAGAGTGGGGCGGGAATGGAGATTTTCCAATATCCTTCCCCTAGGAGTGGGGAGGGAATGGGAATTTTGCAGTATCCTTCCCCTGCCATGCCCACCAAGCCATGCCCACAGAACCGGTAGTAAAAAAAATTGGATTTCACCACTGGCATATAGGAGGAACTGGCAGGTCCTTCTACTGCCTCAAGTTGTAGATCCCCTGCAGGTTAGGCAACTCGGTGTCCCCATTCAGGTTTTAGAAGCAGTACACCTTCCAACAATCTTGTCACTTGCTAAGATGGTAGGACTGACAGGGACTGTCCTTGTGAGGGTCCCATCAGAAGCCAGTTTGGAGGAGGAGAAGAAGGAGCTGGAACTGACACCATACGAGTGGGATGGCATGTCACCCCAGGAAAGTCTGGAGAGCCCAGGGCTGGAGGATAACACCGTCCCAGGGCCAACTGGCATTGGGAGCAGAGGTCAACCAAACAGGGAGCCATTTGTCCCAATGAAAGCAGGGGAGGATCAGTTGCCAACCATCAGCAGCAATGAAAGGCTACAGATCCCCTCTGAAGAGGAACAACTGGCCGTCCTACCTGATCTGTGGGTGTGGAGTGTGGAGCAGAAGAAAGGATAGAGGAGGTCTGTGAGGCTGCTCGTAAGGAAGCAGTCCCAGCCCTCCTCACAATGAACATCTGGCTTAGGGTGATTTAGCCATATGCTGGGGGAAGGTGAATTGCTGGGAACAAGTTTGCTTTGGTGCACACTTCCCTGGCTCTCATGGACTTCTGACCATGTTTTGACTTTGTGGACTTTGAACCTTGTTTGTGAACTTTGGACTTTCTCCTCGTCTTATGGATCGGCTCTGATTTGTGGGACTGGGTTGCATTGACTGTAGGTGGTTGCCTTGGAGGAAAATTGAGGTGAAATTTTACTGGTACTGTCGGAGAGCCACCTATTCAGTAGCTGGGCAATAAACAGACTTTGTTGATACCTACACTTGCCAATGGGTCAGAAGAACTCTTCAAAATTTATCAGGTATCAGGTTGCCTATCCTAGGCTTGCTCCTTCATACACTTTTGGCACCCATATAGCAGAAATTGTGGCTCTGCATCACATCTATGTATGCACCTGAGAAGTCGATTCCCTAGTTCAGTTTCTGAAAAATATAGGATAGTTCCAGTAACTGTGGCCCTAACATCATATGATACTAAATACATATCAGAATTTATAATACTAGCATTTTTGAAGGAAACTGCAGGATGAAACAGTTCCTTGCAGGAAAACTCAAAGGTAGTAGCAGGGAAGATACCGCCTGGAACCTTCTCCAGGCACTGCCTATCCATCTTTCTCCAACAATTCAGAGCTGTGGTGGCATAGTGGTCAGAATGCAATATTGTAGGCTAACTCTGCCCACTGCCAATAGTTTGATCCTGACTGGCTCAAGGTTGACTCAGCCTTCCATCCTTCCAAGTTGATAAAATGAGGACCCAGACTGTTGGAGACAATATGCTGACTCTGTAAACTGCTTAAAGTGGGCTGTAAAGTACTATGAACCAGTATATAAGGCTAAGTTCTATTGCTATTTCTGGAGGAGGAGTTAACCAGGGAAGAATGCAGCGGCAGCAGTTGCAAATATTTCTTCTCAAGTGCATTCTCTCTGGGCACTGCGGTGAATCTGGCCGCAGATGTTGCCAAGAGAGTGTGCGAGCAACTGTGTCCATTCATTTGTTCTGTTGAACTGGATGACGTAGCCTTTTCATTCTCCCACTCACTCATCTGAGATCTCCCTCCAGCTACCATAGTAATGGTGATTCTATCCAATTAATCTAATAGCCTCCACCATGCCATCCAGAAAAAAAAGGGGGTAAGTGAGAGAGGCAGCAATTGCTCCACCACATTTTCATGATTACTCAGCCTTTCTCTTCTCCTGGCAGCCAAAACTGAGCAAGTGATTGCAAAGAGTCTCTGTAATTGCTCACCTGCCTACTCCAATTGCTACCTGCTTGCTTCAATCGCTGATTTCCTCACTTTGACCAATGCAGCAGGAAAGATTGGTGGGCATCCAGCAGGAAAAAGAGGGGGAGCCAAAGGAAGTGGTGGCTTAAGTAGAGGCCCACCTTGAAAAAAATCATCCACGAACAATGAAACATTTTTTATGTATCTAGTTGGAAAACGTTGGCTTACTCTCTGTAGAGTCTTGGATAATCTTATCTTCCTTAGCTTATCTATACTTTCTTTTAGTAATGTTGCCCACTTTATACCGCAGGAATGTGGGCATGCACGTGTACATGCCTGCACATGTAAACTCAGATCACAATTTGAGTCAGAGGATGTTAGGTTTTACCCGTGATATCTGTTCTCATTGTAAATGTTCATATTCAGGAAATACAACATTTGGTAGTTTCAGCTAAGCTCCAAATTGTTCTCTGCTGTTTTGAAGTACAGGACACAGAATAATCTGTTTAAGTTACAGAAAGGCAGTGTCTACCTGAAAATGTGAAAAACTTCCTAACAATACAATCAGTACATCAAAGGAACCAATGACTGCTAAACAAGTATGTCAAAGATGTTTAATTTGGACTCCTGAATTTAGCTGGGGAGCGGACTTGATGGCCCTCTAAGACTTTGCAACTCTCTCTCTCTCTCTCTCAAATATAAGGTGTAGAGAAGGCTTTCAATGGGGTGCAAGCCCATAAAAGCCTTTTATGTTCATAATAACCTTGTAGATTCTCTAAGGCAGGGGTCCCCACCCTATGGACTGCGGCCCACTACCGGCAGAGGTAGGATTCAGCCAGTTCAAACCGGTTCGGGCAAACCAATTGTTAAAATTCGGTGCAGTTTGGTGAACCACCTAATCCCACCACTGGCTGGCCCCGCCCCAATTCTTACAGCCACTCCTTTTCTTGCCTCATCTGCTTTGGCTGCTTGCTTGCCTTCCTCATTTTTTGGGCCGTTTTTCCCCCACAGGCCCCACCTCGCCTTGCCCACCTCTGCTAACAGCTCCGGGCTGGGCAGCGGATTGGCTTTCCTGGCTGGATGTACCCCTCAATCCCCGCCTGCCCTTCCCTTTCTGCCGCAGCTGGTGGCAGAGAGGAAGATGAGTCAGGTTGATCTGCTGCTGCTTGGCCCCCTACCCCAGCCTGCATCTTGCCCCCGCCCGGACTCACCTGCCACAGCTGCGAGCAGAGGGGTTGGCCAGGGGCTGCAAGATTGCGCCGCCTGGATCGTCCCTCTCCCACCCTCCCGCCTGGTCAAATTGTGTGAGCGCCTGGCCTCCCAGCCGCCCCCCACCCTCTGGAATGGCAGCGGCAGAGAACACAGGATCGTCTGGAAGCTAGGAGGGAAAGGGAGAAGGGGGCGGTTGCTAGCAGAGAGGGGAGAGTGCGAGGTTGTTGCTTCTGGGATGAGGGGAGCCAGGGAACGTCTGGGTCTGGTTCACCCAACCTCTCTTCCTCTTGCAGCTGTGTGTCCTCCAACCAGCATGGATGGCAATTACAGCCTCAACATGTGTTGCCAGGGCTTCTGCTGGTACGCCGAGGACATTGGCTTCATTAAGGTGAGGAGGAGGGTGGCTGTGTAGGCCCCAGCCTTTTGGTTGCCCACTGCCGATACCCCCTTCGTGGCCCAGAGTTCCCTGGCAACGCCCATGACATCTTCTGGCTCTAATGGTCATGTGCAGGCTAGGGAAGTAAATCTGAAAATGTGTGTAATCTTCTAATGTACAGAAGTTATAATTAAATGTATGGCAGAAAGTGGATGCTGGGTGTGTGAGGTTGAATGTGTATAGTTTTAGAAGAGCTCTCTCTGTGTGTATATAGATACACATACAGTATATATAGTACCTAATGTATCTTTTTGTGTGCCTATACACACTCTATACTATGTAATGTGTATGTACACATATGGCATATATACATAGGATTAAATAGTGTATTTTGGATGTTTAGTAGTAGTAAATACAAATAGAGAGGGAAATTGTATCTTGTTGAGGCCTTTGAAGTGAGTGGCTGGGAGGTGGGGTGGGTGTGATGAGTGATGTCAAGTTGGCCACGCCCACCCAGTCACATGACCACCTGGCCATGCTCACCCGGCCAGTCATTAGGGCAGAGAAGCGGTTTTTAAATTATTTGAATCCCACCACTGACTATTGGCCCATGGCCTATTCGCAACAGGGCCATGTGAGTGGTGGGCCAGCGCATGCAGACCCATTTGCATGAGTGGTGAGCGCTTGCAGCCTCACAAAACTGTGTGCATACATTCTTCTCGCACAAAATCATCTCCTCTTCCTCTCCTCCCCACCCCCGGGCCGCCAACCCAGAAAGATTGAGGAATGCTACTCTAAGTAACTATAGGTGATAGTAGCAAACATTATCATCTCTTTTTTAAAAAATCAATTTATAAATTTCCTTATTCAATTCCTGCTTCTGCTCCTGATTGAGACTGAAGCATCTCCACTTTACACATTAATAAGTTATGCATTTTCCAGGGACACTTTTGCAGTTTAGAAGCTGCATTTCCCTCTTTTGTTCTAGTGCACTATTAGAAATCACATCCAAGTCCGAACCTGTGCATCTTCATATGTGTACCTCCCTGGGTCTTTGACGTTTTGGCTTGTTATTTCATAGCTGTGAGAGTCCAGGTTGATGGCACTCTGGGCCCCGGGAGCGAGGAACTCTTGCCAGATCTCTTCTACTCTGTTCGCTACATCTTGCAGTGGTTGTTTTTTGAGATCCTGGACAGCCAACCAAAACCTGCATTGAGGCAACAAAGAAAGAAAATGTACCCCAGAAAAGTGAGTCAGCTGCACCAGCAAGAATCAGGTTAATTTTAGCCCAATCTTTTTACAGCCAATATTCAACTGATATCCAAATGTCTATGGAGATTCTCAGTCATCCAGTTCATGGTTGTCTCCAAGGTGCTTTTTCAAATGGCAACTGGACTTTCTGCAAGGAGTGAAAATCCTTCCATTCCCCACACCATCCAGTCAGAGCTGAAGAAGATTCTTGGATAAGAAGCCGAAATATCTTCAAAGAAAAAACAGAAAAGTCTAGTTGCCTTTTGAAAAAGCACCTTTGGGACAACTGATATCCAAATAACCATTGCCAGACCCATTAGCATGTTGTAATTTCTGAGTGACTCTGAAAGAAAAATCACATTTTAGAGCCTCTCCATCGTTTTTAGAATCATGTACAGAGACCCTATGAAATTAGAAACAGAAAATAAAGCTATTTTGCAGACAATATACTTTTGATATACTTACTAAGAACAAACTGAAATATAGTCTCCCCACCTCCTCCTTCCAGCAAGCATCTTGTGTCAAATCCCAGAGTAATCAATGAAGAGAAGGAATTCTTTCAGGCATAAAAAGTTCAAATTCAGCCTAATATTTTTAACATTGCTTATGTTGAAGATCACTTGGGTTTAATCCTATGCTATTCTACTTAAGCAAAGGAAGTTTGAAAGGGGAAAAAAAACCTCTTCACCAGAGCAATATCATAGCCAGGGGATTCTGATTGATTGATTGATTGATTGATTATCTGCCATCAAGTTGTCAAGTCTCAGTGACCATATAGATTTTTATCCTGATGATCTGTCTCTAAACTGATATTGAAGGCATGTGATGCCAGTCTGCTAGAAGCTGATTTTTGCAGATATCTTACATAATTGGTGTTTTTCGCTGTTTGTTGAATGCATTACTCAGAAAAGTTTTACATTAGATATGACTTTTTTTTGTTCCCGAGGAAGTATTTTAAAGGGAGCATGCACAAAGCCATATTGACACCTAGTGGACGTTCACCGCAACTGGTTCTTTTGCCCCATTCATGGCAACTTGTATTTTCTCCTTCTGAACTGGCATTATCTACTTGGATGAGTAGGAGTTAGGCTCAATATCCTTGGCATCCAAGCATGAGTACATCCACCTAATCTTTTTGTCTCTTTCTTCTATCTTGCCATTTCTTCGTGGGTCTGTCTAGTTATTTATGAATTCTTATTACGCCTTTCCTGCCAACTAGATACAAACGTGCTCTATGATAAAACAGAGGATATATTCACACAGCAAGTCAGTCAAACATCCAGCCAATGCATTTGCTGCAATGGAAAGCTTGGTTAGTTTCAAGTTTGGTTAGTTTTTTTTTGGGGGGGGGGCAAAAAGGGTGGGAGAGGTCAGCATTTTGTGAAGATATCCCATTTGGTTAGTTTTGTATAAAAGTAACCACATTGTGTGTCATACAAACCCAGTCAGAGGCATTCTTCTTCTCCGGTAATATTACATTACTAACCAGAGCATACAAAACATTTGCTAGACCAATTCTTGAATATAGCTCATCTGTCTGGAACACGCACTGCATATCGGACATTAATACAATTGAGAGACTCCAGAGATATTTCACAAGAAGAGTCCTCCACTCCTCTGCTCATAACAAAATACCCTATGCCCCCAGACTTGAAATTCTGGGTTTAGAAAATTTAGAACTAAGCTGCCTTTGGTATGACCTAAGCATAGCTCATAAAATCATCTGCTACAATGTCCTACCTGTCAATGACTACTTCAGCTTCAACCACAACAATACACTAGCACACAATAGATACAAACTTAATAGATACAAACGAACCACTCCATTGCAGAAAATATGACTTCAGTAACAGAGTGGTCAATGCCTGGAATGCACTACCAGACTCTGTGGTCTCATCCCAATCCCCCCAAAACTTTAACCTAAAACTGTCTACTGTTGACCTCACCCCATTCCTAAGAGGTCTGTAAGGGGCATGCATAAGAGCATCAGAGTGCCTACCATCCCTGTCCTAATGTTCCCTTTAATTGTACTCATTTTATGTATTCACTTCATGCTTATATTTATATATATTATCTAATATGTACTTGACAAAATAAATAAATAAAAATTACAAGAATATGGTAAATATGGCTATCAGATCTGAGATTGATCACTCGCACATAACAACCATATATACACTATCCATGTATATATGGGGTATCTGCAGGATCATCTCCTGCCTTCCTCCCATCGTCCAGTGCGCTCACACAGAGCGGGCCTCCTCAGGGTGCCATCAGCCAGACAATGTCGGCTGGCGGCCTCCAGGGGGAGAGCGTTCTCTGTGGGAGTGCCGACCCTCTGGAATGGGTTGCCCACCGGCCTCAGGACAGCCCCAGACCTCCTCTCCTTCCGCTGCAAATTGAAGACGTGGCTTTTTCACCAAATGGGCTGAATCCGCAGGGGTGACTTCAAATAATTTTAATAATTTTTAATTGATTTTAATTTAATTTTAAACTGATTTTAAATTGTTTATGTAATTCTTTATTTTGTTTTGTAAGCCGCCCTGAGTCCTACGGGAGAAGGGCGACATATAAATAACATAAATAAATAAATATTAAACCAGCAATTGAACCTGGGAAATCTTGGGAGATTTCTACTTTGTATGCTTCTCAGGGGCAATGCTTATCCAAAAGTCTTGTCACTTCATTTCATCAGGTGATCCTTTCTTTATTCCTCCAGTAAAACATTAAAGATTTCTCGCTCCCCCATTTAACTATGCACTTCATTTATTGTTGTTAACAATGAGAAAAAAATGTTTCCCAGTCAGTGATCTAGCTTGGCCTGAGTTTTCTTCACTAGAAAAACATGAAGTGTCTATATGCTACCACTTCCTGTTCTTAACAATCTCTCAAACCAGCATTAAAACTATTGGTCGAAAGTTCAGGCGGGGCTGCTACCATAGCCTTTTAAAAACAGACCATAGTTTTAACTGTCCAGTTCTCTCCCTTCTCCTTCATGTCCATGGCAACCAGGAAGCAAGAGCCCGCAGAATGGGCTACTCAAGTTAAGAAACATGTCAGGAGCCTGAGTGGCATAGGAGGCTAACGCCTCGTACTAAGGCAGCATTTAACATCCAGCTGCCTGCAATTACTGCGAGTTCAATTCTCATCAGGCTCAAGGTTGACTCAGCCTTCCATCCTTTCTAAGGTGGGTAAAATGAGGACCCGGTTTGTGGGGGCAATAAGATGACTTTGTATAAAATATACAAAAGTATGAAGGCTATTGCTTAGCGCATTGTAAGCCGCCCTGAGTCTCCGGAGAATGGCGGCATATAAAAATAAATAAATAAAATAAATAAATAATGGTGGTGGTCAATGATGAGGCATCTCATTTTAGAGATCCAGTTATTTTATATTGTTTATTTTGTATATTGTACAAAAACTTGAAACCAGCGGACAACCCATCCAGTGGTGGGATTAATTTTTTTTACTGCCGGTTCTGTGGGTGTGGCTTGGTGGGCGTGACATGGCATGGCTTGGTGGGCGTGGCAGGGGAAGGATACTGTAAAATCTCCATTCCCATCCCACTCCAGGGGAAGGTTACTACAAAATCCCCATTTCCTCCTGATTAGCTGGGACTCGGAAGGCAGAGAATAGATGGGGAAGGGGCAGTCAGAGGTGATATTTACCGGTTCTCCGAACTACTTAAAATTTCCACTACCGGTTCTCCAGAACTGATCAGAACCTGCTGAATCCCACCTCTGAACCCATCCCCTAACCAGCTTAAATATACTTTTGCAGGAATCTCTCCATAGACTGCAACATAGGAATGTGATTGGCAAATATTTGTAAAAAAAAAAACCTGGAAGGTTCTGGAACAAACTACTGTATGTAAGAGCTTTTCTTGGCAGCATACAGAGAATGAAATACAGAGAACATGGGCACAGCCTGGCATGGTATCAGATAAAGTGTTTAGTGTAGCCTGCCTTAACTGGGTTTTTTTCGTCCCCAGGCAGCCATTCTGACTAGGAATTCTGGGAACTGTAGTTAAATACAACTGAGGGCACCAAGTTAAGGAAAGGAGTCTTAGTACCCAGAACAAAGTTGTGCTGTTATTACAATGGCTAAAATATCAACCTGAGTTAGCCAGGAGAAAACCACGAAGCCATCTCAGGGACATATGTGATATAACATAAACCAGAGACAACAAAGTCTGCTGGACTGGAGGATCACAGGAACCAAAACAAAATAGATCCATTTGTGCTTCAAAACTTAATAAGGAGAATATAAATGCCATTTCAAGTGTTCCATGGAGAAAATATGAGTGTTAAATGACAATATTTGTAGTTTACTCGCTGTTTGTTGTTCATTGTCATGCTGCCTGTCTCTGACAGTGATTTTCACAGTAGGAGATGTGGCGCATATCTGCCATCTGTTTTAATATATATGAAGCCACTGATTGGCCTCTGTGGTGCATTTCCTTCATATGCACCACCCAAATGGAATGGCTGAGAAAAGCACTGCTTTCTGAGAACACTCCTCAACAGGTCTGAAAGTGTGAAAAATGTTTTTTTTAAAAAAAACAAACAAACAAACTCAGAAATAATCCCGACTAGCACCTTCACAAGAATACTAAGAAACTTTATACACCTAGAAGTGCCCTCGTTTTAATTCTTGTTTGGGGCCAGGGGTACCAAAGAAGGGGAAGAAAAAGAACAAAGCATTTGTGAAATCCTCTTCAAATGAACAGAAGGAGCTGCATTTTCTGCTGTGCTAATCACTCCCTTGAATGATTTCTACCCTTTTGAAAGCAATATCTAAATATTTAGAATGGAGGACTTGTTTCCATTTCTGCCTTCCCAAGTGAACAGATTCACCAAGGTTCAAATTCTATGCCTTCTACCAGTGGTGAAATCCAATTTTTTTTACTACCAGTTCTGTGGGCGTGGCTTGGTGGGCGTGGCAGGAGAAGAATATTGCAAAATCTCCATTCCCACCCCACTCCAGGGGAAGGATATTGCAAAATCTCCATTCCCACCCCACTCCAGGAGAAGAATATTGCAAAATCTACATTCCCACCCCACTCTGGGGCCAGCCAGAGGTGGTATTTGCCGGTTCTCTGAACTACTAAAAATTTCTGCTACCGGTTCTCCGAACTGCTCATAATTTCCGCTACCGGTTCTCAAGAACCTGTCAGAACCTGCTGGATTTCACCCCTGTCTTCTACCTTCACAGAATGGGCTGGCCTCAGCCCAAAGTAAGCTTGTTTAAAATTTCCATTGTTTTCCATGGGTGAATTATGGCTGAATTTATGGAACACAGAAATGCTTATTAGCCATCTTAGTTTCACATTGACTTCACAGACTACCAAGCAGTACTTATTCCTTATGTGTTGTGTGCATATGTGTGCACATACATGTATGCATACACATAACTGAAACTCTCTTTCTTTCTTTCTCTCTTTCTCTCTCTCTCTCTCTCTCTCTCTCTCTCTCTCACACACACACACACACACACACACACACACACACACACACACAGATACACTATATTGAGGAACATAAACTATTTTACCAACAATGCTGTCTTTGCAAATAATGGGCAACCTAACAAACTGCACTTTCTGTGACCTGGCTGGGCTATATATCATAAAATTCCAGTGAAATGTATTTATTTATTACACTTGATTGGTGACGCTCTGAACAGCTGACATATGGCTCCCAGATGGCCTTTTGCAGCCAAACTAGGCCTTCTTACAATTCACTGGGAATAGACCACTTCTGCATATGTATTTTCTGATGTCACAAATGAAATACTGTACTTCTTGGAATATTTAAGTTGTGGATACTATTAACACAGGAAGCAGAGAAGTAATCTTTTTTAAAAAGATGCTTTATTACATGCTTGGAGGCAAAAAAAAATCTTTTTAGTTTGTGAAAAAAATTGCAAAGAAATGAAGGTGCCATTTGAAGCATGAACTAACTATCAGTGAGAAGGGAAAATTATGTACAGAAAGTTATTAGGATTCTAAGCTACTGACTGTATTTCTTTGAAGCTGCTAAACATGAGGTAAGACTTCATGTTGCAGTAAGCCTTGTGTTTTTTTTAATGATGATGTGTCAACCAAGCTACGGTTGGCTGACTTTGCATATAGTACAAAGCCAAAACAATATGAAATTCAGCAATAAAGCTTAGCAAAATGTGCAAATTCAACCATTTCATCCTATTTGAGTTTGTCCCTAACTAGGTGCCCTCCTAGGTGGGCTTCAATCTATAATCCTTAGCCAACCTACAGGGCACCACACCACTTGGCCTGGAGCTGCAGAATAGCCTTAAGGCCAGTCATGCTCAGTATTCAAATGCCAAGGGATTCTGAGGGCCTCGGGATGTTTTTCATTAGGAATTTTAAAAAGCAACATTTCCCCATCCCATTTGTGAATGCTTGCAGGTAATTCTGCAAACACCATCCTTGGTTTTTGTCTGGCATTAAGTCTTTGGGATATGATGTTTCTCATTCAGTATCCTGCAGTTTTCACTGCTATTTGGCAGACATAAGTCCCCATGGAGCATGTGCACCCTCTAGTGGCAAAGAATCCAAAGACTTTGGAATGTTTCACCAACTCTTCGATCCTTCCACCTGCCCACCAATGAATTTACAAGTCGAAGATTATCAAACACCCAAATAAGTGTATATTCCACATTGTCTATTAAGTAAGATTTTAGACTGCAGGAGCCTGATAGCAACGTTTGTCTGATTTATTTATTCTTGGATAAATCTTTCTTCTTCTGTGTCGTCCCATTCATTTGGAATACATTACCCATCACCCAATGACTGTGGATGATATATTCCAACAAATCTGGAGGACAATCTATTGAGGGAGGCCAATCTGCATAATATCTGGTTATGCCGCTTGCTTAAAACTGTATTCATGGAGAGAGATAATTTTTTAGGAAACTACATATTTTATTGAGCTTAAATGGATTCCAGAGGATGGTAGAGGACAGGAAGGCCTGGAGGAACGTTGTCCCTAGGGTCGCAATGGTCAGACACAACTTCGCAACTAACAACAACAACATATTTTATCTATTTGAATATTCCATATTATTTTCTGAATGTCTTAATGGTTTTGGGGTAAACCTTTGTTTTAAACAAAATGGCTGTTTTATGCGGAGTTCTCCATGATGGATTTATTTTACCTGCAACCCATAACCTGTATCATTATTAATAATTTCCTTTTTGAAAGTATTGTTATTGCTAGAATTTACAGAAAAAGATAGCAAAACAACAACAAAAACAACTCGAAAGCAAAAAAAACATAAAAGAAATAAGAACATATTATGACACAGATAAAAAGTAGCTCAGTTTTCAAACATAGTATTAAGCCTTGAGAACATGGAATGATATTTACTAGTCTTTCTATTACAGTGAGAGTTCATAAGCAGAGAATTAGCATCTATCATTAACTAAAGATTGTAAAACTGGAGTACCATTATCCTTCTAATGTAAATAAATGTAATAAACTTGTTGGTACATTTGCTGGATAAACCCATAATTCCTCATATAGTGTTAATTTCCAAAATCTGGAATTTAATTCAAAATCCCATTCACATTCTCAAAGTGTATTACTTTCCCCCAAGCCACATTAAGAAGCTTATGGATTGTAACTGACGCAACAACACATATCTTATGCATAAATGTCCTTTCCATCGTTCTACACTTCCAACAAATTAATCATTTCTGAAACTTCTTGTACCTACTTCAGCCTCCGTCTGGAAATTGAGAAGACAAAACAGTCACACATTTCTTTGGAGAAAGAATAAACTTGAAGAATACATGGCCACATGTCTCCATTTATCTCCTCTTTTAACAGCATGATTCAGAGGGATATTAAGAAGTTTCAAGGGTCTACTGTCTCCTCTAAGCCTCCCAGCAAAATGGCTTCCCCCTTTTTTCTAATAGCTACTGTAGAGAAAGATAGAATATCAGTTCTATCTACACCAAATATTTTGGACCAGGGTGTGATAAAATAATTACTTTTGTGAAACTATGGGACAAGAAGAGAAATACATAAGAAAAGGGCAGACAGGATTTAAATAGCACTGAATGAGCAGAAAGAATTTAATGGTAATGAAAACCTATATTATCTGTGCATATTGTAGAAAGCTAGCACCCACCCCTCTCCTAAAAGAATGAAATATTTTAGGAAATATTAAAAAGGCAGAATATTATACTTCCCTGGATGAGAAATGGAGAAACATGATTTGTTAGAGTCAGGAAGCAGACTCACTCTTAATAGCCCCCACCTTTCTTAATAGCCTACAGCAGATGTCAGCACTTAAGAGATAAAGAGATAGATAGCTCTATTCATAAGCAAATTCCCTGCAGCAAGGTCTAAACAAAGGTAAGGTTAGCCCTCAGCCACAATAGGAATTGGCCAGCAAGTCCCTTCGTTGCATCAGACCAAACTTCAACCAAACGTAGCTCAGACAAACTGCTAGGATTTGTAATATGGCACCATGGGAGTCTGACAACAGCCAATAGAATCCATGTTCTTGAACAGGAAGCTCAAGTTCAAAGCCAAAGAGAAGGTATAAATACCCCCCACTCTCAACTCTATGTGGCCAGCTGCATCAGAACCACAAACATGTTCATCAATAAATGGACACTCTTTCCAATCAGCCTCCAGCCTCCATTTTGTCTCTAGTGCCTTTCTCCCAGATTGGACCTGGATATTTCTTCCAACAATTTCTATATCTATGGTTTTGCATTTATTATGTTTACAACCTCATAATGTTTTCAGAATATAGTTAGCAGTTAAAATAAAGAATGCTACAAACAACAATCTGTTTTAAGTTAAGGAAAATTACTTGAAGAAATAAAACTCCCCTTATATTCCAGTCTTCCTTTTAAGTGTACCTCTTTTCTCATTGCTAGGCCTTAAAGTTTTCCCTTTTTAAAATTCCCAAATGTCCCTCTGCTTAGCTTCAAGGTTGTCAAATTATTGCTCCTTCCTAGATTAAGAAAAGAGAAGGAGGATTTTAATCATTGCGGCATCCTATGGATTTTTGTGATATACAAAAGATAAAAGTCCAGAGACAGATGGGGAAGGTTCCCCTCAAGATTGACCTTGGGCATTTTGTTGCTATAGGCAAAATACTGAAATAGCTTATCTTTCCCACAGGATTCTGAAAGTTCAAAAACCCGCAGCCGACTGCTCACTTGGTCCTCCTGGCTGCAGAATTTTGATGAGGCCATCTTTAGGCTCTGAAACTGTGCTTCCATAATTGCTCCCCTCTTACTGCTTCATTGTCTTATTAAAGTAAGCTTTGGACTTTGTTCACTAATGCTGCTCCTGTTCACCCATCTGCCCTTCACTCGGTAAAGTATATTTTTTAATTCTCCAAATGCTGCTGAGGGGTACCGACTGATGCCAAGATTCTTTGATTTACCAGTTCAGGGGTAGCAAACGCTGCATTGTTTATGGCTGAGACTATGCTTTGATTCCTCCAGAGCATTCCTGGACTGGGAGGCCCAATATTCTTGTCCTTTTGAAAGGGGGCAGAGAGAAGGGTTAAAGAGTAAAATTAAAGAGCTCCTTGAAAATTCTCCAACTCTTTTACAACTTCCATTTTGGGAAAAGGTAAGGCGTGTGGATTCCCCCTTAGGAGTGGGGAGGAGTTAAATAATTAATTTAAACTTGTTTTGAGGACAATTCATAAAATGTCTCATCTTCAAACATATGCCAATAACTTCATGACTGACACTTAACCATCACTTAACCTGTAGGCCTCTTTTACTTAATATTCATTTATGACATTTTTTCTAATCATCTGGACCCATGGAAATGAATCTTTCATTAAACGTGATCATTAACAACATCCAACCCAGCATTAATCTTAGCCTATCTACCGAATGTCCATTTCCTTGATATCACCATAAAACAATACAATAGTTACATAAATATCACATTATATGGAAACCTACAGATCACTGCATATCTTTTCCCTCCAGCTTCAACCAGAGCAAGCTACCAAATATATCATTTATAACCAGACTCAACACCACAACTGCATTTATTTTCACCCACCTGATAAAGATGCTCAACTGATGGAATTAAACCAGCTATTCAGAGGAGAGAACTACCCACCTAACAAGATCAATAGACAAATCAACAGAGCCAGGCCAATTCTCAGGAGAGACCTATTAAAAGGCACACTACAGAAATGAAAAACAAACAAACAAACAGAACTATACTGGTAGTCACCTGCAGCTTAGACAACCACCCAAATTAAAGCAGATTCTCAGTAGCAAAATAAAAGACAAAAAACACAAAACAGAATAATGGGAACCAGTCCCTGTAACAAACCTGGTTTCCCATTCTCACCAACTCTACTATCACACGCCCCAACAAGTTCATACACAAGATTAGAGGTGATATTTCTCTAAAGTGATATATACCATTATGTGTCAGCAAAGTCTGTCTAGCATTCTCTAGCACTAGCACTGATGATGTTACCTATTTTGGGTAACAAAACATCTGCAAGAAAACAACCAAGCTCAGAGAGCACCAAGGACCCCTCAAGTCTCTCAATATTCTATGTAGAACAAATAGGACAAATGTTGTATAAAATAATTAAAAGAGACCATTTCGACCTTAGGACTCAAAACAAAGACAAAATTATATTAGAGTAGTACAGTCTTCCAGGATACTGCATAAAAGACCCGAAAAAGACTATTTTGGAAAACTGAATTATAACATTACTGTTGACCAAGAGGTTGCTGGACTCACACTAAAAGATTTGCAGGCCATTTTAGAAGGTCTCAGAAAACATAATGATTTTTCTTAACACATTAGAATTGTTAATTGATAAGGTACTGGTAATCTGCCTCACATGTAATCTCCATAGTCAATCTGTCTCCTTTCCCTTCTATCTCTAATGCCTTTTCTCTCCAAGACTTCCCATCGCAAAGAACGCAGAGAAGAGCAACAAGAATGATGAGGGCACTGAAAGCTAAAACATACGAAGAACGGTTACAGGAATTGGCTATATCTAATTTAATGAAAAGAAGGACTAGGAGAGACATGATAGCAATGTTTCAATATTGGAGGGGCTCCTACAAAGATGAGGGGGTCAAATTATTTTCCAAAGCAAGACAAGAAACAATGGATACAAGGAGAGAAGCAACCTAGGGAACTAATGAGAAATTTCCTAACAGTGAGAGCCATCAACAAATGGAACAACTTGCCTTCAGATGTTGTGGGTGCTCCATCACTGGAAGCTTTTAAAAAGAGACTGGACAATCATTTATCTGAGCTGGTATAGGGTCTCCTGCTCAAGCAGGAAATTGGACTAGAAGATCTCCAAAGTCCCTTTCCAACTCTGTTATTCTATGTTCTATGTCAGTGATGGCGAACCTTGTCAGCACCGAGTGCTGAAAAAGTCACGCAGAAATGTCGCACACACACAAGTGCCCTCATCGGGGCTGCACTCCAGAAAAGCCAAACTTCTGGGTTCTAACGATCAGCTGGCCAGTGCACATGCACAGGGTGGTTTCAACACTGCCATGCGTGTGAAGAGATCATGCTCCGGAAAAGCCGAACTTCCGAGTTCTGGTGCACATGTGCACCCGACAATCAGCTGGCCAGCACGCATGCGCACATCGGTTTTCGGCACTGCCGCGCACACGAAGGACAGCTGATCATAGCATGCACATGTGCACCAGAAATCTGGAAGACAAACAGGTAAGGCCACGCATGCCAGGAGACATGGCTTTGTGTGCCACTTTGGGCACGTGTGCCATAGGTTCGCCATCACGATTCTATGTTCTACTAAAGTGCTGAAAGAAAGCTGCTGAAGCTAGTCCTAAAAAAGAACTTTGTGATGGGCAGATTAATGAATTGATATAATTAGCGTGTTTCCACCTGGGATGATTAAACCATGCTGAGACATCTTTCATTGAGATAATGTGCAGGAGCTGTTCTCTAAATTTTCTCTTAGCCTGAGTGAATTCAAGAAATGGTAATAACTCAGAAGAAAGGCTTCACAAGAAGAAAGGTATTTTTGAGAATCATCTGTGATCACGACAGTTGAAATTTTCCAGATTGGATGGATGGAATCAGTCCATCTTAGAAAGAATGGCACTTGAACTGATATTTATTTATTTAGCGTATGGCATATCATATATAAACTAGCAATATATACTAACAGTTCATCTATATTAATAAAACATAATAAAATATAAATGTTAAAAAGAGCTATATTCAATGTCTAGGCAACTAACCATTGAAGCATAGCATCATTTAACATTTTAACCACCACACTAAACTTTATCATACATAAAATACATATTGTGTAGTCTCATCTCTGTGTTTATTTGTTCTAGTGCAGTCTTTCTTAAAAGTTTTTTTTTCTCTTTTAAGATCTGTTGCAACTTTCAAATTTTTGAAGGACATCAAAAAAGCTTTTGTTCATATGGGGTTATATTTATCAATATTTAAGATAACAATATAACAGAGTTGGAAGGGACCTTGGAGATCTAAGAAGAGCCGAGATGGCACAGTGGTTAGGGTGCAGTACTGCAGCTACTTCAGCTGACTGCTAGTTCAGCAGATCAGCGGATCAAATCTCACCGGCTCAAGGTTGACTCAGCCTTCCATCCTTCCGAGGTGGGTAAAATGAGGACCCAGATTGTTGAAGGCAATATGCTATTTAGTATACTGTCTTTGGTGTAAGCCGCCCAGAGTCCTCGGAGAGTGGGAGGCATAGAAATAACAACAATAACAATAACAATAACAATAATAATAAGGATTCAGACTGACAGGCACTTGGTCCACAACACACCTGACATAACAATAGTTGAAAAAAAAAAGTATGGTTCATTGACATTGCAATACTTGGTGATGCACGGATTGAAGATAAGCAACAAGAAAAAATCACAAAGTATCAGGACTTGCAAATTGAAGTTGAGCGACTGTGGAAAAAGAAATTGTGTATTGTCCCAATTGTAATTGGAGCCCTTAGGGCAATACCCAAAGGACTACCCCGCTATTTAGAAATTCTAAATTTACCAGACTTAAACATTTTGACTCTACAAAAAACCACCTTACTCGGAACAGCTTATATCCTCCGACGATACCTTAACAGTTCCTAGGTCCTTGGTTAGGACTCGAGCTGCTGAGCTATTAACCAGCCTCAAAGGCTGTGAATCTCACTAAAGATTAACTGATCATCATCATCATCATCATCATCATCATCATCATCATCATCATCTAGTCCAACTCGCTGCTCAAGCAGGAGACCTATACCATTCCAGACAAGTGGCTGTTCGGTCTCTTCTTAAAAGCCTCCAGTGATGGAGAACTCACAACTTCTAAAGGCAAGCCGTAGCATAGATTAATGCATTAATGCATAATGCATTAATGCATTAAAATTGGCACATTCACTGTCACTGTCACTATCACTTCTCATGAGTGTTTGATGGGCTTTAATATTGTATTATTTTTCAACAAAAGCTAGCCAAAATTTAGATTTTTGCAGACCAGTGGGGGCCAAGTCTTGGGGGATCCCCAAGTGTCCTTGTAACATATTTTGAGAAAGACTATTTTAGTGGATGCACATTGGATATAGAAGTTGGAGGTATAAACTGGGTCCATTCTGCACTGAAGGGAGAAAAACTAATCTTACTTCAGTCCTCAGTTTCTTTATTTAGAAAATTGTACCCACACTCTCACTACATAGATAGGAGGCCTTTAAAAAGCACTCATCTTATCGCTGTTGCTAAAAGCCAAAATTAAACTAAAGGTAAATAAGATAGCAAGATGAGGGAGAGCTATAGAAAGAACTTGAGGAAATGACATTTGCGCTGTCCAAATTACATGTAGTCCTTGACTTACAATAGTTTGTTTAATGACCATTCAAAATTACAATGGGACTGAAAAAAGTGATTTATGACCGTTTTTCACCCTTAAGACCATTGCAACATCCCCTTGGTCACACAATTCAGACACTTGGCAACTGACTCATATTTATGACAGTTGCAATGTCCCAGAGTCATGTGATTCCCTTTTGCAAACCTTCTGACAAGCCAAGTCGGGGGGGGGGAGCCAGATTCACTTAACAACAATGTGATTCCTAACTTAACAACTGCAGTGATTCACTTAACAACTGTGGCAAGAAAGGTCCTAAAATGGGGTAAAACTCACTTAGCAAATGTCTCACTTAGCAACAGAAACTTTGGCCTCAATTGTGGTTGTATGTCAAGGACTACCTGTGTACCATATACAGAAGGCCTGCCAGGCTGTGGCTCAGTGACCAAACATGACCTTTGCATGGAAACAATCCCAGTTCAATCACCAACATCTCCAGGTAAGACTCTTGCTGAGCTGCTGCCAGCCAGTGCTGGCAAATTTGAGGTAAATGGATTCATGGTCAGTTGTACTAAGCTTCCTGCATCCCTAACACAAGTTTGGAAGATCCACAGGTTATATTCTGCTTGTACAGAGATACCTTCAGAGCATCTGCCTTGGCTAAATAAGAAAGCTGAGTTGTCAGTCTCTTATGGCCTAATGTTGTGGCCTGCGTGGATCGTGGCTGATCCCGACGATGAGGAGGCTGGTGTGGTGTCGCGCCAGCAGCCTGCGCAGCCGGCGCTCGCGTCGGACAGCAAGGAGGCTGAAGAGGATGTGGTGCCAGAGGCAGAGACTCAGCTAGGGCCTTCAGAACCTCCAGAGGCTCCTTCAAGTGGAGAGAGCGAAGTGGAGGAGCCTCTTCTCAATGCTCGAGCACGCAGGGCTGCCAAAAGGCAGGAGTGGCTACTCAGGAGGAGGAGGTCTCCTCGAAAGTAAGGCTTGAGGATAATTGGCCACTCCCTTAGCCTATTTAAGTCACACGCGGTTACTAAGTTTCTTGCTAGAAACAACTTGTAATTATCATCAGAGCATTTTTGGAAAAGTCTTATCGTATTTTGTTTTCTGGGCTGGTTGCCAACCTTTGCCAGACTTTGGTTTATTCTTGCTACTTAATAAATTTGATAAGGACCATTGGTGTGTGTCAATATCCTCGGAAATCCGGAGCTGGGACAGAACACCTAATGCTGACAATAATAAAGCAAGTCCTGCAAGGAAATCAATAGAGGAATGGCCTGTGTCGAGTCTGTGAATTAGAATCCGATTCAGAGTCTGTGTTTGCACAAATTAATATGGTTACTGAAATGTCCCATTTTTTAGTGTACGCCCCAAACTATAAACTCATGGAATATCTTCCATTCATATACTGTAGCACGCTAAGCTACCAAAGATATAACAAATGCTAAAGTTAAGCAAGTTTAGCATGTTGTATAAATGCAGCTGTTGGGTTTGTAACTGACTTGGTTAACACGTTGTGTGCATACAGCTGAATGTGTATGTATGTGTACAGGTAGTCCTTGACTTAAAAAGTTCATTTACTGACCACTCAAAGTTACAACATCACTGAAAAAAGTGACCTATGAACATTTTTCACATTTACAACCGTTGTAGCATCCCCATGGTGATTTACATTTGGATGCTTTGCAACTGACTCACATTTATGACCGTTGCAGTGTTCAGGAGTCATGTAATCGTCTTCTGAGAACTTCGACCTTCTGACAAGCAAAGCCAATGGGGAAACCAGATTCACTTAACAACCACGTTATTAATTTAATAACTTCACTGAAGTCGTAAAATGAGGAAAAACTCACTTAACAAATTTTTCACTTAACAACATAAATTTTGGGCTCAATTATGGTTGTAAGTTGAGGACTACCTGTATACAAAATTCTACTGCTTCTTCCTATGGTCACAATGCAGATTAGATCTACATGCACAAGTTGCATGCATTTCAATGAGGCTTCAAGAAAACCTCTGATGGGATTCCAATTTTAAGGCGTCTGTTACAGATGTCAATTGTGCTTTCTTTTTGACAGCAAGGAATCAACATTCCTTCTGCAAATTATTTGCTGAAAAAGGCACTATCAGATGTTAAGCCTTCTAAATTCTTTTGACCATGTTTCCTTATACCTGGAAGATGTTGGCACCATCCAACTCTTTCACTGGCAATGGCCATCACAGAGAGGATTCAAGTGATTTAATGTGGTACCCAGCTTATCAGGAAAAAGTACTTTTTACCACTGAAAGCTAACACATAATGGAGAAATGATTGAGACTGTGAAAAATCAGATTTTTACATGAAACACTGCATTTTGTGAATATCTACAGAAATCTTTTAGTGGCTGGGGACTTCTGGGGGAGATATGGCAAACTGAAGATACTTCTACAAAAGAAGAGCATAGCAAAGACCAAGAAACTGGTGAATAAATTGATCCTTTGGAACCTTTCCAGATAAGGAGAGGTCGGGAGATTGACCACATATGCTCTGGACAGCTGCTCTTCATGAGGAGACCACAGGATAGCACTTTTCTATAAGTCTGAGAGCTGGGAGTCAAAGATATTAGCCACCTTGCTCACCATCATGGCAGTGATGGGATTCAAATAATTTAACAACAGGTTCTGTGTCAGGGTTCCAAGGAACACCCCCAACGAAATAAAGCTCTGAGGCCTGAAGTTCCTCAAAGTTCCAATTTATTAGAGATGTCATGTTGGCACATCTGGGAAAACCCGAATCTGAAAGCTTCCAGGTTTTCCACACCCAGCTGACAGTTAACAGCCCTGCCCCACACCCACAAGCTCACCACATTGTCCAATCAACTCTTCACACTCAGCTGGATACAATCTTCAGGCAGTCTCCATCAGACGCAGGCAAAAGTCCTTGAATGCGGAATGTTGTTATGACTAACTTTCTATTACTCCAACAACAACCCCCTCCCAACTTCCCCAGCTAAAATATGTGGCAGTTAAGAAGCAAAAAAGAAAATTGTCTTCCAAAACTGACATTCTGTGGGCATGGCTAGGTGGGCGTGGCTAAGTGGTCATGTGACTGGAGGGGCATGTCTAGGTGGTCATGTGACTGGGTGGGTGTGGCCAACTCTACGTCACTCGCGTGGGTGGTGCCTGTATGGGATCGGCAGGGTTGGGGAAGGAATCCAGGGGTCTCCGGGAAGGGGGGGGCAGGAGGAAAGAAAGATCCAATGTTTGTGCGTGTGTGTGTGTGTGTGTGTGTGTGTGTGTTCAATCTTTCCACAAGGGGAGGGAAGGTCTTATTGGTGCAGGAGCATCGCTTGGGCGCATCCCTCACCACCTGTCTCTGCCCATTCGTGGCAGAGCAACTTCTCCCTCGCTGGGTGTTAACCAAGGGGAAGCAGCAAATCAGTTTTTATTCCTTTGTTAAAGCTGCCATTCCAGTCTTCACACAGGATCACCCAGCAGCAGAGAGGGAGAGGGAGAAGGGGGCAGCAGCGGCCGCTAGCATTGTCTGCAGAGGTAGCAGGAGCAGCAGGACACAGGAATACCTCTGCATTCTTCCTCTGCCTCCCTCTCATCGTTTTCAGAAATTGCCTATTAGTCACCTTAAAGCTATTAGAAATCTCTTCATGGTTGGGAAGCTCTTTCTTTCTGTCTATCCAAATCCCACCAAAATATCCTTGAATAAGGATGATTGCAAAGTCCATTTTGGACTCTGTGAATCTCCAAACTGCCCTTTGAAGTGCTGTAGGGTGTTACTGGAGGGACACCAAAATGGGAAGCAATCGTCCATGGGGTTATCTGAAGTCAAATCTGACTTGATGACACTCATTCAAGTGATCTAAAGTTGGATATAAAGGTGGGGTATAAATTAAGTTAATTAAATAATCTATAGACCAAGGTAGTATTTCTTCCTGCTTGTGAAACTTCCCTGGTGAAACCCCCAACCACCAGAGTATCTCCAGCTTCTTACCTGAGGTTTTCAGAACTGAATTCTGATTCCAAAAATCGAAAAAACTGGTCACGCCCCACAGGATCTTTCAACACCTCATCTATAGAGAAGCCCCATCTCTTGACCCGATGCTGGGAAGGCTCTTTGCTAAGTAAAAGGACAGAAATGAAACTATTGTGACCATCAGCATATTTTTATTGTCAAATCTTCAAACCTTCATTTGAAGTGGCTCAACTGAAAACTGCTTGCAGCACTAAATTAATGAAACTGGAGAAAATGCTTGTATACACCTATTCGATTTATGAGAGGAAAGGAATCTGTATGTATGAAAACTGATGATATGTTTCCCTTTTAGAACACCCGAAAAGAGAGAAGTATTGACTGGGGAGTACTTACGAATAAAAGGTTGATATTAACTGTTATAAATACAGGTAGTCCTGAACTTACAACCACAACTGAGCCTGAAATTTATGTTGCTAAGTGAGACATTTGTTAAGTGAGTTTTGCCCCATTTTACGACTTTTCTTGCCACCGTTGTTAAGTGAATC